>NC_057361.1:99951167-100557705 GCF_016509475.1 Prionailurus bengalensis
TAATAAGACATGGTCAGATGGGGCATCTGGGTGGCTCAGTCAGTTAAGCCTCTGACTCTTGGTTTTGGTCATGATCTCATGGTTTGTGAGATTGAGTCCTGCGTCAGGCTCTGTGCTACAGCATGGAGCCTGCATGGGATTCTCTCTCTCCCTCTCTCTCTGCCCCTTCCCCCCTCAAAATAAGTAAATAAACATTAAACAAAAGAAAAGAAAAGAAAAAGCCATGGTCAGGCAGTGAGATTGTAATCTTGCTGAAAATTAAGATTATGGAGCCTTGTTTTTTCTATTTTTATTGTTTAGTATATTGAGTTTCAAACTGTTTTCCAGAGTCTTAGGGTTCTACAGAGTTACTCTGATGGCCACTGAGAGCTAGGGTCTGGTGGTTAGGGCTGATATTGTTGTAAGAAACAGAGAAGTATTCAAATTCCATTTGGCTTCTGCCTTCGTCCCAAAGGGTAGAACTCTGCATGGTAAGAATGAATCCAATGTCAAGATAAAAGTTGAGCTTGTGACCTCAAATCTTTTGGCACAGTTTATATTCTAGGGGACTGATCACAGATGGGATTATAGCACTGCTGTTTAGGAATCTTTAAGGAATCACGAAAATGGACTTACTTCCCAGTAAGGAAACTGGGAGAGGAACAGATACTGTTCTGATTTTCAAAATGGAAGAAGGTAGAGTCTGTGAACTATATAGACTCATAAACTCAACTTTATTTTTTAATAAGTGAACTCGACACCTAACATGGGGCTTGAACTCACAACCCTGAGATCAAGAGTCACATGCTCTACCCACTGAGCCAGCCAGGTGCCCCAAGACTGATAAGCTCAACTTTTATTATTTCTGTTTTCAATGTCATTGACTTCCACTATTTATTTCCTTCTCTTTGCTTGCTTTGAGTTTGTTTTTAGTTTCTTTTTTTAATGTTTTATTATTTGTTTTGAGAGAGAGTGTGTGAGCCGAGGAGGGGCAGAGAGAGAGAGAGAGAGGGAAATAAAGGATCTGAGGTGTGTTTTGTGCTGTCAGCAGAGCGCCCCATTCATGCTGGGCTCAAACTCACAAACTGTGACATCATGACCTGGGCTGAAGTCGGACACTTAATTGACTGAGCCATCCAGGTGCCCCTGTTTTTAAAATTTTTTTTTCAACGTTTATTTATTTTTGGGACAGAGAGAGACAGAGCATGAACGGGGGAGGGGCAGAGAGAGAGGGAGACACAGAATCGGAAACAGGCTCCAGGCTCTGAGCCATCAGCCCAGAGTCCGACGCGGGGCTCGAACTCACGGACCGCGAGATCGTGACCTGGCTGAAGTCGGACGCTTAACCGACTGCGCCACCCAGGCGCCCCTGGGTGCCCCTGTTTTTAGTTTAAGTCAGGCCTTTTAGGTTATTGAGACTTTTTCTCTTTTCTTTTTGTTTTTTTTTCTAAATTTTAATTTATTTATTATTATTTTTTAAATTTTTGACAGAGAGTGAGAGCAAGACAGCATGAGCAGGGGAAGGGCAGAGGGATAGAGACTGTTAAGCAGGCTCCATGCCCAGAGCAGAGCCCAGTCTCACGACTGACCCTGAGATCATGACCTGAGCCAAAATCAAGAGTCAGACAGCTTAACCCACTAAACCACCCAGGTCTCCCTTCTCTTTTCTAATGTAAGCATTTAATCCTATAAATTTCTTTTTAGCACTTCTTTAGCTATATCCTTCAATGTCTGATATGTTTATTTTTATTTTCAATCAATTCAGTGTATTATTTTAATTTCTTTAAGACTTATTCTTTGCCTTAAGGATTATTTAGATTTTGATTTGTTTCCAAGGGTTTGGAGATTTTCCTGTTATCTGTTATTGATTTTTTTTATTGGTATATGTTCCATGTGCATGTGAAAAGAATGTGTACTCTGCTGTCGTTGAGTGGTGTGTTCTATAAATGCCGTTTAGACCCTGTCAGTTGATGGTGTTGTTGAATGCTATATGCTTGTTGATTTTCTGCCTAGTTCTGTCAGTTTTTGAAACAAGAGTTTTGAAGTCTTCAATTATAATTTTTTGTCTGTTTCTCCTTTCATTCTATCAGTATTTGCTTCATATATTGTGCAGCTCTGTTGTTCGGGGCATAAACAATGGGAATGTGTTATGTCATCTTAATAGACTGACACTTTCATTATATAATGCCCTCTCCCTCTTTATCTCTGATAATTTTCATTGCTCTGGTCTACTTTGATATTAATATAGCCACACTTGCTTTTCTTTGTTTAATATATGTATGATATAACTTTTTCTATCCTTTTACTTCCAACATGTGTATATTCTGATATTTGAAGTTTCTTTTATAAGCATATCATTGTGTCATATTTGGAAACTATTCTGCTACTTTGTCTTTTAATTTGTGTATTTAGACTGTATACATTTAATGTAATTATTGATATGTTAGGGCTTAAGTGTAACATTGTTTTCTGTTCTCTCTGTTCTTCACTTTTGTGTTTATTTTTCCTTCATTCTTTTGATTTCCTCATACCTTCTTTAGAATTCCATTTTGATTTATCTATATTTTTTTACAACTTTATTGAGACATAATTCACATACCAAACAATTTGGCCACTTAAAGTACACAATTCGATGGTTTTAATATATTGAATTGTGTAATCATCACCACAATCTTTATCACCCAAAAAGAAACCCTGCAACCCTCTAAGCAACCACAAATCTACCTTTCTCTCTCTCTCTCTCTCTCTCTCTCTCTCTCTCTGTCTCTCAATTTTGTGAATGGAACATTATATTATGTGGTCTTTTGTGACTGCCTTTACTTAGCATGTTTTCAAGGGTCATCTCTGTTGTAACATGTATCGGTACTTCATTCTTCTTATGGTTGACTAACATTCCATTAGACAGAGATACAATATTTGTTTATCCCTTCGTCATTTGATGGACATTTGAGTAGATTCTGCCATTTGGCTATTACAAATAATGCTGCTATGAACTTTTGTGCACAAGTTTTTGTGTGGATGTGTTTTCACTTCTCTTGGGCATATATCTAGGAGGAGTAGAATTGCTTGGTCAAATGGTAACTTTATGCTTAACTTTTTGAGGAATTTCCAGATTGTTTTCCAAAGTGGCTACACAGTTTGATATTCCCACCAGCAGTGTATAAGGGTTATGGCTTTATATCCTCACCAAACTAACTCTAATTATCCTTTTCCTTTTTGTATAACCATCCTGGTAGGTATGAAGTGGTATCTCATTGTGATTTTTATTTATATTTCCCTGATAATGAATGACATTGAACATTGCTTCATGTGTTTATTGTCCATATCTTTGGGGAAATGTCTGTTTAGATAATTTGCTGGTTTTAAAAATTGGGTTGTCATTTTATTATTGTGTTTTAATCATTCTTTATATATTCTAGGTATGAGTCCCTTATTAGGTATATGATTTACAAAAATTTTCTCCATTTCTGTGAGTTGTCTCCACTTTCTTGATAGAATCCTAAGAAACAAAAGTTTCTTAAAATTTTTTATGACATTTAAGTTACTTGTTTTTCTTATGTTGCTTGCATTTTTGGCGTCATATCTAAGATTCCACTGACAAATCCATATTCTATTTTCTGAGAGTTTTATAGTTTAGACTCTTTAAAAAAATGTTTATAAGTTAATTTATTTTGAGAGAGAGAGAATGAGAGAGAGTGTGTGTGAGCAGGAGTTGGGGGGCAGAGAGAAAGGGAAGGAGAGAATCCCAAGCAGGCTCCTCATTGTCAGCACAGAGCCTGATGTGGGGCTCAGTCTCACGACCCTGAGATCATGACCTGAGCTGAAATTAAGAGTCAGCCACTTAACCACCTGAGCTACCCAGGCGGCCCTATGGTTTTGACTCTTATATTTGGGTTTTTATTCATTTTGAATTTTTGTATGTTGTGTGATATACAGATCCAACCTCATTCTTTTATATGTGGCTATCAAGTTGTCCAAGCACCATTTATTGAAAAAACTGTTCTTTCCCACCGAATTGTATTGGTGTGTCTATTGAAAATCAACTGACCATATACATGGGCTTTTTTCTAGACTCTCAATTATATTCCACTCATCTACATGTCTATTCTTATGCCAGTACCATGCTGTCTAGATTACTGTTGTTTTGTAGTACATTTTTAACTCAGGAAATTTTAAGTCCAACTTTTGTTCTTTTCTAAGATTATTTTGGCTATTGTGAGTTCCTTGAGTTTCCATAGGAATTTTAGGATCAGTTTGTTAATTTCTAGAACGTAGCCAGTTGGTATTTTGATATAGATTAAATGGAATCTTTAGGTCAATTTGGGGAGTACTACTATCTTAACAATATTATGTCTTCCAATCTGTGATGGCTAATTTTATGCATCAATTTGGCTAGACCACAGTACCCAGATATTTGGTCAAATATCAGTGTGGATGTTGCTGGGAAGATATTTTTTAGATGCTCTCCATAATGTGGATGGACTTCATCTAATCAGTTGGAAGGTTTAAGAGAAAAAAGACTGACCTCCGCACAAGAAAGGATTCTGTCTGCTGACTGCCTTCAAACTCAAGCATCCCTTCTTCCCTGGGTGCCCAGCTAGTTTTGCATTTCTTTTATTAAAATTATTCCTAAATGTTGTGTTCTTTTTGATGGTATTTTAAATGGAATTGTTTTCTGAATTTCATTTTCATATTGGTCATTGAAAATGTATAGAAAGACAATTGATTCTTATATATTTGTCTTCTATTTTGCAGCCTTGCTTAACTCATTTATTAATTTTTACAGTTTTTCAAAAATGGATACTTTTGGGAGGTACCTGGGTGGCTCAGTTGGTGACGTGTTGGACTCTTGATCTCAGCTCAGGTCTACTTAAAAAAATTGGTTCTTGTATATGCTAACTAATTTGGATGTAAATTAAAAAATAAAATTAATTTAAAAAATGGGTTCTTTTGGGGCGTCTGGCTCACTCACTCAGTAGAGCATGTGACTCTTGATCACAGGGTTGTGAGTTTAAGCCCCACCCATGTTGGGTGTGGAGCCTACTCAAAAAAATGGATTCTTTAGGATTTTCTACATACCAGATGATGTCTTGTGTGAATAGAGATAGTTTTACCTCATCCTTCCCAATCTAGATATCTTTTATTTCATTTTCTCGACTAGGTGTCCTGGTTAGAAACTCCAGTAAAAATTTTGAATAGAAGTGGTGAGAGCAGACATTCTTGTCTTGGTACTAGTCTTAGAGGGAAAACACCCATCTCTTACCATTAAGTAGGATGTTAGCTATAGGTGTTTTGTAGATGCTTTTTATCAGACTGATGGTTCCCTTCTATTCCTAGTTTGAGTATTACTGATATGAAAAGGTGCTGGAGTTTCTCAGATGTTTTATCTGCATCTATTGAGATGATCCGTGTGTTTTTTGTTTTTTAATTCTGTTCACATGGTATATTATATTTATTGATTTTTTTTCCAAGTTAATATACCCTCGTGTTCATGGGATAAATCCCAGCTAGTCATGGTGTATAATTCTTTCTATATGTTGATGTATTTGGTTTGCTAGTATTTTGTTGAAGATTTTTGAGTCTGTATTCTTAAGAGATACTGGTATGTAGCTTTTTTTTCACATCATGTCGTTGTCTGATTTTAGCACCAGTGTAACAAGGGACTCATAGAATGAGTTGGAAATGTTCCCTCTTCTTTTTGGGGGGAAATTTTTTCAAGAATCAACATTAATTCTTTAAGTATTTGGCAAAATTTACCTGTAAAGTCACCTGGTCCTGGGCTTTTTCTTTGTTGGGAAGTGTTTGATTACTGATTCAGTTTCTTGTTAAAAGTCTACTCATATTTTTGTTTGTTGTTGAATCAGTTTTGCTCATTTGTGTTCCCTAGCAATGTATCCATTTCATTCGTTATCTAATTTATTGGCATGCAATTTTTTTTAATAATTGTTTATAATTGTTTTTATTTCTATAATGTCTATTAGCTTCATAATTGTTTTTATCTCCGCAATGTCTCTTAGCTTGGGCTGTTATAGCAAAGTACCATAGACTGGGTGGCGTATACACAACAGACATTTATTTCTCACAGTTCTTGAGGCTAGAAGTCTGAGATAAGGAGGCCAAACATAGTTGAATTCTGGAGAGGCCCTCTTCTTGGTTGTAGACTGCTGTCTTCTCATGGTGATCTCACATGGCAGAAGTGGGCAGGGAAGCTCTCTGAGGTCTCTTTTATAGGGACACTAATTCCACTCATGAGAGCTCCCAATGACCCCACCTCCAAATATCATCATGTTGGGGATTAGGTTTCTGAATAGGAATTTGGAGGGGAACACAAACATTTAGTCTCTAGCAGCTACCTTTTTTATTTCTGATTCTAGTAATTTGAGTCTTATGTCTTTTTTTTCTTGATCAGTCTAGCTAAAGGTTTGTCAATTTTGTTGATCTTGTCAGAGAACCAAATCTTGGTTTCATTGATTTTTCTTTATTGTTTTTCTATTTTCTATTTTACCTTTGATCTAATCTTTATTATTTTTTTAACCTCTGTTTGCTTTAGGTTTAGTTTGCTCTTCTTTTCCCAGTGCCTTGAGGTGGAAGGTTAGCTTATTGATCTGAGATCTTTCTTTCTTTCTTTCTTTCTTTCTTTCTTTCTTTCTTTCTTTCTTTTTTTTTTTTAAAAAGGCATTTATAGCTATAAAATCCTGTTAAGCACTGTTTTTACTGGATCCTGTAAGGTTTGGTATTTGTGTTATCATTTTCATTTATCTCAAAGTACTTTCAAATTTCCCTTATGATTTCTTATTTAACCTATTGATTATTTAGGATTGTGGTGTTTAATGGTACGTGTTTGTGAACATACCAAATTTCCTTCTGTTACTGATTTACAGTTTTGTTCTATTGTGGTTGAAGAACATACTTTGTATGATTTCTGTCCTCCTAAAGGTACTGAGACTTGTTTTATGGCCTACCAAATGGTTTACTGTGGAGAGCATTCCATGTGCACTTGAGAAGAATGTGTATCTTGCTGTTCTTGGGAGGCATGTTCTATATATGTCCATTAGGTATAGATATTTTATAGTGTTATTCAGTTCTTCTATTTCCTTGTTAATATTTTGTCTTGTTGTATCCATTATTGAATATGGATTTTTTGCTCTCTAAGTATTATTGTAGAATCGATTGTTTATTAATTTCTGTCAGATTTTGCTTCATGTAATTTGGTGCTCTATAATTGAATGTGTAGGTTTATACTTGTTATATAATCCTGATGGATTGTCCCTTTTATCATTGTAAAATATCCCTCTTTATCTCTAAAAGCACTTTTTTGTTTTAAAGTGCATTTTGTTTGATATTAGTATAGCCATTCCAGTTTTCTTACTATTGCTGTCTGCAGGATAGATTTTTCCCCATCCTTTTACTTTCAATCTATTTATATCTATTTTTAAGTAAAAAAATTTTTATGTTTTATTTTTTTATATTTGAGAGAGAGAGAGAGACAGGCACAGAGTGTGAGCAGGGGAGGGGCATAAAGACAGAGACAGAATCTGAAGCAGACTGCAGGCTCGGAGCTGTCAGCACAGAGCCCGATGCGGGCCTCGAACTCATAAGCAGCGAGATCATGACCTGAGCCAAAGTCGGTTGCTTAGCTGCCACCCAGGCACCCCGTCTGTTTATATATTTGAATAGTAAGTGTGTGTCCTGTAGATGGCATACAGGTAGAGCTTGATTTTTATCCATTTTGATAAACTCTGCCTTTTAATTACGTTGTCACTAATATAATTTTGTTTATATTATTTTTCCTTTTTTGTTTTCTATATGTCCCATGCCTTTTTGTTACTCTTTCTCATGTACTGCTTTCTTTTGCTTTAAGTGAATATTTTCTAATGTACAATTTTAATTTCTTTAACTTTTCCATTATAGTTTTGAATTATTTCCTTTGTTGTTCCTTCATGGTCCCTTAGGCTTACCATATACATCTTATCAAAATTTGCTTCAAATTTATGCTAATTTAGTTCCAGTGAGACACAGAAAGGTTACTCCTGTGTACCTCTGTTCCCTTTTTCCTCTTTTTGTGATGTTATTGATGCATGTATTATATATGTTAAAGGCACAATAACATAGTGCTATAATTACTACTTCATACAATTTTATATATTTTAAAGAAACAGGAGCAAGAGGAACATGTATATATATGTTTAGCTTTTGTTATATTGACCTTATTTCCCATTTCTGGTTTCTTCATTTATTTCTGTTGATCCACATTACCATGTAGTACAGCTCTGATCCCTACCACCTCCTCTGCGTTATTGGCAAACCTATTACATTTCTATATATTGTAGGCCCTTCAGTGCAATTATACATATATTTTTAATTGTTTTTTTAAGTTGGTCAAGCGACAAAAGGAAAGAAATATGCATTTATACTGTCTTTTATAATGACATATAATTAACTTTACAAGTAGTTTTTGCTTTTTTATTTGAAATACTGTCTGGGTCACTTGCTTTCAGCCTAGTATTTCTTATAAGGTAGGTCCGCTAAGCAACAAATTCTCTCATATTGTGTTGATCAAGGAATGTCTTTATTTTACATTTATTATTCAGAGATAGCTTTGAGGGATATAGGATTCTTGGTTGATAGTTTTTTGTTATTATTTTGGCACTTCGAATATGTTTCTCTCCTGCCTTCTGTCCTCCATTGTTTCTGATGACAAGTCAGCTATTCATTTTATTGGGATTTCTTTATAAATGACTCTGTTGTTGCTTTCATGATTTTCTCCATGTCTTTTGGCTTTCAGCATTTTTATTATAATGTATCTTTCTGTGGATCTGGTTGCTTTTATTGTATTTGAAATTCATTGAGCTGTTTAGATGTATAAAGTTTTTCATCACATTTGAAAATATTCAGCAATTATATCTTTGAATATTTTTTCTGCACCTTAATCTCTTCCCTTCTGGCACTTCTGTTACATGCACATTGTGTACTTTGCAGGTCCCATATTTCTCTGAAGCTATTTTTTTAATGTAATCTTTATACCCAATGTGGGGCTCAAACTCACAATCCTGGGATTGAATCACATGCTCTACCAAGCTAGCCAGGCACCCCGACACTGCAGCTTTTATTTTCTTTTTTCCTCTGTGTTATTTTGATTTTTGATTACATAATATCTATTTTCATACTTGCTATTTCTTTCTTTTCTTTTCTTTTCTTTTCTTTTCTTTTCTTTCTTTCTTTCTTTCTTTCTTTCTTTCTTTCTTTCTTCTTTCTTTCTTTCTTTCTTTCCTAATTCTTTTGGCAATTCAAATTAACTGTGGAGCCCCTCTAGTAAATTTTTCTTTTAAGTTATGATACTTTAGGCTTCCGAATTTCCATTTGGTTCTTTTTTTATAGTTTTAACCTTTTTTTAAAAAAAGTTTTTATTTATTTATTTTGAGGGACAGACAGCATGAGCTGGGGAGGGGCAGAGAGAGAAGGAGAGAGAGAGAATCCCAAGCAGACTCCACACTGTCAGCACAGAGCCCCACGTGGGGCTTAAACTCACCAACCGTGAGATCATGACCTGAGCCGAAATTAAGAGTCTGAAGTTAATTTAACCGAGTGAGCTACCCAGGCGACTCTATAGTTTCTGTCCTCTTGTTGATGGTCCCTACTTAATGAGACATTGTCACCATACCTTTACTTATTTAAGCATGATATTTTTATACTGCTTTGAATATGTTTCTCTTGGCCACTTTGAAATCTTTGTCCATTAAATATGATGTCTGTCCACTCTCAGCCAATTTCTGTTGCCCCCCATATATGGGTCAGACTTTGCTGTTTCTTTGCATGTCTTGTAATTTTTTGTTGGAAATGGGACATTTTAGGTAACATGTTGTAGCAACTCTGGTTATAGGTCCACATTCCATCCCACCTGTGTGTATGTGGGGGTGTTTGTTATACTTCTTTGTTTGTTTCTGGTAACTGGATCATTTATTTTAACTGGATCATTTTTAATGAAATGTATTTCCTCTCTATTGTATGCACTTCTGATAGGCACTTCTTGGAGGACACAGCATTGGGCATGTGCACAGTCACCTTAGAATGATAGTTGTTTGGCAGGGCTCTCTTTGTCTCTTTCCCTGAGCACGCCCACCTATTAAGCGCCACTAATTGCTGGCTGATTGTTCTATTATTTTCAACAATGTCCTGGAAAATAAATTGCCACACAGACTGATTCAATTAAAATCAGATCCTTTGTGAGGACACTTTTTTGTTTTTTTTTTAACTCTTTTTTCTAGTCTTGTCCCTTCAACCTTTTTCTCTTTCCTTCCTCCCTTCTTCCCTCTGTTTTTGCCTCCCTTCCTTCTTCTAATTTTTTCCTCCAGCTTTACTGAGATATAATTGACATATAACAGTGTGTGAGTTTAAGGTGTACAACATGATGAATTGATACATGTGTATTTATTAGAAAATTGTAACTACAGCAGGGTTCGTTAACACTTCTATCACTTCAAATTATCATATTTTGGTGTGGTGAGAACATTTAAGATTTATTCGCTTAGCAACTTTCAAATATATAATGTAGTATTGTTCACTATAGTCATCATGCTGTACATTAGATCTCCAGAACTTATTCATCTTAAAATTGGAAGTTTGTACCCTTCAACCAACACATTCCCATTTCTCCCACTGCTAGGACCCTGGCAAGAACCATTCTACTCTGTTGTATAAGTTTGGCTTTTTAGATTTCACATATAAGTGATATCATTCAGTATTTGTCTTTCTCTGACTTACTTCAATTTGCATAATGCTTTCAAGGTCCAAATGTTGTTGCAAATGGCAGGCCTTTCTCCTTTCTGATAGCTGAATAATATTCCATCGTGTGTGTCTGTGTGTCACATCTTATTCCGTTCATCCTTAGACATGTAGGCAGTTTCAATGTTGTGATTATTGTGAATAATGGTGCAATGAACATGGGAGTCCAGATATCTGAGATCCTAATTTCATTTCCTTTGGATATGCACCCAGAAGTGAGATTGCTGTGTCATGTAGTAGTTCTATTTTTAATTTTTTGAACAACCTCTGCATTTATTCCATAGTGTCTGTACCAATTTATTTACATTCCTACCAACAGTGCATGAAGGTTCTATTTTCTCCACATTCTCACTAACACTTATTATCTCCTGTCTTTTTGATAATAGCCATTCTAATAGGTGGTTTTCATTTGCATTTCCCTGATGACTAGTGATGTTGAGCCCCTTTTCATGTGCCTATTGGTCATTTGTATATCTTCTTTGGCAAAATGTCTATTCAGTTCCTCTGGTCATTTTTAATTGGATTTTTAAGTTCCTTTTTGCTATTGGGTCCTTATATGGAGGAGTTCCTTATATGAGTTCCTTATAGGAGTTCCTTATATGTTTTGTATATTAATGCCTTGTCAGATAGATGGTTAGATAGATAGATATTTTCAACTATTTCATAGGTTGCCTTTTCATTTTACTGATTGATTATTATTATTATTTATTTATTTTTGCAGTGCAGGACTTTTTAGTTTAAATCCTGCTTGATGATTTTTTTGCTTTTGTTGCCTGTGCTTTTGGCATCACATCCAAAAAATCATTGCCAAGACCAATGTTAAGGAGCTTCCTTCCTATGTCTTTTTCTAGGGGTTATAATGTTTCAGGTGTTATATTTATGTCCTTAAAATATTTTGAGTTTGGGGTGCCCGAATTGATCAGTTAGTTGAGTATCCAGTTCTTGGTTTTGGCTCAGGTCATGATCTTGCAGTTCATGAGATGGAGCCCCACATCTCTCTCTCCCTCCCTCTCTGCCCCTCCCCCACTCATGCTACCTCTCTCTCAAAATAAATAAACTAAAAAAAATATTTTGAGTTAATTTTTGTATGGTATAAGACTGGAGCTCATTCTTTTGCATGTGATTATCCAGTTTTCCAAACACCATTTGTTAAAGAGACTATCATTTTCCCCTTGTCTATACTTGGCTCCCTTGTCACATATTTGTTAACCATATATGAGTGGGTTTATTTTGGGGCTTTTAACTGTGTTCCATTGGTGTATGTGCCTGTTTTTATGCCAGTACCATACTATTTTGATTACTATAGCTTTGTAATATAGTTTGGAATCAGGAATGTGATGTCTCCAGCTTTGTTCTTTCTCAAGATTACTTTGGCTATTCAGGGTATTTTGTGGTTCCATATGAGTTTTAGGACTGTTTGTTCTACTTCTGTGAAAAATGGCATTGGAATATTGGTAGAGATTGCATTGAATCTACAAATGACTTTGGGTAGTATGGAAATTTTAATAATATCCTTCCAAGGGGCACTTGGGTGGCTCAGTCAACTGGTTGAGCGTCTGACTTCGGCTCAGGTCATGATCTCGCGGTCTGTGAGTTCAAGCCCTGTGTCAGGCTCTGTGCTGACAGCTCAGAGCCTGGAGCCTGCTTCGGATTCTGTGTCTTCCTCTCTCTGCCCCTCCCCTGCTCATGCTCTGTCTCTCTCTCTCTCTGTCAAAAATAAATAAACATAAAAAAATTAAAAAAATAATATCCTTCCAACTATGAACATGGGATATCTTTCCAATTATTTACACTTTCTTCAATTTCTTAAATCAATGTCTTACTGTTTTCACAGTGTAAATCTTCACTTCTTTGGTTAAATTTATTCCTAAGTTTCTTGTTCTTTTGATAATATAAATGTGATTTTTTAAAATTTCTTTTTCAGACAGTTCATTATTAGTGTAGAGAAACTTGAGGAAAAGGAAGGTCTATTGTATTACCAAAGTTTTTACTCTTCCCATTATACTTTATTTCTTCCTAATGTTTCAAGATTTCTTCTCTTATTATTTACTTCCTGTTTCATTAATTGCCTTTAGCCATTCTTTTAGGGTAGGTCTTCTGGTGACAAATTCTCTTAATTTCCCTTCATCTAAGATAGTCTTGATTTCTCCTTTTTCCATAAAGAATATTTTCACTGCATATGGAATTCTGGGTTGATATTTCTTTGCTTAGCATTTAAAAATAGTGTGCCACTTCCTTCTGGCCTCAAGGTAGAGTCACAAGTAGGAGTTGTGGAGAGAAGGTTGTACTTCTCCTGAACTTGTATTGGAAATCTGCTGTAATTTGCATTAGTTTCCCCTGGAAATAAAGTGTCATTTATCTCTTGCTACTTTCTAGATTTTCTTTGCTTCTAATTTTCAGCAGTTTGATTATAATGTATTGTGACATGAATTTCTTTGGGTCTATCCTGTTTAAGGTTTGCTCACCTTCTTGCATTTGTAGGTTTATGTATTTTGGCAAATTTGGGGGATTTTCAGCCATTATTTATTTTTACTTATTTGTTTGTTTGTTTTATAGTTAGCTTTATACCTAACATGTGGCTTGAACTCATGACCCCAAGATCAAGAGTCGCATACTCTACCGACTCAGCCAGCCAGGGACCCCTCAGCCATTATTTCTTTGAGTACTACTTTAGTGTCATTCTTTCTTATAACCTGATAGGAATCTGATGGCATGGATGTTAGATCTTTTGTTACAGAACGTCAGGTCCCTAAGTACCTTTTTTCCATCTATTTTTTTCTGTTTTTCAGAAAGAGTAATTTCTCTTCTTTCTTCCTTCTTTTTATTTCTTTCTTTCTCTTCTTTATTTCTTTCCTTCTTTCCTTTCTTCTTCTTCTTCCTCTTCCTCTTCCTCTTCCTCTTCATTTCTAGTTGGTTTTAATAAATGGCAGTACCGTATCACATACTACACCAGTTCAGGGTGAGAATTTTTTAATAAACCTTTTCTAATATTAAAACTGCTTCCTTTCATATCATTCTAAGTTCTACCCAAATTGAAGGAAGAGTAGCTGGATGGGCCCTAAGTTTCCTGGGGGAAATCCACATTGACATGTTCTCTCTTTGTAAGGTGATAAAACAGGAAGAACAAGTTCTAGCCCCCAAAGAAAGGACTAAGAAGCAATAAATATGTTGCTCCATCCTTATGAGGCCTGCCTGAGCTTAAAAAGGAACTATACCCTTAACACACAAGTGTTTTTCATCATGACAGTGGCTCCTATTGTTTCTTGCAGCAGAGAGCCCTGGGCTGCTCCTTGAGCCTCTACCCTCTCTCTAACACCAGCAGTAGTGAGCTAGGGCATGGGTGGCCTCAGTCATCTTGTTCATGTCATACTTCTTGATCATAGTGCCCTGGTTGTGAAAAGCCTCCAGCAGCTCATGTGATGACCTCTCTGGCATCAGCATCCTCCAGGGCTTCTCCCTGCACTCAGTAATCATCCACTTCATGGCCAGGAAGTGGCGACACCAGTCAGCCAGTAGCACAGGGACCTGGTAGAAATGGCCACCTCTGAGGATGGGTACCAGCCCAATCACAGGCTCACAGTTCTCCAGTGCTTGGTGGAAGATGGTGTAGGGGTTGCGTTTCATGGCTGCCTGTTCTGCAGAAGCATGGTACTTCTCAAAATGCTTCCTTTCACAGCTTCCAGAGTCTGCATCATGAAGGATGTGGCCAGTACTTTGTTTCTGGCTTTCATCATCATGTTGGAGGATTTGCTGATCACTGGGTCTTCAAACACAGAGCTTGTTTTCATCGCTGGGGCAGCTTTGATAAGCTGAGTCTTCCTGAGTTCCTGCTCATACTTCTCAGAGTGGGCAATTTCTACTGTCCTATATTTACATCTACTCATTCTTTCCCTTATCAACTCTGTTCTGCGGTTGGCCCCTTCTAGCAATTTTTCATTTTGGTTTATATTTTCAGTTCTGAAATTTGGTTTTTCTTTATGTCTTTTATTTCTTTGCTTGGACATTATATTTATTTGATGGGAACTCTGGGACTTTCTATATTTTCATTTTCTTCAAGCTTTTACATAATTTTTCATAGAAGCACCATGATGACTAAAATCCTTGTCACATAATTCTGATATTTGTAACTTCTTGTTTTCATCTGATGATTTTATTTTCCTCATTCATATTGAGATTTTCCTGATTCTTAGTATGATGAATGATTATTTTTAGTGTGTCCTGGCAATTGGGGCTATTATGTTACGAGACTGTGGATCTTATTAAACATTCATAGGACTCTGTAGTCACCACACAAGAATTGGAAGTGGTATATTGCTTCATTACTGCCAATTAGGGATGCAAGTCCATGTTTTCTACTAGGCCACCTTTGACATTCCATGGGGAAGAGCCTCTTGTTATTTTGGGGCAGAGACAAAATTTCAAGTCTTTACTAGGCCTCTGCTGATATCATCTTGGTTGGGAGGAGAAAGAATGCCTCATTACTGCACCTGACATGGCCTCCACTATCACCATGGAATGGGGGACCTCCTTACCACTGGGTCAAAATGAAAGTTCTGGCTATCTACTCTGCCTTTTTTGCACCACCCTGATACAGGGGAAGAGATGACTAGTTATGGCTTTGTAAAGGTAGAAGTCTAGGTTTCCTACCTGTCTTATTCTGTCATGGGTTGAGGTGCAACCACAATTTTTATCCCATAGTGTTTGGCTGGAGTAAGGTGGTTATTGTCTAAAAGTTTTCTGTCTTACTGGACTGCCTTTATCCTGGTCCTTTGGCTAGAGAGAACAAGTTTTACTTAAAGCATGTTTAGACTGCATTCATGGGTGTGTCCTGGTTACAAGCTTCTAATGTACCCCATCCAGGATATTAGGCAAAAGGGAAACCCAGGGAATTTAACACTATGCCATACCTTGAGTCTCAAGGTCCTTACCTGGTCTTTCTTCTCTCCACCTTTCAGAGTCACCTTATGTGTTTATATATAATATTCAGGGTTGTTAATTATACTTAGTGAAAGGAATATGGAGAAGTACATTTCCTCTTCCATCTTATCGTAGAACCAGAAGTCCAGGGAATACTTAGATATAGCCATTTTAGGTACTGGCGATAGTTTGATGCAGCTATTTTGATATAACATTAGAACAATCATGTTAAAACACAAGAATACTTTTATTGCTAGGTAATAAATATTCTTGTTACTAGGTAATAGTCATTCCTGCCTCTCACTTCATCTATCCCTGACCTCCTTGGAAGTGGGAGCTCCTTTATCTCTTTGAAGGAAAGCGGAACTTCCTAGGATTAATGGACTCTCTAATGCTGGTAGGAGGTTGCAGAAGAGGCTTTGTGTTGGATCTCAACCCCTGACTCCTCCTGAGGTCGTACCCATTAATGGATTTTATGATTACCTCTGGAGAAAAGATATGGCACTTTATACCAACGTGAAATAGAAACAGAAATTAGAAGCCTATAGCATCTGAGTTATCCTTGCAACAAATGAAGACTTAGCTCTTGTACTTTATCCTAAAGTAGTTTTTGTTAGAGTGGAAATAGATACAGTGATTAGCTTTGAGGTCAATAATAGTAAACTGTAGTCCAAGGCTACAAAAGTTACTGAAATGTAACTTGCAGACTTTATGACCACAGCAAGGTAACCTAGGGGTATATGGTTTGCTACTTTCCTGGAAATGCAATCACTTTTTTTTATTGTTCATAGAATTTTCTCCCCTTCTTTTTCAACATGAAATGATGGCTTTTTCCATGAGCATCTTAACTCCTGTTGCTCAGGATTCTCTGTTGCAAAAGGGACAGAAAAGTAAGGATGGGACTACCTACAATTGTACATATTAACTGAGCCTATTGAGTAAATATTGATACATTAAGACATAGAATCCATATCCCCTTTATTTTTTTAACTTTTTTTTTTAATTTTTTTTCAACGTTTATTTATTTTTGGGACAGAGAGAGACAGAGCATGAACGGGGGAGGGGCAGAGAGAGAGAGGGAGACACAGAATCGAAATAGGCTCCAGGCTCTGAGCCATCAGCCCAGAGCCCGACGCGGGGCTCGAACTCACGGAACGCGAGATCGTGACCTGGCTAAAGTCGGACGCTTAACTGACTGCGCCACCCAGGCGCCCCTATTTTTTTAACTTTTTAAAGTAAACTCTACACCCGATGTGGGATCAAACTCACAACCCCAAGATCAAGAGTCGCTTACTCTACCAATTGCCCCAGCCAGTTGCCCCAGTCTATAACCCTTTTGGATAATACTGTCAAAGGAATCAGACTATATGACTTCAACTGCTAGCTTCTCTGTTTACTACCTGTGAGCCTTTGGCAAGTTATCTAACCTTTCAGAGTCCTGGTTTCTTCAGTGGTAAAGTAAACATTGTAGCACCTGCCTTTTAGAGTTACTCTGAGATTTAGATACAATAAGAACTGTTAACACTTAGAAAACCTAGTCCATTGTAAACATTCAACACATATTAGCTAAAATAATAATCACTTTTGAGGCGAATATTTCTGGTTGTGTGGATCGGTCCTAACTGCTGACAATATTTAGTTTCTTCTTCTTCTTTTTTTTTTTTTTTCCCTTTCTGACTTCTAAGTAAAGTGTGGAGTTGGGTAGTCCTTGAGCTTTCAGGGACTTCATAGTAGTACAAGTGCCTCAAGTAAATTTTTGGGTCGTTTTTATTGTGAGAACTCATGGGATTATAAGATATTTATCCAGAAGTTCTGATCATTTGACAATTGTGGGTAGTTTTAGAAATCTAAACCAGCACTTAAAAAAAATCAGACAAATTAACTTTTTTTATTAGTTAACATTTCATTTTTTAAAAACATTTATTTATTTTTGAGACAGAGAGAGATAGAGCATGAATGGAAGAGGGTCAGAGAGAGAGGGAGACACAGAATCTGAAACAGGCTCCAGGCTCTGAGCTGTCAGCACAGAGCCCGATGCGGGGCTTGAACTCACGGACCAGGAGATCATGACCTGAGCCAAAGTTGGATGCTCACCCAAGTGAGCCACCCAGGCACCCCAGTAACTTGTTTCATTTTTTAAAAATATAATTTACTGTCAAATTGGCTAGCATACAGTGTGTAAAGTATGCTCTTGGTTTTTGGGGTAGATTCCCATGGTTCATTGCTTATATACAACACCCAGTGCTCATCCCAACAAGTGACAAATTAACTTTTGAAAATGTGGCTGAAGTGAAGTGGTCATTCCCCCTCTCATTTCACTGTGGTCTGGGACTCTTGTGAGAACATAGACTGAGAACAAACTCTCATATCTTAGGCTAATATGCCTATACTTAACACTCAGGCATTTAAATAAAAATTTGAAAAGAAAAACAAAACAAAACAAAAAACAGTCAGGCAATGTCTTACTATTCAGGATCTCCCTTCAGGGAATACGGATATGTGTTTACTGTTACCAATAAGTTACTATTAATAAATAGTATCTAGAGTGACTTTTTATCTTTTTAAGTTTATGTCCAAATAAAGTATTAGTAGTTTGACCTTTTTTAGCCTCTTAAGGGATTATGATATTTGGTTATCTGAAGAATAATGCCAAAAGATAGTATTTAGCTACAGTTAGAAAAAATCATTTATCTTAAATTTCTAGGAGAATACATAATAATCTATATGTTTAAAAAGTTGGAGTGGGGAGAGATGGAACAGATCAGAGAAAAATATGTTGTAGTTTGCTAAATTTTAACTTGAAACCTAGTTATTTCTCATGCCAAATTAAAAAAAAAAATATATATATATATTTAATTTTAGAGAGAGAGACAGAGAGCGAGCATGAGTGGGGGAGGGGCAGAGAGAGAGAGAGAGAGAGAGAGAGAGAGAGAGAGAGAGAGAGGGAGAGAGGGAGAGAGAGAATCCCAAGCATGGAGTCCGATGCAGGGCTCAATCCTATAACTCTAGGATCATGACCTGAGTGAAAATCAAGAGTCAGACGCTCAACTGACTGAGCCACCCAGGTGTCCCTCTTATGCCGAATTGTTAGTCACTGATTAACATCTAAAGATTGTATAAAGTGTTTCCTTTTAGTTATTAATTCACTAAAATTTACTGAATGCCTACGATGTGTCAGGTATTTTGCTATGCTCTGGCTGTAAATTGAAAATAAGATGGACGAGGCTTCTGTCCTCATAGCACTTCAATTTAGTGAGAAGACAAACAAGATTAAAAGGCAAACAAATAAATGAGGAAGGTTAATTCCAGGATAAGTGTTCCGAAATAAACAGTATGCTGTGATAAAGAATAAATAGGGGGGACCTGTTAGTAGGATTTGGGAAGGCCTCCATGAAAGAGAAACTATTAAACTGAGATTTGAGGATAAGAATAAGCCAGTTATTTAATGATTTGAGAGAAAGGGGTTCTAGGAATTGAAATGCATGGCAGGAAGGAATTTTGTATATTCTTACAATGGAGATATCAATAATACTTGAGTAAAGAGGATACTGATAATGTTAATTCTTCTTTAAATGTTTGGTAGACTTTACTAGTGAAGACATCTGGTCCTGGACTTTCTTTATTGAGAGGTTTTTGATTGTTGGTTTGATCTTATCACAGGTCTATTCAGATGTTCTATTTCATATTAAGTCAGTCTGGTAGTTTGGTGATTTATTGATGTAAAATCGCTCATAGTATTCATTTATAATTTATTTTATTTCTCTAAGGTTTGGAATAATATTGCCTCTAGTATTTCTGATTTTCATTATTTAGATTTTCTCAGTCTAGGTAAAGTTTTGTCAGTTTTGTTGATCTGTTAAACCAACTTTTGGTTTTATGATCCTCTGATTTTCTGTTCTGTATTTCATTAATCTGTGTTCCTTATTATTTCTTCTGCTAGCTTTGAATTCAGTTTATTTTTCTTTTTCTAATTCCTTAATGCATAAAGTTAGGTTATTGGTTTGAGAGATATCTCCTGTTTTAATGGATACGTTTAGAGGAATGCATTTTTCTCTGAAGACTGCTATCACAGCCTCCTATAAGTTTGGGTATGCTGTGTTACCATTTTCATTTGTATCAAAGTATTTTCTGATTTCTTTTATAATCTTTTTCTTTTACTCATTGATTGTTTAAGAGTGTGTTGTTTAATTTCCACATTCCACATTTGTGAATTTTCTAGTTTTCCTTGTTATTGATTTCTAGAGTTATTTATATCAGAGAAGATAGTTTGTGTGACTTCTATCTTTTTAAATTTATTGAGACTTGTTTTGTAACCTAAAATATGGTCTGTCCTGAAGAACATTCCATGTGCAATTTAGAAGGATGTGTATTCTGCTATTGATGGGTAGAGTGTTCTGTATGTTTATTAGGTGTATGTGGTTTATATTGTTGTTTAAATCTTCTATTTCATTATTGATATTGGATCTAGATGTCTATCCATTAGTAGAAGTAGAGTATTGAAGTCTACAACTATTATTGTAGAACTATCTATTTTTCTCTTCAGTTCTGTCAATGATTATTTCACATGTTTTGAGTCTCTTTTGTTTGTATGTATGTCTATGATTGTTATATCTTCTTGATGAATTGACCCTTTTATCAATATATGATATTCTTTTTGGTCTCATAACAACTTTTGACTTAAAGTCTATTTTGTCTGCTATTAGATTAGCTACTCAAGCTCTCTTTTGTTTACTGTTTGCATGGAATATATTTTTTCCATTCTTTTATTATTTTTTTAAATGTTTATTTATTTTTGAGAGAGAGACAGAGTACGAGCAGGGGAGGGGCAGAGAGGGAAACACAGACTTTGACTCAGTCTCCAGGCTCTGAGCTGTCAACTCAGACGCTGGGCTCAAACTCACAAACTGTGAGATCATGACCTGAGCTGAAGCTGGATGCTTAACTGACTGAGCCACCCAGGTGCCCCATCCATTCTTTTATTAAAAAAAATTTTTTTTTCAACGTTTATTTATTTTTGGGACAGAGAGAGACAGAGCATGAACGGGGGAGGGGCAGAGAGAGAGGGAGACACAGAATCGGAGACAGGCTCCAGGCTCTGAGCCATCAGCCCAGAGCCTGATGCAGGGCTCGAACTCACGGACCGCGAGATCGTGACCTGGCTGAAGTTGGACGCTTAACCGACTGCGCCACCCAGGCGCCCCCATTCTTTTATTTTAAACATATTTCTGTCTTTAGATCTAAAGTGAGCCTGTTGTAGATAGCTTATAAATGAATCTTTTTTTTTAATTTTATTTATTTATTTTGAGAGAGAGAGCAAGAGTGAGCTTGAGTGAGCAGGGGAGTGCCAGAGAAAGAGGGAGAGAGATTATTCCAAACTGTCAGCACAGAGCCCAACGTGAAGCTAGATCCCACGAAATGTGAGATCATGATCTGAGCAGAAATCAAGAGTCAGATGCTCAACTGACAGGCACCCACGTGCCCCTAGGTGAATAATTTTTTGAATCCATACCGCCAATCATCTAAGAAGTGAATTTAACTCATTTATATTTAAACTGATTATTGATAAGGAAAAACTTAATTCTAAAAAAAGTGTTTTTAAATTTTTTTTAAATAAAAGACTTAATTCTGCCATTTTGCTATTTTCTATATCGCTTATATCATTTTTGTTCCTCAGTTTCTTCAGTAGTCACCTTTTAAAAAATATTTATTTATTGGGGTGCCTGGGTGGCTCAGTTGTTTAAGTGTCCAACTTCAGTTCAGATCATGATCTCACAGGTTGTGGGTTCAAGCCCCGCATCAGGCTCTGTGCTGACAGTTCAGAGCCTGGAGCCTGCTTTGGATTCTGTGTCTCCCTTTCTCTGCCCTTTCCCCACTCGCACTCTGTGTGTGTCTCTGTCTGTCTGTCTCTCATAAACAAACAAACAAACATTAAAAACATTTAAAAAAATGTTTATTTATTTTAGAGAGTGAGCATAAGTGGGGGAGGAGCAGAGAGAGAGGGAGACACAGAAACTGAAGCAGGCTCCAGGCTGTGAGCTGTCAGCACAGAGCCCAATGTGGGGCTCAAACCCACAAACCCTGAGATCATGACCTGAGCCAAAGTTGGATGCTTACCCAACTGAGCCACCCAGGCACCCCCCGCCTTTTTTTTCTGAGAGAGAGAGAAAAAGAGAAAGAGAGACAGAGAGAGAGAGTGAGTGAGAGTGTTTGCATGCATGTGTGAACGGGGAAGGAGCAGAGGGAAAGGGAGAGGTAGAATCTTAAACCCATTCCACACCCAGTGCAGAGCCCAATATGGGCCTTGATCTCACAACTGTGAGATCATGACCTGAGCCGAAATCAAGAGATGGGTGCTTAACTGACTGAGCCACCCAGGTGCCCCAGTACTGCTTTCTTTTGTGTTTTTTTTTTGTACCATTTGATTCCCTTCTTGTTTCATTTTTTATATGTATTTAAGTTATTTTTTTATTGGTTATCCTGGGATTTGCAAAGTAGACAGTTGAGTATAAAACTATGGAGGAAGTCAGGGCTGGAGAAATAAACTTGAGGATAATTGGTATATAGATGGTATTTAAAGCCTGGGACTAGATGAGGTCTTTTAGGAAGAGAATATAGCAGAGTAGAGCAGAAAATTCAGGTTCAACCTCTGAGAACTTGAAATTCTATCCTCCCTATTGGTGGATACGTTTGTATCTATCTTTTAAGTCCCATGAATAGGTAGCATAACTGTCATTTGTATAGCTCAGTGGGTCTCATTTCTGAACACATTAAGACAAGACCTGTTTTACTGTATTAGCTGAGTGTTAGAACAAGGTGAATCCTACTTTTGCAGTTCTAATGTTCTCTTTCAACTTCTCCTTTTCCTGTCATATCTCAATTTATTATTTACCCATTGGAAAATCATTCAGAATCATTCAAATTCATTTTGTGTTCAGAGCTACATTGACCTTCTTAAGTTTTTCTTTGGATATCATCTCTGTCTAGAACCACATATGTCTTGTTATTGGCCACAGCTTGCACTCCTGACTTGACTTGACCAGCGTTGTCTCCAAAGCATATCTTTTTTTCTTTAAGATGTTAATTTTTTCTTAACTAATCTCTATACTCAACATGAGGCTTGAATTTCTAACCAACCCCGAGATCAAGAGTTTCATGCTCCACCATCTAGCCAGGCAGGTGCCCCTCAAAAGCGAATCTTTAATCCTAAGGGTTGAAGGACTAGGGATGATTCTTATGGAGGAGAAACTCTGCATTCACATTTTGTTGGGGAAGGCCAGGATTTTATCTTTATATCTGAATGATACTGCATTCCGACCCTTAAAACATAGCTCTCTGTAGGAGGGAGATGGGTTAAGAATAACCATGGCATGCCTACACTTAAAGTTTAAAAAATATGTAATAATAGAAGTTAATTGAACATAGTTTACCACTTGCTTTTTGCCTGTTGTCTGATTCCTGTTATTTGCTATATGCAGCCTGTTTTATCTTTGTCTCCTCCATCAGTTTGTCACCTGGAAAACTGATCTCTCACTGTTTGACTCTTGATATATGAGAATTGGAACATTGACAAGTTGATATTCTGAAATTCCCATTAGAAAAAGCAGAACTATGAAGGTGGGAAGCAGTCCCTGACAATGAAGTAGGAGCATTTTCCAGCATACTTGCAATATGGCAAGCAATGTGGGTAATATGACCCCTAAACTTTGAATGAGACCCTTCAAGAAAACTGAGTTTTCTTCAGACTTTTCTCCCCACCTTGCCTTCAATTTTTGCCTGATTTACAGAAGCTGTAAAACATATTGACCAAACTATAAAACTGAGTTCCTAATCACCTCACTATGACAACCCCGTCATTGCCTAGACATATGCTGTATGTAGTCCTTGTGAGAACCCAAGTGTCTGTTCAAGGAGCCCACACAAGTCTTCTGTGGGGTTTTAACAGCGTTTAAGAGAAGTTCCAGGTTCTTCTCATGGTTGGAGGGGCTTAGGCTCCTAGTTTACTAGGGAAAGGGTGGTAAGTGAGTGGATGGTACACTCCCAGGGCTTCTTAGCCTGGGTTTCATTGATGGTCTGTGGGGAGTCTGTAAACCTCCATCAACTGAATGCAAAATTTAGTGTGTATGTATACTTTTCTCCAGAGGAAAGGGAGAGGATTCATAGCATTTATTAGGTTTTCAGAAAATTACACAGCCTTCTTTGTACCATTGAGAGTTCTTGCCTTAACTGGTCTGTTAGGTAAATCCAGGTTTTGTTGTATCTAATTTTTTAAAAATAACTTTTTTTAAAGTTTTTAAAAATTTACTTTTTATTTTGAGAGAGACAGAGAGAGAAGAGAGAGCATGAGTGGGGGAGGGGCAGAGAGAGAGGGAGAGAAAGAATCCCAAGCAGGCTCTGTGCTGTCTGCACGGAGCCTGACATGGGGCTCAAACCCACGAACTGTGAGTTCAGGACCTGAGCCGAAACCAAGATGCTTGGTTAACCAGATGCTTAACCTACTGGGCCACACAGGTGTCCATGTTGTATCTGGTTTTCGAACTTCATTTAACAAATGTGAAAATAAGTGGGTTAAAATGGGGATTTTTTTAAGAGAAAGACAAGTATCCTTAATTAGCATTAAAACTCATAACCTGCTTGCTACTCTATCAGTCTGGTGAACTGATGATTACACTGTAGCGCTTCTTAACTGCCAGCCCATAAAATCAGCCATGTTAAATGGCATACAGTGTCCATTGGAAAGGGTGTTGCCCTGAGCTAAATGGTGGCTGGAGATACGCACTGCCATTGAGGGATTGGTGGAGCAATGGCTCCAGACCAAATTATGAGGTGGGAATCAAAAATGAATGTTGCAGTGGTTTACTGCCAGATACTGTGCTATATATTATCAGAAACTAAACTTAATTTTCAAAACCACCCTTTGAGGTAAATATTGTCATCCTAATTCTATTAGACCAGTAGAATGACTTGCTCAAGGTCTTTTAATCAATAAAGTGTCAGAGCTGCAACTGAATTCTCAAATTTCTGTCATTTCCTTTGATCTTATGAGAGCCTGGAATCACGAGTAGGGAGAGCATCCCAAGGAATGTTTGAGCCAGATTCTGGCCTTTAAACCTGACGAGTATTCACTTACCACACCTTTAAGAGAGATGGGCAATCTGTGTTTCAGGATGACTCAGTAGCTCCAGCAAGTACAAGTCCTATTGTTTGGGAGGCCACTGTTCTGTCTCCTTGAGCAGCTCTAAGTCTTGATTCTGTTTGCATGTTCTCTAAATAACACTGGCATTAGCCCACACTGAAACCACCTCCTCAGGATTTTGAAGTACTGTACAAACAGAGAGAGCATTGTCTAAAGCCATATGAAAGGACTGGAATTTGTCTGGTGAACAAAAATTTTGTAATCATAACACCTTTTACTCCCACGGCAAGCAGAACTTTTTCCTTGCGAAGGAAGCAAGCAAACATTTCATTTTCAGAATAATGATGATCTTTAAAGGGACACTGCCAGCAGTTTCACTCTTGATTTCCTTCTTTTCACATTTAATGCCATCAGAGGAGAAAAGCAGACTTCTAGATGCATATTCTTCAAAGTAGCGAAAGGAGAATTTGTGTTCCTATTACTTGAGTGGATCCATATGAGCTTTATGGACAAGTTAACAAGTAAAGTATTTTAAAGTGTGGACCGTAGCACCCCTGATAGCAGGATGTCCCGAGTACTTATATATACTGCAGACTCCTAGACTCCATCCTAGACCCCCTGACTCCTAATCTTTTGCACAGGGGATGAGGCCCAGGAAAATGCAATTTAGTCACCCCTTTGGAGATTCTTATGCACACTAAAGTCTAAAAACCACTGCAATTAGAGATATTTGGCTACAATGAATCCAGTAACTACATTCCTTGAAAGAAAGCCAAGTTAGATGCAGCTTTGCTATGATGAATTCATATATGAAAAAGAGTTGAAAAACATCTGTGGATAGGAGCTGTTGGGGAGGAAATATTTTTCTCCTACCCTTCTTGGTTTTTTGGCTGGTGTAATAATCAAATTAACATATGACATGTTAATAAGAGACAAACAAATTAACTTATGTATATAGAAGGACCTCAGAAAGATAGACCCAAGGACAAGCCAGGTAATTGAGGCTTATGTGCCATCTTGAGCTAAGGAATGGGACAGAGGCTTGTGGCTTCAAAGAGTGGGAGATTGATCCACAAGCAGATAAGAAGAGCAGATGTTTGGTAATTAGATGTTTGTCCTGCCCTCCAGATAGGTCATTCAGATACAAAAGTTATCTCGTGGTAATAAGCTTTCTTCCTGGACTAGGCCCTTTATCTGAATTCTTTTAGGTAGTTTAGGCAAAGGCAGAAGTTTTTCTTGGATCTGCTGGGTCTTAATTACCTTCAGCTCAAAATAGTCCACATGCCATAAAGTAGCACATTTGGGGGAGAGTTGTTCTGAACCCCTTCAAAGCTTTACTGTGTTTAAGAGCTTGAAAGACTGGTAGGCATATTCTGTGATACTCCAGAGGTCAGAACTCGTGTCATATCTTAAAGTAAAAAGGGGCAGACTTGGAAAGGCTGCCATAGGCAACTAGACTGGCATAACTGGGCTGAGGCAGGCACAGACTCAGTTGGACAGTTTAGGAGGAAGTTCATAGTGCAGTAGGAAGAACAGTTACTCCCAAATGTGGAAACAGTCAGCATGTGAGTCTAGACCAGTAATTTACTCTGAGTGAGGGTATGACTGTGTGTACGTATCTATGAGATGGGATGAGGCATTGCAATGGAGAATTAAGGAGTAGACTTTGACAAAAGCCCGCTTACATCATCAGGATTTGGTTCACTAATCAAAAAATCAGGTGTGGAGGGCCTGGGTTGGCTTAGTTAAGCATCTGACTTCGGCTCAGGACATGACCTTGCAGTTTGCAGGTTCAAGCCCCTCATTGGACTCTCTGCTATCAGTGTGGAGCCCGCTTCAGATCCTCTCTCTCTGCCCCTCCTCTGCTTGTGCGTGCTCTCTCTTGGTGTCTGCCCCCCTCAAAAATAAACATTAAACATAAAATAAAAAATTAAAAAATCAGTTACACCAGGAAATCTTTTTTTTTTTTTCAACATTTATTTATTTTTGGGACAGAGAGAGACAGGATGAACGGGCGAGGGGCAGAGAGAGAGGGAGACACAGAATCGGAAACAGGCTCCAGGCTCTGAGCCATCAGCCCAGAGCCCGACGCGGGGCTCGAACTCACGGACCGCGAGATCGTGACCTGGCTGAAGTCAGACGCTTAACCGACTGTGCCACCCAGGCGCCCCTACACCAGGAAATCTTAAAGAAGATACAGATTTGAATAATTCATTTTAAACTAAGACATCCATTTAAGAGCTGTACTACTATTTATTCTCTATCAAATGAAATATCTCAAGATATAGTGATATTAGCCACACTTCCTCTAGTCTTCTGTCTGAAGGTAGGAACTCTCAAATTTCCTGACATCCTGAACCTCAGAGCTGGAATTACTCATTTAGTGATTGAGTTGAGTGGTGAGGTGAGTTGAGTGGAGGGTGAAAAAGCCCCCCCCCCCACCTTTTTTTAGTGCAGAGCCAAACTTCTGTGGATTTTTAGATGACAATTCTAGCTAGGGAACATACTCTACCTTCTTTTTATTGCTTCACCCTAGAGAGGAAACAGTGTATCAATGGAGAAATCCAATTACAACTTCCTTTGCCATTTTTGTAATAAAAAGGACAGATTTCTCCCTAATTTATCTATGGAGACACACACATATAGGAGTAAGCAAACAAGTGAGTGAACAAGCAGTGTTTTTAAATTAAGGGGATTTACAATGGAACAGAATAGAAAACCCAGAAAAAACCCCACATATATAGTCAATTAATCTTTGACAAAGCAGGAAGGAATATCCAATTGGAAAAGGACAGTCTCTTCAACAAATGGTGTTTGGGAAACTGGATAGCAACATGCAAGAGAAAGAAACTGGACTACTTTCTTATACCATACACAAAAATAAATTCAACATGGATTAAAGATGTAAATGCGAGGGGCACCTGGGTGGCTCAGTCAGTTGAGTGTCTGACTTTAGCTCAGGTCATGATCTCGTGGTTCATGAGTTTGAGCCCCACATCGGGCTTGCTGTTGTTAGCCTATCAGTGCAGAGCCCTCTTTGAATCCTCTGTCCCCGTCTCTCTCTGCCCCTCCCCTGCTTACGTTCTTTCTCTCAAAAAATAAATAAAACGTTAAAAAATTATTAAATTTAATTTATTAAATTCTAATTTATTAAATTCTACATGTGAGACCTAAAACCATAAAAATCGTAGAAAAGAACATAGGCAGTAATGTCTTTGACATTAGCTGTAGCAAATTATTTCTAGCTATGTTTCCTGAGGCAAGGGAAACAAAAGCAAAAATCAACTATTGTGACTACATAAAAATAAAAATCTTCAGCACAGTGAAGGAAACAATCAACAAGACTAAAAGACAACCTACTGAGTGGGACAAAATATTTGCAAATGACATATCTGATAAAGGGTTAGTATCCAAAATATATAAAGAACTTATCAAACTCAACACCCAAAAAACTAATAATCCAATTAAAAAATGGGAAGAAGACATGAACAGACATTTCTACAAAGAAGACATACAGATGGCCAACAGACACATTAAAAAGATGTTTATCATCATTTACCATCCTGGGAATGCAGATCAAAACTACAATGAATCACCTCACACCTGTCAGGATGGCTAAAATCGGGGTGCCTGGGTGGCTCAGTCGTTTAAGCAGCCACCTTAGCCAGCTTAGGTCATGACCTCGTGGTTTGAGTTTGAGCCCTGCATTGGGCTCTGTGCTGACAGCTCAGAGCCTGGAGTCTGCTTCGGATTCTGTCTCCCTCTCTCTCTGACCATTCCCAGCTCACACTCACGCGCTCTCTCTCTCAAAAATAAATAAACATTATTAAAAAATAATAAAATAAAAAACCCTCTTAAAAAAGTAATGGCTAAAATCAACAACACAAGAAACAACAGGTGTTGGTGGGGATGTGGAGAAAAAGGAACCCTCTTTCACTGTTGGTGGGAACACAAACTGGTGCAGCCACTCTGGAAAACAGTATAGAGGTTCCTCAAAAAAAAAAAAACAAAAAAAAAAAACAAAAAAAAACAACTACCTTACAACCCAGGAATTACGCTATTAGGTATTTACCCAAGGAATACAAAAATACTAATTCAAAAGGATACATGCCCCCCTATGTTTGTAGTAGCATTATTTACAATTGCCAAGATATGGAAGCAGCCCAAGTGTCCATTGATTGATGAATGGATAAAGAAGATGTGGCATATATATACAATGGAATATTATTCAGCCATAAAAAGAATGAAATCTTGCCATTTGCAAGATGTGGATGGAGCTAGAGAGTATAATGTTAAGCAAAATAAGTCAGAGAAAGACAAAAACAATATGATCTCATTCATATGTCTAATTTAAGAAACAAATTAAGCAAGCAAAGAAAAAAAATGAGCTCTCTTGGTCAAGAAACAGACTCTTAATTATGGCGAAGAAACTGATGGTTACCTGAGGGGAGGAGGATGAAAGGATGGGTTAATTAGGTGATGGGGATTAAAAAGTAGATGTGTCCTGATGAGCACCACGTGTTGTATGGAAGTAGTGAATCACTATATTGTGGAATTAAAATAAAAATAAAAAAAAATTAAGGGTATTTAATTAGGAAACCACCAGATGTTACTCATTTTCCCTTAATGAAAATGTAACTCTGTGAACAGAGCTCAGTGACCTTGGTCTACTTTGTTAAAAACAATAATCATAATTTATTAGTATCCTCTGTTTTGGGAAAAAGAACATTTGGATTTCTCATAATACAGAATTTGAACTCATGTCTCTTTGATTCCAGATCCCAGTGAGTCTGGATTGAAGATCTAGCACTGGAGGGAACTGAAAAGGCATGAATGTTGAGGGTAGATAACTTAAGTAATAATTAAGCCTAGGTATATTAAATTCTCCCTTTCCTTCTTTCTTTTTTAATGTTTATTTTTGAGAGAGAGAGAATGTACACAGGCACTGGGAAAGCGGGGAGGCGGGAGGGGCAGAAAGAGAGGGAGACAGAGGATCCCAAGCGGGCTCCGTGCTGACAGCAGAAAGCCTGATGTGGGCTTGAAGTGATGAACCGTGGGATCATGACCTGAGCGAAGTCAGACGGTCAACTGGTTAAGTGAGCCACCCAGGCGCCCCTGGGCTAATGTTCTTATTAAAGATACCCTACAGAGTTCCCTCACCACTTCTGTCATGTGAGGATACAATGAGAAGTATGCGATGCAGAAGAGGACTCTCACCGACCTTACTGGCGCCCTGATCTCAGACTTCTAGCCTCTAGAACTGTGTTAAATAAATTCCAATGGTTTATAAGCTACCCAGTCTGTGATATTTTGTTATGGCAGGCTGAATGTTCTAAGACCGTTTCTTACAAATTCTATTTTTCTTTGGAATTAAAAATGGTCTTATATGTCGTTTAGTTTTCTAAGTAAATCATAAGCTAACTAGAGTTGTAAACTCAATACAAGAAGGCACAGGAGTTATTGGTCAATTCTATTTTTTTTCCCCTTGGGGATCAACCTCCTAGAGTTCCCTATCATGCTATTTCAGTCTGGACTGGTTGCTTTTTACTTCTGCTATACAGCTGTCATCTTAGAGTTTTCCTCACGATCATAAAAACACTTGATTTCTCTACTGGCTCTGTTTTCTGGATCCCATGGTACCATCTTTTTTAGGTTATTCCCCTCTTCTGGAGCTCATCCTTTATTTTTTGAGGCGTTTCATGTTCAAATATCTTTAGTCTTTCTTTACACTTGATTGATATGCATAAGTTATAGCATTTGAGGTAAAAAAAATTCATCTTCCCTCAGAAATTTGAAGGCATTTGTCCTCTTTTACTTCTAGTGTTGCTGTTGAGAAGCTCAATGTTATTCTTTTGTAATCCATTGTATGTTTCATGTTCTTTCTCTGTAGCCGCTTTTATTTTATTTATTTGTTTATTTTTGAGAGAGAGAGGGTGCATGCCCTTGCGTGAGTGGGGGAGGGGCAGAGATAGAGGGAGAGAGATTATATCACAAACAGGCTCTGTAGCACAGAGCCAGAGGCAGAGCTTGAACCCATGAAACTATGAGCTCATGTCCTGAGCCGAATTCAAGAATTCAATGCTTAACCAACTGAGCCACTCAGGAACTCCTGTCTTTGACAGATTTTAGAATCTTCTCTCCATTCTAGGTGTTTCAAACTTTCACAATGATGTGCCTTGTTGTGATCACTGATTGTGTTAGGTCTTTTAAGTCTGTGAAGACATGACCCTTAAATGTACAAATTTTCTTGATTTCTTTTTCTTCTCTTTTCTTCTTTTCTTCTTCCTTCCTTCCTTCCTTCCTTCCTTCCTTCCTTCCTTCCTTCTTTCTTTCTTTCTTTCTTTCTTTCTTTCTTTCTTTCTTTCTTTCTTTCTTTCTTTCTTTCTTTCTTTCTTTCTTTCTTTCTTTCTTTCTTTCTTTCAAGAAAGCACAAAGATGGGGAAGAGGGACAGACAGAGAGGGAGAGAGAGAATCCCAAACAGGCTCCATGCCCAGTGCAGAGAGCCTGACACAGGGCTCGATATCACGACCCGGGTATCACAACCTGAGCTGAAATCAAGAGTCAGATGCTAACTGAGCCACTCAGGCCCCTCTTGATTTCTTTAATATCCTTTTTAATTCCCTGTCTTCCTTGAAAGTACTGTTAATGTTTTGGAATGATCCTATATTTTATTATTTCTCTCCTACTGTCTATCTTTTTGTTTAATTTTTAGGAAAAATTTTCATCTTTCTCCCAGCCTGTATTTTTTATATCATATATATGTATATATACATACATACTCATATGTACATATTTACATATACACATATATTTATATATACATATATGTAACTTCTAAGACTTTTTTCTTATTGCCTGAATTTTCCTGTTCTTACGGCATCCTTTTTCTTGTTTCATAGATGCAACATCTCTCTAAAAATATTAATTATAGTTCTAAAAAATGTTTTCTTCTTTCTGTATTATCAGCTTCTTACAAAATTCTTTTGTTTGTTTGGATCTGTGTTTCATGTTAGAGGATGTCCTCAAATATATGTTGGTTCATGACTATACATTCATATTTAAGAGTGAGGCATTTATGAGGCACCTGTCTGGCTCGTTTAGAGGAGCGTGAAACTCTTGATCTCGGGGTCATGAGTTCAAGCCCCATGTTGTGCATAGATATTACTTAAATAAATAAAACTTTAAAAAAAGAGAGTGAGACATTTAAAGGTAATTGAGAAGTACTTCTGACCATGACGGAATAACTGGAATAGACTCTTGCCATAAACAACTAAAAACTTGTACAAAATTTATGAAATGACTGTTCTTTAGACTTTGGACAACAAGCAGTACAGGTCTGTGATCTCTGACAGAGTAGAAAAAAATCAGGTGATCTTGATGATCTAAGCTTTTTGCCTAGAGGCACTTTCCAGACATCAGCACAGGGAAAGGGTACCTAAGCAAAGTATGGAAATCTCTCTGAGTTGAGAAGCTAAAGATTGTGGTTTGAAGAGTCTGAGGCAGCTGGAATTTATAGTGCAGGGTACTTTGAAATTGAGCACGGTTGGAAAATTTATGCTTTGGCCATCAGTGTATGCTACAAATTAGTGTTTGTTTTTTTGTTTTGTTTTTGTTTTTGTTTTTGTTTTTGTTTATGCCTATGCCGCCAAAGTGCCTGTTGGTAAATGTCTGCCAGGATGCTGCTGGCAATATCCCCTGTCCATAAGTGTAGTTTGACCTAGAGAAATGGGACAGAAGAGAGTCCAGAAATAGACCTACATATATATTTTCAATCAATTTCTTTTTCTTTTCTTTTTTTCTTTTCTTTCTTTCTTTTTTTTAAGTAAGCTCTGCACCCAATGTCGGGCTCTAATTCACAACCCTGAGATCAAGAGTCACATGTTCTACTGACTGAGCCAGCCAGGCACCACATGTTCAATCAATTTTTGATTAAGCAGCCAAGGTAATTAACTAGAGAAAGGATAGCTATTACAGTAAATGGTACCAGAACAACTGGATAACCATGTGGAGGAAAAAAACCAGAATGTTGGCCATTACCTCATATGTCACACAAAACCTGCTCTAAATTGATTATGGAACTAACATAAAAAAACTAAAACTGTAACATTTCTAAAAGAATCTGTGGGAGGAAATTTTTGCAGCTTTGCACTAAATATAAAAGAAAAAAAACTTCTTTTCCTCAAAAAGAAAATTGGAAGGCGAGTCACAGGCAGGGAGAAATTATGTGCAAAACATACATCTGATAAAGGGGTTTTGTCCATAACATATGAAGAACTCTTACATCTTAATAAGACAAGTGATACAATATAAATGGGAAAAAAAAGATTTAAACAGACACTTCACAAAGGCATATATGCATAGCCAGTAAATACATTAAAAGAGGTTTAACATCATCAGTCAACAGAAAGATAAAAACAAAAAACACAGTGAGATGCCACTCTAAAGCTACTAGAATGGCTAAAATTTAAGTGACTGACAATCAGAGTTGGGGGAGGCTGTGGAATCGTTAGGACTTTATACACTGCTGAGGGTTGTGTAAAATGGTACAACTACTTTCAAAACAAGTTGGGCATTTTTTAATAAAGGTCACCATACTCTGGGGTGCCTGGCTGGCTCAGTTAGTAGAGTATATGACTCTTGATCTCAGGGTTGTAAGTTTGAGCCCCATGTTAGGCATAGAGTTTACTTGAAAAAAATAAATAAAACCCAGAATAAATTAAAGATAAAGTCAACATACTCTTTACTATGTTACCCAGGATTTTGGACTTTTACATCTATATTCTAAATAAAATAAAACCTATGTCCACCAAATAACTTTCACATGAATATTCATAGTAGCTTTATTTATTAAAATCCCATAATGAAAATCAGCCAAAATATGTATCAACACTTAACTGGAAAAAAATGTGGTATATTAATAAAATGGAATTTTACTCTGTAATAAAAGGAAGAAATTGACACATGAAACAACGTGAGTTAATTTCAAAACATTACATTGAGCAAAAGAAACCAGACACCAAAGAATACATATTATATGATTCTATTTAGATGAAATATTACAATAAGAAAAATTAATCTACAGTAACAGAAAGTAGATCAATGGTTGTCAGAGACCAGTGATAGGGTAGGGATTGACTGAAAATAGGCTAGAGGGAAATTTTTGTCATATGAAAATGTTCTTTATCTTGACTATGGTATATACTAGTGTACGTATTTGTCAAAACTCATTTAACTATATACCTAAGTGGATGCATTTAGAGCTATACTCCAATAAAGTTGACTTCAAAAGAAAGTAATGCTAATTTGAAGTTATTTATAGGTAAGTGGAATTTGTCTTTTTGTGTACCTCACTTTTGGGTGACAAGTTGATTTTTTTCTTGGGGGACGACCAAATGTCAGTAGCTCTTTCCAAAACAATATAGATTTTATAGAGTCAACTATTTTTTTGTGCAGTAATGTATTATTGTTTTATATATTTTCTTTTTTTAAAAATTTTTTTAACATTTATTTATTTTTGAGAGACAGAGAGAGACAGAGCACGAGCAGGGGAGGGACAGAATCCGAAGCAGGCTCCAGGCTCCGAGCTGTCAGCACAGAGCCTGATGCAGGGCTTGAACTCACAAACTGCGAGTTCATGACCTGAGCCGAAGTCGGGCGCTCAACCAACTGAGCCACCCAGGCGCCCCAGTTTTATATATTTTCTAATTACAGTTGATCCTTGAACCACATAGTTTTATCTGCACAGGTCCACTTATATGTAGATTTTTAAAAATAAATATACAGTACTGTAAATGTATTTTCCTTATGATTTTCTTAATAACATTTTGTTTTCCATAAATTACTTTTTTTCTAGATTACTTTATTGTAAGAATACAGTGTATAATACATATAATGTACAAAATAGGTGTTAACTGTTTATGTGAACAGTAAGGCTTCCAGTTAACAGGAGACAGTAGTTAAGGTTTTGGGGAATCAAATTATATATGGATTTTCAATTACATGGGGGGTTGGCACCCCTAACGCTTATGTTGTTCAAGGGTCAACTGTATATTTTATAATTATAAGCACAAGTGGTATACAACAGATTCAGGAACTAAAATAGTTGACTCTTAAGCATATAATTCAACTGGTGGAAACTAAAGCATGAGGAATCCTGCAGTGTAGTCTATGTGCTATGAACATTAGGCATTCTACAGGCATTAGTGTGTTTTGTAGACGACTGAGAGCTTCACTTAACCTCACTAGTTAATTAGAGTTTGGTTAAGAGCTAAAAAATCTAGGTAGCCATGGAGAAGTCTGCAACAGAGTCCAGCAGGAGATCAGTGTTGCAAGATTTTTGCCACTGGGATTTGAGTGGACTGAGATAAGTGACTGGTGTTGGGGAATAGAATTAAATATAAAATCTCTGCCAATCCAGTAAAATCTCTCCATAAAATGTAGAAAATAATGAAACAGTATTATTCTTTTTTTTTTTTTTAAATTTTTTTTTCCACGTTTTTATTTATTTTTGGGACAGAGAGAGACAGAGCATGAACGGGGGAGGGGCAGAGAGAGAGGGAGACACAGAATCGGAAACAGGCTCCAGGCTCCGAGCCATCAGCCCAGAGCCTGACGCGGGGCTCGAACTCCGGGACCGCGAGATCGTGACCTGGCTGAAGTCGGACGCTTAACCGACTGCGCCACCCAGGCGCCCCCGAAACAGTATTATTCTTAAAGGAAGATAAAAACAGATTGTGATGCATCACAGGTAATCTCTTAAAGAGATTGTAGAGACAAAAAAGATATCTCACCCTATTTACATAACCAGGCAAGTACAATCCATTATATACATGTTAGTTGTCTTTAACCAAAAGGAAAATAAAATTTCCCCTATCTTTTGGCAAGCAGGATGTTACAGCTTAAAGCTAAATTGCCACAGACAAGGAAGCGAGCCACCACCCTTCTTAATTTCCTTTTTCAAAGAGATGGGTCTTTGGTCCCCAAGAATGGTATTTCTGGGATGCGTAACTGGAAAGAAGCTTATTTACTATTTAAATAGATGTACATACATCTCAAAGAGGCAGAGATAGCATTTATAATCTCAAGTTTTCTGAAGGAAATGCTAAAAAAAGAGGGATAAAAGTTCTTTTTTTGCATTATGAAAAATTTTAAATATTTTAGATTTGTACATAATCTTATAATTTCCCCTTTGTTCCTATTTTTTAGTAAATCTGTAGTTTTCTAATTCTCGACATAGCCATTTCTACCTTTCTCTAGCAACAGTCTAAATATCTAGCAAGTCCATAGTATAATACAGGACAAAGCAATTACTAGTATTACAATAGGATGAATTCTAAAGGCTAGTATAGTATTTGCCTTGGAAAAAATGTTTAAGTATACTATATCAGTGGTAATTGATTAAAGCAGATTCTTGATTAACACAAGAGTGCACAAATATTCTCCTTCGTCATTAATTTTACAAACTGTTGTGATGTCTTTATAGTTTGTACTTTCAAATAATTAATTACTTGAAAAAAATTAGCTGAAGTATTAATTTGTAGTATTTTATGTAAATATGTAATATTACAAATATTAATTTGTAATAAATTCAAGCCTAATCAGTAATTTAACTGTGGAGCTTGATAAACTTATTTTTTAATTTAATTTTTTGTTAAAACGAAATTTCTCCTTTATTTACTTTAAAAAAATTTTTTTAATGTTTATTTATTTTTGAGAGAGAAAGAGAGAGACAGAGCATGAGTGGGGGAGGGGCAGAGAGAAAGGGAGACACAGAATCTGAAGCAGGCTCCAGGCTCTGAGTTGTCAGCACAGAGCCGGAGGCGGGGCTCGAACTCACGGACCAAAAGATCATGCCCTGAGCCAAAGTCAGATGCTCAACTGAGCCACCCAAGTGCCCCCGAATTTTCTCCTTTAAATTATATAAACAAATAAATAAAAAGACTGTGCCTTTTCATCAGTCATATAAATAACATTACAATTGAAGGATATTTAGGCCCTTTAGTAATTATTCCACCTTCCCAAATAATTTCTCCCAGATGTAAAACAAAGACTCTAATGGCCATTATCTAGTATTGATACAGCAAATACTCAGTGTCCAGGAAGGAACAAGTTGACACTCAGGGAATCAGAAAAGACTGTTTATTTTGGACCCGTGCCAGGCCAGTGGAGTCACCTCCAAAGGGTGAGCATCCAGCTAGGGTTTTGCTGATCTTTTGTACATATGTGCTTCCGGGATTGGTGGGGCTAGTACAGTCCAGCTTCTGGTTTCTGACAGCAGGCTGATACAAGAGGCAAACAAGATTGCAGAAGCCAAAAGCATGCAAGGGGAGTATCTGGCCTGGGACATCTGGCTGCCCCTTTTAATCTGCTTTTTTTTTTTTACCAGCTTTCCTTCTTAGTATCGAAGCCCTATTATAAGGCACTCAATGTAAGGTACAGATTCAACTTTGTAGGGGAGGAAAAATAACTTTCCCTCTACCCTTCTAGGTTCTTGACTGAGACCCTCCTGTAATAAAAGTCAGATTAATAAGAGAAAAACAAACAGAAGTTTGACAACATGTATACTACCTATATATATGGGAGATACTCAGGAAAACTGAGTAACTCCTGAAATGGCCCAAGATATCACCTCGAGTACTATCTCTAGCTAAAGACAAAAGAAGATATTGAAGGTGGGGGAAACCAGTTTGGGAGGTTATCATGCAAAACACAGTAAATGAGATTATGGTTGTTTTGCAGATTTAAGTCACTACCTTCTCCACTGATAAGAGTTTTTAGAGATTTAGTCATCTTCCTCTTCCTGGTACAGAGAGGGAGACACCCTTACAAATGGAGATTTCCCTTGTATATGTAAGTATTTTGTACAAAAGGGTAACTGGTTTTCAGAGCTTCTCCTATGTCTGCTATTTCTTTCTTAAAAATAACCAGTTAAAGGTAATCCTTATGTCAAAGAGGGATATTTTGGGGTAGCAAATTCTGCTCCCCTTCCACTTCCAGCATTTAGTGTACAAGGCTCTAATCATTTTAAGTGTTGAAAACAGGCCATTTTTCACCTCCATCCAAATCCCAAATCAGTAGTTATCCACGTATATTTAATGAACTATTATAATAATACAACAGGTATGTTTATTATATGTTTCTACTAGGACTAGAAAAAATTTGTATCCCAAAGTAGTTAACTGTCACATTAGATCTATCTTCTGTAGTTTCTATCCATAAATGCCAGATTTCTATTTTTCTATTAATCAGGTCCTTTTCTATACCACCCTTCTAATCAAACTAGTTAACAAAACATCTTTTTGTGTGTGTTAAATTTGGGGCATGAATATCTGGATTCGTATTAGTTTTACTTTGATATTATTAAAAAAACCTTAGTAATGAATATGGTCCTATTTTTATTCTGCCAATAATCAGATTTTTGAATTTATAAGCCCAGGCTGTGTCTATACTGGGAGTGTAATTTAAAGCTGATCAGAAATGTGTGACTTTAGGGATCATTATTGGGAGTAAAGAAAAAAAAGTAATGTAACAAATAATATGTTTGATTTCTAGTAAAATGTATTTCTTATAGTAACTTAAATAACTACTACTGTGAATAAGACACCAAGGCAGTCTGAGAATTATAGGAAGTTCATTAGAATACCCCCTTTCAGCTGAGTTCAGTACAAATATCAGTCACTCAAGAAAATTTAAGTTTCAAATCCCTTGTGAGAACCACAGTCTAGTCCTCCTGAGGAGCTGGCTTCACATGGGAGGCATGAATCCATCTGAGTCATCTTTTACTTTGAGAGCCATATGGGTGATCAGCAGCACCTCAAATGGTCTCTCCATGTGGTGGCTCCTCATCTTCCCTCCAGAACACTTTTATGTAAAATAAATTGCCCAGTCTTCTTCCATTAGGTCCCTCCAGGCCCTTCTGGCTTTATGTCTCAGGGTTTCTAAGGAAGAGAGAAGCCATTTTAAGTATTGAACATGATTATGAGAGAATTCAATTAAACAGACAGAGGAAGTGATTTCAGACACAAATTCACAGTCCTGATGTAGGGGAGGAAAATTTACTTCTACCCTTCAACATTCTTCCAGCTGGCCTAAGAATTAAATTGGCATGAGACAGATTAACAGAAGAAAAAAACTGAAGTTTAATTACATGTGCACAGGGGCCCAATAATGAAATTGAGACACAGAGAAGTCAACGCAGGCAGTTTTTATTCTTTTTAGACAAAAAGACAAATCTGTGAGGAATTGATAGGGCAAAGAAAACTTGACTTTGGGGGCTTCAATTAGGAAGGAATTCCAAAAAGAATTTGGGCTGTGGTAGTAAATTAGTAAAAAGTAACACGCGTTGTTTATACAGTCTTCCTGGCTCTAAATTTCTTATCTGTGGTGATACTGATGTCTCTTTACCTCCTGGTATAGGGAACGTACCTTTCACGTGGAGATTTATTTCTTGCTTTGTGGAGACAAAGGAGGGGTCAGAGAGTTCTTTTTGCACTGGCTGTCTCTTAATAACATTTATTTAAAATGATCAATATGCCGGAGCACCTGGGTGGCTCAGGTGGTTGAGCATCTCACTTTGGATTGAGTCATGACCTTGTGGTTCATGGGTTCGAGCCCTGCATTGGGCTCGCTGAAGTCAGTGTAGCACTCACTTCAGATCCTGTGTCCCCTTCTTTCTTTGTGCCTCTCCCACGTGTGCTCTCTGTCTCAACAGCAAACATATAAGTAAATAAATGAATGAATAAATAAATAATCAGTATACCAAAATGACACATTTTGGGGTGGTCTGTCCTTGGCCCGTTTACTGCCAAACATAAACTCAAAGAGATAACATTATTGTTTTCAAGAATCTCTCTATTTGTGACAAAGCTGGTGGTAATTCTGTAGGCCACTTTAACCCAGTAGATTGCTGAATCTTAGCCAATAAACTTAAGAGTTTGAGTCATCTATTGTACTTGCAGTATGATAGTTTTTAGGAATCTACATACATTTGCATAATTCCTGGACAACAGTGGACATAAAATGATTTCCTCTATCTGATTCCTCAGGGTCCCCAAAATGGTGATTATGTGCATTAAGAGAGCCTTTATCACTGCCTGAACATCTGCTTTTGAAGAGGGAAAGCCTAGGCCATTCAGACGTCATACATACCACAACTAGACAAAAATTTCTTACCTTTCATAGGTGTTAATTTTATGAAATCTAACTGCCATCAGGTTCCTGGTAAAGTTGGTCAGAGAAAAGTTTCTACACCTACCTTTGATGTGGTCTGTAAAGAATTCTGACAAATAATAAAACTCTTTAATATGTTTTGAATAATTTCATCTATTTGATAGGTGTAGTAAAAGTCTAGTGACTTTAAAAATCTCTCTTAGATGATTTTGACAACATAACAATAAACTAATCAAGGAAATAAAGACTGGTATAGGAATTATTTTGTTAGGTAATTTTTATAGTCCAGTCGAATTTTTTTTTAGCTCCTCCCATTTCAATCCATTTGTTCATTTCCCTTTGTGAAGTGTATTTTTGAAAATGAACAAAGGTTTTAGTTATTAAAAGTGGTGCTTCTAAGTTTGGAATCTGTCATGTTTTTACAGCAGCTTTTGTAGTTCTTTCAGCAAAATCATTGCCTTTAGAAATTTTGTCATTTTGCCCTGTGGAAGTTCTACAATGGATACTGATAATTTGAGTAGGCAGTTGTAAACCTTCTAACAAATCAGCTTTTAATTCTTCATGAGATATTTTAGTCTTCACTGAAGTCAACAATCCCCTATTTTTCTAAATTTGCCCTGTTGCATGACAGATACCAAACACATATTTATCATCAGTATATATATTTGCTTTGTGTCCAGAGCCAAGAATTTCAGCTCTAGTAACTGCTACTAACTTATCTGCTTTACCCAACTTAATCCCAGACAAAATACAGGCTTCCAAGATGTTATGATAAGTCACCAAAACATAAAAAGCCTTGAGTTGGCCACTTTTGTCCCAAGCATATGACCCATCAGGAAACGTTATGGAATCTGCATTTTGAAAAGGATTATCAGATATATCAGACTGGGGCCGAATGTTTTCTTTTATTACAGTTGTACAGTTATGATCATCTATTCAATTTCCTAATCTGGTAAACAAGTAGCAGGTTTAGGAAATTGCGTCTTGTGATCATTGTATTAGGATTGGATAATAATACTTATTCCTAGCCAGTCTGACAGTCTACCAACAAATGCTGGGGGTTATTCTTGTGAGATAAGTATCATCACATGTGAGATACTCAGGTAAATCAAGTGACCCAATGCAAAGACTTGAGCCTTTTCATTAAGTGTGGTGGCTGCCACCACAGCTCAGAAACATGCAGGCATTTTCAGGGTGCCATAGCATCCAGATTGGTCTATAGTCGAATCCCAGCTTTAGAAGTTAAAATTCTAGTAGTACCTTTATTTTTAGTACAAAACAAATGGAAAGGGTGGCCTTAAGCCCTTTTGAAGCCATAGTGTCAGTTTTACATTACTGGAATAACTAGGAAGTCATCTACATATTGAATAATTATACATCTTCCTGATGGGACAAATTTCTCTGTTTTCCTGTAAATGACTAGAAAAAATAGTAAGGGAGTCCCCCAAACCCTCTTGGAATTCTTTAACTTCATAAGACTTACTTATGACTCCTTCATAAGTAAAAGCAGACAAGAATATAGACTCATCCACTAGAAGAAAAGCAAAAAGCAAGCAAATACATAAATAAATAAAAGAAGAAAAAAAGGGCAATACAGATCAATTACAGTGAAAAACTTTGCAGACAATGGTACTAAGTCAGAATAGTTGCATGGTTAGGAACTACATAGGTTAAGGAACAGAAAATTTATTTACTTCTCAAAGATACTGTACAAATCTACATAGTAGTCAACCATCTTTATCAAATTTATCTTCCTTCTTTACTAAAGTACGCAACTATTATAGGGTGAATCCACTTTCAAAATTATGCCTCCTTTGCCTAATTTTATCTATTTATATTTTTAAATTAAAATTTTTTTCTCCTAATTTTATTTATGTATGTATGTATGTATGTATGTATGTATTTATTTATTTATTTATTTATTTTAACGTTTATTTATTTTTGAGACACAGAGAGACAGAGCATGAGCAGGGGAGGGTCAGAGAGAGAAGGAGACACAGAATCTGAAACAGGCTCCAGGCTCCAAGCTGTCAGCACAGTGCCCGATGTGAGGCTCGAACCCACGGACCGTGAGATCATGACCTGGGCCGAAGTCGGACACTCAACCGACTGAGCCGCCCAGGCGCCCCTCCTAATTTTAAAATATAACGAGTTTTATTCCTTCAAATTGAGCTCTAAACAAAGGATATTGTTTTACACATGGCCATGGCTTATCCTTTTGGTAAGCTAATTTTACTGGTTTTCTGTCTCAAATTAAACTAGTATCATTATTGCTAAATAATGGCCTAAAGTGATGCATCAATTTGTCTCAGCCCTGGCACATAGTAACCAAATCAGCTGACTTTTTCCAGTGGGGCTCAGCAAAACACTTCATCTGGAGCAGTGATTATGGTAGCCTTTATTTGCACGGTACAGTCGCTTCCCAGTAGGTTTATAAGAGAATCAGGAGAAAGTAAGAAAACATGTTTCTTAGAGGAAAAATCTGAATGGGAACCACTGAGGAAAAGGAACTATGAGACGGCTGACCTTGAAATAGCAACAACCTGTATTGCTGTAGCACCCAGATGCCAAATGAGAAATTTCCAAGTTAATTGCTGAATAAGTAGCACTGGAATCTATTAGAAAAGGTAAGGATAGGTTAACCTGAGAGAAAGTTATTGAAGCATATTACTCTCTAGTTCCCACCCCTAAGATCCTCCCAATCTACCAATTTTTGAGCCATTTGCCAATTATTTCCTAGCTGAAGGTTTTGTCCTTCTGGGTTTTCTTGATTGTCTTGTTGCAATTTTTGTACCCTCTAGAGTCACTTCTTACAATCTCTCTTCCAGTGTCCTGGCTTTTTGTGATATGATATGTAATTTTCCCTTCTTCCTTTGCTCCCTTCATAGGTTGACCAGAGTAGGGTTATTCCCTTTAGTAAATTATTTGAGCAGCTAACACTGTGGGTTTTCATTTTTTCTCTTCTTTGTCTTAGCTGCTGCTAAGATTTGAGTAACGGTCTGTCCTTTTGCCTTTTCAGTCTATCTGATTGCCTTTTCCCTGACTTGAGTTTGGATAGTGGGCAAGAGAGCCAGTACAGCCAAGATGAGTCAGTACTAGAGGGTGATTTTGATCTGCCCCCGCTTCCATACTTGTGAATGCTGAAAAAACAACAAATTGCTAATGGAAATCAACTGGGGACTCACTTAGTTCTGGGTATCTCTTGGCAGTGTCTCCCTGCTCATCATTAGCAGAAAAGCATTAAGTAACCCCTCTTGATGGGTTTCTAAAGCCCTTAGTTCTTCTACAGTTGTAAAGGGTGGCTGATAGCTTCCCTTGGCCACAATACCCATCTTGTGTGTCATTTTCTAGTCCTCAACATCTTTGCTCCATGACTTCAGTGAAGTTTGCTGATTGCAAAATTCCTTGCGGCAGCCAGTGCACATCCCCATATGGGGCTACAAACTGAAAAGCAGCTGTGGAGCACTTCTGTGAGTATTTCTGGGCACAGAAAAAGAAGTCTTTATTTTTTTATTTAAAAAACGTTTTAATGTTTCTTCATTTTTGAGAGACCGGGAGAGACAGAGCATGAGTGGAGGAGGGACAGAGAGAGAGAGGGACACAGAATCCAAAGCAGGCTCCAGGCTCTGAGCTGTCAGCACAGAGCCCGATGTGGGGCTTGAACCCATGAACCACGAGATCATGACCTGAGATCATGACCTGAGCCAAAGTTCGGCACTTAACCAACTGAGCCACACGGGCACCCCGAGAAAGAAGTGTTTAAATGACTAATAGTGAGATGCCTGGTTGGCTCAGTCAGTGGAACATGTGACACTTGACCTTGGGGTTGTGAATTTGAGCCCCACTTTGGGTGTAGAGAGTACTTAAAAACAAAATCTTAAAAAAAAAAAAAAAAGACTAATATCGGCTGGTGAGAAGGCAAGTGGATTACCTGGGAGGCCTGGAAAGCTTCTCAATGGCATCAGCTTCACAGGTGATCTGAATAGGAAGGGCAGGTTCTCCTTACACATGCATATCCTGGAGATATTGTGGATTTGGTTCAGAACACTGCAATAAAGGAAATATCATAATAAAGTGAGTCAAATAAGATTTTTGGTTTCCCAATGCATATAAAAGTTATGTTCACAATATACTGTAGTCCATTAAGTGCACAGTAGCATTGTGTCTAAAAAGACAATGTACATACCTTAATTTTAAAATACTTTACTGATAGAAAATGCTAACCATCATGTGAGCTTTCAGTGAGTTGGAATTTCTTCTGATCACAGATCACCATAAAAATCCAGTATTTCAAATTTTGCATTAATATGAGAATTACCAAAATGTGACACAGAGACACAAAGTGAGCAAATGCTCCTGGAAAAGCGGCACCAATAGGCTTGCTCAAAGAAGGGTTGCCCAAGCAAACCTTCAATTTGTAAAATATGCAGTATCTGTGAAGCACAATAAATAAAGCAAAGCACAATAAAATGAGGTATGCCTATAGAGTCAAAAATATAGGATTATGTAGCACTTTGGTTTCTTTTCTCATGTTGATATTTATCAGGCCTAACACCATTTTTAAAATTTTCCCATATGGCCAATGCAGCCACTCTCTTCTGTTACCTTCATACAGTGACATAGTCTTTCATCCAAATTCCTGATTATTTCTTGATCACATTTCTTTATTATACTCGCTTTCCTAGCTACATGTTGTGCATTTGATAAGGAACTCTTAGAGGTGGATTCCAGGGTTGAGACACGAAGTGGAATCAGGCTAGGACACCAGACATGCAAGCATGTGCCCTCAAACAGGGCAAATGATTAATTACCAGCTGGAGAAGTTGTGCCCTTATCTTTCCTTACAGGGAAATCTAATGAAGCGAACCACCAGCTAAAAGATCATTGCTGGGGCGCCTGGGTGGCTCAGTTGGTTAAGCGTCTGACTTTGGTTTCGGCTCCGGTCATGATCTCATGATTTGTGAGTTCAAGCCCTACATTGGGCTCCGAGCTGATGGCATGGATCCTGCTTGGGATTCTCTCTCTCCCTCTCTGCCCCTCCCCTGCTCATGCTGCCTCTCAAAATAAATAAATAAACTTAAAAAAATTAAAAAATAAAAGATTATTGCTTCCTTCTTCTCAGGACTCAATTTGATGTAGGGAAAGATTAAGAGATGCAGAGGGAGCTTGTACAACAAAGAAAAGAGGATGGTTCTATGAAAGAGTGCTTTAATTTTTCCATTTTCTCTTTCATTGGTCTCAATCTTTCTTTCTGTTTGTCAGATCACTTTCTACATTCTCTCAGTTGACAGTCATCCAGTAAATACCACTAATTCATATGCCTGGAATGAGGCACTTCTAAGAACCCCTGCAAATATGTCCATTTGTCCAAATCAAAGAAACCGTTCCCACCACTGTAAGACTGGATTCTTATATGTATGCCCATTCCAAATGTGACAGAGAGATAGATGTTAGCAATTTAAGAGAAAGCTCTGCATGTAACAATTCTGTCTTTCTATATTTTTCTGCCATCAAAGCTATTGGTGATCCTGATGGGATTTTAAAGCTGGTATCACCAATGCTTACTCAATAATAAATTCTTGAATTTGAGAGCGTAGTTCATCTGGCTAGTATTCCAAAATAGTGGAGAGCAAGAAAGGACACTTTTCTTAATTTAGGGTTTCTTACCTGACTGTTGTGGATTCACAAGACTTTCAGCTGATCCATCCAATTCAGGAATTGCCAGATGAATCCTTATTACCAAATTGTTGGGAAAATATAATTCAATATAACATTTCCTGCCAACCCAATAAAACTTCTCCATAAAATGTAAACAAGAATGGAATAGTTTTATTATTGAATAAGCATTAAACCAAACTGCAGTGTGTATCACAGGCAATCTGCTAAAGAGATTGTATTGACCCCCCCCCCCAATTAAACCTCTTACCCTTTTGTATACATGTTAACCCATGTTGGTGTTCATTTTCAATCTGCTTTTTTTGCCTAGGATAACTTCCTTGTTCTTCTTTCCTTCTACCTATATAAGTCATTTTATTTATTTTACTTATTTATTTACTTATTTACTTGTTTTTTTACTTATCTATCTATTTGAGAGAGCGTGCAAGCCAGGGAAAGGCACAAGGAGTGGAAGAATCTTAAGCAGACTCCACATCCAGTGAGGAGCTCAATGCAGGGCCTGATCTCATGACCCTGAGATCATGACCTGAGCTGAAATCAAGAGTTAGATGCTCAACCAACTGAACCACTCAGGCACCCCTAAGTCTTTCATTTTATATAGCTCATCAGAGTAATTCCTAGCTACAAAACTGGATACTACCTGATTTCCTTTTGCCCCAAATAAACCCTTACAAAGTTTAATATGCCTCAGTTTATCTTTTAAGTTTTTAATTTTTTTTTAGTAATCTCTATACCCAATGTGGGGCCTGAACTCACAACTCTGAGATAAAGAGTCACATGCTGTTCCAACTGAGCCAGCCAGACACCCCATTTATCTTTTAACACAGCAATGCCCCATTATGTGCCCCATTATAAATGGTACATTAGGTCAGGATTGGAGTAGCAAGAGGGATTTGATGCTGGGTTTGACAGATTAGGGCTAGTGCTACTTAGATACTTCTGATTTGTATGGCTTCTAAAATCCAGGGCAGGGGCGCCTGGGTGGCTCAGTTGGTTAAGCTGCCGACCTCGCTCAGGTCACAATCTCGCGGTCCGTGAGTTCGAGCCCCGCGTCGGGCTCTGTGCTGACAGCTCAGAGCCTGGAGCCTGTTTCAGATTCTGTGTCTCCCTCTCTCTGACCCTCCCCCGATCATGCTCTGTCTCTCTCTGTCTCAAAAATAAATAAACATTAAAAAAAAAATTTAAAAAAAAATCCAGGGCAGGGCTCAGCCTGCAGATAGTTTGGGCCATAGAGCCGCAGCTACATTAAAGAAAAAGCATTTTGGGCCTAGAAACAAGAGGATTAGAAGTTATAGAGAAATAGATTTGTGTATAAAGGCATAATTGTTTTTTAAAGTTTATTTATTTTTGAGAGGGAGAGCATGATCAAGGAAAGAGCAGAGAGAGGGAAAGGAGAGGAGAGGAGAGAGAGAGAGAGAGAGAAAGAAAGAAAGGAAGAAAGAAAGGAAGAAAGGAAGAAAGAAAGAATGAGAATATCTTAAGCAGGCTCCATGCTCAGCGAGGAGCCAGACTCAGGGCTTGATCCCACAACCACGAGACCATGACCTGCGCAGAAACCAAGGGTCAGAAGCTCAACCGACTGAGCCACCCAGGTGCCCCAAGGCATTATTGTTTCTTAAACCATATTGAAATTTACTCCTTTTAAGCCAGTTAAGAAAATATATCACAAGACAAACTAAGCATGTTTAACAATAACAACACTTTTGAGAGAAGAATGTTAATTTTCTCTTCTGGAAATAATATTGCAGATGGTCACTTGTGGGTCCACTTTACCACAGTAGAGGAGCAAAGTTGTTGAAGCATAGAAAGCTATGCTCAGCTGAGCCACTTTTCTGTACAATAGTAAAGTACTTGAAATCATTCCTGAGATCAAGGTTTAAAACCATTTTAGGAGACAAGACTTTAAGTGTTTTATAGCCACCTCTGTAAGAGGTCCTTTCCTGCCCCAAATGGTCAAAGCTTAATTAGAAGTTGGATAATACTTAAGTTTTTTTTCTCATATCTTCTGTTCAAAATATTATTATCATTGGTAATATGGTTTGTATCTTGTCTGATCTGGATGATACAGTCCAAAAAATAGGGCTTGAGAAGACAGACCCTACCCTCATGGAAGAACGGGTGGGTGGCCCTCTGGGTACAGGTCACATACCATGACTCATTTCCCCTAGTTTTATAAAGGAGGGCTCTTAGTTCCTTGATTTTCAGTGAATTGGAGTAAAGGGTGTGAATTACAATAGTGATGAGGGTGTGTACTTATAAGTGAACTACCCTGTTGAAAATGGTACGGGTCCTGGAGGAAGATATTTCATATAAGGTAGCATCTGGGCAATAATATGACTATGGGGAAGGCGATGGAGAAGAAGTCATTGGTAGACCTGAAGCCTGAATCAAGTCAGAAGTACCTGCAACCTGGGAAGGATGTGGCATTAGATGGCTTATTGGTGGTAGAGGTGAGAGTATGTACAGAATGTTGCTCTGAGGTATAATATGATGAGAGTTTAATGCCACTGGGTGACCCTGGTATTCAGGATGATGGTGAGTTCATGTATAGAAGCAGGAGGTGGCGGTTCTCAAGTATCTGAATTTGAGCCATTCTGAATAGGAACAGTTATTAAGTTGTTTTCTTGTTCAAATACAAAGGTTTCCTGACTCATGAAGGAGGTTGAGGTGAAGCTGTGTGTAATGAATTCTATTGGGTGAGCACAAATATCTTCTAGTGGGTGATTATATGGCTTGTGCAGCACATGTTGGAAAGGAGGTGGTGATATAATGCACTGCCCTGGAATATTGGTTCGTATGATGCTTGTCTGGAAACCTAATAAAATGATCAGAGATTTCATGTGGTGATGGGGCAATATGTGGGACGAACAGTTTCAAGTTAAGCACGGGCAGCAGGCTTTTCAGCTCTCATAAGGCAGTGGTTGATATGAGCCTCTAAATCTCTTTGAGACAAGTATGTTCTCTTGCATCCTTGAACAGTGCTGCACATGAATAGAGAGTCTTGTGTATGTTCCTCAATTCGCTCCACAAGATTACTACAGCCTGGACACATCTTATCGCCTTGTTTTCCATGTAAAATAGCACATGCATAGCAAAAAGCATGCTTGCATGGAATCAGTGCCCCATAGATTTTAATCAGTAATTTGGATTTGTCACAGAAATGAACTAGAGTATCATCCTTTTCACCCAAGATGTTTATTGGAAAGTCCCCCAAAATATCTTCATTAGATCTTTGCTCATTTCCAAACAATTTGCCCCCCTTGGAGCCATACCATTCCTCCTTGCTATGATGGACTCCTCTAGTGTACTCCATAATTTGGCTTGCAAGGCCTAAGGGGAATGGAAGTTAACGTCACTGACCCCGGAAGCGCATGCATGCTACCCTCTTCAGCCTATGAGGCAAGGTGGAAGTGCAAACGGGTTGCTTCAACTTTGACCTCTTCTTACCTACCCCCATTCCAGTAAGGGAGTTGGGCAGCAGAAAGAGCAAGTGGAGCAAGTGTATCAGAGCTGAGTTTGGTTAGGCTGCTGCTTGTTTTCTGCTTCAAGAAAAAGTAGCCTTTAACTGGAGAAAGAGGCTAATCTGGAATGGGAGTGGGGTGGGGAGAGAGCGCACAGGTGCACAGTAATATCTGAAGACATAGTCTTGAAGCAGGTGAGACAGCTCACCCTTAAAGGGTTGTTGGGTTTTTGTTGTTGTTGTTGTTGTTGTTGTTGTTGTTTTGATAATGCAAGTGCTTTCCTTTTTTGGGTGAAAGCCCGCCCATTATATGAAATGTTCAAATAGAGAGTGGTTAGCTCATTGTCAACATGCTGTAGCTCCGACTTCTCAAACTTTTCTGCCAAAGTACCCCTAATTATAGAGAAAAACAAATGTAACTGTGAGGGTGAGGGGGCAAAATTCTAAGTACCTCTGAAAGCAAGATATTTCTTTGAATAGTTGTACTTTACCTTAAAATTACATGAAGATAGCTTCCTGTTTTAGAATATTGGTTCATTTTAACAAAAAATATTGCTTTTAATTACTTAGTTAAATGACCTGAATCTCTCCCTGCTCCTAAAGTCTTTGAGTAAGTGATATCCCAGGAAGCTGTGCCAGGCAAGGTACGTACCAAATCCTGGTATATCTTGTGTATTTCCCCTCAGTGTTGGTGCACTAGTTCGTGGTGCACTGCACAGACTAACTTATTTATTGAGTACAGGGTTATCCATTAGGACTTAGAAATACTTTTTATACAGAATCCTTTATCATGGTATTTGTAGATAAGAATATTTATCTGTGAATAAAAGTTCAAAGTTAAAAGCCCCAACAAATTAGGGAGATGATTAGTCACATTTTAAAATGCTTTCCCATATCCCCAAATTTCTGATTTTGGTTCTTTAAATATTACATCCTCAAGGTATATTTGATATCCATTTATAGAGCATTAACACCTTGGAGAGAGACCTAAGTGAAATAAAAAATTCAAGACCAAATAATCAGAGATTACTCAAAAATGAATATGAAGCATTTGATAAATGATCGTATTCGTTAATGGAAAGATTAGGCTGGATTTACTGAAATGCCATTTGTGTCCATATTTTGGGGACTTACATCCATTGTAAAGTGAGGCTCACCCTCAGTGTGATAACTTCATTCCGTACTGTCCAGAATAATTGCGCTCATTTTCATTTACAGGGCAACTTTGCAAAGGAAGTGATGAACTACTATAACCAAATATGCCAAATATATGATTAAAAAATAATTAAAGGGTAGGTCAGAGCAGGAAATTGCCCTCATTAAGAGATTATCCATCTCTGCTGCAACACCAATGCGTAGTCAAAGCTGACCTTTGCCAAACAAAAAGACAAAGTCAGCAGGGATGTTGCACCAGGTTGAAAACGCTACAGAGAAAAGAAAAATAAAAGCCATAAAAATATATTTGATCGTCTACATTTAGATCCCGGAATTGCTGAAGCATACAGCCAGATCAGAATATTTTTTGCAATTATACTCCATGATTGATGCTGGGGATTTGGAGAAACTCTGAAATAATGGGGAGTTGGAAAATTTTCATATTTGCTGACGTATTTTATACAAGAAAACATATATAGCCACGTGGGACATTTTACCAGAAAGAGTGAGCAAGAGAGTGAGTGAACAATAGTAGTAGGGTGAAAAAGAATAAGGGACAATCCTCCCTTTTAATGTTGGAAAAGATTATGAAGCTTACAGGTGGTTAAAGAAGGAACCCTCTTTATCCATTTCATTATTGATGAATTCCTGAAAAGTTGCATGTAAGTAGGTACCAGTTTTCTCATCTTGACCTCTGGTGACTATTTTGTCTTTATTTTGAGTTTGTCACCTGTGGGCAGTGGTTATTGGTACCCAAGCCTTTGATTTCAAGGTACCCAAGCCTTCTTCAAATTAACTAATGCCATAGAAATACGTTAAGTATACAAGGGGACCTTGTGACTCAGTGTGCACCCTTCTTTCTGACTGCTTGGGATGAAGTGGTTTTCAATCCTTCTCTATAATGAGAAGGGCACATGTGTTCTGGGTGAAGTTGGAGTTGGGGAGGCCAGAGTTTTACGTCCTTAAGACTCTCCAGCTCTGGCACCCCTTTCATCCACTCAGTGGAACACAGTTTGAATACCACTCCTCTCAAAAAAAAATTGTATATATATATATATATATATATATATATATATACACATATATATATATATATACACACACACATATATATATATATATACACACACACATATATATATATACACACACACACACATATATGTATATATATATATATATAGAGAGAGAGAGAGAGAGAGAGAGCGCACACGCACACCACAGGGGAGTGGGGGAGGGTTAGAGAGAGTGGGAGAGAGAGACTCTCAAGCAGGCTTGGCATTGTCAGCACAAAGACCTGTGTGGGGCTTGAACTCATGAGCCACGAGATCATTACCTGAGCTGAAGTCAAGAGTCAGATGCTCAACTGACTGAGTTACCCAGGTGCCCCTCAAATAAATATTTTTTTCCTCTTTTTTTTTTTAAATGTATCACTTCTTTTTTTTCATGTTTATTTTTCTGAGTGAGAGAGAGAGAGAGAGAGAGAGAGAGAGCCTGCATGCATGTGGGGGAGGGGCATGGAGAATGGGAGACAAGAGTATCCAAAGTGGGCTCTGCACTGACAGCAGAGAGCCTGATGCAGGGCTCAAACTCACGAACCACGAGATCACGACCCGAGCCAAAGTCAGACACTTAACCCACTGAGCCACCAAGGGCCCCTGTTTTCTAAGCTGATATATAAAATAGATGAGCATTCACCTATCTATCATCTAGATTAAGAAATAGAGCACCAGTGTGCCTGAGTGGCTCAGTTGGTTAAGCATCTGACTTGGTTTCGGTTCGGGTCATGATCTCATGGTTTTGTGGGTTTGAGCCCCATGTTGGGCTTTGTGCTGGCATTGCAGAGCCTGCTTGGGATTCTCTCTCTCTTTCTCTCTCTGCTGCTCCTTCATTCATGTGCACGCGTGCTCTCTCTCTCAAAAGAAATAAACTTAAAAAAAAAAGAAATAGAGCACTTATCAGTGCATTTGAAAACTCTGCTACACTCCTCCCTTGTTATCACCCTCACAGGAGGAAAGCACTAAATTGTGTATTCATTGTTCTCTTGGTATTTTCACTTTGAAAAATCACACACACACACACACACACACACACACACACACATATGTCTTTATACAAAATATTAGCTATTTTTGCATGTTTCTCACTTTGTAGGTATGGGATAACACTGTGACTTTCTTTATTCCCTTAACATTATATTTCTAAGATCTTTTCATGTTAATGCACATATTTTATAAATTATCAGTACTGCATCCCATTGTATGACTCTATTATAAAATTTTTTTAACATTTTTTTTGTTTTTTGAGAGACAAAGAGAGACAGAGCATGAGCAGGGGAGGGGCAGAGAGAGAGAGGGAGTCACAGAATCCAAAGCAGGCTCCAGGCTCTGAGCTGTCAGCACAGAGCCCCACGTGGGGCTTGAACTCACGAGCAGTGAGATCATGACCTGAGCCGAAGTCGGACGCTTGACTGAGCCACCCAGGTGCCCCTGTATGACTCTATTATAATTTAAACATTCTCCTATTTTTTTTTTCAAAAATTTTTTTTCAACGTTTATTTATTTTTGGGACAGAGAGAGACAGAGCATGAACGGGGGAGGGGCAGAGAGAGAGGGAGACACAGAATCGGAAACAGGCTCCAGGCTCTGAGCCATCAGCCCAGAGCCCGACATGGGGCTCGAACTCCCGGACCGCGAGATCGTGACCTGGCTGAAGTCGGACGCTTAACTGACTGCGCCACCCAGGCACCCCTAAACATTCTCCTATTGATGAATATTTGTTTTTTTCTTATGCTTTGCAATTATAAGTGCTGCTTTGAAACATTGTTGTACATGTCTCTTGTACCTGTTTAAGAGTTTCTTTAGAGTATGTGTATAGGATTGAAGTACTGGATCATAGACAATGAGCATATTCAACTTTTCCAGTGTTCATATTAATTTATCAGTGGATTATAAAAGTTTTTGTTGCTCACCTTCACCAATACTTGTTATTAACAGCCTCTTAATTTATTACAGATTTAGTGCTTGTAAAATTTATGTTTTCTATTCTTTTTTTTAAGTTTATTTATTTATTTTAAGAGAGGGGGAGGGAAGGGGCAGAGAGAGAAGGAGAGGGAGAGAATCCCAAGGAGGCTTTGCACTGTCAGCACAGAGCCTGATGCAGGACTTGAAATCAGGAGCTGTGAGATCATGACCTGAGCCGAAGTCAGGAGTCGGATGCTTAACCTACTGAACCACCCAGGCACTCCGTATGGGCTTTATTAAAAATAATTTTTATTTTTTATTTTTTTATTAACTAAAAAATGTTTAATATTTCTTTATTTTTGAGAGAGAGCATGAGCTGGGGAGGGGGGCTAGATAGAGGATCCGTAAGATCATGAACTGAGGCAAAGTTGGACGCTTAAACAACTGAGCCACTCAGGTGCCCCTAGATTTTTTTTTTATTTTTAGGGGCTCCTGGTGGCTCCAGTTGAGCATTTGACTCTTGATTTTGGCTCAGGTCATGCTCACACAGTTTATGGGATTGAGCCCTGTGTCAGGTTCTGCATTGACAGCATGAAGCCTGCTTGGGATTCTCTCTCCCTGTCTCTCTGCCCTTCCCTCATTTGTTTGTACACACATACTTTCTATCTCAAAATAACAATAATAAAATAAACTTTGAAAAGAAAGATTTTTAAATTTTTATTTTAAAGTAATCTCTACGCCCATCGTGGGGCTGGAACTCACAATCCTGAGATCAAGAGTCACGTGCTCTGCCAGCTGAGCCTACCAGGTATCCCCAAATGTATGTTTTTATGTTGTGTTTTTCTGATTACAAGTGAGGTTGAGCAGTTTTTCATGTTTAAAAAAATATTTTTGACATTTATAGTTCCTCTTTTGTCAGATAATTGTTTATATCATTGGACCATTATTGAACAATTTGTATTTTTCTTTATTGATTTGTAGGAGTTCTTTATATATCTGATGCTAATTCTTTGCTAGTTCTATGACTTGAAGTTGTCTTCTCTAGCTTTGTAAGCTGCCTTTTAATTTCTTTATGGTAACTTGTGGGAAATAGAAGTTCTCAACTTTTTTTTGCAGTTTTTATTTATTTAAGTTCTCTCTATACCAAATGTGGGGCTTGAACTTATGACTTATAGCAAGAGTCACATGCTATACTGACTGAGCCAACCAGGTGCCCCAGGAGTTCTCAACTTTGATTTATTAGGCTTATCAGTCTTCTTCATTATGATTAGTGCTTTTCTAATATGCTTAAAATGTTTTCCCTACCCTGAGATCATAAAGGGTATTTGCCATGACAATTTTTGTTTTGCTTGGCCTTTCAAATGGAATCATCTTTAATGGATTTGCAATTGATTTTATATGTTGTAATGTCAGGATATGTTTTTTTCTTCCATATAAAAATCTGTGCAGGGGGGTGGGGGCATCTGGGTAGTTCAGCTGGTTGAGTGGCTGACTCTTGATGTTGGCCCAGGTCATGATCTTGCAGCTCATGGGTTCAAGCCCCGAGTCAAGCTTTGTGCTGACAGTGAGGAGCCTGCTTGGGATTCTCTCTCCCATTGTCTCTGCTCCTCCCCCCCCCCCACCCCCGCTGCCCCCACCACTGTTCTCTCTCTCAAAATAAATTAAAAAAACTTAAAAAACATAGTCATGTGGGGCACCTGGGTGGCTCAGTTGGGTAAGTGTTCAGCTCTTGGTTTTGGCTCAGGTCATGATCTTACAGTTTGTGAGTTTTAATCTCACATTGAGTTCTGCACTGGTAGTGCAGAGCCTGCTTGGGATTCTCTCTCTCTCCTTCTCTCTCTACTCCTCCCCCATTCTCTCTCTCTCTCTCTCTCTCTCTCTCTCTCTCTGTCTCTCAAACTAAATAAATGAACTTAAAAAAAATTGTTATGTGAAACTGAGTAAAGGAAACCTCATTTAAAATGGAGTTGGGAGGCCAGGAGGTGGAGCTCTCACAACATAACACTTTTTACAGCCCTTTGCAAACTCAACAGGAAGAGGTATACCTTGCATTCCTGCTAGGAAGAATTCTATATAGTACTTTACTTCTCCAGCAGGAGGAAAGATTTTCTTTTGGCCTGGCAACAGCCCAGCCAATGAGAAACTATCACAACTCAACCAATGAAAAGCCATTATACTTTAAACTCCCAGTGTAGTCCAATGGACCTTTTGTTCATAAAGACCCTCCCAACTCCTCCCTTTCCTTTGTAAAAGAATGTTGCCTGCCTTTAGGGTACCTGGCCGGCTCAGTCTGTGGAGTGTGCTGTTCTTGATCTCAGGGTCATGAGTTTGAGCTCCACATAGGAGGTAGAGATTACTTAAAGAAAAAACAAACATAAAAAAGAAAACAATGTTGCTCTCCTTTGTTCTCTGGACTTGCTTATGATTTTGCCTTAGCTTATACTGTCTGAGTTGCAATTCTCTGCTGTTCCCAAATAAAACCATTTTGCTGGTAAAATAACTGACAGTTTTATATTTTAAGGTTAACAGTCAGTTATCTAGAACAATTTATTAAATAATGCATTCTTTCCCTTCTGATTTTCAGTGGCTAACTCTGTCATATGTCACCTTTTCATATATATAGAAGTGTCTTTTTGGATTCCGTATTCTATTCCACTGGTCTATTTTCTTATTTCATCTTAATTACTGTGGCTTTATAAAGTTTTAGTGTTTTGGAGAGGGGAGCAAGTCTCCCCAAATTACTTTCCAGGATCACCTTGGCCTATTCTTGGCCTATTCTTGTCAAGATATTTTAGGTTGTGTGATATTAGATGCATGAAGGAGTTCTTTTGAAGTCAGGTATTTTCAAAGACCAGAAAAGCTGCTGCCTAAATTTACTGGCATCACTGTTGGTACTCTGTGAGATGAGGTACAGGGTTAACATAATTTTTGCTTCCTTTACTTTTATTTCTCTTTTTCTTTTTAAGTTTTTATTTAAATTCTAGTTAGTAAAAGAAAAAAAAAGAGGTTAGAGAGGGAGGGAGCCAAAACATAAGAGACTCTTAGAAACTGAGAACAAACTGAGGGTTGATGGGGGGTGGGAGGGAGGGGAGGGTGGGGGATGGGTATTGAGGAGGGCACCTGTTGGGATGAGCACTGGGTGTTGTATAGAAACCAATTTGACAATAAATTTCATATTAAAAAAAAAACAAAATAAATAAATAAAAATAAATTCTAGTTAGTTAACATATAGTGTAATATTGGTTTCAGGAATAGAATTTAGTGATTTGTCACTTACATATAATACCCAGTGTGTTTCCTTTACTTTTAAAACTAACTCCCTTGGGATCTTACCATTTTTGGGGATGGGCAGTATGGCATTGTGATAAAAAGCATGGCCTCTGCTGACAGGCATACTTATGGTTCAATTTTTGTTCTGCCTCTTATTACCTGTGTGACCTTAGGCATATTACTTAATTTTTCTGAGTCTTATTATTTTCAATCTTTAAATGGTAATATTAAGGGGCACCTGGGTGGTTCAGTTGGTTAAATCTCTGACCTCAGCTCGGGTCATGATCTCACCATTCGTGGGTTTGAGCCCCATGTTGGGCTCTGTGCTGACAGCTCAGAGCCTGGAGCCTGCTTTGGATTCTGTGTCTCCCTCTGTCTGCTCCTCCCCCACTCACACTCTGTCTGTCTGTCTTTCTCAAAAATAAATAAACATTAAAAAAAATTAAAATAAGTGGTAATGGTAATAATAATAGTAACAATAAAATAATATTATTTACCTAACATGTTAGTTTTTTATTGCTGCATCGCAGATTGCCACAAAATTAGTGCCTTAAAGCAACACAAATTTATTATACAGTTTTGTAGGTCAGAAGTCTGTTGAGGCTCTCACTAGACTAAAATCAAGCTTTCAGCAGGGTGATGCTCCTTCCTAGAGGCTCTAGGGGCGATTCTATTTCCTCATTCTTTCATATTGTTGGTAGAATTCAGTTCCTTGCAGCTGTTGGCCCAAGATCCCTGTTTTCTTGTTGGCTGTTGGCTGAGGGCCATTCCCAGCTTAGAGAGGTCACCTGCATTGTTTGGCTCATGACTCCCTTCCTCCATCTTCAAAGTCAACAATGGTGGGTTGACTCCTTCTCACTCTTCAAATCTTTCTTGCCTCTTTTCCAATCATATCACTCTTTGTCTGTCTGTGTGTTTGTCTTCCTCTTTTCTCTCTTATTCCAGGTTCGAAAAGTTTTCCACTTTTAAGGGCTCATATGATTATATTTTGCCCGCTCAGATGATCCAGGATAATCTCCCCATTTCAAGACCCTTAATTTTAACCAATGTTGCACATGGCTTTTTGTCATGCAAAGTAACATGTTCACAGGTCCTGAGGATTCAGATGTGGACATCTTTTGGGTGGGAGGGAAGACTGCATTATTATGCTTTTTTGTCTACTACACCTACCTCACATGATTCTTGTGAAGTGTGCATGAGCTAATGTATGTAAACAGCTCCATATAGATCTGACATGTAGTAAACAATACGTGTTCATTAATACTTGAACTATCTATTACTGGAAAAATGGGTTTTCCCCTTTGCTTTTTGTTGTTGTTGTTGTTTGTTTTTGTTTTTTTGGTATATTTATGTGGACTCCTCATATAATTTCTCTAAAAGAAGCTATGTAGGGACACCTGGGTGGCTCAGTCAGTTAAGCATCTGATTCTTGGTTTCTGCTCAGGTCATAATCTCAGGGTTTTGTGAGTTCAAGCCCCACGTCAGGCTCTGAGCTGTCAGCGTGGAGCCTGCTTGGGATTCTCTGTCTCTGTCTCATCCCTCCCCCACTTGTGCTGTCTCTCTCAAAATAAATAAGTTTAAAAAAAGCTATGTGATATTTTAAGCATACAGACTTACATAATTTTTTTAAATGTTTATTTATTTTTGAGAGATGGAGACAGAGAATGGTGGGGGGGGAGGGGCAGGGAGAGAGGGAAACAGAATTCAAAGCAGCCTCCAGGCTCTGAGCTGGCAGCACAGAGCCTGATGTGGGGCTCGAACCTATGAACTGTGAGATCATAACCTGAGCTGAAGTCAGACACTTAACTGACTGAGCCACCCAGGCACCCCAGACTTACATAATTTTTGAGAAGACTGGTACCCTACATAGCTGTAGTCGTTTGAATTGTGCTTACACACATACACACACACACACACACACACACAAAATCAAGTCCTAATTCCTGGTATCTGTGAGTGTGACTTTGTTTGGAATAGGGGCTTAGTAGATATAATGCAGTTAGGTTGAGGTTCTCCTACTGCTTTAGGGTGGGCCTCACACCCAGTGACTGTTATCTTCATAAGGGAAAGGAGAGGGGTATTTTGACACAGAGTCACAGAAAAGAATCACAAGGGGGAAAGGCCATATGATAATAGAGGCAGAGAATGGAGTATAAGCAGCCAAGGATGGCTGGAAATCACCAGAAGGTAGGAAGAGGCCAGGAAAGATTCTTCTCTCAAGCCTTCAGAAGGAGCATGGCCCTGATTTTGGATGTCCAGCTTCCAGTGCTGTGAGGGAATGACTTTCTTTTGTTTTCAGCCACCTAGTTTGTGGTATTTTGTTATGGCAGTTTAGGAGTATAATCCAACAGCTTACCATGTTTTCCCAAATTGGTTTTTATTTGAAGTAGCATATTAAACATTGTCTTGTTTATTTTCAGCATATAAGATACCTACATTCAAATATATGCACCAAAATACGGGCAGTACCCTAAAAAAGACTTGCTTGGTGTAGCTCTTAATAGTAGAATTAAGATCGTTTAGTGAAAGTTTTCAGGCAACTGATTTTTTTTTAGTTCAGCATATAGAGCTTTCTAACAGTTACAATAAGAGCATAGCAATAAGAGCTGTCCTAAAAGTCAGACCCTAGACCTTTGGTTGAGGTGGTAGAACTATTTTTTTATATTAATGCTTAAGATAAACATTCATTTTAAAGTTAGATATTGTCATGGTAAACCAGGAAGAAAAATTGTTTACATTGTAACAGAAAAGTCTGAACTGGTGCTTGCTTACTTAGACATATGTAAGAAAAATACAAAAAAGCTCTTACCAACATTTTCTGCGTGAAGTTCAAACAATTGGATGATCCGGAACAAAATGTCATTAAGTGATTAGTCTATAAGACTGCCTCTAAATCAATTGATAGATAAATTTTTGGAGGCACTTGGGTGGCTCATTCGGTTGAGCATCTGACTCTTGGTTTCGGCTTAGGTCACGATCTTGCATTTTGTGAGTATGAGCCCCATGTCTGACTCTGTGCTGATAGCATGGAGCCTGCTTGGTATTCTCTCTTTCTTCCTCTCTTTCTCTGCTCCTCTCCAGCTGGCTCTCTCTAAGAGATAAAGATGATGCCATCACTGCCCTAGTTGATTTTATACTCTTGCTGGGTTGTGTAGCAGACAGTTGCTGGGTGCATTTCTAGGATCCACTCTCTTCCTAATAATATTCACCTTTGCCTCCTGGTATCCTTCCCATTGACTCACAAGCCACTTGCTCCAGGCTACCTAATCGGGGTGAATTTTAGTGTTCTTCTTTGGAATGCTGGTAAGAAGTTCTGTGTATCCCTCTGGATATTAGTAAAAAAAAAATATGGTCTTGATTGTAGCCGGCAGCTATGTTATTGCCAGGATAGAATCCAGTTTTAGGATAAAGTTGACACTGAGGATGGCAAAACAGAAAGATGTGAGGAAATTGAGTCCTCAAAGGTATTCACTGAATTACTGGATCAAATATATATCTGGACGATTTAGTTAAGTGAGAAAATTCCTCTTTTTGTTTAAAGCTAGTTTGCATTGGTTTTTGTGTTTTTTTTCCAGCATAAAGTCTTATCTAATATGTTCATAAATCAACGGAAAAATGATAAATGACAATATATAATCAAGTGCTAGATATACTGAATACAAACCACCAGCAGCATTAGCATTACTGGAGAACTTGATAGAAGTGCAATGTTTCAGCCCCTGGCCCCACACTTACTGGCTTGGTGTGTCTGTGGGTGGCTTCCAGTAACCTGTGTTTTAACATGCCCTGCAGGGGATTCTGTTGCTGGCTAAAGTTTGAAAAACTGTACCCCAGAAGCTGAGAACAGAAAGGAAGACTTCACAGGGAAGGTAAGATGAACTAAATTCAAGAGCAAGATGGACCTTGGAAAAGAAGACTCATGAACCAACAAATAAAGGCACCGAGGTAGGAATGGATGTTATTTAATGGGGCATTATCTGGGTAGTTGTGACTCATAAAATAGTAAAGGATTAAAACTGCATGGATCTGAGGGTATCAGAGAGTTGGCAGCTGAGACTGAGTTTTTATTTTTTTCCCATTACTCTCATTTCTTCTGAACTCATTGAAAACCTGAACAACAGAATGCAATATTGGTATTCTCCATTGTAGGCAATATATGTTGAGATCAACCTGTTTGTAGTCTGGCTATAGAATATTCAGAGCATCAAGTCACAGGAAGAGAATGGTCTGGTCCTATTTGTATTTGTGTCAGGTAGACAAAGAAACCTCCTTCCTGGACTTCAAAAACTTGAAGGGAGTTACTTTTATCTTCTTGTCAAAATCTGACACTAGTAGGTCCACACCAACAGTGAGAATTTAACCCGCCATCGCTTTCCGAGATATTGAGTGGAATTCCTTGTCTTCCTTCTCCTTTCTTTCCATATTTTGTGGGAGAAGTTTCCACCTTAAATATTGATGTCACGGCCAAGGTTGTACATCACCCGCCCACACTGCCTGCTCTGTTTGATAATGTGTGCTTGGATGGAACTGTTTACATTCCACCCTTTTCCCTAAAGCGCTATAAGCCATGCATAATGATGTGGCCTGTGGAATTATGGAATAGGAGCTGACTTTGGCTCAGAGAGAGTGTTGGAAAATGAGAGACAAGCATTTTAAAGCTAACATGCTATTGACTACAAAAAACCAAACACTAGACCTTAAAGTCTAACTCTTTTCCAAACTTGTCTAGATCTGAGTTTATGGTGGTAGTGGGTAGGTGTGTAAGTGACAGTGGGGTTGAGGGAGGAGAGGAAGGGTTTTATTTTAACCTAAAGATGCAGATAAGATAACTTTTCCTTATTGACAGCCAGCTTTTTGCTAAGGAGTCAGAACAGTGAATAAGCATTTCTAAAGCAGAGGCACTGCTCAGTGTATTTAGTTATTATTTAATTAGTCTCGATAATGGGGCTTCATTTTAGAGAGAATTTAATTTAATGGCCTTGATATTGAATGACCTTGGTGTGGCAAAGACACTTGTCTCTGTGTATGTGTGTGTGTAAAATGCAAATAATGGAAGTGGCTTTGGAATTGGGCCAAAAACTCCTTAGCACCAGGCTAAGGTTACTTTAAATCTGCTTGCTTTGCAGGTCAGATTGAAGGATGCCTGAGACAAGCAATAAATTCTTCCCCTCTGCCACTTTGGGAGGACAAATCAGCTGATGAATCACCTCTTGTTTCTTCAGATAGACTGACCCGTCATTTGACTTGCTTTGAGGGTCCAAAGTTTAATTTTTTTCCCTTCTTGGGGGAGAAGGGAGTGACTGTGGGAAGCGAGTGTTCGAATCATGGGCCACTAGTGAGTTGCAGGGCTAGAGAAGTCAGTCATTTTGACCTCACTGCTTGTAGGATCAACTTGGAGCTATGCTATCTTATTCTCTGCTGGGGACAGTTTCTACAGGCAGATGGGTTTCCATGGGCAGAGACTGGTGGAGACTTGGATTTCCAATGCTTATTTCGGGAAAGGTGGTGCTTTGATAACCTTCACACAGGGCTGCTAATCGTTGTACTTTGTCCCATTTCTTCTAGCTTTGGGCTGTGAGGCTTTGGCTGTTGTGGAGATGAATATGTATATTGCTTCCCTTCCTTACTCTGGAGGTTTCAAGCTCTGGTATGTTTCTAATGGACCCTTTTAAATGCTGCACTTCTAGGTTCATTTTCAATCGATGAAATGCATTGCTGGCCTTCAGTGTGAGTTGTTTGAAGCTAAAGGAAGATATATAGTCTGACAAACTCTGCTGTGCCTTTTGTTGAAGTATTTAACAAGAGATAAGGCCCTACTATGGCCAACATACTCCGGAGACAACTGGCAGGTATGTACTACACATCTAAGTATTAGACATGGTGGGATAAAAGTGAAGATACCAAGATGTTAAACATCTCAATTAGGTCTGCATACACCTGGTTTAATGACTTTGTTATTTTGGGGGAAGGAAAATTTGCTCTAGTCTCTCAAGAGTCTACGGGCTGTTCTAAGAATCAAGTTGACATGAAAACAGATAAAAAAGAGGAAATCAGATTTAATTTGGTAGCTACTGGAAATCTACATAAACATGAGATTCCTGAGACAGTCAGACAAAATGAGGTATGTGTCGTCCTGAACTAAGGAGAAGGGGATAGTGTTCTGGGGCTTCAAAGGGAAGGAAATCCATTCAAAGGAAGATGGAAAAAGAGGAAATATTTGGTAAACAAATAATTGCCAGACCACACAGAAACAATGTGACATAAGAGAAGAATTTTAACAAACAGGTTTTGTTAGGTTTCTCCCTGTCTCCAACCCTCATTTCATGTTATAATTTCTTTTTAATTTTTTAATGTTCATTTATTTTTGAGAGAGAGAGAGAGAATAGGGGAGGGACAGAGAGAGAGGGAGACACAGAATCCGAAGCAGGCTCCAGGCTCTGAGCTGTCAGCACAGAGCCCGATGCAGGGCTCTAACTCATGAACCACAAGATCATGACCTGAGCTGAAGTCCGACACTTAAGCAACTGAGCCACCCAGATGCCCTTCATGTTGTAATTTTATGGTGATTGCTGTCTTCCTGGAACAGGTCATCCATCCAGATTATTTTAGGCAGTTGTGGGGAGGTCACAATTTCTTCCTGAGTCTTTTAGGCTTTGATTGTTTTCAGCTCAAAATAATCTGCATGCCAAGTAGCACGTCTTAAAGTGATTCTTTCTGAACCCTTACATTATTGTTTCTTTCGTGAAATTTATTGTTGTTTTTGTTGTTGCTGGTTTCTCTGTTGGTTCTTATGGAGTTCTCTTTGACTGCGGTTCTGCCTCTATATTTATCAGTGTGCCTTTGGGTAAGTCTTACTCCTCTTAGACTCACTTAACTCAACTGTAAAGTAGAGATACCACTTGATCTTCCTTACTCATAGGTTATTATAAGTGTAGCTCATGGTCCCAGTTTGAGTCTAAGGTAGTATTACCCCACTATTTGGACATGTCTGGGCACATCTAGAAGGACTATGAGACAGATTTTCTGGGAGTCAGTTGTTATACAGGGCCACAGAGTCTCTTGGAAAAGAACTAAGCAAAAAAGACTTCCGGCACACGAACTTGCCACAGGAGTACCACTAGGAAGCCACAGTAAAGAAATAGCAGTGTTTTGATAATAAGAGCCCAAAGCGAAATGATAGTTGGAACACTTCAGTCTAAGCAACAGATCAGAACGGCCAATATTGGAAATTTAGGGAAGTGTAGGGGATGAAAATTACCTTTAGGAAGAATAAGCAAAGAGCAGTGGCCAGAGAGACAATGACAGGCACTGGAAGACTGGACTTCAGGGTCCTTCTAATGATCAGGAGAGAGGGAGTATCTGTTACCATTCCTGGACCGTGAGGTTTAGTCTTAGTCATGGATGGTACTCTAGTTTCCCATTTTCTCTTCAATAATTCAGAGACCTTGATATGAAAAAGTTTTGTCAAAAGAAACTGATAGATGTGTACAAGTTCCTAAGGTAAATGGGTATCTCTTAGTTCACTCCTTTCCCAGAAGTTGTGTTCAGGGTGTAGGGATGTATGGTGACTGGCTGGCTAATGAGGGGTCATTGGTTATGGGCAGAGAGAAATGGAGCCAAAAGGGAATCCACTTATTTATTTATTTTTTGAAATTTTATTTTATTTATTTACTTTTTTCATATTTGGGGGAATCCACTTATACTTAGCTCTCCTCTGCACTGTGTTCTTTTTATTTTGTTATTTTTATATATTTTTCTTAGAGCATCTTTTTTTAAAAAATTTATTTATTTTTTAAAAATAATCTCTACACCCAACATGGGGCTTGAACCCACGACTCTTAGATCAAGAGTCTCATGGTTCTTGTGACTGTGCCAGCCAGGTGCCCCCTGTGTTTTTTTTTTCTTTCCATTTACAACGCTTTAGTGGGGCTCTGTTAGTGACCACCCCCCACAGGTTAGTGACCCCATGTTCTTTATAGAAGCATGCATGTGAGCAAGGAACTCACTGGGTTGATCCACAGGCTGAGATGTGAGGGCCTTGAATCAGAATGACCTATGAGAGGGGCGCCTGGGTGACTCAGTTGTTAAGCTTCCACCTCTTGATTTCAGCTCAGGTCATGATCTCACAGTTCTTGAGATCAAGCCCTGGGTCGAGCCCTGGGTGGAGCCCTGTGTTGGCCTCTGCATGACAGCATGGAGCCTGCTTGGTATTTTCTCTCTCCCTCTCCCTTTGGCCCTCCCCTGCTCGTACACACATGCATGCTGTCTCTGTCTCTCTCTCTTTCAAAATAAATAAATAAACTTTAAAAAATAAAAAAAGCACACCTGGGTGGCTCAGTTAGTTGAGGGTCCAACTCTTGGTTTCGGCTCAGGTCATGATCTCACAGTTTTGTGGGTTCGAGCCCCTGCATCAGGCTCTGCACTGACAGTGCAGAACCTGTTTGGGATTCTCTGTCTCCCCCTCTCTCTGCCCCTCCCTGACTCATGCTGCGTCTCTCTCTCAAAAAAGAAAAAAAAAAAGAATGACCTACAAGAATTTGGTGGTGAGCAATTTTACTGGCAATTTTACTTTAGCCTTGTTTTGTGGTGGGGCTGGGAACTTGACCTAATCAGCAAGGGGTCCTGAGTGTGGCATATGCTGCATGGACAGGAGCTTCTCTCTGGCAAAGAAGTTGGCTTTTGCTCTTAGGATAACTGAGGTACATGAGAACAGGCTTCTGCTTCACACAGTGGGATGAGTTGAGGAGGCAGGTAGGTATTAACCTGATTGGAAAGGAGGGTATAGAAAGGTTGACCATATATCACAATCTGCCAAGGATAAATTCAATATGCACCTGTAGTTCTGGTATAATTATTAAGAGAACCTTTTTTTACTCTTAAGTTCTTCTGGTTCGAATGGTAAATTATATGGCAAGGAGCTCGGGCGAGGTTTTTCTGTCCTTTTGAATTCTGCTGCTGCTCTGCTGGCTGGCCCTGCAACTGGCAATTATTGCACTTTTCCTGAGGCATCTGAAGATCCCCTTCTGTTAGGCCCTTCTTCTTCCATCTGCTCCCTTCCTCTTCTCCCTTTTACCATCCTGGGCTCTTGGGAAATTTTCTGTTTGTGGCTCTTTTTTTGACCTTGGGGATGATGTAGCCTGAATCTGCCTTGGACCAAGCTGCAGTGGCCCTGGTGCTGGGTTCATTTTTGTCCTTTTGCCATTTTTGGATTTGATGGCAAATGCAAACATGAGGAATTGCCTCTGTTCCACTGGGGAGTTAGTCTTGCACATCAGTTACATAATGTCTGTAAAGTCAAGGCTTTGTGAAATTCAGTACTACCCACCTGCTACCGTGGTCCTGGCCTCAGGGATGGTTAACCTGCAGTACAGAAAATGCTAATAGCATTTTTTTTTCTCTCAAAACAATGTGTACCATTGTCCCTGAAGGAAATGTAGAAAAATAAAAATAGAAAATAAAAGTTACTTGGAGAACATTCGGAAAGCCTAAGCATACCAACTTCTTTTGGTAGAGCTCAGTTAGCTAATGTCAGGCTTTGGCCTGCTCATATTCTTCCAACAGAGGACAGCGAAACCAATAGTCTTATGAAATCTATAGATTTCCTATTCACCTTCATATCATTCAGTTTTTATATCTCTAGGGTTTGAAGACAGTTAAACACATGAGCAATTTTATAGGTTTATCAGGGCACTGATGTCATCTGGGGAAAACGTACTTCACTTATGCATCATGTATGAAAAACAGAATCAGACACAAATCACAGAGAAATGCAGTTAATGTTTTATGAGTTCATAAATCTGGGGCTGTGACTAACACTGGGACCTCCAATGGAAACCTCCAGCCTTATAATTCAGCAGCTCCAAGGATTAATTTTATCACATAGAACTTGGGCTGGGAGCTAAAATACATCCACATGCAAATCCAGGCCATCGGGGATACCTGAACGCATTTCTGAATGAAGATTTGAGAGTGTGCACTGGTAAAATAACCTTGGAAGACTTTTGAGTTGTCATTTGCTAGTTGCACATATAGTGTGCAGTATCCAGGACAGTATACTTTCCGTTGACATCAATCCTCAATGTTTAATTATAGGAGAACTAGTGGTGTAATATTTAATTGCGATTGAGTCACTATCTCACATGATTATATAAATTTGTGTCCCTATTTTATAGATGAGCAGATTGAGGTCAAGCCATGTTAAATTGCTTAAGGTCATGAAGTCATGAAGTTGTAGAATTGGGTTTTCTGATTCCATGGCCACTTCTCCTCCTTAACATCACACTAAGTATAACAAGAGTTCCATAAAACTCATCCATGTTTACTTGCTCCTGTATACATATGGGCTTCATGGATAGTGACAGACACACCTAGCAAGATACAGGGATGTGGGGTGGTTGTGGGAGAGTGTCCCCATGTAATACATGTTGCATTCAGTAGGAAAGAATTTGACTAGAGTTGGAGCTTCCTGTCAACTACACAGCAATGCTAGAGGAAAATTTAGGCCCCCGTTTTCTATCTAATGGCCTGTTTTGCACAACTACAGTGGATTTCTTGCAGCCAAGGCTGAACTTATGTGGAAGCAGAGTTGACCACCCTTGTGGTGTGTGTGAGTTAAAGGGATTAGGGAACCTGGCTTCTCATCAACAGCAGTAGAGGTTTATTATTATTATTATTAATGTTTATTTTTGAGAGAGCATAGGTGGGGGAGGGGCAGAGAGAGAGAGAGAGAGAGAGAGAGAGAGAGAGGATCTCAAGTGGGCTCTGCACTGACAGCAGTGAGCCCGATGTGGGGCTCCAACTCATGAACCAGGAGATCATGACCTGAGCCCAAGTCGGATACTCAACTGACTGAGCCACCCAGGTGCCCCAGAGGTTTATTCTTAATTTAATTTTATTCACTTCTACTGAGATTTTTTTAACCTTTTGTTTTAAAATAATTGTAGACGATAGGAAATTATAAAAATAGTAGAGTCCCATATACTCTTTACTCTTTCTCTGAAGTTAATATCTTATGTATAGTGCAATATCAAAACCAGGAACTTGGCATTGGTATAATGTTAACTAGACTACAAGACTTACTCAATTTTTTTGAGTTTATATTTTTAATTTATTTTGAGAGAGAGATAGAGAGCATGCAGGGAAGGGGCAGAGAGAGGGAGACAGAATCCCCAGCAGGGTCTGCACTGTGAGCTCAGCGACTGATGTGGGACTTGAACCCATAAATCCTGAGCCAAAGTCAAGAGTCTGATGCTTAAGTGACTGAACCACCCAGGCGCCCCAGGCCTTATTCAAATTTTGCTAGTTTTTATCTACATATGCTTAAACGTGTGTGTGTGTGTGTGTGTGTGTGTGTAGTTCTCTGTCATTTTATCTCTAGGTTGTTCTTTTAGTTTATGGCTCTCATCCCTGTTGCAATACAGACTCTGCCACCTTGGAGAGGTGGTGTGTTGTGCCAGACAGAAAGGGCTTTGGAACCTGACAAGCTTGAGTATAAATCCTAATGCTGCTATTTTTTTTTCAAAAAATTTTTTTCAACGTTTATTTATTTTTTGGGACAGAGAGAGACAGAGCATGAACGGGGGAGAGGCAGAGAGAGAGGGAGACACAGAATCGGAAACAGGCTCCAGGCTCTGAGCCATCAGCCCAGAGAGCCTGATGCGGGGCTCGAACTCACGGACCGCGAGATCGTGACCTGGCTGAAGTCGGACGCTTAACCGACTGCGCCACCCAGGCGCCCCTATGCTGCTATTTTTTAGCTGTGTGAATGTGATTTTGGACAAATCATTTCATCTCTCTGGGCCTCAGTTTTTCCCTGTGTGAAACAGAGATAATAGTTCCTATTTCACATTTAATGATGGGTACATACACAAATACATATATACATACATACATATATACATAAGTGGGACAATATACATAAAGTGCTTGACCCAGTAAATATGCAAATCTTTCCCTTCCTCATTTCTCCTTCCGTGAGTGAGGTAGCACTTTTAAGCTGTTTTCAGTTCTGTATACCTGAGTCTTTCCTGAGAAGAGCAGATTTTAATGGGAGGAGGTGAGAAATGCATGAAAGTATTGGGAGTAGTGGTACCAGTGAAAGATTTCACCAATTTTATAATTTCTCCTGGAACTAATCCTGTTCCAGGTGTTCTGTGGGTTGTTCCTCTATCACATGAATGTTTGTAATATTCTTACCCCTGTACTTTTGCATCTGTCATAAATTAATCTAAAAAATATTTAAAAAATTTTTTTTTATTTTGAGAGAGAGCGTGTGCTCAAGTAAGGGAAGGGCAGAGAAAGAGAGAGAGAGAGAGAGAGAGAGAGAGAGAGAGAGAGAGAAAGAAAGAATCCCAAGCAGGCTCTGTGCTGTCAGTGCTGAGCCTGAAACGGGGCTTAATCCCCTGAACTGTGAGATGATGACCTGAGCCGAAATCAAAACTTGGATGGACACTTAACTGACTGAGCCACTCAGGCAACCCAATAATCTAAAATATTTAATAAACATCATAATCATCACTTCATTTCTGTCTTATCCAGAAATTCTACTCTTAACCATCTTACCATGAACTCGGAGTCACTGTGCTAAGGGGAAGTCTTGAGGGATTGATGATATAAAAGTCATACTTTTCTATAGATTTGACTATTAAACAGTCACTAAAGGATGTGGACGCTAGCCTGGATGTACAATAAGGGTGCGTCTGTTGCTTTTTTCTTGAGTGGAAGGGATGATCACAAAGATGGACAGAACTCTGAGACTGGGAGCCTGATTTTTTTTTTTAATGAAAGGAGAGGAAGGGTGCTAATGATTTTTTAAAAAAATACTTAAGGGTTTGATTCCTTTCATTTATGTTTTTAAAAATCAAGCCTATTGGGGTACCTGGGTGGCTCAGTTGGTTAAACGTCTGACTCTTGATTTCCTCTGAGGTCATGATCTCACAGTTTGTGAGATTAAGCCCCGGGTTGGGCTCTGTCCTGACAGCATGGAGCCTGCTTGGGATTCTCTCTCTTTCTCTCTCTCTCTGCCCCTACCCCACCCTCTCTCTCAAAATAAATAAATAAACTTAAAAAATAAAAGTCAGGATTTATTAATCTTTTCAAAGAACTGGTTTTTGGTTTTGTTGATTCTTTTTATTTTTTTTCTGTTTTCATTGACATTTGTATTTTATTTTCTTCCTTCTTCTTGCATTGGGTTTAATTTCTTTTTCTAGTTTTTTAAAAAAAACTTTTTTTAAATGCTTATTTATTTTTGAGAGAGATCGAGAGACAGAGCATGAATAGGGGAGGGATGGAGAGAGGGAGATACAGAATCTGAAGCAGGCTCCAGGCTCTGAGCTGTCAGCACAGAGCCCAGCGTGGGGCTTGAACTCATGAACTCCAAGATCATGACCTGAGCTGAAGTTGGACCCTTAACTAACTGAGCCGCCTGGCACCCCCTTTCTCTAGTCTTAAGGTGAAGTTTACATCATGGGTTTAATTTTATTTTTTAATTATAGTCATTCAAAGCTATAAATTTCATTCTAAACATGCTTTAGCTGCATCCCACACATTTTGACATGTGCATTTTGTTTAATGAGTTATTCAGAAGTTTGTTGTTTAATATCCAAATATTTGAGGATATCCCTGATTTTGTGTGTGTTGTTGTTAGTTATACTTTAGTACCTTTTCAGTCAGAAAATATACTATAAATGATTTCAATGTTTTTTAAAAAATGGAGGATATTTTTTGATCCAGAATATAGCCTATTTTGATAAATGTTCCCTGTGCAGTTTTGTGTTTGTTGAGTGGAGTGTTCAGGGGTGAGCACATTTTCAATTTTATTTTATTTTTTATTTTTAAAAAATTTTTTTTTTCATTTTCAACGTTTTTATTTATTTTTGGGACAGAGAGAGACAGAGCATGAACGGGGGAGGGGCAGAGAGAGAGGGAGACACAGGATCTGAAACAGGCTCCAGGCTCCGAGCCATCAGCCCAGAGCCTGACGCGGGGCTCGAACTCACGGACCGCGAGATCGTGACCTGGCTGAAGTCGGACGCTTAACTGACTGCGCCACCCAGTCGCCCCAGCACATTTTCAATTTTAAAAGATAATACCTAATTGTTTTCTAAAGCGGTTTTTTTAGGGGCACCTGGATGGCTCAGTTGGTTAAGTGTCCCACCCTTAATTTCTGCTCAGGTCATGATCTCGTGGTTTGTGAGACTGAGCCCCACTTCGGGCTCTGTGCTGATGGCCTGGAGCCTGCTTGGAATTCTCTCTCTCCCTCTCTCTCTCTGCCCCTCTCTGCTCTCTTTCTTTCAAAAATAAATAAATAAACTTAAATAAAGCATTTTTTTAAATTTTACATTTCCATCACAGTAGATGAAAGTTCCTATTCATCTGCATCTTTGCCAACACGTGGAGCTGTCGAAGTTCTCAATTTTTGCTTATTTTGAGTGTTTAAAATAGTATATCATTGTGGTTTTAATTTACATTTCCCTGCTTCCTAATGGAGTTAAGAATCTTTTCTGCTGGTTACTCAAAACTTTTGTTTCCTCTTCTGTGAAATGCTTGTTCATGAGCTTTCATATTGATTTGTAGGAGTTCTGTATCTTTTATGGATACTATTTCTTTATGTAATATATGATGCGCATATATTTTTCCGTTGTCCCACTTTCCTTATGGTGTCTTTTAATGAATAGAAATTCTTAATTTTAGGGGCACTTGGCTGACTCAGTCGGTGGAGCATGTGACTCTTGATCTCAGGGTTGTGAGTCCAAGCTTCATGTTGGGTGTGGAGCCTACTTAAAAAAATTCTTAATTTTAATATGCAATTTATTGAATCTTATTTTCATGATTAGTATTTCCCCCCCCTAATTTTATCACAAGTTTTTAATGGGCTACTTAATAGAATTCTAAATTTAATGCATTTGGTGCTTGACTTACACCAATGATTCTTTTTATTTTTTTTTTTTAAGCTTAAGGGGTGTGTAGCATGATGGTTTGATTTACATATACTGGGAAATGATTACCACAGTAGGTTTTGTTAACATCCATTATCTCATGTAGATACAATAAAAATAAATAAAAGAAAAAGATTCTTTTTGTGCTACTTTCTTAGCATTTCTCCTCTCTATCATATAGCGGTATTTACTATGGTCATCGTGGTGTACATGATACCCTTAGTATTTATTTATCTTATAACTGCAAGTTTGTACCTATTGTCCACCTTCCTCTAATGCCCCCCATGCCCCCAAATTTATGGTTAAGTACTTTTTGTGTTATAAGGTACCTTTCCTTAACTTGAGCATAAAAATATTCTATAATGGAACTGATTTTCTTCTGTTGGAACTGATTTCTATATCTGGTATGCATTAGATTCAGTGTCATCATTTTTCCCCTCTAGGGACACTCATTTGTTCTAGTATCATTTATTAGTTATTTATTTATCCTCTTTTCCTTACTCCTCTGCTATTTTTCCTTTATAAAATGTCAAATGTCTGGATTAGCCTGGTCTGGTTTCTGGGGTCTCTTTCCTCATTTCTCTTTATTGTATTTATTTATTTTTTCCTCTCTTTAATATGTTAATCTTATTTGTTAACATTATATAATCCTATATTAATATTATATAATATTATTGATATTTTTGGGGTGCCTGGGTGGCTCAGTCAAACATCTGACTCTTGATTTCGGCTCAGGTCATGATCTGGTTTGTGAGATCTAGCCCCATATCGGGCTCTGTGCTGATGGCCTGGATCCTGCTTGGGATTCTCTCCTTCTTCCTCTCTCTTTGCCCCTTCTCTGCTCAAAATAAATAAATAAACTTTAAAAATATATGTTATTGTTATATCAATATATCACATCAATATTTATTGTAAATATCAATATATGAATGATAGTTATTAACATTATATAATTATATAGTAATATTAATATAACCCACATTATTGTTATATATTATTATATAATATTTACTTTAATAATAAATACACTTTAGAATCAGAATTTTATTTATTTATTTTTAAGAAATATCCACACCCAAGATAGGGCTCAAACTCATGACTCTGACATCAAGAGTCACATACTCTTCTGACTAAACTGAACTAGCGAGGTGCCCCTAGAATCAGAATTGTATTATTTTATTTTGTTTTTAATTTATTTTAAAAAAATGTTTATTTACTTCTTTTAGAGAGAGACAGAGACAGTGTGAGCAGGCAAGGGGCAGAGAGAGGGAGACACAGAATCTGAAGCAGGCTCCAGGCTCTGAGCTGTCAGCACAGAGCCTGACACAGGGCTTCAGCTCATGAATTGTGAGATCATGACCTGAGCCAAAGTCAGACGCTTAACCATCTGAGCCACTCAGGTGCCCCTAGAATCAGAATTTTAAATTCCATAGACACAGACACACATACTTTCACACTTTCACTCAACAAATAGTGGGTTTTGTATTGAAATTGCATCGAATATATGGATCAAATTGAGAATTGATCTATTTATGACATTAAGTATGGGTTTTGAGGGGCGCCTGGGTGGCTCAGTCGGTTAAATGTCCAACTTTGGCTTAGGTCATGATCTCACTGTTCATGAGTTCGAGCTCCACATTGGGCTCTGTGCTGACAGCTTAGAGTCTGGAGCCTATTTCAGATTCTGTGTCTCCCTCTCTTTCTCTGCCCCTCCCCTGCTCACACTCTGCTTCTCTCTGTCTCCTTCTCTCTCAAAAATAAACATTAAAAAAAATTTTAAAAAGTATAGGTTTTGATCTCCAAAAATTCTTAAGAATATGAAAAATTATACTTCTATTTAGAATATAAAAGGACACAAGACTTCCGTACATATTGATCTGAATCTTATTTGTCAATAACTTTTTCTTTTTATATGTTTTCTTCTCTTTAGTTTTAGCTTTCTGAAATTTTAAGAGGCCATCTCTACTTTTCCCACTTTAAGTGATACTTGGTGACATCTGTCAATATAAAATGTTGTTCTTAAAAGTTCAGGGAAATTTCCTTCTATTCTTTTTGTTTCATTTCTTCTATTCTTTTATTCTGAAACTCATTTATTTCTTTTCTTAAAATTTTTAAAATTTATTTTAAGTAACCTTTCCACTCAGCTTAGGGCTTGAACTCATGACCTCAAGATCCAGAACCACAGGTTTCACTGACTGAACCAGCCAGGTGCCCCCCAGACTCATTTTAAATACATTCTTAGGGGGCTCCTGGGTGGCTCAGTGGGTTAAGAGTCGGACTTCAGCTCAGGTTCGTGGGTTCGAGCCCAGCATCAGGCTCTGTGCTGACAGCTCAGATTTTGGAGCCTGCTTTGGATTCTGTGTCTCCCTCTTTCCGCCCCTCCCCTGCTTGTGCTGTGTCTCTCTCTGTCTCTCAAATATAAATAAAAACATTTAAAAAATAATAAGCAAATGTATCCTCAGTCTTTCAATTCTCTTAACTCTTTTTCTCATAATTTCCATCTTCCTTTTTCCTCTATGTTCTTGGAGATTTCCTTAACTTCATTTTGCAGATTGATGGTTCCAGCCATGACCATATTATTATTCATCCTATCCGTAGATTTAAAAAAATATTTCTGGGGCCATCATAGTTTTAATGTACAAAACTCATTTTTCTTTGCTTTTCTTTTTGTGTATTAGAATGCACTTATTTATGGATGCTGTATTTTAAAAAATGCTTTGAGGATATTAAATATTTTTTTCTGACTTGTGCTGGGTCTATGACCACTGCTGGCCACTCCAGGTCTGGTGGTCTGTTTTCAGAGGCTGTGCACCCCCGGGTTCTAAAAGGCTTCCCAGGAGGGCTGCCTTGGTGAGCCTTGTGTGGTTTTGCAAAAGAGGTGCTTGGCCGCCTCTGCATTCTTTTGTTTTTTTAGTTTTCTTGGTGGCCATATGCAGAAGGAGAGGATATTAATTTTTTAAAATTTGTCTTGGGGCATCTGGCTGGCTCAGTCGGTAGAGCATGTGACTCTTAATCTCAGGGTTGTGAGTTCAAGCCCTATATTGGGTGTGGAGCTTACTTAAAAATGATAAAATTTGTATCTCTGAATTCTTTTTTTAAAATTATTGCAACTTTAGAACAGGCTTTAGTATCTGTTTCAGTTATTCATCTTTCCATCTTTTTTTTATAACAGATAAAAATATTTTCATATGTTCTTCCTTTTTTTTATGTTTCAAGTCTCTGAATTACTTATCTCAGCTTTCTTGTCTCCTATTTCTTTCTCCATTTTTTTTTTGTTGTTTTGGATCTTTTTGTTGATCTTGTTCCTTTTTCTTTGATGCTATCTTTTTCAGATGTCTGGCTGTCTTTAGTTGTCCATTCAGATCTATGAATAAAGGATTATATTGGTTAGTATAGTTACCTTTTCCCCCTTTGTCACGTAGATTTATCAATAAACGTTTTGAAAGGGATGGCTTGACTTGACTGATGGGCAGATCTTCCTATAGCATATGGGGTTAGGGATCAGTCAGGTACATTCACAATGGCTACACACAATTGCCAATATAAGGTGAGATTTACCAGAAGTGTGGTTGAAGTTTTTGAATGTGTATTATTCTTGAGTAGAAACAGTTTTCCTTTATTCACCTTTCCTTTTTTTTAATGTTTGTTTGTTTGTTTATTTATTTATTTATTTATTTTTTGAGAGAGAGAGAGACAGAACATAAGCTAGGGAGGGGCAGAGAGAGAGAGAGAGAGAGAGAGAGAGACAGAATCTGAAACAGGCCCCAGGCTCCTAGCTGATAGCAGAGAGCCTGATGTGGGACTTGAACTCATGAACTGTGAGATCATGACCTGAGCTCAAGTCAGACACTTAACTCACTGAGCCACCCAGGCATCCCTCACCTTTTCCTCCACCAACTATATTACCACGAGCTCTGTGCTATGTTGCTGAGAAGTTCTAACACCCATAGTAGAAGTGATCCCTACATTGACTACTTTTTAAAAGGTAAGATCTTTGGGCTTTATTTTAAGACAGTGGTTTTTATGGTGTGATCCCCAGACCAGTATCTTCAGCATCACCTGAAAACTTGGTAGAAATACAAATTCTCGGGCCCCATCCCAGACATAGTGAATAAGAAATCTGGGGAGATGAATCCCAGAAAGTTATGTTTTAACAACTTCTCCAGGTGATCCTGATATATACTCAAGTTTGAGAACCACTGTCCTAGGAGCAAAAGCTGCCATTGTCAGTTGTTCTTTTTATGTCTGGTGTGTGGGGGTGGTGTGGAACCTCCCTGGTCCAGGTGTTTTAAATGCAATTTTATTTTTTTATTAAAAAATTTTTTAATGTTTATTTTTGAGTGACAGAGAGAGGCAAAGCATGAGCAAGGGAGGGGCAGAGAGAGGGAGAGACGTCGGGGGGCGGGGGGGAGACACAGAATCTGAAGCAAGCTCCAGGCTTTGAGCTGTCAGCACAGAGCCTGATGCAGGGCTTGAGCTCATGAACCATGAGATCATAACCTGAGCCGAAGTTGGATGCTTAACTGACTGAGCCACCCAGGCGCCCCTCATCTCTGCCATTTTGAAGTGCACAGTTCAGTAGTGTTAAGTGCATTCCTATTGTCTGTAGCAGATCTTTACGATTTTTTCATCTTGTGACGCCAAAACTCTACCTGTGAAACACTAATTGCTTCTTCCCCCCATCCTTTGGTAATCATCTTTTGACTTCCTGTTTCTGTGATTTTGACTACTTTAGGTCATATGAGTGGAATCATGCCATACTTCTCTTTTTGTGGCTCATTTCACTTTGCATAATGTCCTTGAGGTTTATGTGTTGTAGTGTGTGACCAGATTTCCTTGTTTGAGGCCATGTAATATTCCATTGTATGTTTATACCAGATTTTGTCTATCCTGGTATGAGTTTTAATGTTGTTTAAATTAGATCTTTTCTAACCCAGGGCCCATTAGGAAATAAAATTGGCTTTTTGACTCTTTTCTATTTATTATGTAGAATTGTGTAAATTCATAGCCCTAGGTAATTATTAAACATTAGAACTATAGAACAAATAATGGCAGCATTGGGCTGAGCTTCAGAGATCATCTTGCCCTGTAGACCCACTTTACACAACAGGAATCAACAATTATAAAGGTGGAGTAGCTTGCCCTCATTCAGACAGCAAGTAATTTTTTTTTTAATTTTTAGAAGATTTTTATTTTTTAGTAATCTCTACACCCAACATGGGGCTCGAACCCATGACCCCGAGATCAAGAGTCGCACACTCCTCTGACTGAGCCAGCCAGGCACCCCTGGTAGCAAGTTATTTTAGAGCTGAGGCTAATACCTAGAGTGCACTGGTGGTTCTGTGTTTCTAGAGGGAGTGCAGAAGGAACAGAAGCAGCAGTATACCTTTCTGGCGTGAGCAGATTTAACTCAGGGATAACTCCATTTTTGAACTTTATTTCTTGGAATAGAGTATCTTCTACATTTACACTGTCCAACTTTCAGAAAATTGGGCTGTTAGAAGTCACAGAGGGAATTAGCAGCTGTTATAAGAAAAAGCAAAAGGATTGTTGCCAGACTTCCTAAATCTTGGCATATTTGAGAAAATGTCCCAATATGTTACATATGCTTATTCATGTGTAGAAACCTGTGGCTATAGTGCGTTGTCTATATAAATATGTTTTGCATTGTAAGTTGGTCCGAGTGCTGGATTGCACGTTTATTAGTCCCTGAGAACCCTTCTTCTGCTAGCTCTTTTTGCTTCATTTCTCCTGCTCTTTTGCACTTCTCATTCCTCTCTGCATAAAACTAAAAGGAGGTGGGGATCCTGGTCAGGGCTGTCAAGAATTTCATTCTAGTTCTTCTTCCAAACCCTGCCAATCCCTTCTAGCCTTAGTGACAATTACTTTTTGATCTCCGCTTTGTCCAGAGTTTTAAGATCAAACCATATAAGCCATGCTTCAGCAGAGTGGAAAAGTAAGTCCTATTTTAAGAACTGGGAAAGTACCAAAAAGTGAGTAGAGGACCAAATGACGAAGTCCACTGCCTCTCTCAAAGCTGGATAGGCACGGACTCTTGTCCTACAGAAACAATCAGTAAACTGAAATACATGTCCTGAAAAATCAATGTATGGGTACAGAGATATCAGTCAGATTGATTTCTTTCCTCACATTTTAGCGTTACCAACTTCTCAGAGAAATCGTGAGAGGAAAATAGAAGCCATGTATACTTGGTAGATGAACTCCTCATAGAGTTTTTTGTTTGGGGTTATAGTCATACCCTAACTCATAGGGTGAGTCATGGGGCACACTGAAGCAGCAAAACAAACCAATGAGGAAAGGGAAAAAAGATAGAATTTAATGGCCATAGAAAGATAGTGAAATATTTGCATTGATAAATTGGTGTATAAAACACCAATTGTTAATCATTCCTTTGGTTTAGGCAGTTTCTGATATGGAAAATGTTGGGGTTTGGAGCCAATGGCCAAGAAAGAATTCTTGAGATGTCTTTGGTGCAGAAAGGTGGTTTTATTGGGAACAGGACCCGTGGGTGGAAAGAGCTACACTGGGGTTGTGAGGGGTTACTGATTATATACTTTTCAAGTTGGGAGGGGGTTTGGGATAATGTAAGCCTCTAAGGAATTTGGAAGCCAAAGTTCCAGGACCTTGAGGGGCTAGCTGCTGTTAGGATAAGGTCATTTACTGCTATCTAGTAAAATCTTAGTCATGAGCCCCTTCAGATGTATATCAGTGGGCCATATGGTTGGAGTATGATTGCCAACATATTTGTTGGGGGGTAGAGAGAAAAAAAGTTTCCAAATGAATTTTTTTTTAATTTTAGAGGCAGAGAGCACAAGTGGGGGAGAGGGGCAGAGGAAGAGAGAATCCTAAGCAGGCTCCCGATGATGGGCTTGATCCCCACAACCCGGTGATCATGACCTAAGCCAAAATCAAGAGCTAGATGCTCAACTGACTGAGCCACCCAGGCACCCCTCCAAAGGAATTTTTTTTAATGTTTATTTTTGAAAGAGAGAATGTGTGAGCTTGAGCCAAGGAGGTGCAGAGAGAGAGGGGAACAGATGATCTGAAGTGGGCTCTGCGCTGACAGCAGAGAATCCTATGTAGGGCTGGAATTCATGAACCTTGAGATCTTGACCTGAGCCAAAGTTGGGTGCTCAACCGGTGGATCCACGCAGGTGCCCCTCCAAAGGAATTTTTAAATGTTAAGGTAGACTTAGAGGATTCTGGGGCGTTGGGTAAGATTGCCTATTGCCTTTAGCAAAGTGTCAACATGGAGGCAGCTGAGGTCCCAGGAGGTTACTCTGCCTATTTCAAGGACTTGTCAATGGGCTGTAAGTAGTATGGAATTTTTTTTTTTTGAGAGAGAGAGAGGACAAGTGAGCAAGGGCAGAGAGAGAGAGAGAGAGAGAGAGAGAAGAGAGAGAAGCAGGATTCACCCAAAGCAGGGTTCGAGCTTACTGGATGTGGGGCACTAGCTCACCTGATGTGGGACTCGGACTCACAAACCATGGGATGCTTAATGACTGAGCCACCCAGGCACCCAGTAGTAGGGAAATTTAACTTTTTTTCTTTTGCCTTTGTTCCCCACATCAGTTTCTAAGCCTTTTTTTAAGTGGATAAACTGATTTGTCAAATGAAAACTTATATGAAATCCTAATATAAAATAAAGGGAAAGAAAAAAACAGGTGAAAATAAAGCTAGTCTGGTTGAAGCATCTCCACAAGGCACAATTTGGAAAACACCCAATCAAGACATTCAAGACTCCTTTGAAATGTAGTAATATTACCTGGGAGTTATACCTATCAAGCTATTGAATAATAACAGTTTGGGGAAAATTAAATCACTTCTGCAATACTGTATTAACTTCTGGGAGTTATACTTTAAGAGGGACATAGAAAACCTGAGAGTCGTTGAATAGGATTTCCAGAATTCAGGGTTTCATAGTGGAACTGGGTTTTTGAATCAGAGATCTTTAATTCAAGTTTGCCTCTGCTATATAGTACCTGTGTGACCTTGGGCAATTCATTTCTCTGAGGCATAATTTTCTTTCTTTTTTTTTTTTAGAGTATTTATTTATTTATTTTGAGAGAGAGAGAAAGTGCAGGCAGGGGAGGAGGGGCAGAGAGAGAGAGAGAGGGAGAGAGTAAGAATCCCAAGCAGGCTCTGCACTGCCAGCACGGAGCCTGATGTGGGGCTCGAATAACGGACCCTGAGATCAGGACCTGAGCTGAAATCATTAGTGGGATGCTTAACTGAGTAAGCCACCCAGGCGCCCCCTCAGGCATAATTTTCTTATCTGTGAGGGGGTCCAGACTAGGTCATTCCCACATATGCATTTTTAGCTTGAGGATTCTTTTGAACTGATTATTTTTTACATTTTTTAAAAAAGTAAACTCTACCCCCAACGTGGCTCTTGAAGTCATGACCCTGAGATCAAGAGTCTTATGTGCTTTACTGACTGAGCCAGCCAAGTGCCTGAGCTGATTATTTTTTAAAAAGAATAGTCACAGGAGAATCTCTTCAAACCAAGTAGGAGTTGCCCTTTTAGATGCATTTACATTTACAAGGGAAATCTCAATTTGTAAGGGTATCTTCCTCTCTCTTCCTGGAAGAGGGGGAGGGATGAGTCAATCTCTAGAAACTCTTCTTAATGGAGGAGGCAAGGACTCAAATCTGTGTAACAACTATACCCTCAGGTTTACTGTGTTTTGCCTGCTAGCCTCCCTGTAACTGGCTTGCCCATCCCCTAAACATCTTCTTTTGTCTTTAACTAGAGATGGTATTTAAGGTGGTTAATGACTTGGGCCATTTTGGGGAGTTATTCAGTTTTCCTGGGTCTCTTCTATGTGTACAGGAAGTTTATTTGCTATTAAACTTCCATTTGCTTTTCTCCAGTGAATTTGTCTTTTGTTACAGGTGGTTGGGGGTGTCTCAGCCAGAAACCTAGAAGGGTAAAGGGAAAATTATTTTTCCTCTTCTACATCTGCTTGTGCCTTCGAGTCTGGTCATTATGGATTGCATTAATGGGCTCCCCTTCCTGCTGGCTTTTGATTGGTTTTAATCAATGGGAGGTACCAACAGGCAGTTGGAGAGTGGAAGAAAAGAGAGGATGGGCAAATATTCCAGACCTTTTTCCTGAAGTAGTTTGGAATTGGCTTTGTTCCTCTACTGAATACCTCAGTGGTAGCTTTCTCCTGAAGTTCTCTGCAGGTTCTGGTTGCTCCTGCCTCCCCTGCACCTTTAGGCAAATGTGGTGTTAAATTAGGTTCCCGGTCTCTCTTCCTAGCCCTGGAATACTTCACTTCCCTTTGCCCTTTTTCCTTAATTTTCCCTACAACATTAGAAATAGTCCTCTTATTAAATTGTCCTTTGAGTATGCCATCTCTTTCCCGATTGGGGGGAACCGTGATATATTCGGTATTAAAAAAATTACCCCATTATTGAAATGTGTTTGCATCTTTGGAAAATATTCCCTGGAAGAAGTATGGGTATGTTGTTTCCTCAGGAACATTTGTTATGTGAATAAGACTGTGGCATTGGTATTTAACTCTCCATTGACTCTTACATTTACCTCTGGGCTTTGGGCTTTCCTTACTTTTTACTGTTTGTGGGCTCCTAAGAATTATGGAGTTTGATTGTGCGCTGTATACACCCAAGATTCACTACTATAGGATTTAGCTACTATAAGGTCAGTCCAGTCAGTGGTTTACTCAGCCTGAGGCTAAGGAAGCCATGGCCAAAGTTTTGTCCTTGTGAGGGACAGTTACCTCATGTTTTGAAGTTAAAGTTTTTTTTTAAATTTATGTTATGTTTATTTATTTTTGAGGGGGGGGGGAGGGAGGGAGAGAGAGAGAGAATGAGCAGGGGAGGAGGGGCAGAGAGAGGCTGAGAGAATCTGAAGCAGGCTCCAGGCTCTGAGCTGTCAGAACAGAGCCTAACCTGGGGCTCGAACTCATGAACTGTGAGATCATGACCCGAGCAAAGTCAGACGCTTAACCAACTGAGCCACCCAGGCACCCCAATGTTTATTCAGTTTTGAGAGAGAGAGAGAGAGAGAGAGAGAGAGAGCGCAAGCGAGAGAGCATTAGGGTGCAATCGGGGAAGGGGCAGAGAGAGAGGAGAGACAGAGAATCTGAAGCAGGCTCTGTACTCTCAGCGCCAAGCCCCATGTAGGGTTCCAACATACGAACCATGAGATCATGACCTGAGCCAAAGTTGGGTGCTCACCAACTGAGCCACCCAGGTGCCCCATGAAGTCTTAGATGGTGCTTGCAACCTTGGTCACAAATGATTATTTTTGAGGGTCAGTTAAGGCAAAATGGCTGGCTCTGATGAAGCAGCAAAATAGTTCATTCTATTAATCTTGGGTCAGTTGTGTCCTCTTTTTTAGGAAGAGCAGTAATCCTGTCTACGAAATGGCAAAGAGCCAACTCAAGTACTAGCCAGACTAATTCTTCTCAAAGAATTTTTATATCCTGTTTTTGGGAGGTGCAACTTGTTACCTTTCCTTTCTGACTTGGTTGTCGGGATATATTTGCTATATATTAAAAACTCAATCGCAGGGGTGCTTGGGTGGCTCAGTCAATTGAGTGTTCCATTCTTAATTTCAGCTCAGGTCATGATCTCAGGGTTGTGGGATTGAGCCCCTCGATGGGCTCCCCACTGAGTGTGGAGTCTGTCCCTGTCCCTGTCCCTCTCCCCCTCCCCTCCCCCTCCCACTCTCCCTCTCCCCTTCCCCTTCCCCCTCTCCCTCTCTCTCCCCCTTTCCCTCTCTCCCCCTCTCCCCCTCTCGCCTTCTTCCTCTCTCCCTCTGCCCCCCTCCCCTGCTCCTGTGTGCTCTCTCTTTCTCTAAATAAAAAATTGAAAAAAAAACCCTCAATTGCAGTAATATCTCATTTTTAGTTTTTTAAATGTTTATTCATTTTTGAGAGAGAGAGCATCAGTGGGGGAGTGGCAGGGAGAGAGGGGGACAGAGGATCCAAAGCAGGCTCTGCGAGCCCAATGCAGTGCTCAGACACACAAACCTTGAGATCGTGACCTGAGCTGAAGTCGGACATGCAACTGACTGAACCACCCAGGTGTCTCTCATTTTTAGTTTCTGTTATAACTCCCTTTCTCATTAATTTGTTTACTCTTTATTGAACTATTAGGTGGATATTTATATATTTTACTGAAGGTATTTTAAATTCATTAGGAAATAGGAAGTATAAGTACTTGGGAGAAGCTTTAATGAGATAGTTCCAAGAATATGGAAAAATAAGGGGAACAGTTTGTCCTCTGAAATCAACATGTAAGTCCAGGTTCATCTATACAACCACCTGAGAGAAGATGGCTTAGAGACCAGAATTAGTGATACATTGTATTCATAGATCTAAATAAAGACCATATCAATTAAGAAAAGAATGTATTCATTGCAGTAAGCATAGAAAAAGGAGACTTAGAGAGGCACATGCTAGCTGTGTCCACCCAAGCCTGCTCAAGGCAAGACAGCCTGATCCAATTTACTTCTGGTACCTTGACCTATTGAGAATATTTGAATGAGTTGGATACATCAGGCTATCCTGATGATTTCAAGCATTTGATCAATTTGATTATTAATCCCTTTTATAATTTCAAGCTCTTTAAATAACATTCTGACTATGATGTGGCTTTCTGTACACCATAACTACAGGGAGAAAAATTCACTATTCATATAAACCATGAATAATCTGGTGCCTGTAACAGTTAATTGTCAGTGTAAAGTTAAAAAAAAACAAACAACTTTTTATTACGATTTGGCCTTACATGTGGTGTGTCTCCAGGGAGAAACTTCACTTGTCATGCTGACTTGGTTACTCCAGTCCATGTGAGGGTCATATTTTGCTTTGTCAAGAAATGAATTGTCATTTCGAGGTCAGTTTTAGTCAGGGAAGCTTAATTAGCATGCATGCATTGCTGAGAGGTAGATTTGCTCTTGGTGACACAATATCTGACTTGAGAGGTTGCAAGGCAGAGGGCCAAACTCAGGACCATGGTTAATTCGCCCACATAATCAGCACCCTCCTGTGAGGCCTCCTGTGTAGGCGTTGTTCCAGAATGGCATGCTCTGTAGCTGAAAGTGAGCATGCTTTTCTTTTATAAAATTATTGGGCTTCTAAATAGTCTCTTATTCAAGGTTTGTCTGCCTAGGATTTATGTATAGGCTTCATTGCAAGCCAGTGGCAAAATGTGATCACATGAACTTCTTTTTAAATTTTTTTCTATGAAGTGTACGATTCACACAAAAGAATATATGTAAGATATATGAAAGTTACTAATCATCATAATAAAACAACTCTAAGCTACTACCTTACCAGAGAACTAGCCAGTTGCAAATACTGTTGAAACTCCCATGTGTTCTTCCCTGATACCTTATCACTGTTGTGTCTCAGAAGGCACTACTGTCCTGTATGCTACATTTAGCATTTCTCTTGAATTCCTTTAGAGCTTTACCATCCATGTAGATATCTCTAAACAATGTATTGCTTATTTTTTGCTAAGGTTTGAGTTTCATAAAAATTGTGTCAGGCTGTATGTATTTTTCTGGGACATACTCTTTTTATACTTTAAATTATAGTCTAAGGTTATTCTATGCTGCATGTATCTGTACTTGATTCATTTTCACTGCAGTATAATATTCCATTATATGACTCTATTACACTTTGTTCTTTTCCCTGTCAATGAACATTAAGAACATTGTTATGAATATTGGTAGAAGTGTGAGATAGCTCTAGGGCAAATACCTAGGAATAGAATTGCTGTACAGTAGGGTATGCATGTCTTCTACTTTTCCAGATAACGAAAAATTTTTTTATTCTGAAGTTATTTAACATATTTATATTTCCAGGCATGTAGGAGACCTTTGCTTGTACTGCATTCTGGCTAACACTTGGTATTATGAAACTCTTATTTATCCTTTATTTTAGTAAGTAAATTATATTAGCTCATTGTGATTTTACTTTTCGTTCTTTGGTTCCTAATGAATTCAAGTACTTTTTTACATGTTTATTGGCCATTCATGTTTTACCTTTTTATATTGTATATTGCTTGTTAGTTTATTTTTATGAGTTACAAATATAATCTTGTACAAGTACTTTGTTGGTTATCTATGTGACGGATGTCTTTCTCTAGTTTGTGGCTTTTTTTTTTTAAAGTTTATTTATTTTGAGAGAGAGAGAGAGAGAGAGAGAGAGAGAGAGCAAGCAGGGGAGGGTCACAGGGAGAGAATCCCAAGCAGGTTCCATGCTGTCATCGTGGAGCCTGACACGGCGCTCGATCTCACCACAATGAGACCTGAGCTGATATTAAAAGTTGGCAGCTTAACCGACCGAGCCACCCAGGCACCCCTGTGGCTTGTTGTTTTATGGGGACCTTTGATCATCAGAATTTATTGATTTAGTGTGTTCATGTTTTTCAATCTTCTTTGATGATTTAAGCTTTTTGAGTCTTCTTTAAGAAATCTGAGGTGCCTGGCTAGCTCAGTCAATAGAGCACACAACTCTTGATCTCGAGGTTATGAGTTTGAGCCCCACATTGGCGTAGAGTTTACTTTTTTAAAAAAAGGAAGAAATCCTTCCCTGAGACTAACATTTAATGCTCGAATTACCATTGTTTGGACTCCCATTGACCTATCTTGACCTTAGTAGCCCTTCTCCTCTACATATCTGGGAGTTCTTGAAAGTCAGCAGTGAATATGTTCAAAATCTATCTGCCTTTTACTGTTACCACATTGCAATTGCCATGCTGTTTTTCTTCTTTTCCACCCTCCCCTCTAGCCAATAGCCACTGCCCTCAGAGTGATTTAGTAGCAGCTCATTGTAGCTTGTATTGGGGTTATCCCTTTATTTTGTTTCTAAATTTTTTTTATTTAGGTTTATTTTGAGAGAGACAGAGACAGTGTGAGTGGGGGAGGGTCAGAGAGAGAGAGGGAGAGAGAAGCCCAAACAGACTTTGCGCTGCCAGCGCAGAGCCCATGTGGGGCTACGAGATCATGACCTGAGCCAAAATCAAGAGTCAGATGGTTAACCAACTGAGCCATGCAGGGCCTTCAGAAGATTATCAGCATTGGGTGCCATCTTCCAAAAGTTCCATTCCTTGGGGTGTCAGAGAGATGCTGGGGCTTTTTGTGGAAGTCGGAAGAATGTGTTGTCTTTGCAGTTATATGTCACAGTTCCTTAGGCACCAAAGACATACTGCTCCACACAAAGTCCCAAAACATCTCCTAATAAAAACAAAAGAAAATTAATAAAAAATCAAAGTTCATGCTCATTTCTATAATCATAATTGGCTGTTCAGGTATAATACTAATTCTGTCATACACAGTGTAGCAGCATTTTTTACCCACCCTTACATCACATAAAACATCAGAAACAGAGTCCTTGCTCAACCACAAACAACAATTTATACTTCAAAACCAAAACACTTAACATGTGCATTTAATTCATTTGCTTTTCACAGCCTTTCTTCTAGTGTGAGGTGAAGAAATGATCAGATCTACATCCTCTTCTTGGCATGGTTTTGTTATCCCAATTTCCTGAGAGAAATATTTGGACAAAAATACCAATTTCAAGTTTCTCTGAACAAAAGATAATTTTCATAGACAATCCAATATAAATTCATATTAAAATATTCTTTAACTCTGCACAGTCCAGCTAAAGATACACCCAATGTATTAAGCAGTGCAGTTGACATTTTAGTCTGTAGTCTCTGTATGCAAGTTAATAATGACTACACATTTTTCCCCCAAGGATAAAATGGACAGTCTGTTGAAAAGCTGAACTGAAATCTTTACGTCTAGAGAGAGAGAGAGAGCTTCTTGGAGTCCTTGAAGTGACAGAAACTTCTATCTACCCCTTTTATTCATCAGAGATTTCAAAAAATATCTTAAGGCCTGAATTTCAGGCCACACACTTCATTTCCATTAGTAATGTGGATACTAAAGTATAAAAGAACCACCCCAGGGGCAAAATGGTGGAATAAACAGTGTGGGAAAGGAGATGATCTGAGTTGGAATAGATTTCCCCTTAGCCATTTTGGTTAAATGTTTATGGAAGATTAAAGATGACTTTCAAATTTTTTGCCCTTTCTCCAGCAAGTGATGGTGTCTATTGCCGCTATACTTGAATCTGGGCCTGATAGTCCCTGTTTGGCTAATAAAGTGTGGTGGAAGTGATGCTGTTCCAGTTCTGGGTCTAGCCAGTAAGGACTGGCAGTTTCCATTTTGGTTTTATGGAGCACTGAGACACCATGTACCAGGTCTCAGGACCCGGGTGAGAGACCCTGTGGAGTAGCCTTGAGACTTCATAGACAGAGCAGGGTAGCCCACCGATACCCGTCTTCCAGCTTTCCTTGGCAGGGCACCACGAATATGAGTAAAGCTACCAGTTGCACGTCACTAAGTGACTCCAGTTCATGTCACATGCAACAGAAGAACCATCCTGTCAAGATTTGCTGAATTCCCTAGCACGTAGTCATGAGATACAATAAAATGGTTGTTGTTTTAAGTCGTTGAGTTTGAGGATAGTTTGTTATGAAGCAAACTGGTAACTGGAACATGGTTGTTACCATGTGAGAAAGGGTTCACAACTCAAATCAGGATCATTTGTATTTGTGATTCAGTACATCCAGGCAGGAGTGTTAAGTGTATATTGTTCTCATAAAATTTGATGTAATCATTTGTTTTTTTTAAATGTTTATTTTTGAGAGAGCACAAGCAGGAGAGGGGCAGACAGAGAGAGACAGAAGGTCCAATGCTGGCTTCATGCTGACAGCAGCAATCCAGACGTGGGGCTCGAAGTCACCAAGCGTGAAATCGTGACCTGAGCTCAAGTCCAATGCTCAACCAAATGAGCCACCCAGGTGCCCCTGGTATGGTCATTCTTAACATATTTTATTCATTTGATAAGTTCTGAGTTAAGTTCTCTAGGCATTGTTTAATATAACCTGGATAAGGCTAATCCACCCACTAAGAAATCCACCCCCTAAGAAAAGCTTTGGCAGCATTGTTTTTAATAATGTTTTTGAAGAGGTAACAAAAAGGGATGAAAATTATAATACAGAATGAAACCTCTTTAAATTCTCATTTCCCACTCTCTTCCAATATCTCACACTGTACAGCACACAGATTGTTCCTTCCTTTTGACTAATGCGAATAATGATGCTATGAACACTGGTGTAAAGTATCTGAGTCCCTGTTTTCAATTCTTTTGGTTATATACCTACGAGTGGATTACTGAGGCATATGAAGCACTAGCCTATTTTCCACAGTGGCTACACCATTTTACATTCTCACGAGCAATGTATAAAGGTTCCAGTTTCTCCATATCTTCACCAATGCTTGTTGATTTTCCTTTTCTTCAAAATTATAGCCATCCCAGTAAATGTGAAGTAATCTTCAATGAGATGGTTTTGATTTGCATTTCCCTACTGACTGATGACATTAAGCATCTTTTTATATGCTTATTGGTCATGTATATCTTCTTTAGATAAATGTTTATTAATGTTCTTTGCCCATTAAAAATTTTTTTGGGAGGGTGTCTGGGTGGCTCAGTCGGGTAAGTGTTTAGCTCTTTAGTTTTGGTTTGGGTCATGATCTCATGGTTTGTGGGATCGAGCCCCACGTAGCGCGCTGCACTGACAGTGTGGACCCTGTTTGGTATTGATATTCTCTCTCTCTGTACCTTCCCCACATGCAACCTTTCTCTCTCTCAAAATAAATAAGTAAACATTAAACATTTTTTTTGTTTTTTTTTTGTTGTTGAGTTTTAAGGGTTATTTATATATTCTGGATATTAAATTGTTGCTAGCCATATGGCTTGCAAATATATTCTCCCATTCTGGGGATTTTTTTTCACTCTCTTGATACTGTCCTTTGCACAAAAGTTTTAACTTTAGGGAAGTCTATTTTTTCTTTTGTTCTGTGTGTTTTCTGTTGTTACATTTAAGAAACCATTATCAACTCAAGATCACACAGACTTGCTTGTATATTTTCTTCTAAGAGTTTTATGATTTTAGGTCTTAAATTTTGGTGTATTTTATTCATTTGAGTTAATTTTTGTATACAGTTTAAGATAAAGGTTCAACTCTGTTCTGTGGCACGTGAACATCTAGTTTCCCCAGCAGTATGTGTTGAAGAGACTATCCTTTCTCAGCACCCCTGTTGAAAATCAGTTGAACCATACATGTGAGGGTTTGTTTCCAGGCTGTCAATTCAATTTCATTGGTCTATATATCTATCCTTATGCCAGTACCACGCTGGTTTGAGTACTGTAGGATTTTTTTAATTTTGAGAGAGAGTGAGAGAGAGAGAGAGTGCCAGCAGGGAGGGGACAGAGAAAGAGGGAGACAAAGGATCTGAAGGAAGCCCTGCACTGACAGCAGAGAGCTCAACGTGGAGCTTGAACTCATGAACCATGAGATCATGACCTGAGCTGAAGTTGGATGCTTAACCAACTGAGCTACTCTGGTGCCTCATAGTATTTTATTGAGGATTTTGCATCTATATTTGTAAAAGATTTTGTTCTGTAGTTTTTCATAGTGTGTGGCTTCAATGTTAGATAAAATGCTGGACTCAGAGTGCCCCTTTCAAATGTTTGGAAGATTTTGAGCCACCTGGGTGACTCAGTCAGTTAAGCATCTGACTTTGGCTCAGGTCATGAACTTGCAGTTAGTGAGTTCAAGCCCCACATCAGGCTCTGTGCTGACCGCTCAGAGCCTGGAGTCTGCTTTGGATTCTTTGTCTCCCTCTCTCTCTGTTCCTCCCCTGCTCAAACTCTGTCTCTTTCTCTCTCAAAAATAAAGGTTTAAAAAAAATGTTTGGAAGATATTAAGAAGGACTGGTGTAATTTTTATTTTTATTTTTTATTAAAAAAAATTTTTTTAACGTTTATTCATTCCTGAGACAGAGAGAGACAGAGCATGAATGGGGGAAGGTCAGAGAGAGAGGGAGACACAGAATCTGAAACAGGCTTCAGGCTCTGAGCTGTCAGCACAGAGCCCGACGCGGGGCTCGAACTCACATACCGTGAGATCATGACCTGGCTGAAGTCGGACGCCCAACCGACTGAGCCACCCAGGCGCCCCAGGACTGGTGTAATTTTTCTTTTTAAAAGAAGTTTATTTTATTTATTTTGAGAGAGAAGGAAAGAGAGAGAGGGAGAGAGGGGAGAGAATGAGTGGGAGAGGGGCAGAGAGAGAGAAGGAGAGAGAGAGAATCCCAAGCAGGCTCTGCACTGTCTGTGCAGAGCCCCATGTGGGGCTCAAACTCATGAATCATGAGATCATGACCCAAGCTGAAATCGAGAGTCAGAAGCGTAATTCAATTGAGCCACCCAGGCCTTCTGGTATAATTTTTCTTTCAGCATTTGGTAGTTTTAGCAGTGAATCCAACTTCTTCTGGGCTTTTCTTTTTTGGAAGATTTTTGATTACTAATTTAATTTACTTATTTATAATAAGTGCCTCATATTTTCTTTTTCTTCTTGAGTCACTTTTGATAGTTTGTGTGTCTTTAGAAATTTGTCCATTCATCTAGGTTGCAAATTAGTTGACATACAATTGATCATGGTATTGTCTTATATTTTTTTATTTTTGTAAGGTTGGTAGAAATGCCCCCATTTGCATTATTTGATTTTAGTTATTTGCATATTCTCTCTTTTATTCTTGGTCAGTCTGTTTAAAAGTTTGTCAATTTTATTGACATTTTCAGAGAATCAACTTTTGGTTTTATTCCATTTTTCTGTTTTCTGTATCTTTTTTCTGCTCAAAATTTTATTATTTCCTTCCCACTCATAGTTTTGGGTTTATTGGCTGTGAGAGCTTTCCTCTTTTTTTAAATGTAGACATTTACAGCTATAAATTTTCCTGAGTATTGCTTTTAGTGTATCCCATAAATTTTAGTATGGTATACGTTTGTTTTCACTGATATTAAATTTTTTTCTAATTTCCCTTGTGATTTCTTATTTGACTCATTGGGTTAAGAATGTATTGTTTACCCACCCTACAATTAAAAAAAGAAAGAATGTATTGTTTAATTCCTCCCTATTTTTGAGTTACCGGTACAGTTTTCCTTTTGTTCATGATTTCTAGCTTCATTCAACTGTGATCAGAGAAGATACTTTGTACAGTTTAACTATTTAAAAATTTATTGAGGATTGCTTTGTATTCTGTTGTCTATACAGAATAGAAAATATTTCTATACATATAGAAAATATGTATTCTGTGTTTGTTGGTAGTGTTATATATGTTATATATATATATATATATATATATAATATATATATGTTATATATGTTAGCTCCAGCTGTTTAATAGTGTTATTCAAATCCACTATATTTTTATTGATCTATTTGTTCCACCAATTATTAAAAGCATCTCACTGAAGTCTCCAACTATTGTTTCTCCCTTTCTGTCAGTGTTTGCTTCATATTTTTAGGGCTCTGTTTTTAGGTACATATATGTTTATAATTCTTGTATCTTCTGAATGGATCGACCCTTTCATTGTTCTAAAACATCCTTTTATGTTTCTTTTAACAAGTTTGACTTTAGCATTTATTTTGTCCAGGGGCGCCTGGGTGGCTCAGCTGGTTAAGCATGTGAATTCTGCTCAGGCTGTGATCTCCTGGTTCGTGAGTTCGAGCCCTGTGTGGGGCTCGGTGCTGACAGCTCAGAGCCTGGAGCCTGCTTTGGATTCTGTGTCCCCCTCACTCTCTGCCCCTCCCCCACTCATGCTCTGTCTCTCTGTCTCTCAAAAATAAACAAAAAAAATTTTTTAAGGTTTATTTTGCCTGATGTTAGTATAGACATTTCAGTTCTCTTTTGTTAGTAGTTGCTATCTCTTTTCCATCCTTTCCCTTTCAACTTATTTGTTTCTTTTTACCTAAAGTGAGTCTCATGTGATAGCATATGAGATACTGTTTTTTTTTTTATCCATTATTCCACTCTCTACTTTTTATTTTTTATTTTTTTTTAACGTTTTTTATTTTATTTTTGGGACAGAGAGAGACAGAGCATGAACGGGGGAGGGGCAGAGAGAGAGGGAGACACAGAATCGGAAGCAGGCTCCAGGCTCCGAGCCATCAGCCCAGAGCCTGACGCGGGGCTCGAACCCACGGACCGCGAGATCGTGACCTGGCTGAAGTCGGATGCTCAACCGACTGCGCCACCCAGGTGCCCCCACTCTCTACTTTTTAATTGGAGATTTTAATCTACCTTTCAAATAATTTTTTTAATATTTATTTATTTTTGATAGAGAGTGTGTGTGAGTGGGTTAGGGGAAGAGAGGGAGGGAGACACAGAATCCAAACTAGGCTCCAAGCTCTGAGCTGTCAGCACAGAGCTTGATATGGGGCTTGAACCCACAACTGCAAGATCATGGCCTGAGCCGAAGTTGGACGCTTAACTGACTGAGCCACCTACGTGTCCCTTTTTAAAATTTAAAAATTTTTAATTCTTTTGTAATCTGTTTTTAAAGCATTACTGATATGCCAGGACTTCTCACATTTTCTTATTTATATTCTATATCTTATGCATCAATTTTGTTCATCCTTTACTCTGTTACTGCCATGTTTTGTGTTTAATTGATTTTTTCCCAGTGTGTCATGTTGATTCCCTTGTCATTTCCTTTTCTGTTTACTTTTTCATTATTTTCTTAGTGTTTATCCTTAGTATTTCAAATAACATCTTAAATTTATAACAATCTAGTATCATAAGCTCCATCCCTCCTTGTTGTCATTGTGTAACAAATTTTATTTTTGTATATTATATTGCTGTTAGCATAGATTTATAGTTTTTACTTTATACATTTGTCTTTTAGATTGTATAGGAAACTAAAAGAGGAGTTAGAAACCAAATATGCATTACTACTGGATTTATATTTGCCTATGCAGTTACCTTTGCCAGTGTTCTTTATTTCCTCATATTCCTTTAAATTACTGTCCGGTGTCCTTATTTCTTCTTCTATGGCCAATCTGTGAGCAACAACCTGTCTCAGCTTTTGTTTATCTGGGAATATTTAATTTGCTTTTCATTTTGGAAGAATAATTAAGCAAGATAAATAATTTTTGGTTGCCAGTTTTTTTTAATTCTTTCCTTCCTTTATTTTGTATAATTAAAAAATTTTTTAATGTTTATTTATTTTTGAGAGAAAGAGAGATAGAGCGTAAGCAGGGGAGGGGGAGAGAGAGAGGGAGACACAGAATCTGAAGCAGGCTCCAGGCTCCAAGCTGTCAGCACAGAGCCCTAAGTGGGGCTTGAACTCATGAACAGTGAGATCATGACCTGAACTGAAGTCGATGCTTAACTGACTGAGCCACCCAGGCACCCCTATTTATTTTTTTTAAAGTTTGTTTTTTAGTAATCTATACACCCAACAAAGGGCTCAAAATCACTACCCTGAGATCAACAGTTGCATGCTCTTATGACTGAGCCAAGCAGGCATCCCCATTCCTTCCCTTAAGTATGTTTTCTCACTGCTTATTGTCTATGATTTCTGAGGAGAAATTGATTGTTAATCAATTGATGTTCCCTTGTCTGTAATGAGTCACTTTTCTTGCTCTCAAGCTTTTCTCTTTGTCTTTTGACAGTTTGTTTAAAATGTATCTTGGTGTGGATCTCTTTAAATTTATCCTACTTGAGAAACAAAAAATAAAAGGAGGTTCCTGGCTGGCTGCGCTGGTGGAATTTGCGACTCTTGATCTTGCTTGGGGTTGTGAGTTCGAGCCCTGAGGTAGCCATAGAGATTATGTAAAAAAACAAAAAAAAAACCCAAAAAAACTCCATCCTACTTGGAGTTTGTTGAGCTTCCTCAGTGTGTAAATTCACATATTTCATTAGATTTTGGAAGTTTTCAGAGGCATTATTCTTTCAGATATTCCCTCTGCCTCTTTCTCCTTTCCTCTGGGCCTCCTAATATGCATATTGGTACATTTGATGGTGTCCCACAGGTCTCTTTGGTTCTCTTAATTTTTATTCATTCTTCTTTTACCTCTTCAGACTAGATGATTTTAATTGCCCTACCTTCAGGTTCACTGATTATTTCTTATGACTAATCAAGTCTTCTCTTAAAGCTCTCTTACAAATATTGTGATTAAATGATTTTACTTTTCAGCTCCAGAATTTCTGCTTGGTTACTTTTTATAATTTTTATTTTTTTTTATTGATGTGCTCTATTTGGTAAGACAGAGTTCTTCTGGGGTTTCCTTTAGCTCTTTCAGCATAGTCAAGACTGTTGATTTTTTTTTTTTAATTTTAAGTTTTTGAGATTTTATTTTTTATTTTTATTTTATTTCTTAAAATTTATTTATTTTGGGAGAGAGAGAGAGAGAGAGAGAGAAAATGAACATGACCCAGGAAGGGCAGAGAGAGATGGAGAGAAAGAGAGAATCCCAAGCAGGCTATATGCTAACAGCATAGAGCCCGATGTGGGGTTCAGTCTCATGAACGGAGAGATCATGACCTGAGCCAATATCAAGAGTCAGATGCTTAACTGAACTACCCAGGTCCCCCAAGATTTTATTTTTAAGTTATCTCTACATACAATGTGGGGCTTAAACTCACAACCCCAGGATGAAGAGTTGCCTGCTCTACCAACTGAGCCATCCATCCATCCCAAGACATTGATTTAAAGTTTTTGTCAAGACATCCAATAAGCTTGGAAGGTGTGGATGCAGCATCAGTAACATAAAATGCCATGAGGCTCTCTTACCAGGTTTTAGTCACCTTTTTCTTGTTAAAATGTTTGCTTGGTTGCTCTATACTTTGTTTTTCTGCAGTTCTGATAGTTAATTCTGATAATTTTTGTCAGCTTTTTAGGTGTTTGTTGTAGAGGGATGGGCCCTTGGGATCGCCTACTCCACCATTTTCACTGATGTCACCCCCACTATGTGTTATTATAGTTAATATCTTGTTAATTATAATGAGCAAAACAGTCATAAGTGGCCTTAAAGTGACTGAATTATATCTGGGCATGGACCATGTTACACTAAGCCACAGAATAATAGTCAATATAGAGGAAGCATCAAAAATCAAGTAATCTAATCCTAGTGGAAGGCTCTTTACACTATACTAAATTATCCTCATGGCCAGCTAGAAAGGTTCTGAGTATAGGTTGGAGGAGTCATCTGTGTTTTACTTTCAGATTATTAGTAAATACTTTCATGCCTTATTTTTCAGAGAGCTGTCCCTAAGTAGCCAACAGCCATCTGATCACTTATCATTCTAACTTCTGTTACAAGGCTGTGAGGCCACCTTTCATACTTGACATGAAGGTAGTCTGTTTCATTTCATCTGTAGCAAAATTATTTTGCCCCCCACTTTTTCCTTGTAGATTGTTACTTTATAAAGTACATCATTATCTTTTCCGTCCGTGACTAATAAGAATGCCAGACCTTCATTTTGGGCTTGGGCACAGTTTCCTGTCCTCTCCTGATGCATTATTCCAACTAGAGTTCTCTCTTCCAGAATCTCTAGTGGTTCATTTTTTCCCTTTTGGTAGAAATTACATTTTGTTTACTTCCCCTTAGTCCAAGTAATTACATAGTATGCAAAATGAGTATGCAGAGATCAATTAAAATATTCTCTTAGTTTAGGGCTACTGACTTGTCCAAGGTCTAGGTAGAAAAGTGAATAGATACACGTCATTTCAGATATTCTACCTTTTGCCCCCATAAGTATGTTCATACTCCCCAGGCTGTATGTCTGGACTATTAGTTTATAAAAATTTGAGATCTATGGATCACCTTGGTGAATGAGTCAGATGGGACTCTTTGTCAGTTTATTTTTCCTTCGAAAAATAACCTTTGATGAGAGCTAATGTTCAGTGTGCTCTTTCTTGTTACTTGTTTCTTTGATGTATTGGGAAATTTGGCTAAGAACATTTGACTTAGCCTTAATGGAAAGAAGGTAAATTGGATATAGCTTCTGATGATTTTGTGTGTGTGTGTGTGTGACAGAGAAAGATTTCATTTTTTTGGTGTCTTAAAATTAAAAAAAAATTTTTTTAAGTTTATTTATTTTGAGAGTGAGAGTGAGAGCAAGAGCGAGAGAGAGCATGCAGGGGAGGGGCAGAGAGAGAGGGAGAGAGAGAATCCCAGGCAGGCTCTGTGCTGTCAATGCAGAGCCCCATGTGGGGCTGAAACTCATGAACTGTGAGATCATGACCTGAGCTGAAACCAAGAGTCAGACCCTTAACTGACTGAGCCACCCAGGTGTCCCATTTTTGGTGTCTTTAATGAGGAACTGAGTTGAGTGTTTTTAATGAAAAGGTAATAGCAAAAAAAAAAAAAAAAAAAGAAATCTCAGGTAGTTATTAATAGGAACTTGGAGTATGTTTAGGTGTAGACATTCTGCTAATGTGTGCTATGAAGGCTGAGAAAGAATCTTATAGGAGAACATTCTATTTTGTTACTAATGTGGCTGTTGAAACTTCTTTCTTGTAATTCATTTGAAAGCCTTGTAACTCTGGATAGAGCTCCCTGGCTTTTTGTTATTCCTGCTATCTAGATAGGTGATTAGCTATCTGCAGTACTTCACTTTTCTGTGCTTTCAGACAAAGGGCTGAAGAGTTTATAGAGCCATCTTCCATACTGTGGCACTTTGCCTGAGGCTAGTTCAAGGCAAATTTAACAACTGTATTGATAATAATAGACAAAAATAATAATAGCTTTTAGTTATCAAGACACACCAGGTGACAATTACATTTTATACACTATTTCTAAATCTTGCAACATTGATATTTTTATCTCCACTGTATATAGGAGGAAACTTGAGGAACTCTGAGGGGAGATAACTTGCCCCAGGTTACACGGCAACTGGTTCAAGCCCAGGTCTCCCTGAATGCAAAGCATTCTCTCTCTGCACTGTGCCTCAGTAGTTTTCTAGTTTGTTTCTAGTTTGTTGTGGTTTCTAGTTTGTTGTGGCTACCATACATGCTTTGTTTCTGTTCCTTGTTTTCAGATAGCTTATTGTTCGAACATCTGCCATATGCCAGGCATTGTGCTGGCTACATATTAAGACTGAAGCAGCCTTGCGAAGTAAATATTAGTATCCTCGTTTTATAGACGATATCGATTTGCCATTATGCCTCTACCAAAAGGAAACTTGCTCTTTTTAACAGTTACCTCTTGCCCCAGCTGACCCTTCCTTCCCCATCCTCATTATAACTTCGCAGATGCATGTTCCAGGTGATTCCATCATCTTGTTCGTACATGCTCGACTGGTGTTAATGATTTCCTATGTTACCTTTCTGACTAGTTAGCACTCCCTGGGAGACCCATAGACTTCCTGCACACTCAAAGTGTGGACTTCCCCCATGCTTGGTGTTTCTCAGCTGTGTGGAGATTTATAGCATGTGTAACATTTACCTGGGCCTGTATCAAGTCACCTCCATGGGACTCATGGACAAGGGGACTGGCTTAATGTGCTCAGGCTGCTACAACAAAATACTAAAGACTGGGTGGCGTAAAGACCAGACACTTATATCTCACAGTTTTGGAGGCTGGGAAGTCCAAGATCAAGGTGCTGGTGTGGTTGAGTTCGGATGAGAGTTCTCATGCTAACTTGCAGATGGCTGCCTTCTCACTGTATCTTGAATGACAGGAAGAAGAAGAAGAGGAAATAACCTCTATGGTGTCTCTTCTTTTAAGGGCACTAATCCGATTTTGGGGGCCCACTCTCATTACTTCATCTGAACCTAGATATTTCCCAAAGGCCCCACCTCCTAATACCATCATATTAGAGGTTAAGGCTTCATGATATTAATTTTGGGAGGACACATTCAGTCCATAACAGAGAACCAACACAAATAAATATGCAGAATCTTATGCTGCTTGCTGTGCTGTGAGCGGTAAAGCCCTCCACTATCTCTGACCTAGGAGTCTTTCATCTTCTGTTCGGATCTATGAATCAGTATGTTTTATCTGTAAAACATAGGATAAAATCTAGGGTAAAATCCTAGACCACTCACAGTTCTTGACAACTACTCTATCCAAGGTTTTTTAGTCTAGCTTATGGGGAAAGGCTTTGTTCCTAGCCCTGTGTGACTGTTGGCTACTGTTCCCTCCAATCCTTTCAGGTGGTTCTTTGCCCACCCGTGGTTAGTTTCCTTGCATGCATGTTCTGATCAGTACTCTGCTGAATACTCCAGGGGGACACTGTTGACTCCCGGGTTCTCTCTGCTGCTATATCCTCTCTGATCATCTGCCTTGCAAATTCTAGTCTTCTGGTTCTTCCTGTACTCTGCGTTTCTTCCCCTGTAACCCAAGAGATCCATGAAGCATCTCCTCTGGTTTCCTTTTCTGCATCCTGTATGCATCCTAAAAACTCTTTACAGGAAGTAAAGTGGTATAGTCATTGTTTTAGACATTGCTATTCTTTGTTTCTTGGTGTCCTAGGTCTCACAAACTCTTGTTTTTGACTGTGTCCATTTTTTAGGTTGTTTCAGGTGACTGGATAATCAGTTCCTGTTACTCTATCTTGACCTGAAGTGGAAATTGAATCTTTTTTTTTTTAATTTTTTTCAACGTTTATTTATTTTTGGGACAGAGAGAGACAGAGCATGAACGGGGGAGGGGCAGAGAGAGGGAGACACAGAATCGGAAACAGGCTCCAGGCTCCGAGCTGTCAGCCCAGAGCCTGACGCGGGCTCGAACTCCCGGACCGCGAGATCGTGACCTGGCTGAAGTCGGCCGCTTAACCGACTGTGCCACCCAGGCACCCCGAATCTTTGTTTTTTGAAAGTGGATCTGATGTTTAGAAATAGCCCAAAGAAAGGGATAAGTAACTCAGAATGAATAAGGCTGGTCATCAAGTTGGCTAATTCCTTGCAACCCCCACCTCCAAAAAAGATAAAGTAAACAACCTACTTTTTTTGTGTGTGGTTTAGAATTATTTTTATAAAGAGTAGAAGAGTTTTAGTGGACTTCTTCCACTCTCCCCTATTCCTCTAGGCACTGTAACCTATGGAGAACTAAAAGTTCTGGAAAAGAATTAGGGTTCTGTTTTGACCATCATTTACTCTTGCTCAATGCCACAATTTCCTAGACATTATATGACTCGTCCCTTTTTGGAGTCTCTTATCTTCTCACTCTCAATGCCAAGACTGAGGCTGAGGTTCTTGTATCCTTTGGTCTGGGTTATCATACCGTATTGCTAACTTGTCTTTTCCTTTTTCTGTCCTTCATGTTAAGGCCAGAGTAACTTTCTGAAAGAAACAAAAACAATAGATCTGACAATGGATCATTTTGCCCCTCAGAATCATGCTCCTTTAAATATAGAATGTCTAGCCTTCTTTTGGTGCTCACAATTTGCCTATATAAATTCACTTTATTTTACATAACACAGTCTCTACCATCCACAGAATCATAATCCTCAAATGACAGTGTTGTAAGGTATTCTAACCTCAAACCAAGTGGGACAGTTCTGCCTTTCTTTTATTTTTTTAAAAACATTTTTGTAATGTTTATTTATTTTTGAGAGAGAGAAAGCACAAGTGGGGGAGGGGCAAAGAGAAGGGGACAGGAGATCTGAAGGGGGCTCTGTGCTGACAGCCTGATATGGGGCTTCAATTCACGAACTGTGAGATCATGACCTGAGCCTGGGATGGGTGCTTAACCGCCTGAGTCACCCAGGCATCCCAGCTCTGCCTTTCTTGTACAGGTCTAGCTCCGTCCCCTCTTGGTGTCCCTGTTTATGCTCTGTTCTTTTTAGAAATATCCCATTTTGCCTGCCTTTGGAAACATTTCTCAAATAACAACTGCTTCATAAGGCCTCCCCAGAGACCTCCAATTTGAATAAATTCCTTTGTTTCTTATTTTCCCCTAACATGTTGGTCGCACCTATATTAGAGCACTTACCAGACTCTGCTTTGGTTTACTTAGGTAAATGCCTGTTTCCTTCAGTGGATGGTGAGTCCCTGGAGTGCAGGTACTTACTGCCTTATTTCTTTCCATATTCATCATAGGATCTACCCAGGGCCTTATAACTGTATGTTCTGAATAAATATTTATTGGATTGAATTTTTTTAAATTAGGAAATGTTAGCACATAACAATAAATCAATAATACTTTCATTTACTGACATTTGTAATCTGGTCTGATCTCAGTGAAATTCCAAGTAAAGAATTTGTCTTTGGGCTCTCTGAGGACCTTGCTCTTTTCTTATGGCCAGTCGGTACCCAGAACTTTTATTTTGTTCCCTGAATGCCTACCTACCCTAGGCAATACCCTCTGACCCTCTGAGAGTAGCTTCAAATCTAGTTACGTCCCTGATTTATCTGGAGGAGTTTTAAATTAAAAAAAAATCCATTTCCTGGGTTCCATTTCATAACTACTGAGTTGAAATCTCTGGGGGTGGGCCTCAGGAATTTGCATCTGGTGCTTGGTGACACTAAAGCAGAGCCAGACATGAGACCCACTGCTCTATACTCTTGGGTCTAGATCATTCCCTATACTGACCCTCCTGTCAGAATTTATTTACTCTGAGTCTTCGGCTTTTGGGACCCTGGTTTCAGCTAGCTGGAATTTTGGAAAGTGGTTTGATGTATTTTCTAACTCCTCCTTACTAAGTCATTAATATCTTATTTCTCTCAAGGGCATTTACTTTTTAATAGGGTTCTCTCAAAGACAATGTGGAAATCATTGCCTCTAAGAAATGGCAACATTTAGAGTTTTTAGTTGGAAAAAGAGTTGATCCCTTTAAAGAACAGTAATTTTGAAGTTGCTGTGGGAAGCAGGTAAGGATTATAGAAAATGCAGAATTTTGTTACATTATTTCTCTGTTAATTGCTTGTGCATCAAAATTGGGACAGGGTTGGACGATATAATTAGAGAGCAATATCTCTCCATCATGCTACAGGGAACACAGGAAAGACAGGGAAAAATCAAAGCCCCAGTGGGCTTTGATACCTTTTTAAATGGTTGTAAAGCGGTCACAATCAGGATTTTAGAAAAAAAATTAAAAAATTTCCTAAAAGGGAGAGAAGATAATTCAAATGTTTCCTAAGAGGATACAAAGGAAACCAGTAAGGAAGCAGTTTATTTCCAGTTAAAAATCAAAGGGTATCACATAGTGCCATAGTTCCTATTTCTTTCAAAACTTAATTTAATCTATTATGATATTCCTTTAAAAAAAATCTGTTACTGTATTTCTTGGATTCTTTTTTTTTAAAACAACATGTTGTTAGTACATAATCACTGTTTAAAAAATGTTTAGAGAGAGAGAGAACACACGCATGGATGGGGGAGGGGCAGAGAGAGAGAGAGAGAGAGAGAGAGAGAGAGAGAGAGAGAAAATCCTAAGCAGGCTCCATGCTACCAGTGCAGGACCCAACACGGGGCTTGATCCCACTAACCATGAGATCATGACCTGAGCCGAAATCAAGAGCCAGACAGACTCTTAACGACTGAGTGACCCAGGTGTCCCTCACTATTTTTATATGAAGTTCTGTTTTCATGTCTGAAAATAAGTACTAGATGGTTGGAGTTTCAGCTAGTCATGCTTAAGGCCAAAGTATGAATAGGAAACTTGTAGGACTCTAATCCAGTTCGCTCCAAATTTATTTGATCACCCCTGTCAATAAATATATGGATGCCAAATAGGAATTTATTTACAAAGTAGTACATATAAAACAGATGTAATGTATTACAAACATGATAAAATAAAAAGAAATAGAAATTAAAATAGATTATATGTAGAAATTTTAATATTCTCTTCCCAAGCCCTAGTAGATAGATGGTTTCCAGTATTTGTGGAGTACCTACAAACCACTTTTTTAAACAAATTTTTTTTGATGTTTTATTTGTTTTTGAGAGAGAGAGAGTGAGCGTGGGGGGGTTGCAGAAAGAGAGGGAGACACAGAATCCGAAGCAGGCTCCAGGCTCTGAGCTTTTATCAGAGAGCCTGATGCGGTGCTTGAACTCAGAAACTGAGATCATGACCTGAGCCAAAGTCGTATGCTTAACCAATTGAGCCACCCAGGTGCCCCCCTACAAACCATGTTTGATACCGCTACTCTTTCCTTTTTGTTCTCAAACTTGGGTCGAGCATTAGAAACACCTTGGGGTATTTGAAAGGTGGTTGGATTCTTGTGCCCTACGCCCTCCCCCAGGTCTATTGACTTAGGATCTCTATGGCTAGAACTTGGGAGCCTCTATTTTGAAAATGCTGTCCCAGGCAATTCTGATGCCCGGTCATACTTGGAAATAATGATCTCACACCAAAGGTCACCTAGTGGCATTTGTTCTCTAGGACTGTGATTCTCAACCTTGACTACCTACTGGCATTTCCCAGGCAACTTTAAAAATGCTGATTCCTGGGTCCCACCATAGTCGGTCTGAGGTATGACGTTGGCATTGGGATTTTAAAGCTCCCCCAGAGATTCTAATGTGCAGCCAAAGTTGAGAGCCACTGCTGTAGTGAAGAGGATAAAACAGGGCCTGAGAAGCTGTATTAGGATATTTTGGTTACAGGTTATACAAACTCATGCTAGCTTAAGCAAAAAGGAATGTATTGGTTTACCCAAAATGTCCCAGGGGGTGTCTGATTTCAGACATGTCTGGATTTAGGGCCTTAAGCAATGCAGTCAGGGATCTCACTCTCTCTTTATATCTCTTGACTCTCCTTTCCTTTATATGGTTACATTCTTGGGTAAGCTTTCTCCATATGGCTTAAAATATGGCCACAGCAGCTTTGGATTTATATGATCCTTATAGTTTGTAGTCTTGGAGAAAGAAAAAAACCCAAAACTGTTCACTCTCATAGTTTACATATCAACGCTTAGAGGAGACTCTCACTCTAGCTTGCTTCAGGTACCTAAGTCTGAAGTAATCACAGTGGCCAAATAGATGAAGTGGGATGAGTCACATGCCAGTTCACCTGGTCTGGAGAGTTGAGCTTATGAGATGACGGTCTCACTTAAAGCTCATGGAATGAATTTCCCATAGGAAGGGATGTTTGGTTACAAGAAGACTGGGGGAAGTAATATTATGCTAGCCAGATGATAGCACAATCCACTACAGAAGTGGACTTTGAAATTTTAATCCTGTTTTGATGGTACTAATGGCACTGGTTGGGATATTCATAGAGTCACAATGCCCTATGACAAAAGGAAGGTCTAAGGGTAAAGACCCTCTATAAGGTTAGTCTTGCCTGGAATCAAGCTATAGATTCTTATGTAAGCCAAGAAACTGTTTCCCTTTCCAATGAAGTGTTAACTGAATCCTACTTTATGAATTGGCTAATTTTTCTTCCCTCCTGTGCATATTAACCACTCAGATCTTACAAAGAGCTAAATTTTTCCTGGTCAGAGACTGTGTTTGATGAAAATCTTAAGCCCCATGAACGAGTCACCCAACTGCTTAACATTCAGTTGAAGAGAAATCCCTTTTTAGGTTGTTGGTTTACAGATTGATAAGACATTGCTCTTGCTACAGTGCTCAAGGTAGTGAAATTTGCAGAGCTATTATAATTCTGATATTGTCAGAATTGGAACTGTGTGAGGGCCCCGCTCAGGGTCCCTCTCTGAGACCATGCAATATATTCGCAGTTGAAACCCTGGCCCTGAAAATCTGATTGTCAATTGGGAAAAGCACTTTTAGAGTTCACTTCCTCTGTAATTGGTTAACACTCTTCTTTCTCCATGGAATCAAGTAATAGAAAAATAAATGCAGAGTAAATAGAATTTCATGCTTGTGCAAGCCACTGGCAAAATCATCCTTGGGTCATGCAGGAAGAGATGTTCTGTGCAGAGGAAAATTGTCTGGAAGGGAAACATTTTATATCAATCTCCTTTCTCTTATTTACCCTATTTGAAGTTCTGGTTTTAAAATGCTGATTCTTTGCAGAGAGATGTATTGGGAAGGAGGAGACTTTGCACCTGTCCTGGAGATCAGGTGAGCAATTGTAGTACTATCAAATGAGTGATTTATTCTGTGTAGATTTTGAATACTAGAAAACTCCTCCAAGGTTACTTAAATACAAAGAAGAGTACATTAAAACCAGACTATTCTCTAGAGTGTCTACTAATTTTACCTTTTGGGCAGAATAGCAGAGTCGACAAAGTTTGCCTTAGCAGGCAAATTACCTCAACTCTGTTGGGTCTGTGTAGAGTGTGTGTGTGTGTGTGTGTGTGTGTGTGTGTGTGTGTGTGTGCCCGTGTGTGTGCACGCGCGCACACGCAGGGGTACTCTTTCTCACACACACTCCACCTTATGCTTACTGTCTCACCCTATTACTCTTCCTGCTGTGTTGTATTACTTTTCCATTGCTCCTCTAACAACTTATCACAGACTTAGTGGCTTAAACAATACAAATTTGTTATCTTACAGTTCTGGAGGTCCCAGGTCCAAAATGGGTCTCACTGGATTAAAAATCAAGGTGTCCAAGGGCGCCTGGGTGGCGCAGTCGGTTAAGCGTCCGACTTCAGCCAGGTCACGATCTCGCAGTCCGTGAGTTCGAGCCCCGCGTCGGGCTCTTGGCTGATGGCTCAGAGCCTGGAGCCTATTTCCGATTCTGTGTCTCCCTCTCTCTCTGCCCCTCCCCCGTTCATGCTCTGTCTCTCTCTGTCCCAAAAATAAATAAACATTGAAAAAAAAATTAAAAAAAAAAATCAAGGTGTCCACAGGGCTGAATTCCTTCCTGGGTGGCTCTAGGGGAGAATCTGTTTCCTTTCCTTTCCCAGCTTCTAGAGGCTTCATTCCTTGACTTGTGACTCCATGCTCCATATTCAAAGCCAGCAATGACTAGTCGAATCTTTCTCATGTGGCATCACTGAACTATTTTCCTGCCTTCCTCTTCTACTATTCAGGACCCTTTTTATTATATTGGACCCACCCAACTAATCCAAGATAATCTCTGTTTTTATAAAGTCACCTAATTAGCAACCTTAATTCCATCTGCAGCCTTAGTTCCTTTTTGCTGTATAGCCTAACATGTTCTCAGATTTTGAGGGTTAGGATGTGGACATCTTTGCAGTGGTGGGTAGGAGTGGGGGGGGGAGCATTATTCTGTTACCATACATGTCCAGTGCTCCAGTGCATTGGCTGTGCATTGGCTGCCCAGAATTCCTGACACTCAAGTAGGACTGTTACTTCCTGAAGATCTTGGAGTGTAATTTTTAAACAGGAACACCAGAAGAGGAGGCAGAAGGTTTGAGTTGGAAAACAGCCTCTCCACTTATGGGTTGTGTAACCTTGCGCAATTCTTGGAACCTCAGCTTCCTCATCCATGCCCTTTTCCCTTTTCCCTTATCAAAGCTTACCTATTCTGTAGCAGGAAAACTACTCCAAGCTAAGACACTGATAAGTGATAATGATTTCATGCATTGCTTCTCACTTCTTTCCAACCCAATACACATAATACCCTCCCAAGTACTGTTTATAAATATAACATGAATTCACCGGGAAGGAAATCATTGTATTAGGTGTGCAGTAAAAGTGAATGGATTAGGCTGCTAACTTCCTCTTATTTATTTTATTAAAAAAAAGTTTTTAAGTTTACTTGTTTTGAGGGGGGAGGGAGAGAATGAATGGGGCAGGGACAGAGAGAGAGGGAGAGAGAATTCCAAGTGGGATCTATGCTGACAATGGGGCTCGAACCCACAAACTGTGAGATCATGACCTGAGCTGAAACTGAGAGTTGGACACTTAACCAACTGAGCCACCCAGGCGTCCCTACTAACTACCTTTTAAAGCTGGCTTTGTTCCTGAACATTTAAGAAGAAGGAATCTACAGGATGATCAGAGGGCCTGGCTTACCTCAGGATATTCTCAGTTTATGTCAGTTGCCTTGTTTTATTCTTGAATGCCCTGATTTGAATGATAAATTATATGATCACTGTATTTATTTGGCACTTGTCAATGTCATGAGTATATTTGTAAAATTCTCCTTCTACCTTGGACTTTCAATGAAACTAGGGGCATTTTAATTACTTTGGTAGTTTCTCCTCTAGTCAGCCTAGAATCTGCTTACCATGGCTTCTGGGTAGCTGTTTCTGACTGACTGTAATTCTGTATTTTACATTTGAGCCATCATTAATTTTCCAAGTAAAGTTTGTTGACTATCTGTTATGAACTGCATTGTATCCTTTGCCCAATATGTATGTTGAAGCCCTAACCAATGATTTGACTCTATTTGGAGATAGGGCCTTTAAAGAGGTAATTAACATTAAATGAAGTCCTGCGGGTGGGTTCCTAATCCAATAGGACTGGTGTCATTTTATGGAGAGGGAGAGACTTGAGGGATGTACATTCACAGTGAAAAGGCCATGTGAGGACCCAGAAACACAACCGCTATCTGCAAGCCAAAGAGAGAGGCCTCTGGAGAAACCAAACCTGCCAACACCGCTATTAGATTTCCAGCTTCTAAAACTGTGAGAAATAAATTTCTGTTCTCTTGCGTTAGCCTGAGCAGACTCGTATATCATCTATATAAGAAGCAGTTAAAGGTCTTGTTAAAATGCAGTTACCTGAGTGCTGTTTCAAATTTAATTAGAATCTCTATGGGTGGGGCTCAGGGAAGCTCTGTGTTTTCCTCAGGTGACTTATATACACTAACTTTGAGAACCACTGAAATAGGGGCCTCAGGGTACTAAAAGAGGGGAGAGGTTTTTATTCATATGTCTATATCATGTTAAGTTTTTGTTCTCTCTTCAGGGACTTTCTACCTGGGTGTTAGCAGAAAATAACAGGGATTGAATATACAAGTTATGTTTGAGATATCTGGAGGTGTCAATGAAAATTCCAGAAAGTCTGGAGGCTATGGGGACTATATGTGAATGATGAACCAAAGAAGAGAGGAAAATATTATTTTAGGGGAAGTATAAAACTAACCCATAATTGGCTCTTTATAAAGGTCATTGGGAATTAGCCATTGAAGCTGTATTTGACCATTGCTCACCTCTCCCCTTCTTCCTACTCTGGAGCTAGTGAATAATACAGGGACATAGTGCTTTGCCCCTTTCCTTGAGGGCACTTAAGAAGCTTTGGCTTTCAGGTCTTTGTCTCTCAACCAACCTGCCTCTAATAGAAGCATTTGGCCCCCAGAGATTAAATCCCATCTCAGTGGAGGCTAGATTAGGGACAAGGCAGCTAAGAGAAATGGATTCAATTGATAAACATTCTATTCTATAAAGCTTGAGATGTTCATGCCTCAGAAGTTAGGTTACAATCTTAATGTCAGACCTACTTGTAATTAGCATGAATTTCTGCCTATTCCTTGGTCTGTATAAGTTCAAAGCCTTCCCCTGGATCCCTAAAAGTTCAGATTTCCTCCAAATAACCTACTTATAGAAAGTATTTCTGTAATTTTTTTTTTTTTTTTTTTTTTTTAGAGAAAGAGAGAAAGTGCAGCTGAGAGTGCATGCAAGCAGGGCAGGGGCAGATGGCGAAGGAGAGAGAATCTTAAGCAGGCTCCATGCTCAGCTTTGAGCCCAATGTGTGGCTTGAACCCATGACCATGAGATGATGACATGAGCCGAAAGCAAGATTTGGATGCTTAACCAACTGAGCCACCCAGGCGCCCCAAAATCCAGTATTTAAATTCGGGTCTGACTCTTAACTTTATGTTATTTTTGCTAGACCACCATATATACCTCTGAATCTGGAGTCTTGGGTACAAAGTTCTTTTTTTTTTTTTTATTTTTTTATTTTATTTATTTATTTTTTTAGGTCGTTTTATTTATTTATTTATTTATTTTTCTGAAATTTATTGACAAATTGGTTTCCATACAACACCCAGTGCTCATCCCAAAAGGTGCCCTCCTCAATACCCATCACCCACCCTCTCCTCCCTCCCACCCCCCATCAACCCTCAGTTTGTTCTCAGTTTTTAACAGTTTCTTATGCTTTGGCTCTCTCCCATTCTAACCTCTTTTTTTTTTTTTTCCTTCCCCTCCCCCATGGGTTCCTGTTAAGTTTCTCAGGATCCACATAAGAGTGAGACCATATGGTATCTGTCTTTCTCTGTATGGCTTATTTCACTTAGCATCACACTCTCCAGTTCCATCCACGTTGCTACAAAAGGCCATATTTCATTTTTTCTCATTGCCATGTAATATTCCATTGTGTATATAAACCACAATTTCTTTATCCATTCATCAGTTGATGGACATTTAGGCTCTTTCCATAATTTGGCTATTGTTGAGAGTGCTGCTATGAACATTGGTGTACAAGTGGCCCTATGCATCAGTGCTCCTGTATCCCTTGGATAAATTCCTAGCAGTGCTATTGCTGGGTCATAGGGTAGGTCTATTTTTAATTTTCTGAGGAACCTCCACACTGCTTTCCAGAGCGGCTGCACCAATTTGCATTCCCACCAACAGTGCAAGAGGGTTCCCGTTTCTCCACATCCTCTCCAGCATCTATAGTCTCCTGATTTGTTCATTTTGGCCACTCTGACTGGCGTGAGGTGATACCTGAGTGTGGTTTTGATTTGTATTTCCCTGATAAGGAGCGACGCTGAACATCTTTTCATGTGCCTGTTGGCCATCCGGATGTCTTCTTTAGAGAAGTGTCTATTCATGTTTTCTGCCCATTTCTTCACTGGGTTATTTGTTTTTCGGGTGTGGAGTTTGGTGAGCTCTTGATAGATTTTGGATACTAGCCCTTTGTCCGATATGTCATTTGCGAATATCTTTTCCCATTCCGTTGGTTGCCTTTTAGTTTTGTTGGTTGTTTCCTTTGCTGTGCAGAAGCTTTTTATCTTCATAAGGTCCCAGTAATTCACTTTTGCTTTTAATTCCCTTGCCTTTGGGGATGTGTCGAGTAAGAGATTGCTACGGCTGAGGTCAGAGAGGTCTTTTCCTGCTTTCTCCTCTAAGGTTTTGATGGTTTCCTGTCTCACATTTAGGTCCTTTATCCATTTTGAGTTTATTTTTGTGAATGGTGTGAGAAAGTGGTCTAGTTTCAACCTTCTGCATGTTGCTGTCCAGTTCTCCCAGCACCATTTGTTAAAGAGGCTGTCTTTTTTCCATTGGATGTTCTTTCCTGCTTTGTCAAAGATGAGTTGGCCATACGTTTGTGGGTCTAGTTCTGGGGTTTCTATTCTATTCCATTGGTCTATGTGTCTGTTTTGGTGCCAATACCATGCTGTCTTGATGATGACAGCTTTGTAGTAGAGGCTAAAGTCTGGGATTGTGATGCCTCCTGCTTTGGTCTTCTTCTTCAAAATTCCTTTGGCTATTCGGGGCCTTTTGTGGTTCCATATGAATTTTAGGATTGCTTGTTCTAGTTTCGAGAAGAATGCTGGTGCAATTTTGATTGGGATTGCATTGAATGTGTAGATAGCTTTGGGTAGTATTGACATTTTGACAATATTTATTTTTCCAATCCATGAGCAGGGAATGTCTTTCCATTTCTTTAAATCTTCTTCAATTTCCTTCAGAAGCTTTCTATAGTTTTCAGCATACAGATCCTTTATATCTTTGGTTAGATTTATTCCTAGGTATTTTATGCTTCTTGGTGCAATTGTGAATGGGATCAGTTTCTTTATTTGTCTTTCTGTTGCTTCATTGTTAGTGTATAAGAATGCAACTGATTTCTGTACATTGATTTTGTATCCTGCAACTTTGCTGAATTCCTGTATCAGTTCTAGCAGACTTTTGGTGGAGTCTATCGGATTTTCCATGTATAATATCATGTCATCTGCAAAAAGCGAAAGCTTGACTTCATCTTTGCCAATTTTGATGCCTTTGATTTCCTTTTGTTGTCTGATTGCTGATGCTAGAACTTCCAGCACTATGTTAAACAGCAGCGGTGAGAGTGGGCATCCCTGTCGTGTTCCTGATCTCAGGGAAAAAGCTTTCAGTTTTTCCCCGTTGAGGATGATGTTAGCTGTGGGCTTTTCATAAATGGCTTTTATGATCTTTAAGTATGTTCCTTCTATCCCGACTTTCTCAAGGGTTTTTATTAAGAAAGGGTGCTGGATTTTGTCGAAGGCCTTTTCTGCATCGATTGACAGGATCATATGGTTCTTCTCTCTTTTTTTGTTAATGTGATGTATCACGTTGATTGATTTGCGAATGTTGAACCAGCCCTGCATCCCAGGAATGAATCCCACTTGATCATGGTGAATAATTCTTTTTATATGCCGTTGAATTCGATTTGCTAGTATCTTATTGAGAATTTTTGCATCCATATTCATCAGGGATATTGGCCTGTAGTTCTCTTTTTTTACTGGGTCTCTGTCTGGTTTAGGAATCAAAGTAATACTGGCTTCATAGAATGAGTCTGGAAGTTTTCCTTCCCTTTCTATTTCTTGGAATAGCTTGAGAAGGATAGGTATTATGTCTGCTTTAAACGTCTGGTAGAACTCCCCTGGGAAGCCATCTGGTCCTGGACTCTTATTTGTTGGGAGATTTTTGATAACCGATTCAATTTCTTCGCTGGTTATGGGTCTGTTCAAGCTTTCTATTTCCTCCTGATTGAGTTTTGGAAGCGTGTGGGTGTTCAGGAATTCGTCCATTTCTTCCAGGTTGTCCAATTTGTTGGCATATAAGTTTTCATAGTATTCCCTGATAATTGTTTGTATCTCTGAGGGATTGGTTGTAATAATTCCATTTTCATTCATGATTTTATCTATTTGGGTCATCTCCCTTTTCTTTTTGAGAAGCCTGGCTAGAGGTTTGTCAATTTTGTTTATTTTTTCAAAAAACCAACTCTTGGTTTCGTTGATCTGCTCTACAGTTTTTTTAGTTTCTATATTGTTTATTTCTGCTCTGATCTTTATTATTTCTCTTCTTCTGCTGGGCTTAGGCTGCCTTTGCTGTTCTGCTTCTAGTTCCTTTAGGTGTGCTGTTAGATTTTGTATTTGGGATTTTTCTTGTTTCTTGAGATAGGCCTGGATTGCAATGTATTTTCCTCTCAGGACTGCCTTTGCTGCGTCCCAAAGCGTTTGGATTGTTGTATTTTCATTTTCGTTTGTTTCCATATATTTTTTAATTTCTTCTCTAATTGCCTGGTTGACCCACTCATTCGTTAGTAGGGTGTTCTTTAACCTCCATGCTTTTGGAGGTTTTCCAGACTTTTTCCTGTGGTTGATTTCAAGCTTCATGGCATTGTGGTCTGAAAGTAAGCATGGTATAATTTCAATTCTTGTAAACTTATGAAGGGCTGTTTTGTGACCCAGTATATGATCTATCTTGGAGAATGTTCCATGTGCACTCGAGAAGAAAGTATATTCTGTTGCTTTGGGATGCAGAGTTCTAAATATATCTGTCAAGTCCATCTGATCCAATGTCTCATTCAGGGCCCTTGTTTCTTTATTGACCGTGTGTCTAGATGATCTATCCATTTCTGTAAGTGGTGTATTAAAGTCCCCTGCAATTACCACATTCTTATCAATAAGGTTGCTTATGTTTATGAGTAATTGTTTTATATATTTGGGGGCTCCGGTATTCGGCGCATAGACATTGATAATTGTTAGCTCTTCCTGATGGATAGACCCTGTAACTATTATATAATGTCCTTCTTCATCTCTTGTTACAGCCTTTAATTTAAAGTCTAGTTTGTCTGATATAAGTATGGCTACTCCAGCTTTCTTTTGGCTTCCAGTCGCATGATAAATAGTTCTCCATCCCCTCACTCTCAATCTAAAGGTGTCCTCAGGTCTAAAATGAGTCTCTTGTAGACAGCAAATAGATGGGTCTTGTTTTTTTATCCATTCTGATACCCTATGTCTTTTGGTTGGCGCATTTAATCCATTTACATTCAGTGTTATTATAGAAAGATACGGGTTTAGAGTCATTGTGATGTCTGTATGTTTTATGCTTATAGTGATGTCTCTGGGACTTTGTCTCACAGGGTCCCCCTTAGGATCTCTTGTAGGGCTGGTTTAGTGGTGACAAATTCCTTCAGTTTTTGTTTGTTTGGGAAGACCTTTATCTCTCCTTCTATTCTAAATGACAGACTTGCTGGGTAAAGGATTCTTGGCTGCATATTTTTTCTGTCTAGCACCCTGAAAATCTCGTGCCAATTCTTTCTGGCCTGCCAAGTTTCAAAAGAGAGATCAGTCACGAGTCTTATAGGTCTCCCTTTATATGTGAGGGCACGTTTACCCCTTGCTGCTTTCAGAATTTTCTCTTTATCCTTGTATTTTGCCAGTTTCACTATGATATGTCGTGCAGTTACGACTGAAGGGAGTTCAAGTTACGATTCAAGTTACGTCTGAAGGGAGTTCTCTGTGCCTCTTGGATTTCAATGCCTTTTTCCTTCCCCAGTTCAGGGAAGTTCTCAGCTATGATTTCTTCAAGTACCCCTTCAGCACCTTTCCCTCTCTCTTCCTCCTCTGGGATACCAATTATGCGTATATTATTTCTTTTTAGTGTATCACTTAATTCTCTAATTTTCCCCTCATACTCCTGGATTTTTTTATCTCTCTTTTTCTCAGCTTCCTCTTTTTCCATAACTTTATCTTCTAGTTCACCTATTCTCTCCTCTGCCTCTTCAAGCCGAGCTGTGGTGGTTTCCATTTTGTTATGCATTTCGTTTAAAGCGTTTTTCAGCTCCTCGTGACTGTTCCTTAGTCCCTTGATCTCTGTAGCAAGAGATTCTCTGCTGTCCTGTATACTGTTTTCAAGCCCAGCGATTAATTTTATGACTATTATTCTAAATTCACTTTCTGTTATATTATTTAAATCCTTTTTGATCAGCTCATTAGCTGTTGTTATTTCCTGGAGATTCTTCTGAGGGGAGTTCTTCCGCTTGGTCATTTTGGATAGTCCCTGGCGTGGTGAGGACCTGCAGGGCACTTCCCCTGTGCTGTGGTGTATACCTGGAGTTGGTGGGCGGGGCCGCAGTCAGAGCTGATGTCTGCCCCCAGCCCACCGCTGGGGCCACAGTCAGACTGGTGTGTGCCTTCTCTTCCCCTGTCCTAGGGGCGGGATTCACTGTGGGGTGGTGTGGCTCGTCTGGGCTACTTGCACCCTGCCAGGCTTGTGATGCTGGGGATCTGGCGTATTAGCTGCGGTGGGTAGGCAAGGTGCTCGGGGGCAGGAGGGGCAGGCTTAGATCGCTTCTCCTTAGGTGATCCACTTCAGGAGGGGCCCTGTGGCAGCGGGAGGGAGTCAGATCCGCTGCCGGAGGTTTGGCTTCGCCGAAGCGCAGAGTTGGGTGTTTGCGCGGAGCGAGCAAGTTCCCTGGCAGGAACCAGTTCCCTTTGGGATTTCGGCTGGGGGATGGGCGGGGGAAATGGCGCTGGCGAGCGCCTTTTTTCCCCACCAAACTGAGTTCTGTTGTCAGGGGGCTCAGCAGCTCTCCCTCCCTTTGTCCTCCAGCCTTCCCGCTTCCCGAGCAGAGCTGTTAATTTCTGACCTCCCAGACGCTAAGTCGCGCTTGCTGTCGGAACACAGTCCGCCCGACCCCTCCGCTTTTGCAAGCCCGACTCGGGGGCTCTGCTTGGCCGGCGAGCCGCCCCTCCGCCCCGGCTCCCTCCCGCCAGTCTGTGGAGCGCGCACCGCCTCGCCGCCCTTCCTACCCTCTTCCGTGGGCCTCTCGTCTGCGTTTGGCTCCGGCGACTCTGTTCTGCTAATCCTCTGGCGGTTTTCTGGGTTATTTAGGCAGGTGTAGATGGAATCTAAGTGATCAGCAGGACGTGCGGTGAGCCCAGCGTCCTCCTAAGCCGCCATCTTGCCGCAACCTCTGGAGGGTCCTTTTCTACAAAGTTCTAATAGTTTTTGTGCCCACAGAAGTCGTGTTCTCTCTGAGTTTTAGTTCCTTATCTATAAAACAGGGACTCTGGATTAAATGGTTTTTAAAGGCCTTTTGAGCACAGACATGATGTTCAGTCACTTCTCTGTACCTCACTTGACAAATAAAACTGGAAGCTATAGCATGTCTTAGTTAAGGCAGGACCTCATTAAGATATGGATCATGGGTTTTTATTGTCCTATCCCTAACTTATGTATGATTTATTTATTTCTATTGGAGAGTGACTGGTTTTAGATAGATACATAATGTCCAGAATTTTTTGAAAAGTAGAATTAATTTACTTTGGATTTTATTTTCGAAATTTTGAAATATTTTTCAACTTTACCCTGAAATGGGAAGGCTGGATGGTCTTTGCAATGCCAATGATTTATATGGCAACCTTGCCCTTGGTTTTATAAGAAGCAGTATAAGGGATGTTCAGATCAGCAAGTCTCTTATCTTTAACTGTAGCTATCAGTCCCAAACTGTGAATGCTGTTTTTCACACTAAGCATCACAGCTGGAAATGCTGCCATCTCTTCTAATGGCTGTGCTGGTAAAGTAGGGAGGACCAAAGACAGATACCCATTGTCATGATAAATACTCAGACGAGGCTTCATCACCACAGTGGCCAGTGGTAGAGGTGATTGTGTAGCTTTAGGAAGCTTATATGTAGTGAACAAAAGTCACTGTTGGGGCGCCTGGGTAGCTCATTCGTTTAGTGTTCGACTCTTGGTTTTGGCTCAGGTGATGATCTCACAGTTTGTGAGTTTGAGCCCTGCATTAGGCTCTGTGCTAGTGTGGAGCTTGCTTGGGATTCTCTCTCCCTCTCTCTCTGCTCCTCCCCCACTTGCACTGTCTTTCTCTCTTTCAAAATAAATAAATAAAACTTAAAAAAAAGTCACTGTATAAGATGCCATTGAATCATGGGTTTGGTGGAAAGATATTGGCCAAGTTACTATCCATGTGAAGAGAAGGAGATAGGAGTGTGGCATGCAGAATCCTATTTGGATTTGTTTGAAAGAGTAAAACGAGGAATTTCTCAGGAGAGATGCTAGGGATCTGCTAGATGTGCTTTATAGTACAGCATTCAATTACTTGGGTTATGCCATCCTCGTCTGGCTAAACCTCTTCTTCCAAAAAAACCAAACAAACAATGATCTACATACCACTTATATTTACAGTGCTTTATATGCATTTTTTCATTTCATCATCACAACAACCCTGGATCGGTGGGTAGGTAGATATTATTGTCCAGATTGTACAGGTGAAGAACATGAGGCTCGCTGAGGTTAAATGACTTTCCCAAGGTCACACAACTGGTAAGTATCTGGAGTAGAATGTGAGCTTGGGTAGTCCTCTTCTTCCTATTCCCTTTTCCTTTACCTACTCTGCTTACACTGTACCCACTCAGCCTGAATATCTAGTGATTACCTTGTGGAATCATTTGTGAAATAGCTTCCAAGAGGGTTAATACCAGTGGGCTAAATAAATAAATAACAGTAGACTTATCAGATCTCATTAACTGGTCAAGTAATTAAGTATTCATTGAATTCTTACTTGTATGGGCACTGGGGATACAGTGTTGCAGAATAATCCTTGCCCTCATGAAGCATAGACTCTAATTGCTGGTGCTGTGTGCGATAGTAGCCATTAGCTAAGTGTAACAATTTAAACTTAAATTAATTAAAATTAAATGCAATTAAAAACTCAGTGTCTTGGTCACACTAGCTACATTGCAAGTTCTCAGTAGTGACCTTCAGCTCGCGGCCAATGGACTAGATACCAAAGATAGAGAACACTTCCGTTATCAGAGCAAGTTCTACCTGACAGTACTTAGGCAATTAACAACAATTGTGTTGAGTGAAAAAAGAGGACAATGTGTTAAGTTATTTAATGGGTGGCTTTAAGTCTGGGAGGCTTTCCTGAGGAAGGTGACATTTGAGCTGAGCTTTTGGTCAGAAATAGCTAAGCCAATATTCCTAGGTAATGATTCGTCTACAGTGAGGTAAAGTAATTCTCTTAGAATTACAGTGGTGAGGTGGATTTGTTCAGCTTGTCAGGGTATAAAGACACCTACCTTCTGCCCTCAATGGACCCAGCCTTGGCCGTACAAGAGAATAGACAAGAGGAAGGTACAGAGCTGTCTCACATCTGTGCCTGTTAGAGTCAGGGCAATGGAACCCGAGGCCGTGAATCACTGCAAGTGAGGACCTGTGTTCATCTTTGGTGCTCTGGGAAACAGGTAATATAACTTTGCTTGAAATATTTTGGGGCCTAGGCGTCAATATTGAGTTTGATGAAACAGTGATCTGATTCAGGATATTCTGGGCAAAGTCAGAGAAAAAGAGTGAGCAGGGAAGAAGGTGTTTGTGCTTGGGAGAATGTGCCGTGTCCAGAGCTACATGCTCCACCAGCCTCTTCCAGCCTGCACTGGAGAGGTAAAAAGGTATTTAGATACTCCTGCAGCTACAGGCAGGAAGTTCAGCTCAAGTTCATAAGCTGGCCAAGATACAACCTGTGTGGCAAGTTAGTATATCTTCGAATTAATTAGAATGGACTGTGATCCCATGTTGTCATCGATCTCTAACTCATCATTTGTCATCTATCTCTATCACCTATCATTATCATCTATTACATATCTGTATCTATTCTCCAGAAGTCCTAGGCATAATTTCCAATGCTGTACAGTTCCCAGTTCCTTCCTTTCTGTGTGTTCCACTCAGGCTCAGATTCTTTTTCTGACTGGGGCACCATGGAGCAAGGTGTGGGAAGGCCGGCTGTTTTTCCAATATCAGCATCACAAGCTAGGAATATTTCATGTTTAATTTGCAGTGAGAGAAACAGAATCTCCAGAAGATGAATTTGACTTGACTGATAGTCATGTCAGTAAAAACTGCCAATAAAAACTATCTCTTGGGTGTCCTAGAAATGGCCAAAAAGTCAGGATGATTGTATGAACTAGTCAACTCTTAACCAGTTATATTGGTGTCATGCAGATGTCACAGTACTGGGAATTGGAATGACTCAGTTCTCCAAATGCTTCCCAATTTTTAAATCCCAGAAACAGCTATGTCAGCTTCTGCACATCTGCCTGCTGTTTGTCACACTTGCATATTAAAGTGCTTTTTAAATGCATCTCATTGCTACTGTTTTTTTTGGGGGGGTGGGGTGGAGTGGGGATTGTTTCTGGAGATGCTAGTCTCTTGAATAAGTACTGCTTCCTCTTCTTTCTTTTAGCATCCTGCTTGCAGCTGCCCCTTAGAGACCTTGACTCACTAGTTATGGCTGGAATCCAGGTCCTGTCTCTTTCAGTTTTCGTTGCGTGTACTGAGCTTTGTCAGAGCCATTCTGTGTTTGATTTATCTTCTGCCAGGATGGTGGCTCCATATTCAGTCTGTGTGCCAAGTGCTTCTGAGGCAGTGTTTCCAAACCAGATAATTTAATTTCTCCATTTTCAGAAAGGAAAGAGCAAGCCACCTTATTAACTGGAGATGTGCTTATTTGGTACCGTGTGGGGGCTGACATTATCCTCCTGAATCTTCGGAAACTCATCTTGTTCCTGAGGTTTAATTCTCCTTAAAATCTCTCTGCAACTCTCCCACCCCAACCTCCACACACGTCCTCAGAAACAGACATACATACATACTCGCAAGTCCAATCTAGTAGTTCTTTGAGGCTCACTTTAAGTCTCATCCTCTCCATGGGCTCTTCTCCAGTTAGGGAGAATGTAATACCTGCATTTTATTTTCTCCTCTCCTGCAGTACATAATGTCTGCAACACACAATTTAATACTTGCCTATTCTATCTTGCACTACTTCTCCAGTTGGAGAGGAAATTCTTAGAGGGCTCAGTCCATGTTTTAAAATTCTTCTCCTGGTGATTATTCATCTACTCAATGAACATTTATTGAATGCTTAATATATTAGTCCTGTGCTAGGTACTGGAGCTTTGAGGATAACGATGAACACATAGTGCCTGCCTTCAAGGAGTGCCCAGCCTAGTAGGGGAGATAACCATGTAAGTGCAATAGTGTATTCTAGGTGCTATATGATAAAAGTCAAAATAGAGTACAAGGAAAGCATAAAGGTATGAGTAGGGGCTGATTCTACTCGAAGCAGAAACGACATCATAATAGAGATGATTGATCCAGCTTAGTTTTCAGCATGGTCCATTTCTACTTGGGAGAGAAGAAGAATATTCGAAACGAGTGAGAGCATCAAAAGAAAAGTCGCAGAGGCTTGTGAAAGCATGAGACATTAGAGAAACTATAAGTGGTTTGGCATGACTAGAAAGCAGTTGGGTGGAGGTGGGTAGAGCAAGTAGTGAGAGAGAGAACTGGAACAGTATTAGGGGCCAGAATATGGGGCCTTGTCACATTAAAGGCATTGAACTTTAGGCCACAGGCAATGGCGAGCCACTGTAGAATTTTGTATGGAGGAGTTACATGGTCTGATCAGTGATTGAAAAAGATGACTCTGATAGATGGCATGGAAGCTGATTAGGAGGTTGAGATAATGAGGGTTTGACAGAGTGAGTACCATGGCAATAGGAATTGAGAGGCAACACAGGTTTTAAAGGTGGTAGGCAGCCAGATTGATAGGATTTAGTGATCATTTAGAGTACAAGAGCCAGAGACAGGGAGGAGAATTGTAGACTAACTCTTAGGTTTCTGGTTTGGACCACTGTGGTGGGGGGCGGGGGGCGGGGCGGGGGAGTGGTAGCACCATTCACTGAGGTGGGAGAAAGAGAAAAGTAAGCCCATTCTCTCATGGCTCTCTACCCCTCCCCCCTACAATCCCATGTGGGTGCACCGTAGATGCTCAAACATGCTGAGTGTTTATTTAATTTTAGTCTATTAATAGAGAGGAGGGGCGCCTGAGTGGCTCAGTTGGTTAAGCATCTGACTCTTGATTTCGGCTCAGGTTATGATCTCACGGTTCGTGAGTTCAAGCCCTGTGAGGGGCTCTGTGCTGACAGTGCGGAGCCTGCTTGGGATTCTCGCTCTTTGTCCCTTGCATGCTCTCTCACTCTCTCTCAAAAACAAACAAACAAACAAACAAACAAACAAACAAGAAAACAAACATTAAGAAGAAATCATTAAAAAAAAACAGAGAGGAGAAGGTCTTACCTTTTCTCTGTGTCCTACCTTAGCTTATATAAGATACTTCCTGAAGTGGAAAGGATCTAAGTTTCATGACCTCTTTGTTGCTGCTACTTTTGACTCTTCTCTCTGTTGCTATGATCTATTTTTGCATTTCTGTGTCTCTGATGCAGGTTCTGGACTCACTCCTCAGCTTGCCTTCCTTGTTAGTGCTGCATATCTTTGATCCTTGTCTGTACGTACGATTTAATCACAATCACTCACATTTGAATGATGATTTGGAGTTTATAAGGCATGTTCTGATATACTGTATGTGCTTTGATACCTATTACTCTACTGTGAAGTAGGCAGTGAAGTAGCTTTAATTGCCTATTTCATAGAGAAAGGAATTTAGACAGTGGTGCTAGGACCTGTCAAGGATCACAGATCTAGTAAGTGGTATAACTGGGACTCTCGATCACCTCCATATCCATTGTACTTTCATTACACAATCTCCATCCATGCCTTGCTCTCTGGTACCCACGTGCTTCCAGACTTCTCATGGCCTGATTTCTGTCCCCTGCCATGTTCTGATCTCCAGTGCTTATCTGTGCCTCAAGTCCACTGTGACCTTCTGCTTTCAGTGACCTCCCTTGCTTAGACCTATGCTTTGCCCTGTATATTCATTTCTGTTTTAGCTTTCTCAGTCTGGGAATCTTGCCCTGTCTCAGTAATCCTTGTACCCATAGTCCTGGCAGTGACACAGCAAGACTTGCAGATGGATTTGTGGCACTAGAACTTTTCTTCCTAAGAGCATAAAGGAACACCCACTGCCATTCTGTTGGAAGAAAACCTGACCTGAAGCAATACTGGCCTTTGGACTGTGTTACTTGCAAAATATTTAATTGGCGGATATGGGCAATGAAAGGTGACAAGACGAGGCGAGTTTTCCAACCCACAGCCTGTGTCGTCTCTAACACATTTCTCATTTAGGGTTCTCAGTGGGCTATGTTGCCTGAACTTTAGTCTCCTTGGGACTACATGAATCTCCTGACTCAAATGTTTGGACTGACCATTTGGACCAATTTTCATTTATGTGGTAGCAAAAGAGCTTTCAGCAGCATACAAATTGTTGGTAGGTGCCTTCTCCTCACTCCTGAAATGGTTTAAAAGGTGGCCCTGTGTACCTGAGCTTCTGTGGACTCAGTGGGAGTCAGGGTTGCTTAGGCTTCCTTAGCACTTAAGTGTTTTTTCTTTTTAAGATTTTTATTTATTTATTTTATTTATAGAGAGAGACAGTATGAGTGGGGGAGAGGAGCAGAGGGGTGGAGAGAGAGAATCCCAAGCAGGCTCCACGCTCAGCACAGAGCCTGACACAGGGCTCGATCCCACGACCCTGGGATCATGACCTGAGCTGAAATCAAGAGCTGGACACTCAACCGACTGAGCCACCCAGGCATCCAGCACTTAAGTGTTTTTTTTAAAATGTTTATTTATTTTTGAAAGACAGAGACTGAGCATGAGTTGGGGAAGGGCAGAGAGAAAGGGATGCACAGAATCTGAAGCAGGCTCCAGGCTCTGAGCTGTCCGCACAGAGCCCAATGCAGGGCTTGAACCCACAAACTATGAGATCATGACCTGAGCCGAAGTGAGACACTTAACCGACTGAGCCACCCAGGTACCCCAAATGTTTTTTTTAATGTTTATTTATTTTTGAGAGACAGAGAGAGGGAGAGAGGGAGGGAGGGGAGAGAAAGGCGGGGCAGAGGATCCAAAGCAGGCTCTGTGCTGACAGCAGTGAGCCTGATGTGGGGCTCGAACCCATGAACTGTGAGATAATGAACAGAGCCCAAATCAGACTCTCAACCAGGTGAGCCATCCAGGTATCCCTTAAGCATTTTATAGTTGATTAACAACTACTTGTGACAATCCTGCCACATAACAGGGATGTTCTGTACAGACTCCTTTCACTTGAGCCTACCATGTAGTTGGGAAGAGAAGCCTTAACATTTTTTCTACTGTGCCCGAGTAGAGCATAGCAGTCATAAATCTATGCTAAGAAATTTGGGATAGAAAATGAGATATAGGATTGGCTACTTAAAGAAGCTTCCTAAAAGATGACATTTGAATTGAGCCTTAGAGAATGGATAAGATTTTGATTGTAGAGTGTGTGTGAGTCAGTGTTAGTGTTGATATTCTGGCATGGCAAAATGGCATGATAGAAACCCCATATTTAATTCTTTTTCAGAGTATTTCTCTCCATCTCAGGTGACAACTTTAGGAAGGGGCTTATCAAAGCAGGCTTTTTATACCATGTTACGTCTTGCCCAGTTCTACAGTTCACTTCTTTTGCAGCATGATTTTAGGCTGTGATGTGAACTTAGCTCTGGAGACTCCTTTTCCAAGTCAGATTTCCACTCCAGGTGAAAACTGAGTTTGTACTTTTGAGATAATTGTTCTAAGGAGGCAGTGCTGCTAAAATACAGGCTAGAATAGAAAAGTTAACTTTGTGTAGCTGTGAGATGCAATTTTCTCTGTTCTTCCTTGGCAAAGATGATGCTGTGACTGGGGAGCCGTCTCAGAGTGACAGATCTGTGTGGGCTGAAGCCCCAGTTTGATCATGAGGGGGCGGGAGATGGAAATTTCTTTCTCTTCTCTATGATGGTTTCTGATGCAGGCAACTCTAAGTTCTGGGAGCTATTGTTGGGGGCATGATGTATGCCTCGTTTTTCAGTGGAACATTATGGAGCAAATAGCATCTGAAACATGTTCTTGCAAGGAGGGCAGAGGGCAGGATGTGCTAAAGCAGGGGAAATAATTTATTGGATAAAACAGATTTCTTGGAGCTGTGGCCTGCAGAAATATTGCATCCAATATCAAACCCAATTGCCTTACTCTGTGTTCTACTTTTCCAAAGATTTTCCTAGATGTTAGGGTGAATTGAGGTAAGATTCTGTTTCTCCATTGGAGGGGAGGGGAATGTTAAACAACAATGGGCTGAGATGGTTGGCCTTTGGCCAACTGTGAACTTGGCAAACTATGTCTGTTAGTTTCCCACCTTCCTATTAGTTTTCCCTCTTCTCTCTTGGTATTCTCCCCTGGGGAATCTAGACTCCCCCTCTGTTAAGTCTATATTGAGACCCCAGGAGTCACTTGTAGGGAGAGGGGCATATGCCTGGGATGCAGGGATGTGGCTCTGTCTCAAGAACAGTAAGCAGCAGCCTAAGCATGCTATCCTGAGGATGTAGCAATTTCTTGTTCATTATGGGCTGTTGTGTATGCCCAAGGATAGGAATTAAGGTACTTACTCATTAGCAGGAATTTGTGCTCCTCCTGAGGAGCCATCTGTTCTGCTGAATGGACAAGGTGCAGACATATTTTGAAAGGATAGGAAAATAATGAAAGTAGAGATTAAGAAAAGTGATCTTAAGGAGTTTGGGATGGATTCAATAGGGGAGATACTAGTATCTACAAGGTAAATAATTACTAACAATTATTGAGACCTTACTATATGCCAATCATTTTATATAAGGTTCTCTTCTAATTCTTATGATAAGCCTATGAGGTACTGGCTATTATTCACTGCTAAATTAAGGTAAAATTGTCCAAGGTCACAGAGCTGGTAAGTGATTGAACTAAGATCGATTGTTTTTTTTTATTGTAAAAATATGTAACATAAAACTTACCATCTTAACCATCTTGAACCAGGATTTATTTCTCATTTTATTTTTAAAATCATTTAGTGGGGCACCTGGATCACTCAGTTGGTTAAGCGACCAACTTCAGCTCAGGTCATGATCTTGTGGTTCATGAGTTCAAGCTGTGCTGACAGCTCAGAGCCTGGAGCCTGCTTTGGATTCTCTTTCTCCCTCTGTCCCCCACCCCCCCCCCCCAACTCACACTCTGTCTCTGTCTCTCTCTCTCAAAAATAAATTTTAAAAACCATGAAAAAATAATTAAAATTATCATTTAGTGTACGTGTCCTTTTTTGGTGTGCACTTCTATATGTGTTTTAACACGTATACAGATTCATGAAGCTCTCACTGCAATGAGGATATGGGACAGTTACATCTCCCCTGAAAACTCCATCCTGCTGTTCCTGCACATACCCTCTGCCCCTTTCTAACCCCTGGAAAGCAGTGATCAAGTTTTCATCATTGGGGTGCCTGGATGGCTCAGATAGTTAAGCATCTTGCTCTTGATTTTGACTCTTGCATTTTGTGAGTTCAAGCTCTGCATGGGGCTCTGCGCTAATAGCGCAGATTCTGCTTGGGATTCTCTGTCTCCCTCTCTCTGCCCTTCCCCCACTCACGTGTGTGTGTGTGTGTGTGTGTGTGTGTGTGTGTGTATGCATGCTCATGCACGTGCGCATGTGCTCTCTCAAAAATAAACATTAAAGATTTATAATTTTTCTTCACCATAGATTTGTCTTTTCCAGAAAGTCATATACATGGAATCATATAGTGTGTAACCTTTTGAAACTGGCTTCTTTCACTCACCAAAATTCTCTGGAAATTCATTCAAGTTTTTGCATGCTCATTCTTTTTTATTGCTGAGTAGTATTCCATTGTCTGGATGTACCACAGTTTGTTTATCTATTCATCTGTTAATGGCCATTTGGGTTGCTTCTGATTTGGGACAGTTATGAGAAGAACCTCTATAAATATTCATGTGGAGGTTATACTATGAATACCTATTTTTTATTCTTTCTTTTGAACACCTGTTTTCTTTAGGGTAAATACCTAGGAGTGGGATAGCTGGGTCATACAGTTAGGTATATGTTTAACTGTGTAAGAAATGGTCAAATCATTTTTCAGAGAGGCCCTACAACTGTGCATTCCTACAGGCAGTATATGAGAGTTACAGTTGATTGCCTCCTCACCAACCCCCATTTACTGCCAAAGACCATTCGCCTTTTTGTTTCTGTGAATATGACTACTGTAGATATCTCATATAAGTGGAATTTTACAGTATATGTTTTTTTGTGACTGACTTATTTCGCTTAGCATAATAGCCTTAAGATCTGTACTGTAGCATGTGTCAGAATTTACCTCCTTTTTAAGGCCAAATAATATTCTATTTTATGTACACACCACATTTTGTTTATCTTTTCATGTGTTGATGGCCACTTCAGGTTTGTACACCTTTTGGCAACTCTGGATAATGCTGTGAACATGGGTGTATTATAACTCCTTGAGATCTGCAGCACCATTTTTTCTTGAAAAGACTATATTTTCCCCACTAAATAGCATTTTCGCCTTTTATAAAAATAAATTTGCCATATGTGTGTAGATCTAATTCTAGACTATTATCTTCTGTTGATCTGTTTATCCTTTTGCCAATACCAAGCAATCTTGGTTATTGTACTTTTATAATATGTTTTAAATTTGGGTTGTGTGTCAACTTAGTTCTTTTTTCAAAATATTCTTGGCTACTCTAGGTTTTTTGTTTGTTTTTTACCTTGCCACATAGTTTTAGAATCAGCTTGTCTTTATCCACAAAAGTCCTAATGGGATTGAATTAAACTTATCACTTAGGGGAGAATTGATATCTAAACTATATTGAGTCATTGAATCCATGAAAACACTGTATCTCCACATTTGTTTAGGTTTTTGTTGATTTCATTCATTAAAATTTTGAAGTTTTCAGTATTCATATCCTGAACATTTTTTGGGGGGTTTGTACTTTAGTGGCTCATGTTTTGGAGCTATTTTAAATGGAATTAAAAACAATTACAGTTTCCAATTATACATTGCTAATCTATAGAAATGTGATTGATTTTTTCTTGACTGACCTTTTTACAGTCTTATTAAACTTACTAGGACAGTTTTTTTGGTGTTGTTGCTTTTAGATTGTTTGGAATTTAGTACTGAGACAAGTATGTTGTTAGCAAATAGGGATTGTTTACTTTATTCCTTTCCAGTTAGTGTGCAGGTTATTTTCATTCCCTTATCGTACTGCTTAGGATATGAGCAAGGGCATCCTTGCCTTATTCCTGATCATAAGAGGGAAAACATTTAATTTCTCTCCATTAGGTGCTGCAATGTTAGCTGTACATTTTGTACATGCCTTTTATCGGGTTGAAGAAATTACCTTCTACTCCTAGTTTGCTGTGTTTTAAAAAAATCACATTTTAATAATGAATTTTGTCAAATGCTTTTTCTGCATGCATTGATATGGCAATGTGATTTTCTACTTTAAGCCATTTAATATGTTGGATTACATTGATTACTTTTATTTTATTAAAATAATGTTTATTTATTTATACTGAGGTGACAAGGGGCAGACAGAGAGGGAGAGAGAGAATCCTAAGCAAGCTCTGCACTGTTAGCATAGGGTCTGACATGGGTTCAGTCTCACATACTGTGAGATAATGACCTCAGCTGAAATCAAGAGTCAGACATTTAACCAACTGAGCCACCCCGGAGCCCCTACATTAATTTTAGAACCTTGAATCAGACTTGTGTTCCTGGTATAAACCCTATTTGGTTATATTTTTATATGTTGCCTGATTGAATTTTCTAATTTTGTGGAGGAATTTTTATATTTATATTCATGAGGCATATTAATGTGTAGTTCTCTTTTCTTGTACTATTGCCTGGTTTTGATATCAGGATAATGTTCATCTCATAAAATGAGTTGGGAAGTATTCCTTTCTCCTCTATTTTCTAGTGGAGGCTGTGTAGATTGGCATTGTTTCTTCTTTAAATGTTTGGTAGACTTTGACAGTGAAACCACCTGGGCCTGGAGATACCATTTTTTGACAAGTTTGAAAACCACATATTCAGTTTCTTCAATAATTATAGGACTGTTTAGATTATCTCATCATCTTGAGTTGAGTTTTGACAGTGTGTGAGTTCTGATGAATTGGTTAATTTTATCTAAGATTCCAAATTTAGGTACATAGAATTGTTCATAGTTTGGCTTTGTTAGACTTCTAATATTTGTGAGACCTGTAGTAATATCCCTCTTTTACTCTTGATGTTAATATTTGTTTTCTCTTTTTTTCTGTTAGTTGTGCTAGACATTTATTGTTTTTACTGATCTTAGAGAATTATCAAAAAACATCAAGACCTAGGACAAAAGACATAAACTAATCTAATGAGAGATGATCAAGTCTTTTAAACAGAAGCTATAAATTTTGTAGAGAGAATAAGTAAATGGGAGGAATAATATGTGTATGGTTTTTCAAAGTCTGTTTTAAAGATGTCCGTTTTCCCTAAGATGATCTATAGATTGAAGGAAAATCTAATCATCCCAGTTCATTTGTTTGCTTCTTTCTTTCTCTCTCTCTCTCTCTCTCTCTCTCTCTTTCTTTTCTTTCTTTCTTTCTTTCTTTCTTTCTTTCTTTCTTTCTTTCTTTCTTTCTTGAAAATTTGAGGGGAAGGCAGACTTTTAAAAAAAATTTTAATGTTTATTTTTGAGAGAGACAGAGCATGAGCAGGGGAGGGGCAGAGAGAGAGAGGGAAATATAGAATCTGAAGCAGGCTCCAGGCTCTGTCTGAGCTGTCAGCACAGAGCCCGATGTGGGGCTCTGTGAGATCATGACCTGAGCTGAAGTTGAATGCTTAACTGACTGAGCCACCAAGGCGCCCCTGAGTTCTTTTTTTAAATGTTTGTTTATTTTTGAGAGAGAGAGGGAGGGAGGGAGGGAGGGATAGAGAGAGAAGGAGACAGAGAATCCCAAGCAGGCTCAGCACTGTCAGCATGGAGCCCAACCTAGAGCTCGAACTCATGAACCATGAGATCATGACTTAGCCGAAATCAAGAGTTGGATGCTTCACCAACTGAGCCACTGAGGTATCCCCCAGTTCTTTTTTTTTAATTGAAATTGATAAGCTATTCCTTTTCAAAAAATTTTTTTAATGTTTATTTTTGAGAGAGACAGAGACAGAATGTGAGTGGGTTAGGGGCAGAGAGAGAGGGAGACACAGAATCTGAAGCAAGTGATAAACTATTTCTAAAATTTATGTAGAAATATTAATACTGTAAGGTAATTAAGAAAAAATATTGAAGAGTGCAGGAACTTATGCCATCAGATATCTAGGTGTATAAAGCCTTATGGCTCCAGTAAAACATAGTGTGGTATTGGTCAAGAATGGAGAAGTAGAACAGAAAACATGAGTCTATTTGTCTATGAGACTCTTGTCTCAGAGATATGAGTCTATAGAAGATAAAACAGAGTCCAGAAACAAACTCACATATATAGGGAACTTTGACATATGACTGAGTTAGAATGGAGATCACTGGGTTATAGAGAGACTATTAAATAAACGAAGCAGGAAGCATTGGTTATTCAAAATGGAAACAATATGAATTACTATCTTTCATGTGGTATATGAATGTTAACTTCAGAAGAATTTGTAAGTTAAATGTGAAAAGCAAAACTAAATTTTTTTAATAAAAAACATGAGTGAACATTTTTTTGACCTTGGTAACAAACTATTTTTTAAATGTGACATAAAGCACAATCAACAAACTAATAAGCCTGATAAATCACATTCAATTATAAATTTTTCTTAATGAAAAGACAACTTGTCAAAAGTGAAAAGATAAGGTGTAGACTCTGAAATTATTTGCAACACATTAAATGAATACATTGTTGGTATCAATAATATGTAAAGAACTTATAAAAATCATTAAAGAAAAGATAACCTGGGGCGCCTGGGTGGCGCAGTCAGTTAAGCGTCCAACTTCAGCCAGGTCACAATCTCGCGGTCCGGGAGTTCGAGCCCCGCGTCGGGCTCTGGGCTGATGATGGCTCAGAGCCTGGAGCCTGTTTCCGATTCTGTGTCTCCTTCTCTCTCTGCCCCTCCCCCGTTCATGCTCTGTCTCTCTCTGTCCCAAAAATAAATAAACGTCGAAAAAAAATTAAAAAAAAAAAAAAGAAAAGATAACCTAATAGAAAAATGGACAAAAGACATAAATTTTGTAGATGAGGAAATAAATAAGGAAATAATATATGAGCTACTAAATGTCTTTGATTATTAGAAAATTCAAATCAAGACATGAAAGAATATTTTTTACCACTCATTTGAAAACTATTAAGAAGTTTGACATTGCCAGGGTGCCTGGATGGCTCATTCAGTTAAGTGTCTGACTTTGACTCAGGTCACAATCCTCGCGGTTCATGAGTTTGAGCCCTGCATCCGGCTCTGCACTGACAGCTCAGAGCTTGGAGACTGCTTCTCTATGTCTCCCTCTCTCTCTACTCCTCCCCTACTCATGCGCTCTCTCTCTCTCTCAAAAATGAATAAAAACATTAAAAAAATTACAAAAAAAGGAGGTTTGACATTGTCAAATGTTGAAGAAGAGGAGGATAAACAGTATAATCTGTATGTTGATTCTGGAATTATAAATTGGTATAATTGTTTCAGAAAACAAATTGGTATTATCTTGTAAAGTTGAATATTCACATTTGCTGCTGTGGCAATTCCACTCCTAGATATATTCCCAAGAGAAATGTTAATAACTGTAAACCAGGAGTCATATCCACAAATATTCGCAGCAGCATTTATTATAAGAGTAAAAAAACAAACTGGAAGTAACCAAATCCTCATCAACAGGAGAATGGTAAAATTGTGATATATTGACAGAGTAGAATATTATAAGGTATTAAAAATAAATAAACTACAACAAGTAATAGCCTAGACAAATCTTAATAATATAAAGTGGAGTAAAAGATGTAAATCTTACAAGATACCTTATATTGTATCATCACCTTTAAAGTGCAAATCCATGAAAGATCAAATATATTGCTTACATATAAGCATGTATGCATACACACATACAGGAGATAAAATTAAAGAGAAAGTAAGAAAATGGTAAACATAATCATAAAATTTAGAATGGTGTTATCAGTAAGAGACAGGAGACTAGGATGGGGAGAAGTGGATTGGTGTAGATTATTGCTAGTGTTCTAGTTCTTAGTTTGAGTTAGTGGGATCATGGGTATATGATGTTATTAAAATAACGAATCCATAAGTAAATAAAACTGCCTGCATGAAGCAGTCATGACAGTAAGTTTTGATTAAGGATCCGTTTTTGTGCATCCTAGATGCTCCAAACAAATGAACTTTAGATTAGTGGGATTAAGCAATAAGCACATTTTGTAGAAGATTTCCACTATATTGTTTAGTGGTGAAAATGTGGAGTTAATTATTCTCTACATATTTTACTTAAGCTTTGAAAAAACATCTGTTGACAACTACTAAGATTACTAATAAAAGGGGCACATGGGTGGCTCAGTTGGTTGAATGTCTGATTCTTGATTTCGGCTCAGGTCATGATTCCAGGATCATGGGATCAAGCCCCAGGTCAGGCTCTGCAATGAGCATGGAGCCTGCTTGAGATTCTCTCTTCCCCTACCCGTCTCCCTCTCTCACACTTTTTCTCTCTCTCTCAAATAATTATGATGATGATGATGATAAATGAAATTACTACAAAATGGTAACTACAGTGAAATGTAGTTAAAGTGTACACTGCTATTTGAGTAGTGGCTAAAATAGCCAAGGTAACAGGTAGGCAATATAAGTACCCTGAGAACCCTACTGGGCCAGTCTTTGCAATGGAATGGCTGGCTGTGTGATCGCAGTGGTTTATTTAAGGACTCAAGTGCCTCATAGGTGCTCTGGCTCAGAGAAGGAGAAACCATATACATATATAAATATATAAATTCTCTGAAAACTCTTCACCTGCCATGTAGATAGGAACCAAAAAGTTAACCCAAACATTTAATTTGGCATTGAACAATGCAGCTGCTGTTCCAGGTTTTTCCCTGACAATAGAAATTTGATCTTTTGGGGGCACCTGGGTGGCTCAGTTGGTTAAGCACCTGACTTAGGCTCAGGTCATTATATTACAGTTTGTGGGTTCGAGCCCCACGTTGGGCTCTGTGCTGACAGCTCAGAGCCTGGAGCCTGCTTCGGATTCTGGGTCTCCCTCTCTCTCTCTGCCCCTCCCCTGCTCGTGCTCTGTCTCTCTCTCTCAAAAAAATAAAGTAAAAATAACTTTAGAAATTTGACCTTTTGGTGAAAGCTTAATGGTAAGACCATACATTCATGGAGCGTTGTCTCAAAGATATACAGTTCCCCAGGATCACTCCTCCTGAAACGATTTTGGAGATCCAGAAACAGCGTCAATTAGGAGCTTGGAGGGAATGAAGGGTCTCAGAAACTGTTCCAGAAGTACTGTATCAGAATCTGCATTTTAACAGGATTCCTTTAGGTGTTTTGTATGCATGTTAATATTTGGGAAAGAGTTCAGAGCAGAGGTCATTACCTAAAGGGCCTCAACAGGGGCTGGATTTCAGGAAGTCTGTATGCTCACTGGAAAAAATTTTTTTGATGTTGCATTTTATTTTTATTATTTTTTAAATATAATTTATTATCAAATTGGATAACATACAGTGTGTAAAGTGTACTCTTGGTTTTGGGGGTAGATATTATGTAAAATTTTGAGTTTGTATGAATGAATATTTTTTCTAGGTCATAGTATATATTTTACTCCTGGATCAGGTTAGACCTTTGGAAAGCTGTGTATTTAGTTCCCATGCTTTGGCTAATTGTTTCATAGGGCATGCTTTAGTTTTGTATCTCATTTACTTGCCCTGAAGAGCACTGTGAAATGCAGCTCTTGAAATTCATTGTATTTATTGCTGGATACTAGTGAGACTATTATAGCACCATGCAGGTGGTTCCAAGGCCTGACTGCACAAAAGAATCATCTTAGGTGTTTGTAAACTACTGATCTGAGGTGCTGCCTGGGAATAAGTATTGTTATAACAAGTAGTTATGGTGATTTTGGTGAAACAGATCCACCTAGTAGTAGTTTGGGAAGTTTTACACTATCTCATGTTTCTTCCCTAAAATCCACAGGGATTTCATTTCTTATATCTTTAGTAGCAGGAAAAACTTTATTTCTTTTTGGTAACTGAGATGCAGTTATGTGAATATGAATAGTATATGAGTTAACATGTATCCCACATTAACTTATGAAAACCACACTTGTGACCTACTTTTGATAATATTCTAGAATCTTCTGTTTTACACTTTTGTGTTTGTAAAAATTTTGTGTTACCTCTGCCTTTGTTTTACTTTGGATTTTCCCCTTCACTTTAATCTTTTCACTTATTGTATGCCAATTCTGTATTTTTTAGTTTCTTTCACTTCCTTTGAATGAGGTAGAGTATAAATTAAAATGTAAACAAACAAGTAGATATTTGAATAATTATTTATTGGACCTAAGTAAACCTACTCACTGTTAAATTTTTGTTTCCTTGGAAGAAAGACAGTGGACTTTTCTGTAAAGTCCGTTGTTTTTTTTCCATTTTCTGTGTTTGGTTCTGAAGGGTGTCTTACGTTCTATCATTCAGTTTATACTAAAACGGATTAGTTTTGAAATAGTGGCCCACACATGCAAGTCAAAACCACAATGAAGTAGGACTGCACTTCTGCTAGGGTGGCTGTAAAAGAAAAGACAGATGAGTGTTGGTGAAGATGTGGAGAAATAGAACCCTTATACAATGCTGTTGGAAATGTAAAATGGAATGGCTACTTTGGAAAATAGTCTGGCAGTTCCTCAAAATGTTAAGCATAGAGTTAGTAGGCAATTCTAAGAGAAATGGAAACATGTCCACATAAAAAATTATACATGCATATTTAGAGCAGCATCATTCATAAGAGCCAATAAGTGATAATGAGCCAAATGTCCATCAAATGGTAATGGCTAAGCAAAATATATATTCATATAATAGAATATTATTTGACCAGAACACAGAGTGAAATATTGATACATGCTACAACATGGATGAACTGTGGACATTATGGCAGATGAAACAAACCAGACACAAAACGCCACGTATTATGATTCCATTTATAGGAAGTATCCAGAATAGGAAAATCTATATAGACAGAAAGTAGATTAGGGGCACCTGGGTGGTCCAGTTGGTTAAGTGTTTGACTCTTGATTTCGGCTCAGGTCATGATTTCATTGTTTCGTGAGATCACGTCCTCGCATTGGGCTCTGTGCTGACAGCACACAGCCTGCTTAGGATTCTCTCTCTCCTCCCTTTGCCCCTCCCTACTCACTCACTCTCTCTCTCTCTCTTTGTCTCTCTCTCTCTAAAAATAAATAAATAAATAAACCTTAAAATTTATTTAAAAACTTAGAAAGTAGATTAGTATTTGCCAGGAACTAGGTTTGTTTTTGGGGTGATAAAAACTTTTGTAATTAGATACTGGTGATTGAGGCACAACTCTGTGTATATAGTAAAAATTATTACATTGTATACTTTAAACGAATAATTATATGGTATGTGAATTACATCTCAATAAAGGTCTTTAATAAATAGTGGTCCACAACCCTTTTGCTAGCAAGCATGCCTTTTCTTGTTACCCATTATTACCTGCTTCTCTTTTTTCCCCCATGGTTATCATGGTTTGACCATTTTTTCATGCTACAAGTAGCATTTATTCACTCATTAATTACTGTTCTCATTTTTTTTCATTCATAGGCACACATATTATTAAATATTTTTGTTCATTATTAAATAACCATTGTTTCCAAATGGAGCTTATATGATTGCTGTTAAAGATAAGAAACAAATTACTTGGCAATCAGAAGGAATGAACTCTTGCCATTTGCAACAACGTGGATATAACTACAGGGTATTATGCTAAGTGAAATAAAGCAGAGAAATGCAGATATCATATGACTTCACTCATATGAGGGATTTAAGATACAAAACAGATAAACATAAAGGAAGGGAAGCAAAACGAATATAAAAACAGGGAAGGGGGCAAAACATAAGAAACTCTTAAATGCACAGTACAAACTGAGGGTTCTTGGAGGGTTTATGGGTAGGGGGATGGGCTAAATGGGTAAGGGGCATTAAGGAAGACAGCTGTTGGGATGAGCACTGGGTGTTATACATGGGGAATGAATCACTGGAATCTACTCCCAAAAACATTATTGTACTATATGCTAACTAACTTGGATGTAAATTAAAAATAAATAAATAAATAAATAAATAAAGCAAAATCTTTATTAAAGAAGATAAGAAACTTGATGTTTTTATAAATCTGTTTAGTCTTTTTGTGGGGGAAATGTATGATACATATCAGGTTGTTGAAAGTAGTAAAAGAGATCCCAGACTTTTTATTACTGTTATGGTTCGCTGGGTGTCAAGAGCCCTTAGGTTATGAATCATAACCTTAAAAAATTATTATAAAATATTTGTTATTTGTTTTTTAATTTATTTTGAGAGAGAGAGAGAGAGAGAGAGAGAGAGAGAGAGGCAGAGAGAGGGAGAGATAATTCCAAGCAGTCCCTGCACTAATAGTGCAGACACAGGTCTCGATCTCATGGACCATGAGATCATGACCTGAGCGGAAATCCAGAGTCAGATGCTTAGCTGACTGAACCACTCAGGCACCCCAACAATGACTCTAAATTCAGGGGATAATTTAAATTAAAAAATGCAACAATGAGCTAGGTATTAGGAGATTTTCATTCTAGGTATAGTTGTGTCAGTAACCAACTCTATGACCTTGTTCAGGTCAAATATATTTTTTGTTGGCTTTTATTTTCTCATCATTAATGTTGGCACCTTTTCACCTTGAAGAGTTATGAGAATCACAGGATCAACATTGACTGAACACCTACTATGTGCTAGACCATTTCCATAGACCTATATTCCTTCATTTAATCCTCAAAACAACCCTATTGCGTAGGTATTGTTCTTGCCCACTATACATATGAGGAAATGAAGCACAGTGGGTTTCCATAGTTTACTTAAGATACATCTGAAATGGAACTTAAACTTGATCTTTTTGACTTCAGAGCCCAAATTTGTAATTATTTAATCTATATTACTTAGTATAGGACATCGTGTTGTAGGAACAAACCGTGAATCTTAGGGATTAAAGTTACAAAAGTTAACTTCTTGTCTTTGCTATATGTTTTTGGTTGCTTGAGGGTCTGATTCATGTCATCATCAGTCCAGGCCCCAGGCTGACAGAGTCACTGCCATCCCTAGCATTGCTGGCTGCCTTGCCTTGAGAGAAAGAGTGTGTGATACATTACGTTATACATGGCTCTTAAACTTCCACCCAGAAGTGACACATGTGACTTCCACTTGGGCATTGTTGACCAAAGCTAGTCACATGGCCATACGCTAACTTGTATATGTGTGTAGGAAAAGCAGTCCCACTATGTGGGAAGGAGGAGAAATATAAATATTTGCTGAGCAGCGCTAATGACTACCACAGTTTTCAAACGTGTTTATTGATATAACACTATTGTTATTATGACTGTGAATATTGTTCTCACCTAAGAAGCACTGAAGCGTTATTACGACTGAATATTGTTCTCACCTAAGAACCAGTGAGATAGATATATGTTCACATTTTTTGGAACAGCCTCTTTTATAAGTCATACCGTAAAGTCTGCATATGCTACAATTTACAATTAAAAAAATAATATTCAAACAAAACAATAAAATGAATGAATAAGAATCTGAGCTGTTTAAACTGATACATTTTAATGTAGCTTTCTTGTCATAAAAGGGTAAGGTTTTTACCTTCCTGAAATATATTAGAAGAAAAAAATGACACTAGAAGGGATGAAAGTTACAATAAATGCGGTTATATATAAATTGAAATGAATGCCATAAACACTTAAAGAGGTCTGCTATGCCTTTTGGGCGTGGCTGATTTCAGAGTAATTTCATGCCTGTGATGGTTGCAATACCTAACACAGCCATTTATAATTTTCAAAGTGCTCTTACAGAATTAAATGAACTAATGCATATGAAAGAGCTTTCTGTAAACGGTAAACACTTTGCAAATTTGACTATTTTTCTTTTTATTATTGTCACATGATCGCATTTGATCCTTACAATTACCTGTGAGGTAGAGCCAACCCCAAACTGTGTTTGCTACTGTTGTTTTCATTGTCCTTCTTTACAGTGGAGGAAACTCAGAAGTATTAAACTAGTCTCTGTGATTCTGTGGTTAGTAAACAGAGGACTTGGGGCTAGAACTTCAGTCTGTAACTCTTTGGTCACTCCCCTTCCCACACACAGTGCTGCCTCTTCAGTCAAATTCTTGTGTGTAACTTACATGCAGCCGGGAGAAATTAAAAATTACTCACTTGAAAGAGAAAAGATAATTCCCAATTTCCCAAGACACAGCTGGCATTGTGCGTGCAAACAAGCCGAGGGGACAGAATCTACTACCTTCTGATAAGGAACTCTGGAAAGGATGGAATCGTTCTAAGGCCTTACATTAGTGGTGAGAAAATGGTCTTTCCAAGGGGCCAATTAGTGGGTTGGTAGCCTGAAGTATTTCACAGGATGTCATAGCTCAAGGAGGCTGAGGAAAGGTAGTTATGCCTGCCTTGAAGAACTGTGCAAAGTAGGTTAGCAGCATTGCTTCCATTTTTGTGAAAGAGAATGCCTTTCTAATTTTAGAGTCTTTTAAGAGATGGGTAGGCTTTTGTGTAGGGGAAGCTTTTCTCAGTGCTCATTTCGAGAGGTGCCTGTGAAATCACTTTATATCCTGTTTGGAAAAGGAAGACAATGTGGTGGAAATGAAAAATGAGTTTGCGTAAAAAGTTATCTTTCCCAGAAGAGACGGCGGAAATAGGGCTCCACAGCCATACTTATTACTTTTTCCCTAAGTTACAGAGATGTGTATTATCAGTTCAATGCAGGTATTGGGTTCCTTTAACTGTAATGTGTCTCCTGAAGTTATACAGTAAGGAGTATTTATTTAGCAGATCATTCCAGAAGGGACAAAGGCTTTCTTTTAACTCCTGGAGAGTGTTGGATATTCCCTAACTTCTCAATATCTCCAATGTAATTTATTTTGTAAATTCCAATTTTCAGAGCATTAAAATGTAGTTTATAAAATGACCTTTTCATTTATTTAAAACATTTTTTTAATGTTTATTTTTGAGAGAGAGAGAGACAGACAGACAGACAGAGTATGAGTGGGGTAGAGGCAGAGAGAGGGGGAGGCACAGAATCTGAAGCAGGCTCAAGGCTCTGAGCTGTCATTGCAGAGCCTGATGCAGGGCTCGAACCCACGAATCTTGAGATCATGACCTAAGCCGAAGTCAGATGCTTAACCGACTGAGCCACCCAGGTACCCCTGATCTTTTATTTTTTAATCCATTTTTTCTCTGGTAAAACAGCAAATATTCCAAATGCAAATGCCCCCATAAAGAAAAGAAGGGTTCCCCCAAGGACCTGAGGTCTCTTTAGGTGTAGGTAATTGTGTGTAGCTTTAAGTAACTGAGGTTGAATTTTATCCTAAGAAGCCACTTATGAAACTTTGTTTTAACTGCAGAATTTACATATATTTTAAAATGAAGAATTCTGTCTATAAAGATGAAGGCTTAGAGAAATCTGGGATCTAAGATTGTAAAATTACCAACTAGTCTGGTTGTCAAGTCCTAGAAGGATTACATTATAATTTTTTAATGTTTATTTTATTTTTGAGAGACAGACAGTGTGAGGGGGGAAGGGGCAGAGAGAGAGGGAGACCCAGAATCTGAAGCAGGCTCCAGGCTCTAAGCTTTCAGCACAGAACCCAACGTGGGGCTCGAACTCACGAACCAAGAGATCATGACCTGAGCCTAAGTCGGACGCTTAATCCACTGAGCCACCCAGGCACCCGTAGGATTATATTAGATTAGAATTGAAGGTGGTCTTTTCAGGACTAACGACAATGAGACTCTCCTGAATTGGGAGTGTGCTTAAGACTTCCATCACCTTGAGGCACGTGGGTGGCTCAGTCTGTTGAGCGTCCGACTTCGGCGCAGGTAATGATCTCACAGCTCTTGAGTTCAGGCCCTGTGTTGGATTCTGTGCTGACAGCTCAGAGCCTGGAGGCTGCTTCGGATTCTGGGTCTCCCTCTCTCTCTGCCCCTCCCCCACTCACGCTCTGTCTCTCTCAAAAATAAATAAACATTAAAAAACAAGAGAGACTTCCATTACCTCCAGAGAGACTGCAAATCTAAGGAGGGAACTGAATAATCCTAATGAGTATTTAACTTATGGAGTCCCATTTAATCCTCATAAACTACTATGGAGAGTTCATATTTTATAGAAGAGATAGCAAGATCAGATAGAAGTTTGTCAGTGGGCCTACAGCCACATAGCTACATGCAAATATAGATTTAAATCCAAATCTATGAGTCTCTCAAACCTTATTTCACTATATCTTTGTAGGTTCAAAAAGACCTTAGGTGGGATGCCTGGGTGGCTCAGTCAGTTGAGTGTCTGACTTCGGCTCAGGTCATGATATCACCATTTGTGAGTTCGAGCCCTGCATCTAGCTAGCTGCTGTCAGCACAGAGCCTGCTTCAGATCCTCTGTCCCCACCTGTCTCTGCCCCATCCCGCTTGTGCTCTCTCTCTCAAAATTGAATAAAATGTTAAAAAAAAAAGACCTTAGTTAAAGTCTTAGTAGATAGAGTTATATGGAGTTACTAAGAGAAACCAAAGCTATCAAAGCTTTCACTAATACTTCAGACTATTACCAAGGACAACTAGACCCTCTTACCTTGAGGCTCAAACACAGAGTTTAAAGCTAAAATAGATGGCTTAAAACTGAGGTTGCATTCATGCCAAGCTCCCTTGTAGGCCAGTTAGCAATAGCTGACTTTGAGTTAGACACACTTCCATGGTCCAATCAGCTAATGTTAGAGTGGCAGTGTAAATCACTGCAATCTTTGGGACACGTGTGACCTATAAGAACACTTCTGTTTATTTTGTTCATCTGGTATTTGTGATAGACATGTAAGAGTCCTGCCCTGTACACGTCAATGTATAGAAGGGACCTAGTTAGGACAGATTTGTCATTTATTAGTATTGGCCAAACTGCTTCCAGGTTCAAATAATATTTATATCCATTAATATCTGGCTTGAATGGAATTCTGTAATTTAGCAAGTAATTTCATTATATGGTACTTTCCTTTTTGTTTGTCTTTTCATGAGAATATGGATCTTGTTTGTGTTGTATACTATGGCAACACTAACTCCTAGAACAGGTGCTTTGCGTAGAGGTCAGTAAATGTTTGTTTAGTGAACATAAACATAGGCCTACAATGATTCTTGCCAATCTGTTTCCCTGCTTAGTTCCTTTGCCTGTTTACCACATGAGTTATTTTTTCTTCAATTCTTCACTCTCCTTGAACCTCTAATCTTTTCGGTAAAACGTGCCCTCTCCTACATTGAAGAAAAGATGGAAGGCATCAGATGGGAATTTCTTCCACCATTGTCTCCAAACCCACAAAGTTTTACTTGCTTCCATCTTTTCTTAATCCAGTGGGCAAAATGGGGTGGGAGTAAAAGTTGCTCTGTTCCTTGCAGACTCAGGCTAACATAGGCTCTTTCCTCTTCAACATGGGGTTTCCAGTGTTTTCCTGGGCGTAGGGCTATCCAGTCAGCAGAGGAAGGAAGGGAGAGAAGATGATACTTAGAAAGTTTGTATGGGTCAGATCTGGAAATGGACCAGCACCTAGACACATGGCGACTTCTAACCATCCAGGAGTCTGAGAAATGCATTCTTTTTGCACGCCCTACAAGAAAGGAAATGGCAAACGTTTAGCCAGTCTATCTCATCCTATTTGGTTTGTTTTATCTACTATGTTTTTACCTTCACCTTCTAGATTGGCTCATTCCATCAGATTTTTAAAGCATGATTAAGTTTCTCCCAATTTTTAAAATAAACAACAACAACAATAGCACTTTCTTTGCATCCCCCAATGTATTCGTTTCCTAGGGCTATTGTAACAAAGTACCACAAACTGGATGGCTTAAAACAACATAAATTTATTCTCTCACCTTTCTGGAGGATGGAATTCTGAAATCAAGATGTTGACAGGGCCATGCTCCCTCTGAGACACTTCTCTAGCTAGACCTCTTCCTTACCTCTTCATAGTTTTTGGTGGTGGCCACTTTGATCCTTGGTGTTCTTTCACTTGGAGCTATATCACCGATCTTTCCTCTTTTCTCATGGCATTCTCCCTGTGTGTGTCTGTCTTCACATGGCATTTGATTTTCTTATAAGGACACCCTTATTTTGGATTAAGGGCTTATCGTACTCCATGAACTGATCTTAACTAATTATATCTGCAGTGACTATTTCCAAATAAGGTCACCTTCTGAGGTACTCAGGATTAGGACTTTAGCATATCTTTTTGAGGGACACAAGTCAATCCATAACACCTCTCTCAATTGCCCTCTATAATTCTCCTCTTTTCTTCTCCTGCAATTATAGTTACCACATGTCACCGTGCAAAGTTATTACAATATTATTGACTCCATTCCCTTTTCTGTACTTCACATCCTTGTGACCTGTTTATTTTTTTACCTGGAAGTTTGTGCTTCTTAATCCCCTTCTACTATTTCACCCATTCCCCCTTCCCCTCCTCTCTGTCAGCAGCCTGTTTGTTCTCTATATTTATGAACCTATTATTTGGTTTGTTTTAATTTTCAGATATCACACAGAAGTGAAATCATATGGTGTTTGTCTTTCTCTGACTTATTTCACTTAACATTATGCCCTCTAGCTCCATCCATGTTGTTGTGAATAGCAGGATCTCATTCTTTCTTATGGCTGAGTAATACTCCTTTGTGTACATATACTACAACTTTATCCATTCATCTATTGATAGACATTTAGGTTACTTCATTCTCCTCCCCTTAATTCCACACTTGGGGAATGAATTCTCTGTACTCACTGTCTTTACTTTTCAGACCTTAATGCACTTAAATAAGCTGTTTTATTTTAAAGATTTTTTTAAATCTTTATTTATTTTTGAGAGAGACAGAGACAGAGCAAGAGTGGGGGGAGGGGCAGAGAGAGAGGGAGACACAGAATCTGAAACAGGCTCCAGGCTCTGAGCTGTCAGCACAGAGCCCGACGCGGGGCTCGAACTCATGGACTGTGAGATCATGACCTGAGACGAAGTCGGATGCTTAACCGACAGAGCCACCCAGGCGCCCCTTAAATAAGCTGTTTTTATCATCATTCATATAAATATACTTTTACTATTTTCCTTGTACGATGTCCAGTAGATACTTTTCTGTTTATCTTACTTATCCTCGTAGAAACATTTGACATTGCTGGCCACTCCCTTCTCAAACCTATGACTTTGGTGAAACTTCATGCCTATTTAAGTTCATCTCTTAAATGTAGGTGTTTTTGTAGTTTTGTTCAGACCCTCTTCTCACACCATGTAATTTTTCAATCTCCTCTATCCTGATGGCTTAAATTACTCTGTATATGCAGATGATTTTGAAATCTCTGTCTTCAGCTTTTACCTCTTTCCTGAGTGTCACACTCTTCTTAAATGCCTTCCCAGTAGCTCAACTTGGATGGTCCGAGGTAATTCAAAGCTGAAGTCATCTTTTTTCAACAACACCTGATCTCTCTTAATTTTAGTGTTTGTAAGCATTTTAATCCAATCCATTTTACTTTGATTTAAGGAGTGGGTTAGGGGTGCATGTTTCTCATATTTCAAATAATTGGCCAGTTGATGCAAACTATTTATTGAAGAATCCTTCTTTATCAACCTGAGATGCCACTTTTATATCAACCAATTTTTATATTTTGGTTAGATCTATTTTCGTTCTATTCTCTCTCAGTGATCTATGTATCTAGTTTTTCTTTATTAACAAATAGTTTTAATTATTGAACTACATAATATATTTTAGTAGACGATGACCTTGCTCTCAAACATTTGACCTATCTCCCTCCCTTTTTTTAATGTTTATTTTTGAGACAGATCTAGACAAAGTGCAAGGGGAAAGAGGCAGAGAGAGAGGGAGACACAGAATCCAAAGCAGGCTCCAGGCTCTGAGCTGTCAGCACAGAGCCCGATGTGGGGCTCAAACCCAAGAACCGTGAGATCATGGCCTGAGCTCAAGTTGGATGTTTAACTGCCTGAGCCACCCAGGAGCCCCAACCAATCTCCCCTTTATTCATCTGGTTTCTCATTGTGAGTAGAAACCTCTTGTGCTACATGATTTTCATGAATGCCACACAGTATCCCATTTTTTTCTGCTTATTGTGGTTTTAGTACTTTCCTGGACACTGGGGTGTTAATTCTAACTGTAGCCTTGGAGGAAGTAGAGAGTGGCTTCTGCCAAAGCCTCCATTCTTTCAGCCTAATCAGTTAGAAATGCTCTGTGGCTGCTGCTCTGGAGGGGATGGAAATTTGCAATTATCATATTACCAGCTCTGTAATCCAGCATGCTGCATCTCTGTCTCTCACCCTCAGAAATTTCTAAGAGTATCAGCAACGTAATTTCACCCTTTGTTCCTAAGGGGGAGAATACAAAGACTATTGTAATTCGACTGGGAGCCTTAGGGAACAGGTTGTGTGTGTAGAGTGCCACCATGGGGTGTTCCTTTAAAAATTTTCTGTATAATTTATTTCCATGGCTGATCTGTTGGGATTTCTTGTATATCCTGCCTTTTTAGGAGAAAGTAACTCAACTAAAATCTCTTAAAATATTTTTATGTATGTGTAGAGTGTAACAATTTTTATTCTTCTGTTAGCAAAAGCAAACTGATCTTTTTAGCCCCAGTCTTTGCACCCTCCAAGTCATACTCTTCACTATAGCCATTGTGATTTGACTCCTTTGTCTCTATCTCCAGTGCAGGCTTTTGGGCTGAGCTACTGACTCATGTGTACAGCTATTTATGTGACATCTTTTGGATGCTTCAAAATGAAACTCATAATTGTTCCTCTGAAACTGACTTTCCTTCCAGAATTTCTTCTTTTGGTAAATGACCACCCACTTCCAGAAAGGCACTAAACGGTTGCAGTCATTTCCTTGACTGTTGTAACTCCTAATTGGCCTTCTTGCTCTCCAAACTATTTTCTACCCAGCAGTTGAAAGAGCTTCATAAAATACAAATCTTAGGACATCAGATTCTTGCTTACATCTCTTTAGTGTCCTCACATTGCTGTTGGAATAAATATAAATCATCTCAACATGCCCTGAAAACCCTGAGTAGTCTGTCTACGTCTATACTTCTCCTCTTTCTTCTCTCCCCATGTCCTGTCCACTAACAGTCATGGATACTTGGCCTTTAGATATGTTCTGAATGTATCTATATATCCATCTCTAGTGCTACCATTTTTCTAATGCCTCCATTTCAAGCCACCATTTTTACCTCATGTTCAGTTTTTCAGTGAATAACTGTTTTTCCGGATTCTACTCTTGTCTTCTTACAATGCTGCTCTACACCATTGTCATGATAATCTATTAAACATAGACATGCCTGTAGACACTCTTGACTATAGCCATTGTGACTTGACTCCCTTGTCTCTGTCTCCAATCTAGGCTTTTGGGCCCGTGTAACTGCTCTGCTTATAACCCCTTTCAAATATAGCATAAAACACCATCTTTTTACTATAGCACACACGGCCCTCCACGATCTGGCTTTTATCCCTCCAATTTTCAGCCATGACCCAATATTCATTTGTCTTGTGCTGCAGCTTTAACAATAATTAGGATGACAATAATAATAATCCCCAATAGTACTGGCAGTTACCAATTATTAAGCATCTTTAATGTACCAGCTCTTTAACTATCTCTAATTCTGAAAATAATTTTTCTATTTAGATATTATAGAACCATTGCTCTAGATTCATTATTAATTGAGATGCTGGCTCTTGCTTTGAAATAAAAATATTCTTTATAATGTTAAGTGATTATCCTTCTATTTCAAGTTTACTAAGATTTTATGAGGAATACAACTTAGAATGAAGTAAATACCTTTTGATAGCCACTAAGAGGGTTATATAGATATTTTTCATTGTTGTATTGATGTGGGATATATTGTGATGGTACATTGCTATTATTAAGGGAATTTGAGGAATTAATCTTCCTTGGTGCCATGGGATTTTTTTTTAAGTTTTTATTTATTTATTTCAAGAGAGGGAGAGAGTAAGTGAGGCAGAGAGAGAGGGAAAGAGAGAATCCCAAGCAGGCTCTGTGCTGTCAGTGCAGAGCCTGACACGAGTCTTGAACTCACAAGCCCTGAGCTGAAATCAAGAGTCAGATGCTTAACTGACTGAGTCACCCAGGCGCCTGGTGTCATGAGATTTTAATCTTAATATATTGCTATATTTGATTGACTAGTATTTTATTTAGCATTTTTAGATATATTCATAATTGAGATGGGTCACTACCTTATTGTATGAATGTGTGTGCATGCACATACATATGAGTGTTGTCTTTATCAGTTTTTAAAAATTTTTTATGTATTTATTTTTTGAAGAGAGAGAGAGATTGTGAGCAGGAGAGAAGCAGAGAGAGGGAGACAGAGGTTCTGAAGGGCTCGAACCCACAAACCGTGAGATCATGACCTGAGTTGAAGGCAGACACTTAACCGACTGAGCCACACTGGAGCCCCTGTCTTTATCAGTTTTGACATCAGGGTTGTGCTACCCTCATAAAACAAATTGGTAAACTTCTAATTGCTTGTCATATATCAGTCTCTGTCATTAGATTATAAGCTCCATGAGGTAAAGAACCATGTTTAGAAATAATTCTAGCACAGTACATAGCACAATAAAATCAATATATAGTTATTTGCTAAATGTTTGAGTGAATCTTCATTCTCTAGGTGGGAAGCTGAGGATCAGAGTAATCAACTTGCCCTGGGCCATACATTTAGTAAATGGCAGAGCTGATCCTAAGAATGTATAAATAGAATCTAATGGCCTAGACTCATGTAGGAAGGTAGCATGCATGGGCTGGAAACTTGACTTTGTGGTTAGAATTTTATTAAAAAAATTTTTTTTTAATGTTTATTTATTTTTGAGACAGAGAGAGACAGAGCATGAACGGGGGAGGGGCAGAGAGAGAGGGGGACACAGAATCGGAAGCAGGCTCCAGGCTCTGAGCCATCAGCCCAGAGCCCGACGCGGGGCTCGAACTCACGGACCGTGAGATCGTGACCTGAGCTGAAGTCGGACGCTTAACCGACTGAGCCACCCAGGCGCCCCGGTGGTTAGAATTTTAAAACTGGCAAATTGTGACACCTGGGTGGCTCAGTCAGTTAAGCGTCCAACTTTGGCTCAGGTCATGATCTCACGGTTTGTGAGTTCGAGCCCCACATTGGACTCTGTGCTCACAGCTCAGAGCCTGGAGCCTGCTTCGGATTCTATGTCTCCCTCTCTCTCTCTGACCCTCCCCCGCTCATGCTCTGTCTCTCCCTCTCTCTAAAAACTAAAAATAAACATTAAAAAATGGCAAATCAAATGTCAGTGTCCTCCAATAACTGTTGTCCCTCATCTTGGTTTAGACTTTTGACTCTGGAGTCTATGCAACTTCTGCCTTATCATGCTGTCTCTCAAACCGCTTGGAATTCTTCATATATGCAGGTTCACTACATAATGTATTGTCCAAACTGGGACAATTTTGAGGATGAAAAGGGCTGCTATTTATAATTCTGCCTGGGTAACAGAAGTAAACTGGGAGTGTCTTGGGTACCAGGCTGTATGGTTTTCTAACCCATACATACATAATGTGTTGTGTCTCTTGTATACATCTCTTTGCCCTTGTTCCCCTGCTTGAAAGGTTTCCTTCTTTGTCTAGCCTGCTCTTACTAATTTTTCAAATGCTTCCTGCTTTGTGAAGCCTTTCTGCTTAGTCTCCTCCTTTCCCCCAGACTCAGTCAAGTGTTCTAACATTATGTTTTCAGTGCTTTGTGATTATTCCCTTCTAGGATTTATTGTACTCTCCTAACCATGTGTGTTTAGTGGTCTGTTTTTCTGTTAGACTATGAGTTTCCTGAGGGCAAGGACCATGTCTTTCTTTTCTCCTGGTGCCTGATAGTGCTTGGTGTGTTGTAAGCACTTAGTAAGTATTTGTTGAATACATGAATGCATAAATAAATGAATGACCAGTAAAATATAATTGTTTTCCCCATACCAGAGGACTGTTATCTTTTGTCAAGGAAATGGAGCACGAAAATATGTTCATGCTTTACACTTGACATACGTGACTCAGCTCTTTCCACTGTCCGCCCTTTAGGAAACATTAGGGCAGGAACAGATGGCCTCACTGTGTGTTGTGAGGTGTGTTAAATGAGGGCCTAAACTATACAGCTTCCACTGGTGCGCCACACTGCCTCGAATGTCGCCATCCCAGCCATTCCTTCGGGAGGAATACTGTCTTCAAATGGCCACTTCTAAAATTGTACATGTATTATCTGAGAGGAGTAGCCCTCTAAATGACCACTTTTTCCCCTACCCACTTGGATTTTGCTGGGAATAGGATATATAGTATATGGAATGAGTGAATCTGGCTTGCAATGAGAGAGGTGTGGGTGGAATTTTCCTTGTTTGTAATTATTTATCTGTCCATGTGTCTGAAATCTTTCCCCCCACTGTGATGTGAGCTCCATTAAGGCCTTCTGTCTCCTTTGGTTTACTCAGTACCCAGTGTAGCACCTGACTTGTAGTAGGTGTTCTGTAATATTTGTTGACTAAATGATTCTATTTTCATGTTTACTTTGTACATATTTATGCACCTTATATCATTGAACACCATTTGTTTACTTACATGTTGTCAGACCCTGCTTTTTAATCCTCATTAGAGCTGAGGTACATTAAACCTCCGGGTTCAACCTGCACAGTCCAGCCCAGCCTCAAAACTGACCACTGTGGGTACTGTATCACCAACTGGAGCTCTAATTTGTTTTGCTTCCCAAGCCTGGTAATGAGAGGGCAAGAGAGGGCCAAGAGAGGGCCGAGAGAGAGCACACAGGCCACACGTCAGAACTCTGGGTGCTTAAGGAGTCTCAGCCTTCTTGCTAACTTATGAATTTCAGATAACCATGATTGGTTCTTGCTGATTTCCTTTCTCCACCTTCATGGGATTGGATTGTGCTTCTTATATCCTGAGATTCTGGTTATGGTTCTCTTATCACAAGACTGAATTATAATTCTCAGTTTAGAGTATCAGTTTCTGTCAGGTACCTTTTTTTGTTCATTGCTATACTTCTGATACCCAGAAGCAATAGCTTGGCACAGAGTAGGTTTTAGTTCATTAACCTTGAATGAATGAGTGATGGAGCCCTTTTCAGAGAAGGCATGACTGCTTTTGCAGGGGGTGGTCTTGGGCAGTAGTAGTAATAGCTCTCATAGCTACCATTTATTGTTTGACTATTCTGTGCCAAATGTTGTCTTAAAAATGTTGCCTTAAAATTTTTTTTAATTGGCATCATGATGTTATGAAGCAGGTGTTCTTGTCACCATTTTACTGATTACTAAACTGAGGCTTAGAGAAGTTAGCAGCATGACTAAAGTCACATAGTAAGTGGTAGAACAAATCCATATTGTTGATTCTCGAGACATCAAACTTTCCATTTTATCATACAAGAGAGCACTGCACAGGTGGTAGTAGGGTGACGATTTAGGGGACATAGATGGGTTAGGGATGTGGTATGGGTACTAAAGATAGACTCCATTGCTTGACATATTTGCCACGTACTGGCTCTGTTGCCCTTTGAAACTGAAGTTGTGCTATGACCGGAAGAGTCAGGCTGTCCATCTCTGAGAAGTCTATGGTTCAATAAGTACTGAAAGCAGAGAGGGCACTAAGATGGGCAGACATCGGTGTCTGTGCTGGGAGGTGGTTGTCTGTTGTTCACTACTGCTCTCTGCAAGCCGGTCAGGGTGCTGGGAATTAGAGCTTACATAGGGTTGTAAACTGAGGGAGATAGTTTTTTTTAATGTTTATTTATTTTGAGAGAGAGAGAGAGAAAGAGAGAGAGAGAGAGAAAGAGAGAGGTTGAGTGAGTGGATAAAGGGGCAGAGGGAGAGAGGGAGAAAGAGAGAATCCCAAGCAGGCTTTGTGCTGGGCTTGAACTCATGAACCATGAGATCATGACCTGAGCTGAAACCAAGAGTCGGGATGCTTAACTGACTGAGCCACTCAGGCTCCCCAGCTGAGGGAAAATGGTTTAATTAATTTTGGATTATCTGCTTGGTTCCCCAAGAAAAAAACCTCAGATTAATTCATAATATGAAATTTGTTGTTCCTCTCTTCCTTTTCCTTTCTTTTTTTTTCTTTCCCTTCCCTTTTCTTTTTGCCTCTCCCTCTTTCTCTCAGCAATAAATAAGTTGAAAACCTTTTTGGATAATTGATTTTATTTGGCCGAATCTGAATGGGAAGTGAGCCAAAATACAAAGGTAATTGTGTTAGAATTTTAAATAAAATCTCTGATACTCAAATGAAATGCTGAATTGTGGGGTTGATCAATTCACATACCTGGCTTGTGCGAGCTTTCACAGATTTTGAGGTGGTGGACACTACAAATTAACTGGCAGTTTATCAACATTCTAGCCTCTTGCTTTTTACCTAGGAGGGTAATACATTTCAAGGAAGAGTGGTGCAACCTACTGTGAGTGGAAATTGCTGGTAGTGCTTAGAGTAGTGGGAAGCCAATAACCTCTAGTCCAAGGGCAAGTACCTGGGGGCAATCAGTTCATTGACCGGACTGGTGATGAACTTGTCAGATTTTGAATGTGTTTTCCAAAATTAATGGACATTTGCCTTTTCCAAAGGGATGGAAAGGGAAAAGAGTTAGAATTACAAAGGAGCTGGCATATGTTATTTCAAAGGTTTAACTTCCCAAAATGGAAGTAGTTACTTGGTAGCAAGTAACAATTTTCATTCTCTTTGTGCATCAAAAGATGCCTCATTAACACCAGAGGTACTCCTTGTGATCCAATCAGATGGATCATTTTATGCTTAATCTACTCATTCTTGCCTTTGTCTGTTTGTGCTGATCTTTGCCTGGATTACCTTTCTGTCTATGTCAGTCTTCACCATTCTCTATTTTCTCCTTTTTCTCTTTTTTTTCCTCCTCCACCTCATCTTTCTCTTTCCCTTTTTCCTCTAACCCTCCTTCTCTTCTTAATAATGACAAAATACCAAGGATTAAAAAAGCTTTGGTTTGCAATTAATGATTACTTAAAGAATTGCCACACAGTGCCTATACACACTGAATAGAAGTTACCTGAATGATCTCTTTTGAGACATTTTTTTCTTTTATAATCTTATGCATAAGGAGTCTGTATAACAATAGTTTAAGACCCCAAATGTCAGATACTGGTTAAGTGATTTCCAACCACAAACAAGAAGGATTATTCCAGAAAAATGAAAAAAATTAAATTTGTGCAGTGTAGGGGAACATATAGATAATGTGTAACTGGTACACACAGGGACTTGTGGCCACCCTACCTAATATGACTTGCACTGTGTTATTTTCTTTAATCTTCATTATCTTGATTAATTCTCACAACCACCCAATGTGGAAGATATTATTATCTTCATTCTAAAACACATGGGGACACTGAGATTCAGAAAGGTTAAGTAACTTGCTCAGAGTTAAGTAGCTAAGGAATAGTGGAGTTGGGATTTGAACTCATGTCAGCATTGCTCCAAGGACCAATTCACATTCTTCCCTCTAGTCCTCAAGATGCAACTCATTAAAGTCCACTTTGAGAACTCTAGCTCTGTAAGTTGGTTAATAATCTGAACTCATAATCACAGTCTGAACTAACAATTCTAAAACTTGACTATATGTTTTCATAAGTTATCCTTTGTTTCATGTGAATAAGCTTGAGACTTAAGCTTCTTTTATATACAACGCTGAGCATACAATAGGTACATTGGGCATACAATTCATCTTGAAGCAGAGGGAAAGTCAAGCTGTGGTTCTGAACATAGAAATTCCAGGAATAAGGAGTATTTGTTTACTTAAAGTCTAAACAACTGGATGAGACCTAAAGCCAATCCAAATAAGTGTTATATATAGTTTGTTTGGGAAGAGTTGGGGTGAGACACTGCAAGAAGGTAATTTGGTGATTTTTTTTCTTTTTGCTTCACTGATTGACCAGTTAATGTTGTAGCGCAGCGTCTCATACACACAAGAGTTTTGACTATGTTGGGTGAATCCTCAGTCAATAATCAATCATAAAGTACATTAGACAATATCTAGATAATTAAAGTTGGCTTTATAGAGGAGCCACATTCTATAAGTTGGTCCTGTGAAGTGGATGTTGATACAAACTCTCTCATTGCTCTTTATTGTTTCAGATGTGCTTTGTCTTCGACTGGCAATGATGTATAAGATGTGGACTTTTAAGTTTTTCTCTTACTTCCTGTCGATTACAGTTGGCTTCTTTAAGATGACCTAAATATTGAAATGAGAGAGGAACTATTTGTCTTTTGAAATCATTGACAAAAAGATTTCTATGCACAGTTTGCCTTTAATACATTAACTAGGATTAAATTTGGGGCACCTGGGTTGCTAGCTCAGCCTGTTGAGTATCTGACTTTTGATCTCAGTTCAGGTGATGATCTCATAGTTGATGTTCTGCTCTGACAGCACAGAGCCTGCTTGAGATTCTCTCTCTCCCCTCTCCCCCTCCCCCTCCCCCACATATGCACGCATGTGTTCTCTCTCGAAATAAGTAAATAAACTTAAAAAAATAACTAGGATTGAATGTATAAAATTTCCACTGATATGTAGGTATAAAATATGTAAAAATATGTCTATATTTCTAATCAAATGTATTATATGAAGGAAGGTATAATTAATCTATCAGCTACCCATAAATATATTGAGTTCTAGTATTGAAAGGATCCTTTGGTGAAGGCTTTGTGAAATGAAATGATCATCTGTTATTTATGGGCATTTGTCCCTTGGAGTTTTGCTCCATTGAGTTTTTAGTAAAGTGGAGATTGCCTCTATGCAGGGTTTTTCAACCTTGGTACTATTAATAATTTGGGCCAAAGAATTCTTTTTTTAGATTTCTTTAATCTTTATTTATTTTTGAGAGAGAGGGAGAGACAGAGCATGAACAGGGGAGGGCAGAGAGAGAGGGAGACACAGAATCTGAAGCAGGCTCCAGGCTCTGAGCTGTCAGCACAGAGCCTGGTGCAGAGCTCGAACCCATGGACTCCAAGACCGTGACCTGAGTCGAAGTCGAATGCTTAACCAACTGAGCCACCCAGGTGCCCTGGACCAGAGAATTATTTGTTGTAGAGGCCTGTTTTGTGCATTGTAGGATGTTTAGCATTGTCCCTCGACTAAACCCCCTAGAAGCCAGTACCATTCCCCTACCCCCTTTTTTGATGACAACCAAAAATGTCTCCAGAGATTGCTAAGTGTCTCCTGCAAGACAAAATTGTCCCTGGTTGAGAACTACTGAACTATGTAGGTCTTGAATATTAAGAAATAGTTCTATATTAGAATAAGCATAGCAATGCTTATATAACACTTATTTGTGGCCAGTGTTTTGCACATATAATTCATTTAATCCTTATAGCTCTGTAAAGTAGATACTATTATTATCCCATCTTTGAAATAGGGTAATGGAGGCACAGAGTGGGTTAAGTAGTTTGTTAAAGATTGCAGTGCCAGGATTTGAATTCAGGCTGGGTGGCATCAGCATGTGTCCTCTGAAATACACTGTACTATCTGTACAATGGAATGGCCAGAGAACAGAATTTTTTTTCTGGACAAATGATATTTGTGTTCTGGCCTAGTTATCCACATTGCATATCCAGGGGGATGTTGCCCATGGTCAGCTGTGGGCCTGCTGCTGTGAAAGACTTCAGATAAACGCTAAAGTATTATAGTTTAAAAAAATTTTTTTTTAAGTTTTTATTTTTTGAGGGGCACCTGGGTGACTCAGTTCATTGAGTGTCTGACTTCAGCTCAGGTCACGATCTCACAGTTTATGAGTTTGAGGCCTGTGTTGGACTCTGTACTGATAGCTTGGAGCATGGAACCTGCTTTGGATTCTGTGTCTTGCTTTCTCTCTCTGCCCCTCCCTTGCTTGTGTGCCCTCTCTCTCTCTCTCTCTCTCTCTCTCTCTCTCTCTCTCTCTCTCTCTGTCAAAAATAAACAAACATTAAAAAATACTTTTTGCGTGTCATCCTTGCACAGGGGCCATGCTAATCTTCTCTGTATCGTTCCAATTTTAGTATATGTGCTGCCGAAGCAAGCACTAAAAAATACTTTTTAAAGTAATCTCTATACCCAACATGGGGCTCAAACTCATGACCCCAAGATCCAAGAGTTGTATGCTCTTCTGACTGAGCCAGGTAGGTGCCCCTCAATTTTTTTTTCTCAAACCAAAGTGTATCCAGCTTTATTAAAGATACTTCTCATAAACAATCATGGTATTTCAGGCAGGACATGGGCAGACATTTGGTAACAGTATACAACAACTTTCAAACTCCCTTCTTCAATGGACTACCAAAATCAGGAGGCCACTATAAAACCCAGTGAAGTTTTCGTTTGATGCTCTGAACAGGGAAAGTTTAGACTGAGGGTTGACATTTCACATTTGCATGTTGTTTAACAACTTTTTACAAGCCAGCCCCGAATTTCAGGAAATGAAAATGGCAGAATTACCAATCTGAAGCTCCACAAACTAAAATAGGAACCCTTTTGAGGGATGCCATCTCAATGGTGACACTAACGTCCAGATTGCTTTACATACTGGGAACCATTTCTTGGGGTCAGGTTCCAACAGGTCTCTGGGTTTAAGGGAGATAAGCTTATGTTGAAGGCAGAGGAGAAGAGGACATAAAAATGAATTTTAGTTTTTCCACACCACAAGGCGTTTGTGCCAAAGTGACTAATGTGTGTCAACATCAAGGAATCCCTCCTCCTGGGAACCAAGGAGAAGTTTCTCAGAACTAGAAGGGGATGGTGTTTTTCCCCTTGTATCAGTCTAGCTTCAGAGATATTCTACTACTGATGTATGCCCTTCCCCCAAAACAACACTGAAACGTTCTGTGTGCTAACAACATAGCTTAAAAAAAGTAAAACAAAATTCTGCAGTTTTATAAAACTTGATAAAAAATAGTATTTCAAACTGTACAGTCACCAGAAGTACACAGTTACCCATAATGCACACACTTGGCATCTCCAGCACCTTTCTGCGCCTGGTCTCTTGTGGCACCTCCATTTTCTGCATCAGCTCTCCCCTTGTTCCCTTTGGGTACCTTCTTCCCCTTCTTTGCAGGGGCCTTTTTAGGTTTGGACTCTGGCTTTGCAGGAGCAGGTTTAGCAGATAACCTTGCGGATCTTCTCTGTGGCTCATCCTTCACCTTGGCTTTATCTCCTTTAGCATCCCCTTCAGCCTCTCTCATGGGCATGGTGGTGACGGTGGTGGGACATAGGTGCTGGACGTGGGGATGCAGTGGCGGATGGGCTTTGGTCGGTCCGGGGGTCATTCTCACCTCTACTTCTTCATATGGCTCCTCAACATTTTTATACCAAACATTTATACGCCCACTCTTTTGGTCACTAACTACTGTTGATTGAGTGAAAATGCTATTTGACAGACCGAATATAGCATATGTGCAGGCAAGGCCCATCTTATGCTGACTCTAGAGTCAATCCACTGATGGTGGATTGTATTTCAGCAGTTTTATGAAAATTAATGAAATTTTAGCTGATCTTAGTAGATTCACCTTGCCCAGAACTTGATTACCTGGCCTGAATGAAGAGAGGGTAGTTCCACAATTCCACTGTATTCTCGGTGGGCAGTTAATGCAAAATTTTCAGGTATGAACTTTGGATAGTTTGCAGATCAAGGAGATACTGAAAACATAAACCAGGGCTCTCCTTGGATGAATAATAGGTGGCATTAAAAGACTATTATTTGATCTCTTGCTTTTGACATTGGGTCTAATTATTCTACTAGTAGATGGTACCAGATCCTTGTTCAGTCTTAGCCTAAATGAGAACACGTGGCTTGGGTAAGACAGTTATATATTTTAATTCACTACATTTCTTCCTTCATTTATTCACCATTTATTAAGAGTTATTATAGTACAGTTTTTAACACTACTGACCCTCAAATCAAATTTTACCTATGATGCATATTAGTTGTATGATCTGGGGCAAATTACTTAATCTTTCCAAGCCTTAGTTTCTTGTTTGTAAAACTGAGATATTGTGTCTAATATTTACCTCAACATGATTGCTTTGAGTATTAAATCAAATAATGTATGTAAAGTCCTTGCAAAGTAAAATAAAGTCCTTGCAAAGTAGCATATATTCAATAAGTGTTAGCTATTACTAGTATTATGTACCTATTATGTCACTGTGTCTGTCTCCTAGGGAGAGGAAACAAGAACGTAAATAGTTAAAACACAAGGTAGAAGGTCATATGTCATGAAAGGAGGAAAATTAAAATGCTCTGGTAGTTCAGAAGAGATAAGAGTCCTGGATGAAGCAGCAAGGAAGGAATCATGGAGGAAGTAACACCTAAGTTGAGCCTTGAAGGAAGGATAGAATGAAGGCATGCAGTTGTGAGAACACTATTTCTAGAGTCAGCTATAAATACCCACTGCGACTGGACTGCAAATGATGAGTCATCCTTTTCTTCTTCTTAATCCCAGTAATATGCAGAAAGGAAATCCACAGTGGTAGCAAATTCTTGCCACCAGTGTTCCTTCCCCTCATTTTCTATGGAGAACACAGAAGGACAGTCTTGTTTCCTGCTGCAGTAATAGAGGCACTAAGTTCAAGGTCATGTAGTCAGCTTTAAATTAGACTGTTGTGCATGAACTCTCTAAGTAATCAAGCACCATGTACATTTTTTTTAGGCATTTACTCTAACCTAATCTCATGTGGTGCTTTGGGGGTACAGAAGTAGTATGCCCTTGAAGAAACTATGGTCACAATGGGAAATATGATATAAATACAGTAAATAGTTTATAAAATAATATAGAATCTAATATTCAGGTATGTGGTGTGAACTTTTTATCTAATATAAGTTGTGAAAAAAAAGATTGATCCAATGAACTTCAGATGATTTTGTAAAGATGGCTTTATGGGATAGGAATTTGAGTTTTTGGATTGATGTAGGGGAGGGGAGAAGAGAGCAGTTCAGATGGGAAATTTTTTAGCAATGCTAGTAATTTATGAATGAGAATTCATGAAGATAACACCTTTTAACTTATGGATTAGAATTTCAGTGATGTCTGCATCTCTTCAACTGCATGATACTTACAGAGCTGTGTTTGGGTCTGTCCTGTCCTAATGCCCCCACTCCAGGTGATTTATAAACCATGCATATATGTGGGACACTTTCTCAGACTCCTGCTCTTGTTGATGCCTTCCACCATCCAGAAACTGTGCGTACGTGAGCTAAATGAATGTCACGTCATTGACAGGAATAATTCTCCATTTGTAGACGTTTTGAGGAAATGAATAATTTTGGCTCATTTCAAAAAGGGGTCTTTCAAAGTCAGCACATTCTCTGACATTCTTCTCCCTTCTTCCCCTTTCATGTGTGAACCCCACTGATTTCTTAGGAAGATGCCCTGGTTGTCATGGTGAAAACTACGCTAATTGGGTTCCTCTAGTTGATGTTCTGTCAAGCTCACTGCCCCACTGAAGATCTGGAATAGAGCACTTAACTTTTTCCTTCTCAAAGAACGTGTTCCCAGCAAGTCAGCTGCCTCAGCAGAAAATGGAAGGTATTTGAAATGTCCAGTATGTTATCCAAATATTTCACCCTTCATGGGGCCAGACATGCACAGTTTCACTTTCATTTGGTATCTTCTTTCCACAGAGAGTACTGATGGAAACTCAGCTGGAGATTTTTAACTGTGTTAAGTGGTTTGGGGGAATTTGTAAAAAGTGAAAGCGTGTGGACTGATCATCAATTTGAGAAAGGAGACCTGAGTCCAGGGCAGGGCTGGTCCGAAGTAAACTGAAGTAGTCCTTTTTTGTAGTTGTCTTGCCCTGTTTCCCCCCCTGCTAGAAGGAATAAAGGAAGGAAAAAGGAAGGCCAGCAAGCCTAGTGCCTCCATCACAAGTTGTCATCTCAAGTTGAGACAGTTCCTGATAGCCCTTCTCTCCCAGTCTTTTAAATCAAAGGGTAGCTATCTGGTGTATCAATTTCTCAGGGTATTTTCTTTGCTTGAGGACTTATAGGAAAATCTGAACTATGGTTTTCATGGCTCTGAATGATTTAACATATCACTTACGTAACTTACCATTTGAAATTGCCCTTGATGACCATTGGGATAGATATTTTGGTATTCCTTCTATGACATCAGGCAAACTGTTGCCATCATCTACATATTGGTTTAATTTTCCTAGACCTTCTTGGTAGTATTGACTCACTGAGAAATTGTGAGTATACTGTGTAGCTCTATGTTTCTGTTTTTGAGGTTGATTCTTCTGACTTTGGAGGAGCACATGCCTAGGTTGTGTGAGGTTAAGGGTTCCCCTAGGTCTTTTTGTCCTTTTACCATCTCCTGGAATACTTTGTGATGTTTCAAACTCATCTGAAGACCTATCATTCCATCTGTCTCTTTAAATGCACTTTTAACTGTCACTGGTCCCTTATACCTCAGTGTGAATGGGTGTGGGAGAAGGTTTGGGGCACTGGTCACCTGAGGGAACAAGGAGAGGAAACACCACGGAGGAAAAACCTGCCCATTGGGTATTTGGGGCTAGGAAAACAACTTGCCTTTTCAACAATTTTACCTCAGGCTGGTAGTGGGAATAATAATGATAATTATCATCAGCAGCAAGTGGTGCCCAATTAAGTGCCTAATTGGGCATGATGCTGTACTTAGACAACTTCACAGACCTATCCGTTTCTGCAGAGCTTGAGACAAACACACTGTTACAGAGACTGGGTTGTTCAATTGTAATATCAAGTCAGTTGGTGCAAAATGTGTGGTTCACATTGCACATAGGCTAAAGATCAGTTCATTTGGAGGGAATATGGGGGCAGTGAGATTGAAAGTAGGAAGGTAAATGGAACCTGAATATTATTTTGGCTTTACTCCTCATCAACTATTGAGAAATGTTTAGGCTCTTTCCTGATTCAGAAAGTAATATCACAGATTCTTTGATGATAAAGAAAGCCCTTGCTAGGCATCAAGAACATTTTTCACACTATCAGAGATCACTGTTTACCCTTGGAAATGGGGATGGAAAAGGAGAGGGGTGGATGGGGACTCACACCAGAATGACCCCGGATGATGGTTTTGTATGGCTTTATAGAATATAAATATATGCTAAGATTTGCATGCTTACTGAGTTCCAGGTGTTGTGTGAAGTATCCTACATAAACTATGTCATTTAATCCTGCTAACAACGACTACCTACATGAAGAAATAGAGGAATAGAGAGTATAATGAAGTTGCTCCAAATGACACAGCTATACAGATTACCCCTCCCAGTACACCCATATTGTATTGCATTTCTGTGATAGTTTTGTCTTATCATAGTCAATCTCTCTGTGCAAAAGGTCAATGCAGTTAGTTGAGGACTCCACTTAATTGGATTCTGGTTAGTTGAGGTTTGGCTCTTTCAAAGGAGGTTGTAGATGGTTCAGCTCAGGCACAAATTAGCCACTTACTGTCCACCAAATAATTACATCTCATGGTAGTGTATTGCTAGAGATTGAAGAGTCTAATATTTATACACCAAAGAAACCTGATATATCAAAGGAGAGGCCTGAGTTAAGTAGTTCAGAGGGCCTGGAACTCTGTTGAATTCAAGCTGTTCTTATAGTTCCATTATTGTTAGATCCCTTCCTTCCCAACAACCCACAAGCTGCCCAGCCATGAAGGCTTGTTTACATAGGGTTCCTTTAATTTAAAGGGAAAAAGAGCTTTGCAGCTTGTAGGGTGGAGGTGAAGCCTGCCTGTGCTGTAGTTCCTACAGTTTGCCCTTACATGTTTCCATAGAAACAGAATTGTTGCTTGAACTAAAAATTCTTAGAGTTGTTTGAAACTTGAGCTAACTTTATCAGAACTGAGGGAGAGATTCCTGGCTTTCCATTCTACTGGCAATTAGTGGAGTCTATGTGTTTAGAGGGGAAAGAAGGCACTCAAGGACTCTTTAGAGTCAGATTTGCATGAACCCTAGATACAAGTGGAGAGAGAGATAACCGCGTATGTGAATCCCCTCTAATTCTTTTCCAACTCGTCTTTCCATTTAGCTCAGCCATCTTGCCCCAGAGCATAGGATCATTTTGGAGGCAAGAGTAGTTAAGAGCATGGACTCTAGAGTCAGGCTAATTTGGGTTTGACTTCTGGCCCCATACTTATCACCTTATGTGAACTTGGGCAAATAATGTAAGTCGTTAGATCCTCAGATCCTCATCTGTAAAATGAGGGGTAAAACCGGTACTTGCTTAATAGAAATAATGTTAAGGTATTGTGCCTGAAACACGGTAAACATTCAATAAGTGGTAGATTTTGAAAAAGTTACTTGTCCTCCCCCAGAAACCTTGCTGATCTCTCCTAATCCGTCACACCTTTGAATACCTTTACTTTTCTTTTTTTTTAAGTTAATTTATTTTGAGAGAGAGAGCAAGCAAGCAAGCAAGCAAGGAGGGGCAGAGGCATGGGGGGTGGAGAGAATCTCAAGCAGACTCTGCACTGTCTGGGTGGAGCCCGATGCAGTGCTTGAACTCATGAACCGGAAGATCATGACCTGAGCCAAAGTCGGATGCTTAACCGACTGAGCCACCCAGGTGCCCCTTTGAAGACCTTTTCGTGAACCACATCTCATGTCATCTGCGTTGATGTCACTTTGCTTGCCACTTTTGAGGTTGTTGTCAGTTGAGGTCTAGTTTTGTTTTGTTTTTTATGGTTGCCTTTCAGATCACCTAGATTGTAACCACTTGAGGACACAGGTGGGCTCTTGCCTGGTACAAAGCTGAGCACCCAGGATATACTAGTTAAATATTTGTGGGAGTAAAGATTGGGCTTTGGGCTTCACCAACTTATCCAGAGACTATTTTGGAGTTGACTTTTTGTCTCCACTGGAGTCCAGGTAGCCACTCTCTTTCTTAGCTTTTGCTGTCCCTACTAATAATACAATCTGGTAAAACATATCTAATGTGCCCAATTTAATAGGTTCCATCTCTAAGGACTGATGAAGATTGAAAGAATGTTCTCATACAGCCTAAGGCTTCTTTGCCTGTAGTGGTCCAGTGTCGGTGGCTCATTTTATTTGGGGAAACACTGTATGAAGTTTGGTCAGCCTCAAAGACAGCCACTGGGGCCTCTTACTGGGTGTGAACTGGCAATGACTACAGCCAAGCAGAGCTGAGCTAGGGCTAAGATCAGCTTCATTTTAAGATTCTCCGATCGATCACCATTGGGTGGTGGTATCGCTCAGACTGGAGTTGTTAACCTTCAGCCTGGGCTACTTTTCTCAGATATTTTGCAGTTCAATATCATATCTAAGGTGAAAAATCACTTATGAGACAGTGCTCAAGTGGTGAGCAGCTTGTAGGTAGCCTGCTGGAGCAAAAAGGGCCATAGTAAGGCATTATTAAGGGAAAATCAAATGTTTACCGGGGCTTTGCAAAATATAGGGGGAAATGAAAAGAGGGCTTCTGTGATAAATGAACAAAGAGCTTGATTTGCCTCATTTCTAAACTTCTCTATCACTCTAGTCACATAGCAGACGTTATTCAAACTCGAATTATTTTTGCCACTCTGAATAAAGGAGGAATCCAAGGAGGGTCTTTGGGAGATTTTCGGGTGAGAGCCACATCTCAGGGAATGGGTAATTTTGCCGTCGTTACCACTTTGGTTGGCATCTAGGTGCCAAGTTGGTTGAATATTTTCCATGAAGAAAAAGACTCCCTCCAGCCTGCAGAGGTATCTGCAGCTCCACCAGGAACCAAGGGCAGGCTCCAGACCCTGGTTGGAAGGCAGAGGAGAGGAAGGAGGGAAGTGTGTGAGAAGGGAGGTGAAGAGGAGAAAGGCAGAGGGGACAGCATCTGAGCTTATTGAGTCAGCCTGTTAATTGTGTTTCCTACAGCTGGCCCTGCATCTCTTTAATCCATTCTCCACACAGCCACCGTTGATTTTCCTAAGCATAAATCTGATTGTCTCATTCCCTTGCTTAAAACCCTTCAGTGTTTCCTATTAAGCTGAGCATCAAGTCCAAGCTCCCTGACATGATGTACAAGTCCCTTCACAATCTGTTTCTTACCACGATCTATCTCCCCTCTACCTACTTTCTATATCACACTTGATGCGACAATAATATTGAATGGCTTACAGATCTTTCTACCTCTCCCCGCCCCTGCTACACTCTTATATACACAAAAGGCTGCCCCATGTCCTTGCTTATGCAAATCCTTCTGCATGGAACACTGTTTCCATCTTTCTTTCCTAATTTCTGTTTTTACTTCAAGACACAGCTCAGATATCACCTCCTCTAAGAAGAATTTTCCAAGCCCTTCAGGCTAGGTTTCTCTTCTGAGTTCATGACACCTGTGTACACTTACTCCATTATGTTGAAATTTGTTTACATGTGTGTCTTCCCCACTAGACTGAGAGCTTCTTGGAGGATGGGACTAAAGGCATTCAATATTTCAGATGGTGGTGAGTGATAGGCAGTGGTCTTATGTACCTGTCAGAAGTAGCCATGGTTTGGGCTTCCTTCCTGTTCAGTCAGTAGATGCCTGCTTTCTCACTGGCTTACATATTTGCAAAAAGTCGTCCATGCAATTATTCATTAGATTCCTGGCTCTAGGAAATGTTTGCAGTTTAAATGGGTGTTTATAGTGCCTTCTCTTTAGGGAACAATGGAATTTCAGGTACGAAGGCAGGCTAATGTAGAGACATTTTCCCTGGCCCTTGGACCACATGGTGTAGGCAGCAATCCATTAAGCCAATGTTTAGGGTCAACCCTCAACCCAGTGAACCCTGATCACCATAGTAATCTGTTAATACTCAGTTAATTTGTCTTTTAGAAAAACAAAATGTAGACATGTTGATTCTGAGGCTCTAGCTAGAGTGTGAGCTCCTTGAGGAGGGAGACTGTCTCCAACTTGTCTGGGCTTTCTCAGAGGGCTTTATACTATGGGAGAGGCTCTCAGGGGGTTCTGGCCAATCCTCTGATTTATGGGGGGTGGGTTTCTCTTCTTGCATTATGCCTAAACCGGCATGGAGGCAACACTTTGATACAGCTCAACCCCACTTGCTTGTCCTGTGCTTCAAATCCCAGGGTGCTATCTCTACTAAGACTTAAATAAAAGTTAGTGCAAGGGAAGGGAAGGATAGATGGATGGATGGATGGATGGACCATCAAACTTGGCTGCTCTCATCACACTATCATTTTTCAGAAATGTTAAATTATTCTTATTGAAAAATTTAAAAAAAATGAAGGAATCATATCTCATAGTATCTGTTGGAAAATGTGCTTTAAGTAGCAAGATCCAGTCTGTCCTTACTGGAGAAATGCCAGTTCTAGTGATGGGAAAGATTTTCTCAGACCATCTGTCAGTTATAGCAATCTGTGTTTAACCCTTTCTGTACCAGCAGAAAAGAATTCACTAATCTAGTAAGTAGCTGCATTGGGTGCTCTGGGAGATAAGACCTGGTACCTGCTTTCAAGGGGCTTAAAATTTGAGGAGAGACGAGAGCTACAGGATGGTGTATAAAGCCGGCCAAATGTACTACAGGAGGCATCTGAAGGCAGGGGGAGAGGGCAGGAATTCTGGGCCCTGTGGGTAGAGGGACTTGCATGTTTAATGCCAATAGAGGTGGAGAAGACCAGCATAAGTCTGTACAATGGGAATAGTCTGGTGTTCTAGGAATATAGGATATGGTAATAAAAGTAGATTATTTGACGGTCAGATGAAGGAGTCATTTGACTGTCAGAGTAAGAGGTTGGCTTTTTATTCTATAGACAATGGGTTGTCAGTGGCAGGTTTTGTAGTGATCAATACCTTGTTCAGAGCTATGTGTAAGGAGGATTATTTGGACAGCTTACGAAGTATGGGTTAAGTACTGAGCTATTTTCTCCAACCTCAGGGGAGGTAGAAATGGATTCATGGCTTCTGCTATTCAAGATTTGTTGCATTGGGTTTTAGAGACTTAGAACTATATTTTTATTTTATTAGTTGCTAGTAGATTGATAGTCCAGAGGTCATCGCTCAGGGTAAGAGAGCTAGCTAGCCCAGGGCGCCTGGGTGGCTCAGTCAGTTAATCGTCTGACTTTGGCTCAGGTCATGATCCCACAGTTAGTGAGTTTGAGCCCTGCATGGGGCTCTCTGCTGTCAGCACAGAGCCTGCTTCAGATCTTCTGTCTCCCTCTCTTTTTCTTTCTGCCCTTCTCCCACTTACTCTTTCTCTCTCTCTCTCTCTCTCTCTCTCTCTCTCTCTCTCTCTCTCAAATAAACATTAAAAAAAAGAGAGAGAGCTAGCCCAGGTGGCTTGGGAGGGTGCATTTTTCTGGTGGACCTTGAACCTGTGTGAGCTTAATGGATTTTGAGTTAAACCTGGGCCACGTTTTCAATATTAGTGTGATGTTCTTCTTTATCTTGTGAGTGTACATGTATGGGTGTGTGTTGTTTTGATTTTTTTTTGAGTCTTTTGACTCCATTTTTTTGTATCTCATGGAATAGAACAGGTGGAGATTGGGAGTAGTGGTGGGGAGAATGTGGGGTCATATCTGATACCTGTATTTTCATTCTCCAGTTTCTTTCTTGGCCTAACGCTTAAGAAGCTCATGTTATGGGGTACATTTTTGGTTGGAGTCGCCCTAATGTTTATCCAAGTGTGGCTTTCTTTGGCCACCTGTAACAGAATTCACCAAAGGAGGAAACTGGTTAAAAATGCAGGTTTAGGGCCCTGCCCTGGATTGCCTGAATCAGAGACCAAGTATCTGTTTATTTCATAAGTGACCTAGGTGATTCAGATGCATGCTCAGGCTTGAGGACCACTCAAATAGGAAAAGATTAAAAGCCAAAAAAACTGAGTTGTGAATGTAAAAGGGAGATCATAAGGTAGAAAAAAGGTAGATCATAAGTCATCAAAGGGAGTTTTGGAAAGTCTAGAAAACTTGGCTTTTTGCAGTTTTTCTTTTAGTTTGTCAAGCTAGGAAAGTTTAGGTCAAAGAAGAGAAACTTGTGGTAAGAGGATATTCCTATTCTGGAATGGTCTTTCTTCTTTGTCTCTCCCTGTACAAATCTGACGAGTTCTTCAAGGGTCACCTCCCCTCATATATTTCAGGATCATTCCAGCCCCTGATGACTCTTGTGGTTTTCAGAGCTGTCTTTCACTTCCTAGTTGTTCCTTACTTTTCCCTTTTAGCTCTGGGGCCTCTTGTGTGTTGTTAGCTTGGGGCCTCTCGATGTACTGACAGCTTGCCATTGAATTTGTGGGGACTTTGCCCTTGAATTTGGATCTGGGATTTACCTGCTTCTTGCCTTTTGATGTTGTCTCACCAACTCATCTCTAAACTCCTTAGAGGCTGCAGCTTATTCTTCTTTACACACTGATTGTGTAGCATCTGATACCATACTTGTCACCCAGTAGGAGCACGATCAATGCTTGCAGAGTGAATGAGAGATTTCAGAGGACATGATGTAGCTTTGCTTGAGAAAACACAAATACCAAAGCTCTGTTGAATAAAGGGGAAAGTGAACCTAAACCACATGCTTATGTTCACTAAAATAGTCAAGTACTTAAAAATGAAGTGTGCAAAGTTCTCTGTCTTCTCAGGAGCTTTGAAAGAATTGCAGCGAGTCCAAATTCTTTATTTTCATTTATGAGACACCCATTTCCATAACTCGCCTTCCATTTTCAACACTTTCTTTCAATTCCAACTATGACTCAGGCTTGCTTTTTATTTCTGGCAGCATGTTGTCTTTTAACTGGGGAGTGAAAAAGAACTTGGAACAATGACTTTCAAACTTCCCTAGTCCTTCGATAACAGTCCTTCTTAAGTGCTGAGGGATAGCCAGTGGTGCATTCACTGATTACATCATCCATTATCCTGGTCCTGCCATGGGATCTTTTTCCTCCTTTTGGGATTTGATAACTGACCCTGTTGGATTTAATTTGTCAAAATGCGTCTTCCCCAATTCTTCCTTCCCCCTCTTTCTTTCTTTGAAGCCACAGTTTCCCTGATTTTAGAGTGTGGGGGACTAGGGATGGGTGGGAGTTGATGCCTGCCTGGGCTTTTTAAGTACCAACAGCAACATTATTTCTATATTTTTTGTTCTGCCACTGAAAATGCCTCAGCCCACACATAACTAGTTCTCATTCTCTTCTTGTTCCCCCGCCCACAGCATCCTCCTGCTCCCCCTCAAATGCCTGCCCCCCTTCTCGGTGGCTACTTTCCTTCACAGTTCCAGAATGGTTTCATTCATCACTGTCACAGTTCCTGTCGATGGTAAACTCTACCATCTTATCTGCGGCCACCAGTAAATGAGTTTGCATTTAATATTTTAAAGAGTTTTCTTTGTTTCTGACATTTCTCCACCCACTGATACTTGCACTTCTGTGGCTTGCTGTCACCTTTTTCTCTGCCAGTTGGTTGGCAGGAACCAATCTCCCCCAGAAAATGCAAGAGGATCATCCTGTCACTCAGGAAATCTGTTTAATTTTCATCTGACATTGGTTACAAGTGCTCACTTTCTTCTCTGGGCGAGGAAGGCAGACTTAAGAAGAGGAGGAACAATTTAAGAATTTGGCAGAGGAGGCTGAAAGTTGAAAATGATTGGGCTGGACGCTGGGAAATTTTGGATTTGAATTCCTGCCTTGGGCTGACCTGCTGTCAGTTGTGTGTAAATTACTTACTCTATCCGTGTCCTCTCCTGTCCTATGGGAATGATGTTAATTTCTAAGCTGGCAATGGAGGACAGGAGCAATGGATACAATATTTGGAAAATAAAAAGAGCTTTGACAATAATGACACTGCTTGCTGAAAGCTTGGTGTGTGCAAGGGTGGTAGATTGTTTGCACACATGATCTGTGCTCCTGAAGACAACATTGAGTAATTTGAGGCTCAGAGATCTTCAGTATCTTGCTCGAGACCACATGGCTTATAAACAGTGTAACAAAGATTTGAACACTGTTCCGTCTGTCTCCAGAGTTTACACTCTCAGGATTTTGTTATGCAAGTTCAGGGTGGCACTGGGCATAATTGGGTGTTCTCAGTGATTTGTGTCCCCTCTTGCCTTGTTTTCCCTTAAGATTTCCACTAATATGGGGCTGATGCATGACTAGGAGTGTCTGGGTTTGGATTTCAGCTCAGCCGTTTATTAACTATGTAAATTTGGGCCACTTATTTTAACCTCTTTGTGCCTATTGTGTCTGTGAAATGGGGATGATAAAGGATGAAAACCGCTTCTACCCCATAGATTTGTTGTGGGGCTTAGCAAGTTAATACATATGCAGTACTTTTGCTGAACACATTGCAAATCCTCAATGATCATAGCTATCACCATCATCAGCCACAGCAGTATTTCCTCACAGTGATTCTCCCCGGACCGGTTCCGTGTGGCTGGTTGGCCATGTTCCAGATGTCTTCTTCCTTATTAAACAAACAAACTCTTTGTTCTATGTATTCTTTTCAGAGAGTATTACTCTGTACCTTCCAAGGTGACTGATCTTTCTAAGGTGAATTAACTTGTTCTGGAGTATGATATGTTACATTTGATTTGAGGTTTCTGATCATACAGTTCTTTAACCCCAAGAGGTAAAATCATTTAGTATAGATTTTAAATTGTGAACCTGAATGGGATAAGGTGCAGGGTGGGTTGTGGTGTGGTTAGGACTAGAGCATGTTTTATTCAAATACATCAGGGCCACTTTTAGATCTTTTATGCATACATTTAGCTTCCTGGTAAAATTTTGTTGGAATTATAATAATAGCAAACACTTATATAGTAAGTACTTTGTGCCTGACATTGTTCTCAACACTAAAGATTATTTCATTTAATCCTCAAGACAACGTATGAAGTAGACATTATCCTCATTTTTCAGAAGAAATTCAAGCACAGAAAAGTAACTAGCTCAAGGCTAAATAACTAGTAGTAAGTGGCTGAATTGGGATTCAAGCCCAGGCTGTACTGTTAGCTACCACACTGAATTGCTTCTGTTTGAAGAAATGGTGTCTTTTTTTTTTAAGTAAGTTTGAAAACCAACTGATCTTTAATAATGAAAATTTAGGGCATTGATTTATGGTGAGAAGGTTAGGTGATGTCAGAAAGCGGTTGCTCTGAGACTGTATTTTTGTTTGAACATTTAATTTACTCTTTAGTAACTGATGCTGTAATTTTCAAGCAGTATTCTTCCACCAGGTAGGAGAAGAGAGTTATAAGTCCTATGATTCATTAAGACTTGAGGCAGAAATCAAAATGTCTACACGTCCTTCTTAAAATACTCTTATTAGCACAAAAACGCAAATAATATGAATCTTAATCTTTAAAGAGTTCCTTATGGGACAAAATCACAATGATATATAGCCTCTACAAACCATGTTGTGCAAACAAAATGGTTGAAAGAATTAACGTTGTTTCACCTACAGAACAGAGACTTATGGAGATGAGAGAAGTGTTTTCAGAAATTGGAGCATCAAATGATTGTCACGAGGAAGTTGGACTTGGGTTGCTCTCTTTTTGACTGAAGGGCTGAGCTAAAACTAATCTCTAAAAGTTATAGGGAAAGTAGATTTTGGCTCTGTATAAGGGAGGCTTTTGAAAAATAGCTCTTACTTAATGTAGCAAACTTCCTAATGAGTGCTCTACTATGACTGCAATATACTTTGGAAAATAAGACTTTCTGAGAGCTGCTTATTAGGGAGGCCTTCATAGATATCTCTTCTTAGCTATTATTAAGTATTGCTCTTTTTCAATCTGTTAAAATTCGGTCCTAGGAGACAGTGGTCTCTTCTGTACACACATATACCCTTTATTGGGTTCTTCTTAAGTCTCAGCTCTGTTGTATTTGAGATTTGGATCACTACTCACAAACCTTTTTTTGTGGTTAATGGCTGCCACTCTCTTTGTAGGCAGCCTCTCATGTGTTTTACCCTTTGCCTTCAGACTTAACTTGGAAAACCCAAGAGACTTGATCTTAAGACCTTGAGAGCACTAGAAATCTCCCATACCTCCACAAGAAGGGAGAGCATCTAATTGTCTTGGCTGGTTGACTGAGTTTCCTGGCATCCCAGCATTTTTCATGAGCAACTTTCTTAACATGGAGGGAGATTGGATTATAAAATGACAGAATCGGGGTGCCTGGGTGGCTCAGTCGGTTAAGTGTTCGACTTCGGCTCAGGTCATGATCTTGCAGTTTGTGAGTTCAAACCCTGTGTTGGGCTCTGTGCTGACAGCTCAGAGCCTGGAGCCTGGTTAGGATTGTGTGTCTCCGTCTCTCTCTCTCTCTGCCCCTCCCCCACTTGCACTGTCTCTCTCTCTCTCTCTCTGTCTCTCTCTCTGTCTCTCTCTCTCTCTCTGTCTCTCAAAAATAAACATTAAAAAATATAAAACAAATAAAATGACAGAATCTTGTAAAACAGAAAATGGAACAGAATCTGCAAAAAAGTTTTAAAGTTTTTATTTAAATTTCAGCTAACAAACAGTGTAAAATTAGTTTCAGGTGTACAATATAGGAATTCAACACTTCCATATATCACCTGGTGCCCATTACAACAAATGCAGTCCTTAGTCCCCATCATCTATTTAACCCATCCCCCTCCCACGCTTCCTTCTGGTAACCATCAGTTTGTTTTCTATAGTTAGAGTCTGCTTCTTGGTTTGCTTCCCTCTCTCTTCTCTTCCACTTTGCTCATTTATTTTGTTTCAGAAATTCCACATATGATTGAAGTCATATGATATTTGTCTTTCTCTGACCGACTTAGCATAATAATCTCTAGCTCCATCCACATCATGCCATTTCATTCTTTTTTATGGCTGAATAGTATTCCATTATATATATAATTGGTACAATGTATATTATATATAATATATAATGGGCATATATTATATATGTATGTACATGCATACACATCTTTATCCATTCATCAGTCGATGGACATTTGGACTCTCTCCATAATTTGGCTATTGTAGATAATGCTGCTATCTAGATAAGGGTACACATATCCCTTTGAATCAGTATTTTTGTATTCGTTGAGTAAATACCCAGTAGTGCAATTCTGGTTCATAGGGTAGTTCTATTTTTAACTTTTTGAGGAACCTCCATACTGTTTTCCAGAGTGGCTGCACCAGTTTGCATTCCCACCAGCAGTGCATGAGGGTTCTTTTTTCTCCACATCCTCACCAACACCTATTGTTTCTTGTGTTGTTGATTTTAGCCATTCTGACAGGCGTGAGGTGATATCTGGTTGTGGTTTTCATTTGCATTTTTCTGATGAGCATCTTTCCATGTGTCTCTTGGCCATCTGTTTATCTTCTTTGGAAAAATGCTTATTCATGTCCAGGATCTGAAAAAAATTGTTTAGTGTTTTATTTTTATTTTTGAGAGAGAGAGCACAAGCAGGGGAGGGGCAGAGAGAGAGAGGGGGACGGAGGACACAAAGTGGGCTCTGTGCTGACAGCAGTGAGCCCAATGCAGCGCCTGAAATCACAAACCATGAGATCATGACCTGAGCCAATGTCTGATGCTCAACCAACTGAGCCACCCAGACGACTCAGAATCTGAAATTTTTAAAATCACAGGGTGGACCTTGGAGTAGCCCGTAATAATGTCGAGGTATTTTCCTTTTTTGACCCTTCCTGTTTGGAACCTTTAGGGAAAAGATTTTATCTTGGGAAGCATAGTGTTAACTTTTGTTTCTTTTGGAGAGAAAACTCCAGTAAGAGCTCTTGAAATATGTTTTTCAAGATAATTCTGAGACAGAGTTGAAGTTAAAGATGCTATTTCATCTGTGGTCTGTCCTGGTCATATGAACTATTCCATCAATTTATAATTTATCAAATTTTAGTATCCCATGACAGATAGAAGACCACTTTCATGAAATGCTTAGGAACAGATGATATATCTTGTGTGTCACTCTTAAATATAGTAAGATTTTAAACTATTTAAAAATTTTTTTAATGTTTATTTTTGAGAGAGAGAGAGAGAGAGACAGAGTGTGAGTGGGGGAGGGGTAGAGAGAGAAGGAGACACAGAATCCTTAGCAGGCTCCAGGCTCCAAGCTGTCAGCACAGAGCCTGTCGCAGGGCTTGAACTCCGAGACCGTGAGATCATGACCTGAGCCGAAGTTGGATGCTTAACCGACTGAGCCATCCAGGTGCCCCAATTTTAAACAATTTAGAAATCACTTTTGGAAGTATGCAATCGTTTATTGGTTGAAAAACTTTCAATAATTCTATTTTATTAAAAGTCAAGCCAAGGGGTGCCTGGATGGCTTAGTTGGTTAAGCATCTGACTCTTGGTTTTGGCTCAGGTCATGATTTCACGGTTCGTGGGTTTGAGCCCCACATCAGTCTTTGTGCTGATAGCACGGAGCCTGCTTGGGATTCTCTATCTCCCTCTCTCTCTTCCTCTCCTCTGCTTGTGTGTTCATTCAAAATAAATAAATAAACTTAAAAAAAAAAAAGTCAAGCCAGGACCTCCCCCAACCAATCCTCAGTTTTCTGTTAAATATTTTCTTCTTATCTCATATGCATGGCTAAATATTATGTCTCTCCAGATTCCTTTTAGGAAGGAGGAGGAGATGTATCATCAGTTTTTTTTTGACTAAGCACACTAATGAGTCATGAATAATAAAGACAAATTAATTCTCAAAGCAGACTCCCCATTTTTATTGAGGGTTCACCCTAACTATAAAACTTTACATGGAGCTGTTAAGCATCTGTCTATCTTTCCTACTTGTAGTTCACCTCTTTTGTTTCCCTAGTCTGGAAGGTAAGGCAGCCAAGAACCAGTTAGGGAAAAAGCAGCCTGGAGGCCAATATCTGATTGGCTTACTAGCTGATATTAATATCTTAATATATGATGGGCTCAGTCCTTCATCAATGCATGAAAAATAACTGAAGAATCATACAGAGAAGTGCTTTTAGGGAAAGATGATTTTTTTTAATCACTGGTTGCAAACTGAGGTTTGGATAATACAGGAGGTGGAGTTATAATAGCTGCTAGAAGTGGTATTCCATTTTTTTAGAAAAAAAAATATTTTGAGAGATACAGAGACAGCACGAGTAGGGTAGGAGCAGAGAGAGAGGGAGACAGGGGATCCAAAACGGGCTCTGTGCTGACAGCAGAGAGCCTGATGCAGGGCTCTGACTCACAAACTGTCAGAACATGACCTGAGTTGCAGTCGGATGCTTAACTGACTGGGCCACCCAGGTGCCCCTGGTATTCCATTTTTTACATGTCAATAGAGAGAAGCCAACTGCCTCTGGACTATTTTCACTTTTTCCTGCACCTGTGATAAGGAAGCCTCTGTTAACCTGAATTCTGGGGTGTAGGAAGAAGGAAAGTGTGGAAGGTTATGATTAGTGGAATTTTTCACGATCACTTGTAAATTCTGTTTCTCTCTCTCGTTTGGTTGAAACTATTTCTAAAACATTTGAATAAGAATAACTGCTATTAATTGGGGCTCAACTTAGTGCTTACCTTATAACTACCCTGGGAGATAGGTGGTAAATAGATTATCCTGATTATACAGAGGAGAAATCTGGAATTTGGAGAGCTTAAGTACATTTTCTAAGGTCATTCATTAAGAAAATAGAATAACAGTGGTCTGAAACAAAAAGCTTTTGCTCTTGTTCAGTCCATTTTACTCCTTGAGGATCATGTTAAATGTTAGGGTTCCCTTTTGGTGTCAAGAACTATCTAAGTAGTGGAATTACTGCTTCCTGTTTGTCACTCCACAATCAAGTCCTTGATTTTATCCTTCATAAGGACTGTTCATAGAGGTTTGGTTGCTTTCTAAATGATGCAGGAGTCCAGGTTATTATTGCTGGGGTATTACAGTCTAATAGGAACAGGATACAGTTACCCATTTTAATATTGAAAAAGAAATCACTGTGCTTTGTCACTTGACAAGAGCTAACCCCTGCGCATGTATGACAGTACTTCTGGAGTCTTGCAAGTTCCTCTTTACAAAGGCTCAATGAATACTTAAAGCAAAACACCATTTCAGGGATGCTTTAAACATTAAATTAAAATTATTTCATTAAGAAATTAAGACCTGATTCAGGAAATACCATGAGTATACTCAGAATCTTCCTAATCCTTAGCCAATCTCGTACTTTTTTGTACAATGTATGATGTATCTCGATTCTAGATGCATTTTGATGGACATAGTAGAAATGTTCTCAAGAATTCACTAGTTAACTAGTGAATGCCAGTTTGGCCAATTGAATTATTGTTACCTGGTGCTTGTGGAGCTGTTATAAAAATCCTGTGATTCATCCTTTTCAAAGTAAAGCCAATACGGCACCCCCACCCCCGCCATATTGAGTTGTTTGAATTTTTGCCTATTGAACAACATAAGATGTAGCAGATCAACACACACAAACCAGGGGGCGGGGGTCCTCACTTTATTGTAATGGGATTTTAACTTTATTTCAGACTCCAGCCAAGGGGGTTGTAGAGGGAAAAAGAGCTATTTTCCGGAAGAGGCTGGCCTTTCCTCAGCAATGGGAACAGTACAGCTTGTCTGTTTTCTTCTTAATGAGAAATGGCAGGTGAAATAACTTTTGGTGTGTTGAATTTCTGATAAATACCATGGGGATTCTGACTGTAATTCAGTTAGGTCAGGCCCGTGAAGCATTTTATGGGAAAAAAATAGTGCAGAGTGCCTGAGAAGAATGTGTTGGATGAGGAGATGTTTAAGACATGGTTTAGAGGGAAAATCTCAAGGAGAATCTTGTAGTAACAAACTGTAGGCAGTTGCTCTTTCTTTGCTGGAGCCATGCAGTTTGGTGGTGATCTTTGGTAATTGTGGGCCAAGACCAAATCCGTAATCAACTGTCTATAATTGTAGGGGCATTCAGGTTTTCATTTTGGTTTTCATAGCCATATCATATATGTATGTATTGAGAAAATAAAAGATAAAAACTAAAATTAAATTTACGGTGTTTTACACTGAGAAAAATGCATAATTAATAAAGGGGTCCTGGATGCAGAACCATGTAATAATACTCGTAACTTTCAAGCAATTTGTCGATATTAATTTCCACAATGGAAGAGGTAAGTGAATATTATTTTCATAGATAGGCATAACCTGGCAAAATGTCACAAAGGGATCTAGATGTATGTTTCAGAATTGTTTTTTGGTCCTTTGGGAACATCTGGTAAAGCATCAGCATTAGCTAATGTGTTTACCGAGGAAAAATCAACCAGTAAATTTCCTCGTCAAAGTGAACTGTTTAAGGGAAATAGAGGATCAGTATTCTACAAAGCAGTTCCTTAAGAACACAAGTATGTCTATTGAAATGTGTTAGTAGTTTATTCAAGCCACGTGTCTAGCACCAAGTCTACAAACTATAGTTTGTGAGGCAAATATGGCCACCACCTGTTTTTGTGAATAAAGTTTTTTATTGGACCAGTCACATCATTTTTAAAAAATGTATTATCTATGGCTATTTTCACGTAGCAGCATAGTCAGGTAGTTTCAGTAGACACAGTATGACCTGAAATGCTTAATATTTATAGTTACTCTCTAACTATAGAAAAACTTTACTGATCACTGCTATATAGTATTTCAAAGAAGGATCCATGCTGAGACAGCATTCATTTGCTCACCCTTGTAATTATGAATGCATTATTTCTTAGATAAGAAATTATATTCCTTTACAATATAGTAGACCCTTGAAAAGCAAGTTTTGAACTGTGTGGGTCCACTTATATGTGGACTTCTTTTGATAAATACAGTGCAGTACTATATAAATGTATTTTTTTTGCCTTATGATTTTCTTAATAATATTTTCTTTTCTCTAGCATACTTTATTGTAAGAATACAACATGATATATATATTAAATACAAAATATGTGTTAATTGGCTATTTCTGTTTGGTAAGGCTTCCAGTCTACTGTGGGCTATTAGCAGTTAAGTTTTGGAGAGACAAAAGTTATATAGGAGACAACATGGATTGTCTCCACATTTTGGCTATTGTGAATATGGTTCAGTGAACATTGGTATGCAAATATCTGTTCAGTCAGTTACCAAATTAAGAGATAGAATGATCAGATAAGAGGGGCACCTGGGTAGCTCAGTCAGTTGAGTGTTGGACTTTGGCTCAGGTTATCATCTCGCAGTTTCTGAGTTTGAGCCCCATGTCTGGCTCTGGCTGACAGCTCAGAGCCGGGAGCCTGCTTCCAATTCTGTGTCTCCCTCTCTCTCTGCCCCTCCCCGACTCATGTTCTGTCTCTCTCTGTCTCTTAAGGATAAACGTTAAAAAATTTTTAAAATTCTTTTGGATATATACCTCAGAGTAGAATTGTTGGGTCATATTGATAGTTCTATGTGTAACCATTTGAGAATCTGATGAAATATGTTTCCCAGTGGCTGCACCGTTAAACCTTCCCTTCAGCAATACTATGAGGGTTGCAATTTGTATACATTCTGTCCAAAACTTGTTCCATTTTTTAAAATTATAGCCATCCTAGGAGGGTTAACATGGTGTCTTTTGGTTTTAATTTTCATTTTCCTGGTGAGTAATGATGTTGAGTATCTTTTCATGTGCTTATTGACCATTTGTATATTTTTGTTTGTGGAGAAATGTCTATTCAAATCCTTTGCCCATTTTTGAATCAGGTTTTTTTGTTGTTGAATTTTAGGAGTTATTTATATTCTGGACATTCATTCATTATTAAATATTCAATTTACAAATATTTTCTCACATTAAGTAGTTTGAATTTTCTTTCTATTAATAGTGTTCTTTTATGGACAGAGGTTTTAATTTTGATGAAGTCCAATTTATCTATTTTTTTCATTAGTTGCTTGTACTTTTCATGCTATATCCTTGAAGTTATTGACAAATCCAATTTCAGGAATATTTTTTCAATGTTTTCTTTTTATATTTTTAATGTTTTTATTTATTTTTGATGAAGAGAGAGGGAGAGCGAGCATGAGTGGGGGAGGGGCAGAGAGAGAGAGAGAGACAGACAGACAGACAGACAGACAGAGAGACATAGAATACAAAGCAGGCTCCAGGCTTTGAGCTGTCATCACAGAGCCCAATGCGGGGCTTGAAATTGTGACCTGTGAGATCATGACCTGAGACCAAGTTAGATGCTTAACTGACTGAGCCTTCCAGGTGCCCCTTTTCAATGTTTTCTTCCAGGAGTTTTATACTTTAAGTTCTTCAGCTCAGGTCTTTGATCCATTTTGAGTTTATTTTTCTTTATGGTATAAGCTCCTATTTCATTATTTTGCAATATCTTTTGAAAAGACTGTTCTCTCCCCATTGAATAGTCTAGCATCCCTTTTTACAAGCAATTAACCATATATGTGAGATTATTTCTGGCTTTCTTATTCTATTCTATTGGTCTTTTTGTCCTTATCATAATTTTTTACTTATTTAACAATGATAAGACTTCCTATCCATGAACAGGGGATGCTTTTCCATTTATTTAAGTCTTTAATTTCTTTCACTAATCTTTTGTAGTTTTTGGTATACAAGACTTCCAAATCTTTGGTTACATTTATTCCTGAGTGTTTATTTCTCTTAGATGTTATTGTAAATGGACATGTTTTCCTAATTTCTCTTTTGAATTGCTCATTGTTGGTGTACATTTGACTTGGACAACATGGGGTTTTGGGGGTACTGACCTCCATGTATAACTTTTAACCTCCCCCAAAACATTACTAATTGCCTACTGCTGACTGGAAACCTTGCCAGTAACATAAAACGTTAACATATGTTTTGTATGTCATACATGTGATATACCATATTCTTAAAATAAATTAGAAGGAAGAAAATGTTATTAAGAAAATTATAAAGAATAGAAAATACATTTATGGTACTAGTATTTATTGAAAAAGTGCATGTGTAAGTGGACCCGCACTTTCAAACCCATGCTGTTCAAGGATCAATATAGCATAGAAACACAACTGATTTTTGCCTGTTGATATTGTGCCCTGTAACCATGCTGAATTCCTTTTATTAGCTCCAATAGCTTTCATGGATTCTTTTGGGTTTTCTATATATAAGATCATGTCATCTATACATGGAGATATTACCTCTTTCTTTTAAATTTGGATGCCTTTTATATCTTTTTCTTATGTCATAGCTTTGGCTAAAAGTTCCAGTACATTGTTGAGAAACATTGGTAAAAGCCAACATCCTTGTTTTGCTGCCAATCTTAGGGAGGGAGAAAGCTTGCAGTTTTTCACCATTAAGTATTATGTTAGCTGTGAGTTTTTCATAAATACTCTATATTCTGGTGAGAAATTTTTCCTCTCTTCCTAGTTATCTGAGGGTTTTTAACATGAAATGGTATTGGATTTTGTTAAGTGCCTTTTCTGCATTGAAATGATCATGTGTTTGTTTTCCTTTATTCCATTACTGTGATATTTTACAATGTTTCATTTTTTGCTTTATGTTGAACTGCTGTTTTTAAATTTTTAATTTATTTATTTTGAGATAGAAAGCATGAATGGAGAAGGGGCAGAGAGAGAAAGAGAGAGAATCCCAAACAGGCTCTGAACATGATGAGGGGTTCAAACTCATGAACTTTGAGATCATGACCTGAGCCAAAATCAAGAGTCTGATGCTTAACCAACTGAGTCACCTGGGTGCCTCTATGTTGAACCAATCTTGCATTCCTGGGATGAATCTTGGTCATAGTGAATAATCCTATTGGATTCAATATACTTATCTATTATTGGGGATGTTTGAATCTATGTTTGTATGGTATATCAGTTTGTGATTCCTTTTTCTTGTGATGTTTTTATGTGTCTTTGGTATCACAATCATGCTGACTTCATAGAATGCATTTTGAAGCATTCCCTTCAGTTTTGAAAGAGTTGAGAAGTTTTGGGAAAGATTGGTGTTAATTCTTATTTAAATGTTTGGTAGAATTCACCTATGAATCCATCAAGTCTACTACTTTTCTTTCTTGGAAGCTTTTTGATTATTGACTCAATCTCTTTATTATAGGTTTGTTGAGATTTCATATTTCTTCTTGAGTCAGTTTAGGTCATTTGTATGTTTGAAGGAATTTGTCCCTGTTTTCTAGGTTATGTAACTTGTTGGTGTACATTGTTCATAGTATTCTCTTATAATCCCTTTTATCTTTGTAAAATAAGTAGTAATGTCTCTCTTTTCATTTTGGTTTTAGTTATTCGTGTTTCTGCTTTCTCTTTCTAAGTCTAGCTAAAAGTTTGTCAATTTTGTTTGCCTTTTCAAAGAAAAGATTCCATCAGTTTTTTTCTATTGGTTTTCTATTCTCCATTTTGTTTATTTCTGTTCTAATCTTTATTATTATTTTTTTCTATATTTGGGTTTAGTGTGTTTTTATTTTTTCTAGTTCCTTAAGGTGTTAAACTTAGGGTATTGATTAGGGGTTTACTCCATTTTTTTAAAGTTTATTTATTTTGAGAGAGAGAGACAGAGAGAGACAGAGAGAGAGAGAGAAAATGAATGAGTAGGGGAGGGGCAGAGAAAGAGGGAGACAGAATCCCAAGCAGCTCCGCACTGCCAGCGTAGAGCCTGATGTGGGGGGGTTGATCCCAGGAACTGTGAGATCATGACCTGAAATCAAGAGTCAGATGCTTAACCCACTGAGCCACCAGGTGCCTCGGGATTTACTTCTTTTTTAACGTAAGCATTTACAGCTGTAAATTTTCCTCTTAGTAGTGCTTTCTCTGCATCCTATGTGTTGGTGTGTTGTGTTCTTTGATCTATGATAAACTGCCTTCCTTTGTTGGTTTCACATTCAGCTGTTACCCTCCACTAATGTCAGCTGTCTGCAGTATTGTTTTTGATAAATATGCATGTGGATAGATTACAGCATGTATTGCTGCATCTGATCCAGTTAAATGGGGACCCATTCGTGGAGATAATGTTGGAGGCATTTTTGAAGCATGTTCTGACCCCAGTAGGACTCTTCTTAGTTCTCTGCCTTGTTCATTCCATTAAACTATCTGGTGTATAGTTCAGGTTGTTGCTCTTGTGGAGCTACTGACCTCCTCTTAATTTCCTAGGGCAATAATATTCCATGTCTTTGATAACACCCTTAGGCTTGAAATTCTCTGTGGTTTATTCCAAATAGAGCTCTCCCCTGGGAAGAGTTATGTAGTCCTCTCTTAACCAACACCCGCATCACGAGTTCTGTGCCAATGTTCTGGAGCTGCAGGTGGGACAGTTTCCTATTTCTCCTTAAGTGATACTCCAGATTTATGAGTTCAGCACTTGGCAAGAGTGGTAGCTTCTGGTTATCCCAGCTTGCCTCACCTGGCATGGCCCTATGAGCAAGCTGGGTTTGAAGGTAATTGAAGCCCAAGTGTCCATCTCCTGCTATGTCTGGGGTAGGGCTACTATTCTATGGGTGTGGGCTGAATGGAGGAATGGGGTCCCAGACTTCTCAGCTGCCCTTATCTAGAATAGTCCTTCTGTAACATGGAGTTGTGGATGAATGGAATTCTAACGGTTAAACTGTAACTCTAGATTGTAAACTCAGGGAGAGGGAGCTCTGTGTTCTTTGCTGCCCTTACTAGGAATGGAGTTTCCATTGTGTGGAGTGTGGGGGACAGATGGGAGAGAGTAGGTCATGGCTCAAATGCCACAGGCCCTTGCTGTTTTAGTAGATTTTCTTGAGTACATGTTTGTCTTTTTACTGAATGGCCTTAGGACAATTTCTAAAGGCATCAAATGGCTATCCTTTATAATTTTTACCAGTTACGGTTATTTCTCTGGGAAGAAGGTCAGTGTAGCTCCTTCTGGTCCTGTTCCTATCACTTACTCTTTTAACTATATACTCCACTGCTTTCTGGGGGAGGCAATAGGAATTTTCTTTTTTCCCTTAATAAGAATTAGCAGATGAGATAACTTTTGGCATGTTTAAGATTTCTGGGAAAAAAACATGGTTATTCTGATTGTAATAGAAATATTAAAAGGAATATTCATTTTCAAATTACTTTTTGTTCTGTAGACATTTGTCTAGTCTCAGTCTCAAGCTATTTTAACACACAAACCCCTTCATCTGTTTTAACCGAATTGGTGCATGTTCATTGTATTGGGATTGGGATTTGCTGCAAGATGCAGAAAACCCAAAATAATATTGGCTTCAACATGACAAAATTTTTATTTTTTCTTATGTAAATTACATGATTTGATAAGCATTCTGGCAACCCTGTGATCAACCAGGAAATCGTCTCTTTCTGTATTTTGCATCTGAATTCTTAACACTTCTACATCATAGTCCAAAAGAGTTGTTCCAGTTGTAGACATCATTCGTGGACACGTTGTAGCCAGCTGGAAAGAGGAAATCATTGGAGCACATTTCTATTTTCATCCTGTTGGACAGAACTTAGTCAAGAGGCCAAGCCTCACAGCATGGCCGTATGGAAAATAATCTTTTTTTCATGATGACCATGTTACTGTCTACAAAGTAAAGGTTACATTTCTAAGAAAGAGGTAGAGAAAGAATAGTGAGGAAGAACTAGTCTCTGCCATGGTCAATAATATAGTGTTTGAACTAGTGTCATTTTTTTTTTCTGAATAGACTCTCATGAGTCAATTAAGGCAAAACAATCAATTTCCCCCACTTTTAGAACATAAATTTGGGACTGAGATTCTGAAACCATTTCATGGAAAGCATAAAACAGTTAATTACTTCATTTCTTCAAAGAGTGAGGCATGCATAAATATCCTGGGGAGAGCAGCTAGATTAACCAGCAGTCAACACGTATTTCTTTTGCACCAAATAATTGCCTAGCTGCGTTGCAAGTGCACGTGTGTGTTAGAGGAACAAGATGAGTATGCACGAGGCAAGTAAAAAACAATAAAAGATTGTATTTCTTTGACCTTTGCAAAACGCTGTCATCACTTTATTAACCATATAGATGTATCCTATATTTTGTGTCTGAACTCTTTGAATTTGGGGGCCACACATGATCACGTGATTCATCAATTTGACGTCTTCTGTACTCAGCGTAGTGTCTGATGCATAGAAGGTGCTCAATATGTGTTCCAAGTGGATGTTAAAAAAAATGAGCTATACTTCAGCATCTGAAGTCATAGCTCCAGAATCTTCTCTAAACCTTCTCTACCTCATTCCTTATATCCAGTTCATCCAGCAAGCTTGGTGGTTGTAGCTCTAAAATATATCTGGAATCCAGGTTCCCTTCTTCACCTCTGTTCTTGCCACCCGGGCCAAGCCACCATTCTCCCTAACATTGGACTTCTGCAATAGCCTTCCAGTTGATTTTCTCACTTTTATTCTTTTTTTTTTAATCTTTTTTTAACGTTTATTTATTTTTGAGACAGAGAGAGACAGAGCATGAACGGGGGAGGGTCAGAGAGAGGGAGACACAGAATCTGAAACAGGCTCCAGGCTCTGAGCTGTCAGCACAGAGCCCAACGCGGGGCTCAAACTCACGGACCGCGAGATCATGACCTGAGCTGAAGTCGGCCGCTTCACCGACTGAGCCACCCAGGCACCCCACTTTTATTCTTTTTTATAATTGATCTTTCTTCACAGTAGCTGGGGTTCTATTTTCTGCATATAAATCTGATAATGTCACTGCCCTTCTTGAAAAACTCTAATAATTTCCAAATATACATAGAATGAAACAGAAACTCCTTACCATAATTTGGCCCCTGGACACCTCTCCACCTTCATCTTTTACTACTTTTCTCTCATATCCAGCTACAGTGACCTTCGTTCAGTTTCAAGGGCATGCCCAGTTCATTTGCACAGTAAGACCTTTGCACTCGTGCTTCCCTCAGCCTAGAATGCTCTTAACTGTACATGTGTGTATGTCAGGCCATCTCTTATGTCACTTTCTTATTGAACCCATTTGTGACCATGCAATCTAAATTAGCCACACCTCCAAATCAATTTAGTTCCTTGAAACCAGGAACTTTGTCTATCTGTTCAGTAGTGCATCCCTGATCCCTAAAAAGTGCTTGGTATACAGTAGGTCTTCTATGAATATTAACCGAATGAATGTTTAATGAAGTAATATGCACTGGGCATTTCTTATAGTATTGCCTATGCTGTCATGGCTTGGTTCCCTTGGATGCAGACTCTGATATGGCATTTAGACTATAGTTTGCTTATTTAGGAGTACCCTTTGCATCAACACCCATGGAAGGGAAAAGAAGGAAGTAGGAATGGACAGAGGGAGAATTTGAGCTATAGTTCAGCAGTAGCCTCAGTTAACTGCACAGGAAAATCTGGAGCTAAAAAAGTCCTTCAGAATTTTCCTGAGTTGGGCCAGGATGGCCAGGTTACCATTACCCCTTAATCCATCAGTTTTTGCATGTAGGATGCCCTAAGAAGGATCCTGACTGTGGACAAGATGGCTCTCCACAGTTGAGGTAATCTCTGAAGGGGCTAATAGCTGTATGCAAAGCTGCTTCGTCAAGGAGAACGATTGCTATTTCATTGGAGTGCATCACAGTGTCTACCCCTTGTTGTCTTATTTCCAATTCTTCAAATGTGTTTTGGTTGCATTTTTTTCAGGAATCTATAGCCCTCTCTTCCTGGAGGGAACTTAGAAAGGGAAGGTTATTGGTAAAAATACAGCTTCCACAACTGCAGATGATCTCAGGGCTGCAACTGGTACTCCTCATTTCCCTCCTCCACTGTCAATTCCAGTTTTCCTTCAACCTCAGCATCTAGGGTTCTTGGTTGCTTACCTGGGGACCCATTTCCTCTACCCTCAGAGGGGACTTTCCTGATACCCAAATGTGTTCACCATTGTGTATTCTTTCCAAACACTACTCCTTTTAAAATTGTGATGAAGTGTCTCAGTGGTTAGCTGAGGTCATGTGTGCCCTTTAGCAGGCAGAGTGAAATCACCTGAAAGTGTTTTCTTCGCACGACGGCAGCAGGTGCAGCCTTGGAATTGAAAATCTAAATGTGTCATCGAAACAAATTAATGGTTGATGAATTTTTTATAGAAATGTTTTCAGGTGCTGAAAGAGAACTGCCCATGGCCCCTTTCCCAGCATAATAAGGCAGGAAGAAAATAGCCAAACTCTAAACGAGCACTCTCAAAATCTGCAAAGCTTAACTTGAGACTTTATTTAAACTCTGACCTTAAGGAAGGCAGAATACTTCAAAAAGGCTATCATTCACATGTTTCTAAATTCTTACAATTTTGCTACTCCTGGCCTCTAGTGACTTTTTGCTATTTGAAAATTATGACTTGTTTCGTTATGGAAAATTTCCCCATCTCTATTTGTGAATTATCCTGTTGCATTTCCTTTTTGGTTTATAGAGAGCTAGAACAAATTCTTTTCTTGTTTTCTGGGTGTCAGCATCATATAAGCCGTAGGAACAACCAGGGTTACTTAATCAGGAACTTTTTGCTGCTAGTAGCCGAAAGGAAAAGTGGGCCCATGGATAGACTGAGGCCCAACTTAAGGCAGATTGTACCACATCCTCAATCACACGTTCTTGTTTTGTATGAATACCATACATTTTATAAAGTTTCCAATGAGAACTTGCTTGCACTGTGTTCCCTTCCCATCCTACCCCACTCCAGTCACTGGACACCAGCGGTCTGGATTTCAAAGTTCCTGGTCCATGTCTTTCTTTATATTTACTCATATCCTCTTAGTGAATAAGAGTAATAATGACTTCAACTATTGAGTGCTTATTGTGTTTAGTTACTTTGCAGTGTCTTACATGTATTCATTCATTTAATCCTTACTGCAATTTGATGAGGTAGGTAGCAGTGATCTTCTCACTTTACAGATGAGTGAACTATGACATAGAGAGTTTATATAACTTACCTAAGACTATTAACTCATTCACCAAATATGTCCTGTGCACTTTCTAACTTCCAGGAGCAATTCTAGGTACTGGGGATATGATATTGAACAAAGCAGATGATAGTTCATGTCCTAATTTAGCTTAAGGTATACATCTGGAGTTAGACAATAAACTGAAAAATCAAATTTACTGTATGTTGGAGGAAAATAGTTGAGGGAAGGTGTATCAAAGCCTTGGATGGAGGGTGTGGTTACAGTATTAAATTGGAGTAGGCTAGGCCTTATTGATAATTATACTTGAGCCAAACCTGCAGTAGTCAAGAGAAGGAACTATAGAGATAAGTACAGTAAGAATTTTCCAGGTAGAGTGAACAAAAAGCACAAAGAAGCTCAGGTGGAATTTTGCTTAGTTTATTCAAGAAAGAGCAAGGGGGTCACTGTAGTTAGCATGGAGAGAGTTAAATGGGGAGTAGTGGGAGATAAAGTCAGAGAGATAGCAGTGATGTAAGAGGGACCTTAGTAGGCTATTGTAAAGATTTTAGCTTTTGCCTGCATGAGAAAATCATAGGAGGGTTTTGAGCTGATGAGGGATATGATGTGATATACATTTTATGTTTTTTTAAAGTTTATTTATTTATTTTGAGAGAGGGAGAGAGAGAGCACACACAAGCGGGGGAGGAACAGAGAGGGAAAGGGAGAGAGAGAATCCTGAGCAGGCTCCATGCTGTCAGTGCAAAGCCCTATGTGGGACTCTGTCTCACAAACCATGAGATCATGACCTGGCCGAGATCATGACCTGAGCTGAGATCAAGAGTTGGACGCTTAACTGACTGAGCCACCCAGGTACCCCAATCTGTCCATTTTAATAGCAACCCAGGCTGCTGTGTTGAGAACTGACTATGAAGGGTCAATGACAAAAGCTGGTAGGTCAGTTTGAGGCTAGCATAAATATTCTTGTAAGATATGATGGTGGCTTAGACCAGGGTGGTGATGGTATAGGTCTTGAGAAGTGGTTGAATTTTGGAGAGATTATTAAAATGGACTAGTGGGATTTGCTACTTAAAGGGATTGGGATATGAAAGAAAATAGGAGTCAAACATGACATCAAAGTTTATGGCCTCAGCAGCTGGAAATTTCCAACACCTGAAATGGAAGTGATGGTGGGATGAACAGGTTTGAGAAGGAAGAGCCACAGTTTGGTTTTGGATGTGTTAGGTTTTAGAGGCCTATCAGGCAGTGAAGTGGGAGGTATTATGGAAGTGGTTGCATATATACATATGGAGTTCAGGGGAGGTGCACTGGGTAGAATTATAAATTTAGGAGGTATAAGTGATTCAATGGGAGGAGACTGCAGGAGGTCAGCAAGGATGAGTATATATAGAAAGAGAGGAGAAGAAAGTTCAGAACTGAGTCCTGGGGCATTTAAGCATATAGACATTGGGAAGAGGAAGGAGAGCCAAACAAGAAAGTAAGAAGGAGAAATCAGTGAGGAATGAGGAAAACCACAAGAGTGGGTTGCTCTGAAATCCAGGTAAAGAATATATTTCAAGTTGGAGAGATATAATGGTAAATACTACTGATATTCAATAAGGTGGGGACTGACAATTTCCCATTGGTTTAGCAACATATGGATCATACTTGACCTTGACAAGGGCAGTGTTGTGAATTGATGAGGGTAGAAGCTTGCCTGGAACAGATTGAATGGAATCCATACAGCTAGGAAGTAACATAGATTCACAGGTATTAACTCAGGCAGCCATATTCCAAAGCTCATGCTCTTAATCATTACCAGATGTGTTTTTTTTCAACAGCTTATATTGTGCCTTTTCCTCATAAAGATTTCACTATGTCCATTGCCCTCAAAAAGGATGAAAGTCATTGTCTTAATGTTTTACTAATGATGGAAATTTCAGGCACCATTAAAAGCCAGTGTGGCCCACAGCTAACATAATACTCAGTGGTGAAAACCAAATGCTTTTCCTGTAAGATCAGGAACAAGGATGCCCACTCACTTTTATTCAACATATTTTGGAAGTCCTCTCCACAGTAATTAGGCATGAAAAAGAAATAAAAGGCATCTAAATAAAAAATAATGACAGATGACATAATACTATATATAGAAAACTCTGTAAAGATTCCACCAAAAACTAATAGAAAAAATGAATACAGTAAAGTCTCAGGATACAAAATTAGCATACAGAAATCAATTGCATTTCTATATACTAATAATAAGCTGTCAGAAAGAAATTAAGAAAATAGTACCATTTACAATTATATCAAAAGGAATAAAATACCCAGGAATAAATTAAATGAAAGAGGTGAAGGATTTTTACTCTGAAAATTATAAAGGATTGATTAAAAATATTGGAGACAACAGAAATAAATGGAAAGATATGTTGTGTTCGTGGATTGGAAGAATTGATATTTATTGTAAAAATGTCCATTCATACTATGCAGAGCAATCTATAGTTTAAATGCAATTCCCATCAAAATACCAATGGCATTTTTCATAGAACTACAATGAAGTTGTACGAAGTTATGATTTGTGTAGACACACAACAGACCCTGAATAGCCAAAGCTATCTTGAGAAGGAAGAACAAAGTTTGGAGGTATCATTTTCCTTGATTTCAAGTTATACTACAAAGCTGTATTAAAAACGTATGGTGATGGCTAGAAAACAGATACATAAATGAATGGAGTAGAATAAGATACCTAGAAGTAAATCCACACACACATATATGGTCAATTAATCTGTGACAAAGAGGCAAGAATATACAATGAGGAAAAGAGACTTTTCAGTAAATAGTGTTGGGAAAAGTATACTGCTACATGCAAAAGAATGAAAATAGAATATCTTATATACGAAAATAAATTGAAAATTTTGATTAAAGTCTTGAGGGGCACCTGGGTGGCTCAGTTGGTTGGGCGTTGGACTTTAGCTTGGGTCATGATCTCACAGTTTGTGGGTTTGAGCCCCATGTCAGGCTCTGTGCTGACAGCTCAGAACCTGAAGCCTGCCTCGGATTTTGTGTCTCCCAATCTTTCTCCCCCTCCTCTGCTTGCACTTTCTCTCTCTCTGTCTCTCTCTGTCTCTGTCTCTCTCTCTCTCTCAAAAATAAATAAACATTAAAAAAACTGAAAATTGATTGAAGTCTTGAGTGTAAGATCTGAAACCATACCATAAATTCTATGTGGATTACAGTCTTGAATGTATGACCTGAGACCATAAAACACCTAGAAGAGAACATAAGCAGTAAGCTTATTATATTGGTCTTAGCAATAATTTCTTAGACCATTTTCCATAGGCAAGGACAACAAAAGCTAATATAAGCAAATGGGATTACATCAAACTAAAACGATTTTGCACAGTGAAGGAAATAAAGAAAATGCAAAGGCAGCCTAGTCAATGGGAGAAGTGATTTGCAAATGATATATCTGATAAAAGGTTAGTATCCAAAATATATAAAAACATATACAACTTAATATCGAAAGAACCAACAACTCAATTAGAAAGTGGGTAAAGGCCTTAAATAGATATTTTTTAAAGAAGACCAGATGGACAGCAGATAGATGGAATGATGTTCAACATCACCAGTCATCAGGATAGTGCAAATCAAAATCACAATGAGATCTCACCTTACACCTGTCAGAATGGCTAGTATCAAAAAGACAAGAAATAACAAGTGTTGGTGAAGATGTGAGGAGTAAAGGTAAGCTTTACACACTGCTAGTAGGACTGTAAATTTGTGCAGCTACCATGGGCAACTGTATGGAGGTTCCTAAAAAAATTCAAAAGAGAATGTATGATCCATTGAATTCAGTTTTGGGTATTTATCTCAAGAAAATGCAAATACTAATTCAAAGTGATATATGTACCCCTATGTTTGTCGAAGGATAATTTATAATAGCCAATAGATGAAAGTAATGTTAGCATCATTCGATAGGTGCATGAATGAAGAAGATATGTTGTGTGTGTATGTGTGTGTGAGGTGGTATATATGTATACACCATGGAATATTACTCAGCTACAAAAAAGAATGAAATCTGGCCATTTGTGATAATATAGATAAACCTCGGCTGTATTATGCTAAGTGAAGTAAGTCAGAGAAGGACAAGTATGGTATGATTTCACTTAATATGTGGAATCTGAAAATCAAAACAAATGAACAAAACAGAAACAGACTCATAGATACATGAAACATAACAATAAATATACAGTTGAGTCTTGCCAAATGTCACACTATCTGTTATGGTGAGTGCTTTCTTTCATATGATTTTATTCTATACATTATGTCTTCCAAAGTAATTTATAAATAGCTCTTGGCTAAGTGCCCAGACTTTTACTTCTTCATGTACTTAAGTGCTTAATAAATCCACTTTGCCAGCTAGAGGACAACACACCTTTGAACAGAGGTTGTACTCTCCAAAATACAGTTTGGGTGTATGTTATGTCTTGGTAATAGGCTTTTCCATAATGTGATACTCAGTTTTTTTTTCGAATTTGAAGCATAACAAAAATTTTGTGATGTTTATATAAAGAACATATAGAAGTAGAATTTATGTTTCACAATTATATAGCTGATTTATGTAACATATTTTTAAATGTTTATTTTGAGAGAGAGAGAGAGGGAGAGAGAGTGTGAGCAGGGGAGGGGCAGAGAGTGAGGGAGAGAGGATCCCAAGCAGGCTCCATGCCATCGGCACAGACCCGGACGCGGGGCTTGATCCCACAAATTGTGAGATCATGATCTGAGCCGAGATCGAGTCGGATGCTTAACCAACTGAGCCATCCAGGTGCCCCGACTTATATATTTTATTTCGTGGATTTTAGTCTTGAATGGTTACAAAATTGTGGGTTTTTCTCTTTTTTTAAAATTGTTTATTTTGAGAATAAGAGAGTGTGAGCAGGGGAGGGGCAGAGAGAGATGGAGAGAGAATCCCAAGCAGTCTCTGTGCTGTCAGTGCAGAGCCCACTGTGGGGCTTGATCTCACAAACTGTGAGATCATGACCTGAGCTGAAATCAAGAGTCATATGCTTAACCAACTGAGCTTCCCAGGTACCCCCAAACTGTGTTTCTTTAGGTTGTTGGAATGTTACACTGCAATGGTCACAAGTTGAGTAGAGGTGGATATGTGCTTCTGAAGTTCTGACTCTTTGGTATGGTCTCTGAACATTATCTCAAGTAGTGCATGTTTTTCAATGTATCCAAATGCCATAGCCTGTCCTTGATTCCCAGTTTATGTCAATGCATGAAGGTTATTCATATACGTGTGCTCCAGCAGGTAATGGAGTGTCATTCTCAGCAGATATATCTGCTGGGCCAATTAGAAATTCCTGGGCCAACTGGGCCCTAAAGGCATCCAATCTTGCATAATATAAAATTGTAATCAGCTGGATGGATCAATCCCACGTTCCAGAGCCATAAATCTAGTTAGAAATGCCTTCTCCGTAGCAGATGGCCACTTCAGGAAAGGCAACGGAAAAACTCCTTCTGAGTTGTCCAGAGAGCAGTCCACAATCCTTCTGAAGAAGATGTTGGTTATGTGATCCATAGAATCCCCCAGGAGATAATAATGACAGAAAAATTGATGTCTTTAAACTGGCACCTGTAAAAGTATTGCTAATCAGTAGTGACTTTATGCATAACAGAAGAAACCATGAAAGAAAACTTCCTGCTCCCCAAACGTCTCCACTGTGGTTCATTTGATGCCTACATTGTTGTCAATTGTGAGTCATGACTTGGGTGGTTGGGTTATGGCTGCTTTTGAGAATTTCGCTTATTGTGTATATAGTCCTGGGAAGGGCAACACTTAGCAACATTATTCATCATGGCTGCCTTTGCCTGGAGGTTTTTGTTACTGTTGTGTTTTATTTTTTTTTAATGTTTGTTTATTTTAAGAGTGTGCAAGTAGGGTAGGGACAGGGAGAGAATCCCAAGCAGGCTCTGCACTGTCAGCGTAGGGCACGAACTCAGATACTGTGAGATCATGACCTGAGTCGAAATCAAGACTCCAAGGCTCAACTGACTGAGCCACCCACGTGTCCCACTGTTTTTGCTTTTAATTAGATGTGTATTTTGGCAAACAGGTTTAGGATATTTGAGGAAATGTGACACCGAATAGGGACTTTTTCTGGAATAAGAATAGGTCTTAGTGTTCATATTTCTTAGCCCTGACAGGACCTGCATGGAATAGTAGAAATAGCACTAGACTGTGAGTTGGAAAGCTGTGTTTTGAAGTTCCGTTTCTGCCACTAATGAGCATTATGACCTTCAGAAAATTCCTTTGTTCCTCTCTGGTCATGTTTTCCTTTTTGAAAAATGAGTGAATTTAAACTAGGGATTCTCAAATTTGAAGGCATATAAGAACCATGCAAAGGAGTATGTTAAAAGTTCATATTTTTGGTCATCGTTCATTTCTTTATCCTTTGAGTCTGTAAGTTTGTTTGTTTATTTTTGAGTCTGTAAGTTCAGATGAGGCCAGGGAATCTTGGTATTAAGAAGTAACTCAAAGGGTCTATATAGCTTAAAGATCATTATAATTTTTCAGTGTTTATCGAGAGAGAAAGAGGGAGATGGAGAGAGAGAGAGAGAGAGAGAGAGAGAGAGAGCCAAACACTCGCGTGTATGAGCAGGGAAGGCTCAGATAGAGAGGGAGAGAGAGAATCCCAAGCAAGCTCTGTGCTGTCAGCATGGAGGAGCCAGACTTGGGGTCAGTATCATGAACTGTGAGATCATGACCTGAACTGAAATCAAGAGTTGGATGCTTAACCAACTGAGTCACTCAGGTGGCCCTAAAAGTCATTATTTTAGAAACTAGATTAGGTGATTTATGAGGGCTTTTCCAGCTCTGAAAATTCTTTGTGGTGACTTTGCTTCTGTTTGGTAACCATTTTTATGCCTTCATTTTCCCTTCTCTCTTCCACTTTCTTTGTTCGTATTCTTTCCCTGTCCTCCTCCCTTTCCCTCTTGCCCCACCCTCTCATCCACAAGGTATTATTTGGCTCCAGCTGGGATGAAATTATTCAGTGAACACCGACTCTGAAAGTACTTATTACATAGGATCTCTTTTGGCATGTGGTGAGAGACAGGGACAGCTAAGCCACATTCCCTGTTCCTGGGTGGAGAAATACTGTATTTATCTCCTAGTCATGAATGACATGTCGGATGCATGTTTTGAGAGAGCTATAAACTGTGTGCAGTGGGGTGGGTCACCGAGGAGCAGAGGACAGAGGTTGAGGAACTTCTGATGGGTGTTCATGAAATGCTCCTGGTTTTACATCTTCTCACTTGTGATCTATTGAGCACCACTAGTACTTGGAAGGGCTGATGGAACACAGGTAGTGAGGAATGCTATTCATATCTATGGTGGCCATTCAAACCCATTGTAGACCCATTTGTTCTCAAGCTGGCTATACATTAGAATCCCCTCTGTGTGCTATAATGATAACACCACCTTGAGATGCTGTAGAGTAATTAAATTCAAGTCTCTGAGAATGGGATGTTGGCATCGGCTTCTTTTAAAACATACCCAGTGATTGTAATGTGCAACCAAAGTTGAGAACCTGTGCTGTAGGAAGTTACTTGTGGAAGTGAGATAAATAAGACTTAAATAACTTGTCTTCTAGCACATTGCTAAGCTGCTGACCAGTACTGTTCTGGTAAAGTAGGCCTAAGAGTTTGTTTTTGGTGTTCTCTCTCTCCCTCTCTTCTGAACTGTGGGTTATAACTTCACTTACAAAGCATGGGCCTATAATGCCAACTTCCATCTATACACCTAGACTCTCTTGGCTGGGTGTCCTTTTACCTATGCTCAGTTCTGTTTCTGCCAGTGGTATACAATACTCAATTTTAGGGTTTGCATAATAATTTATTTGAGTTGGAGGCTGTGAGGCCACTTACTGATGTTGTCTCAAGTTTAGCTTTTGCATGTCCTATGAATTCCAGCAACAAAAACTAAATTTGTTGAGTTAATATGGCTGTGGCCAGTGAGCATGATTGTGGGAGTTTCTGTTTGCAGGAACCCCAGGTGTGGAGTCACAGAACTCTCAACCAGTGCCAAGCCAGTGGTAAAGCCTAATGTAGACCCTCTGGACTAGAACCCCTGCAATCTGGAGCTCTTAGCTCTAGCCAGGAAAAAGCAAGGTTGGGGGGGGGGGGTGGACAATGTGGCCCTCTGTGACTTCTGGCACCGGTTGTGGATTATTAAGTCTCAGCATAATGTGGGAACACTTGTTGAACATCACAATCGCCAGGTTGGGGTTTCAGTATCCACTTGGAATGGGCTATTAAAAAAAAGTACCTTGACAGCACCAAAAATGTGGTGGCTTATGAGAGTAAAGGAATCAACTTCATGGTCTCCCACCCCACTGCTTGGGAGGCAGCTGCAGACTGGATGAGAGGACTACCGAGTGCCATGACAGAAGGTGGTGTGGTGTTGTAGGAGCCTATGAATGAAACAGAAGCTTTGTTTCAAGTGTGTAAATATAAAGCTATGAGCTGTTACATCCTTCTGAAGCAAGCATCTGGAAGAACAGCCAGTTTGGAAGTTTTATCCAATCATGTAGCTGTGGAATGTTATTACTATTTAAGGTTATCCTCCCCTCCCCTGGAGTGTTGTGTGTGTATGTGTGTGTTTTTCATCAAGGGCTAAATTCCTCCCCTCTCTTGAACCTGAGAGAAGTATCTGAGAAAAGCTGTTGCCAGTTGTAATTAACTTTTGAAGGTCAAATTAAATGTTGTTTCTAAGTTAAAGAAGAAACACACATAATGAACAAAAACAAAACAAAACAAAAACCCTCAAATATGTGAAGTGAGAATTTTCTCTGATTTAGCTTGAGTCTCAACTCATTTTCTTCTAACACTCCTTTCTAGTTACCCACAGAGGAGAACACTGTGGTCTATATTGATTGGTATCCTTTTATATGTTGTTAGTGAGCATGCCCTTTTATATCTTGTCTTTGGAAACAACAGAATCTCTGGCATGCTCAGTTTCTTTGCTGGCTCCCAGCAGTGAAGTGGTCAGAAGATTTCTCCTTCCTTTCTGGTAAAGATTGTGTAAACAATTTGCATTACACAATTAGCTTTTGAGTCCATTCTTTCATTTGATCCTTACAGCAAATCTGTGCAGTAGTCCTGGCCTGAGGTGTTAGCATTTTTTTAAAGACCAGAGATTGAGTTGCAGAAGGAAAGTCACTTGCCCCACATTTTTGTAGTCAGAACTCAGAATCTATTTTTTGCATAGCACATATCATTCACATTGTTTGCTTATTTGGTTGATCATCCTCTGTGTTCACTGCCACTAGAATGCAAACTGAATATTAATAGGGGTCTTACCTGTTCTGTTCATGTCTATATCCCCAGAGATGAGATCAGTGCACAGCATATACTGAATGCTTTGTTGAATCTTGAAGACTTGGTCTTCTGGTCACAAGTCCTGTGGTCTTTTTCATTCTCTATGGCTGCTCTTCTTTTGCCAAAGTTCAAAGAGATAGATGGAAAAATGCACAAATGATCATGCAGCTAGTAATTAGTGGAGCCAGCACCAGAACCCGGGTTGCTTACTTCTCAGTAGATTTGTGTTACTTTAGTTTATTTTTGGACACTGACAGACCCAATGCTATGCTGTGTTTTTTAAAAGATCCTTGAGTGTGGATCTGCATACTCTAAGGCCACTGGCAGAGTCTATCTTCTGCAGAGTTCTGGAGTGGGAAAAGCTTGTCTTCTTCACCTACACATCTACCTCCCTTTCTGCCTGAGGCTCAGCTACTCTGTATTCTCTGGGTACTTAGTGCCCCCCACCCTGGGTCTCAGCCTAGCCTGCACCGCAGTGTTCAAGATCTTTCTAGATCCCTTCTCTCAAATTTTTCTCTGTCCTTTGACCCACTGTTAGTGCAAATGTCAGTTGCTAGCTAGATGGAGTCAACTTACCTCTTTGAGTCTCAATTTTCTTACCAAATAACAAGGGTAATAATATTTCCTTCTAATGCCATTTGTGTGATATGAACATATATATATATATATATATATATATATATATATATAAAGCATCAATGTGTATGTTATAAAGCATTTTACAAATTATGTTTTGTTATTAGTTTTTTCTAGGCATTTGCCTAATATAGTGAACAACAAGTTCCTTTAGGACCCTAAGGTTTTTTTGTAACGGTTGAGTTACCTTTTCTGGATTACCTAGTTAAATTTTAACAAGGATATTCAATACCTTTCACCTAAAAGAGTAATGCCTCTGATGGGAATTTTAAGAATCTTGGCAAATCTGTGATGGACAGGTTTTTATGCGGGGATGGGAGAAAGCAAGGTTTTTAGGTCATTGCTATTCACTCTTTCTTTGCAACACGACTCACCTTGACTCTTTGTTCCTCCTCTGTAACTTCTACCTCTGCTGAGTCAAGAATTTTGGTCAGAATTGTCAGTACACTGTGGTGGATGGTTTGGTTTGAAATGATTTGAAGTGATCCTACTTATTTGAAGCCCATGTGGTTTACTTCCAGACAGATGCTCACTATGACTCTCCCATGCTGGAGCACATTAGGCCACAGATCTCTACTGTGCAGGTGTAGCTGATTTTGGACAAACTGTTCCTTTGCTTGTTGTTGTTCTGTGATTGGTGGACCAAGGCCAGTGAGATGAAAGGTGAGGGTTAAATAGTGCACAGAAGCCCACATTTGAAAAAGCTGGGGCCAAGCCAGAGGGTGTCTGATTCATATGGAAACTTGCCCCAAGGGGCCCTTATGTCAAAATCTGTCAACCAGCAGCTTTTGCAGAGTTGTGAGACCCTGAGGTTGGTGTCTTTCTAGGCATTTTCTTGTCAGAGCCGTCATTCCAGAAAATTATAGAGTGTGGATTGAAACTAAGATTATAGGTTTAAACAGCCCTTGCCTCTCTGCAACTAGGGACAGCCTAAGCAATGCCCAGAAGATAAATTTGGTCTCAGTCATTATGAAAATTGAAAGTAATGCTTTACAATTAAGAGTTTGAAAACAGCCTTTAATTTAGCTTCCATAAAACATTGATGGGGTGGGAGGGTGTGATGGCTGAGGGCTCAAGGGGCCCGTATTAAAGAAGAGTAGAAGCTTTTAAAGCTTTGTTACTAGTTTCAACGTGGTTCAAGGGTCTTGGCAATCTCAGGGCATTGAGATTGTTTGGTTGTTTCAGGTCCTGTGAAAAGGAGTATTCAACATCTTTGTAGTCAGAATCATGACAATTACTAGAAAGGCAAAATGAATGCAAGTATTCTTGATAGGTTAGGTGGACTCTAAATAAATGGACCTTAGAAATAAAGAAGTAAAAGAGACCAAGTTTAAGAAATAGGGATATTTTGGAAGGACTGAGGAAATTTAAAATAAAGATAGAAACCTGTGTCATCCTGAAATGTAAAAAGAAAGGAACAGTTAACATAGAGTGCAGATGGGACCAAATTGGAAAAGAAAAAGCACAACACAACAAAACAAAACATTGGAAGATGTCCTATAACTCCCCACTCAGAGGGAGAATTGTAGCCTAACCAGAAATAGTCGAAATCCTGGACCTCATAATCTCTCCCTACTTTGAAAGAGCCAGGGCTAAAACGGAACTTAACCAGACTCTATGATGTAGAGACCATCCATCTGAAGATGTACTTGTCTGAGTCTGGCCATCAGTGGAGAAGTTTCACCAAAGAGAGGAAGCAGAGTCAAAGTTCCTTAGAGAGCATGTGTGTGTGTGTGTGTGTGTTTGGGATAGAAGAAGGAAGAAAGTTAGAAGCATCTAATATCCCATCAAACTGAGATTTTTATTTATTTTGAGAGAGAGCAAGAGAGCGAGCAAGCATGAGAGGGGGAGGGACAGAGAAAGAGGGAGAGAGAATCCCAAACAGGCTCTGGGCTGTCAGCATGGAGCCCAATGTGGGGCTTAATCTCACCAACTGTGAGATGATGACCTGAGCTGAAATCAAGAGTTGGATGCTTAAGTGACTGAGCCACCCAGGTGCCCCATAGGGGTACGCTTTATGGGACTTTGGCCTCCCCTCTTCTTCTCTTCCTTCTCATTACACTCCCACATGATAACTAAAGTTAATAGCCTGATGTATATCATTCTATACATTCTCTATATTTACTTCATCTGATTCAGACACAGAGGTTTTGTTTGGTCAATATTTTATACAATTAGTTATCATGTTAGACACTTTTCTTTATCTTTTATTTATTAATATCTAGTGGATTTGGTGAGATTTCCACAATTCTTTTAATGGCAGTAAAATAGCTTATAATATGAATGTATCAGACATTATTCAATCATTTCCATATTAATGGGCATTCATTGTATTTCCAATTCTTTTTTGCCATCGCCATTCCTGTTGCAGTTACTATTCTTGTATTAGTTCAAACCATGAGAAATTATTATTTTCGTAGACCAAAATAGCCAACTATCAAAAACAAAATTATGATACTATCTTGTGATAAATAAATTGGCAATAGCGTTCAGGTTTGAGAATGTGGAAAATAAAATCACTTTTGGGTTCAAACGGAAAGTCTCCTAGAATACAGAGAAAAGAAGCAAGGAGGTAAAAATAATGAGAAAATCAATAATAAATATAATGGACCAGTGAATGGAGAACCAATATGTGGCCAGTGTATGTATCTCAGCAGACAAGAATAAATGCAATAGAAGCAATAATAGAAGAAAACATTTCTTAAGTGAAGAAATGGCTGAATCTGCAGATCAAAATGTGTCACTAGGTACCAGTTGAATTTACAAGATGTGACTGACACCTAAATAATCCTGGTGAATGTACTGGATTTTGAGAATAAAAAAAAATTCAAGCACCCAGTCAAAAAAGAGAAACAATGAAAAACTGAAAATAAACAAGTCACCTCAAAATTAAATAAGTTTTTGGCATTTTGGTATAATAAATATTAAATGCAATAAGACAGTAGAGCAGCATTTACCTATTTGATAGAACAATATTTTGACCAAGGTGTTCTCTACCCTGACAATGCAACAAAAAGATACCTTCAGAAATATTCTACTCATGTAGAATATGTGGACAATGAGTGAGGTGACTCAAAATAGGTACTCAGAGTCACCAGAAAACAATTTGAAAAAACAAAGATCTTAAGAAAATAGACTTTAGTATAAATTGATTGATGCATGCATTGAATTCATTTAAACTTAGAATTACTTAAATGATGTTATAGATGAGGTTATAAAAAATGCAGATATTAATAATCCTTGAAAGAGTAGGTAACATTGTTTCAAATATTGAAAATACAGAGTTTTGTCTAAAATATACAATGCCAAAATCACCTGGGAGATCAGGATGGGGAAGGAAAGTTTCAAGGATATCCATAGATTCATGTATTTTAAATTTAAGGGTAACCACATGCAGAACTAAAAGCAGAAAGTATACTTTCCAAATTACTAAAGCAAAAAAAAGTCAAAGATCATCCATATTAAAAAAAATAAGTAGGAACAAATAATAATTCAAACACAACAACAGAAGTAAGACCAAGAAATGCCAATAAATGTGTGAGTTAAACATTTCTATTATAGAACAGACATTCACAGCCTGAACTAGGAAACAAAATACACCTGTACTTCCTGTGGCTTATAAAAGACATGTGTAAAAGTAACTCTTAAAGGTGAAAAGTAAAAGGATGACATATATCAGCAAATGCAAGCACAAAGAAAGCATATTAATAGACAAAGTGGAATCTCAAGCAAACTCATTCATAAGATAAGGCCGTTTATTTATTATTAGTTTAGCCTTGCTCTAATAGTGTAGTCATTAGCTACAGGTGGCTGTTTGATTTTAAATCTATTTATTTATCTATATATCTCCATTATTTATTTGTTTATTTTTAATGTTTGTTTGAGAGAGAGTGTGTGCACAAGCAGGGGAGGGGCAGAGAGGGAGAGAGGGAGAAGGAGAGGGAGAGGGAGAGGGAGAAGGAGAGAGAGAGAGACAGAGAGAGAGAGAGAGAATATCCCAAGCAGGCTCTATACCGGCCAGTGCAGAGCCTGACATGAGGCTCGATCCCACGATCTGAGCCAAAATCAAGAATCAGAAGCTTAACCAATGGAGCCACCCAGGCACCCCTGCCTTTAAGTTTAATCTAATTTAAATAAAATTGAACTTAAAACTTCTATTCCTCAGTAATAATAGCCACATTTCAAGTGTTTAGTAGCCACATCTGCTCAAGTGTTCAACAGCCAGCATATTGGACATCACTGATCTAGAACATGTCCATCATCTCTGTTAAATAAACAGTACTGATAAGGGATTAAAAAAAGGAAGCATAATAAAAGTATAATATTTATAAACCTTTATGCACAAAATAAGATCCATTTAAAAATGATAATTGAATACTGCCAGATACAAGGAGAAACTAACAGTATGCCAATGGGAAAAGAGGAATTTAACATGTAAAAACACAATGTATGAAGCATTATAGAAGATCTGACTATTTAAAAAAATGTTTTTAACGTTTTTTTATTTTTGAGAGACAGAGGCAGAGCATGAGCCGGGGAGGGGCAGAGAGAGAGGGACACAGAGAATCCAAAGCAGGCTCCAGGCTTTGAGCTGTCAGCACAGAGCCTGACGCAGGGCTCAAACCCATGAACCGTTTGATCATGACCTGAACTGAAGTCAGACACTTAACTGACTGAGCCACCCAGGCACCCTGCAGACCTGATTATTTCAATTAGTAAAGTTAAAGTAATCAATTCAAATAAAATTCTTTATCTGAAATAACTATATCTTCTTTTGTGTACCCATGGAACATTAAGGAAATGTAATCATATTGGCCATGATGTAAAGCCCAGTTTTTTTTTCTTGGTAAAGCCCATTTCTAAAAAGCATACGTAGCACACATTCAGTAATATTTGCAATTAATAATAGACATACAAATGGAAGCCTTACTTATTTCCACATACTTAGGAAATGTAAAACTTCCTTTAATAATCCTTGGGTTGAGGAGGAAAAGCAAAAGCCACAGTTCACAATACTTGAAAAAATAACCACAAGAATATATTGTGCCTTAATCTAAGAGTTATAGCTGAGCTTTAGTCAGAGGAAAATTCATAGCTTTACAAAGTTTCTTTTAGTAAATGTTCAGGTTCCAAAGCTACAACAACATAAATGTAAGGAAAACATGAGGAAACAATAAGATTAGGAGCAGATATTAATGAACTAGAAACAGGAAACCAGTGAATTCAACTAATCCCTAAATACTTTTTCTTAAAAAAAGGGGGGGGGGAGTTGGTGTAGGGGACCAAATTCTAGCCTAATAAAAGTAAGAAAGGAGGAAAATCCATAAAATCAAAAATGAGAAAGGGACTATAACCATAAATATTAAGGAGATTTTCAGAGTTATACAGAAGTCATGTGTAACTCTATGCTTTTACTTGAAGATCTCACTGACATAAATAATTTTCTGAAAACATAAATTATTAAAATTGTTCAAGAAGTAGAAAGCTTTATGGGTGCCTGGGTGGTTCAGTTGGTTAATCATCCAACTTTGGCTCAGGTCATGATCTCATAGTTTGTGACATGAGACAGCACAGAGCCTGCTTCCGATCCTCTGTCTCCCACTCTCTGCTCAGCCCTGCTCATGCTTATGCTTACGCTCACGTTCTCTCTCTCAAAAATAAATAAACATTAAAAGAAAAAAGAAATAAACTCTTAAAAAAAAGGAAGTAGAAAGCTTTATAGATGAGATAGAGATAGTACCCATGGGTATAACTTTACAGATAGAATGTGTCCTAATTTTTTATTTTTATCTTACACATTAATTTTTAAACACTAAATTCATATTGATTTATTTTTGTGCATAAAAACATAATATAAAATTTCAATCTTAACGATTTCCAAGGGTATAGTTTAGTACTGTTAAGTACATTTACATTGTATGCAACTACTTGCCAGCACTTTTTTACCTTTCACAATTGAAACTCTCAATTGTGAAACTTTCACAATTGAAACCCTGAGACAATAACTCCCCTCCCTATACCTCTCCTGTGCCTTCATAATCCACCATCTTACTTTATGATGCTATGAATTTGACTGCTTCAGATACTTTATTTAGGTGGAATCATGCATTATTTGTCTTTTGGTGATGGGCTTCACTTTGCATAATATTCTCCAGATTTATCCATGTTGCATCATGTGGTATGATTTCTTTCCTTTCTAAGGCTGAATTATATTCCATTGTTTGTAGTACATACCACATTTTATTTATCTGTTCATTCACCAATGGATGCTTGGGTGGTTTCTTAAATTTTTTGAAATATTTACAAAAATAATATTTTATAATATGTACTGCTCTACATTTTGCTTTTTGATATTAAATATGTAGAATAATTTTTTAAATTTAAAATTTTATTTTAGAGAGTGCGAGCACAGGAGAGGCAGAGGGAGAAGGAAATTTTTTTTAATTTTTATTAAAAAATTTTTTAATGTTTATTTGTTTGGGGGGGCAGAGCATGAGTGGGGGAGGGGAAGAAAGACAGGAGAGAGAGAATCCCAGGCAGGCTCCATGCTGTCAGCATGGAGCCCAATGTGGGGCTCAAACTCATGAAACCATGAGATCATGACCTGAGCCTGTATCAAGAGTCAGACACTTAACTGAGCTACCCAGGAGCCCCTGTAGGAGAAAAATTTACTTCATCAGGACTGTATATATTATCAATAATTAAAGATTTGCAAAATATATATGTGTCATTGTCAATGTGGACATTTCAGGACACTGGCAATCAAGAAGAGCTTGGTTCAGGACTCCTGTGTGGCTTAGTTGGTTGACTGTCCTACTCTTGATTTCAGCTCAGGTCATGATCTTGGGGCCATGAGTTCAAGCCCCATGTCAGGCTCTGTGCTGGGCATGAAGCCTGCTTAGAATTCTCTCTCTCCGTCTCTCTCTGCCCCTCCACTGCTCATGCATGGGTGCACCTGCTCTCTCTTAAAATAAATAAATAAAAATAAAAAAAAAAAGAAGATCATGTTTCAACCAAGTGGACAGTCCTGGGTACTCAGCATTCTTAATAAGGATTTTCCCAGTTTGTGATGTGGGTTGAATTTGTATAGGTAGTAATTAGGATCATGATGGAAAGGAGACTCTTTTCATCCATTGCTTAATAAGACGTACTTCATTTGGGAGCATTGTGAAGTGGAAAGAACCGAATTCAAACCACATCTCAGCCGCTTGGTTTATATATATAGTGGGAAGATACCTTCGTTCCCCAAGCATTAATTTTTTCATATTAAAAAAAGTGGGGCAGAACCTACTCAATTCACTTTTTCGGCTTTGTGAGGTGGAGTCTGTGAACATATGTTAAAAAGTATATTTGGTAAATAGTAAATTTCTCTTACAGTAAGTTATCCAGTAGATATTTCCCCCCAAATATAATGTGCCTCTTTCTCAACAAAGTATTTATTGAGCTAGAATATACATACAGTGAAGTACACATATTTAACTTTTGCAGTGTGATGCATTTGGACCTGCTCATTTACCTATGAAATCTGGATACTGAATGCTTCCATAAACCCACAGAATTTCCTTGTGCCTCTTTGCAGTTCATCTCTTCCTTTACCTCTGCCTTGTGGTAACCATCGGATTACTTTTTATCATTGTAGGTTAGTTTGCTTTTTTTTTGAGTTTTAAATAAATGTAATCTGGTATATTCTCAATTTTGTCAAGCTCCTTTTACTCCACATAATCTTGAGATTTGTTCATGTTGTGTGTATGAGTACTTATTTCTTTGTATTACTGAGTATTCTTTCATTATATGGCTGTGAAACATTTTGTTTATCCATTCACCTGTTGATACACCTTTGGGATGTTTCTAGCTTTTTTTTTTTTTTACTTTTTTTTTCGTTTTTATTATGCACTACATCAATACACTGAATAACCTTCTAGAAGGGGTAGATGAGCATTACTGAGTTATTTTTCATTAGCCAGGAAAATACTTCCTTAATCGATATTCTCCAAACACTTTGACCCGTAGTAACAATTAAGTCCAGAGACACACACCTCTTTCCATCAAACTCCAGTGATATGAATAATGGACAACCCTCTTTTCTTTGCCCCCATTAGTGAACCTATGGATGTGTGCAGTGGCGTTACTGGGGATGATCAAGCACGTGGCCATGATGCTGATCCCGGGCAGAATCTCGAACCTCATCGCACCACAATTGCTAAGGCCAGACCCTTCCTTCTTGGTCCCCTTCAGGTAGGGATGTTTGTAGTTTTGAGGTATTCTGGATAAGGGTGTTAGGATCATTCATGCACAAGTCTTTGGATATAAGTTTTCAGTCTTCTTGGGTAAATACCCGGGAGTGGAGTAGATGGGTCATATGGTAGACATTTAATATTTTGTGAAACTTCTAAACTATGTTCCAAAGCATTTGTAGTATATATATTTCCACTAGCAATGTATTTGAGTTTCAGTTGTTCCACATCTTCTTAATTTTAATGTTGCTGTTCTTTTTATCTTTAGACATTACAGTGGATATTCAGTGTTCTCATTGTGATTTTAATTTACATCTTCCTAATGACTAATGGCATGGAGCATTTGTTCATGTGTTTATTGGGCATTTTCGTATCTTCTTTATGGAGTGGCTTTTCAAATATCTTGCCCATTTTTCTATTGGATATTTTTAAAATTTTTGTTTATTTTGAGAGAGAGAGAGAGGAAGCGTGAGCAGGGGAGAGGCAGAAAGGGAAAGAGAGACTGCCAAGCAGGCTCTACACTGTCAGTGCAGAGCCTGATGTGGAGCTTGATCTCACAAATGAGATCAGGACCTGATATGAAATCCAGAGTCAGACGCTCAATCGACTGAGCCACCCAGGCACCCCTGGACTGTTTCTCATTGTACTGTTGACTTATAAGCATTTTTAAATATAGTCTGGAAAAATTGGTTTGGCTGGTATATGAGTTGCAAATATTTTTTGCCTATGGCTTGCTTTTTAAAATAGACTTTTCGTTTATTTTTGAAGAGATATTGCCTATACTCAGTACTAAAGACAAAAGGCAGCGTGTATGTACAGTGCAAAATAAGTTCTCTCCTTCTCCTGTCTCTTGGTTTCCATATTGGTCTATACTTCCAGAAATTGCCAGAGAAGTCACTGCAGATGGATGTGGGCCATCAAGAGGGAAAGTTGGATCTTGTACAATGGGACTGCATAGAGGGGTATGGAAACCTAAGCTGAAATATGCAGGACATCCACTGCAGGATTCCCATGGGTTGTAGAAAGAGTCCCAATTAGCAATCTAAACTGGTTTTAGAGGCAACTGGAGCTTCAACTGTTGGGTAAAAGGAACAACAGAAGAGTTGACCCATTGAAACAACCTAGGAAACATGGTCTACTTTAGCTAGTGCCTGTCCCAAGACTTAGACCCCAAAAACACTAATTGAGTCAGGTAAGAATGATCCTATCTCTTAATTCCCCCACTCCTGCCTTGGAGCTTCCAAAATAAGGAAGTTGGGGAGAGGATGATCAGGGAGAGAAAAGACTAACTGGCAAAAGGGACTTCTACTTCACAACTGCCTACCCTGAGCCAGAAGGAAAGATTTAATTTAGGTAAAGTTAGGATTTTTCATTATTACAGGGAAAGCAGCGTGATGGAGTTTTCTCAAAAAATTAAAAACCATATGATCCAGCAATTTCACTTCTGGCTATTCATTTGAAGGAAACAAAATCACTATCATGAAGAGATAGGTTCATTCCATGGTTATTTATGAAATCACTACTGTGAAGAGATATGTTCATTCCAGTGTTATTTACAATGGCCAAGTGGAAACAACCTAAATGTCCATCAGTGGATGAATGGGTAATGAAAATGTGGTATATACACAATGGAATATTATTCAAACATAAAAGGAAGGAAATTCTGCCATTTGTGACAACACGGATGGATCTTGAAGGCATTATGCTAAGTGAAATATGTCCAGCAAAGACAAATATTGTATGATCTCACTTACAAGTAGAATCTAAAAAGAACAAACTCCTAGAAATAGAGAACAAATTTGTGGTTGCCAGAGGCAAGGAGTTAGGGGTGAGGGAATTGGGTCATGATGGTCAACAGGTATAATCTTACAGTTATAAAATAAATAAGTCCTGGGAATATAATGACAAACATGATGACTATAGTTAACAATATTGTGCTAACAGAGTAGATCTTAAAGATTCTCACCATAAGAATAAAAATTTTTAACTGTGTGATGTGATGGGTGTTAACTTACTACCGCAATTATTTTGCAATATATTCAAATAAATCATTATGTTGCACACTTTAAACTTCTACAATGTTATAGATCAATTATATCTCAATAAAATTGGAAAAAGTAAAACTGATTATTTTTCTTTTTCATTGTATGTAAATTATTTAACTGTAATAGAATTGTTGAAAAGCCTCAGTGGTTAAGTGTGCTTCTTTAAAAAAATTTTTTAATGTTTATTTATTTTTGAAAGAACACAAGGGGGGGAGGAGAAGAGAGAGAGGGAAACACAGAATCTGAAGCAGGCTCCAGGCCCTGAGCTGTCAGCACAGAGCCTGACGCGGGGCTTGAAACCAACAGACCATGAGATCATGACCTGAGCTGAAGTGGGTCACCCAACCGACTGAGCCACCCAGGCACCCCCCAGTGTGCTTCTTTTAAAAGATGGTGAATACCGTATATATTTTGGTAGAGCCAAATGTAATACTAGTGATGCTAATAGGAAAATTTGTAAGTTATTTGCTTGAGGTCTATTTCTATTCTGGTTGTAATCAAATGTGGGTGAAGATTCGGTCTCTTTTGGTCTTTTTTGTTGTTGTTGAGATATAATTGCCACTTGTCCAGACATAGTGTGGAACCCTAATCAGGTACCAGGTGCATATTATGTATCTGTACATTTCCTTTAAACATGTTGAAAGCCTAGTTTGTCATGACCCACTGCCTTGGGATTATGTAATAACATTCCTGATCAGTAACTACGTGAATATTTGTATAGTTTAGTTCTCAGAGTTGTCCAGGGTGTTATTGCCATGGTTACAGAGATAAGGAAGAACTGAATAAAATTGACCTCCTACATTAACTCCTCATATAGGTTTTATAAGGCTTTATAGTGTGTGTGTGTGTGTGTGTGTGTGTGTGTGTGTAGAGGGAGGGAGAAAGAGAGCAATATTATTCCTGCCAGTAGTTTGTACAGTTTGTATGCTCTTTCTAGTTTTTGAAATGCTTACTTTTCTAACTATGGTTAATCTTCTTAATCCTCTAGTTAAAAAAAGATGATGTCTTTTGACTCTGTATGAGTGAAAGCCAAATAAATCTACTTTATTTTACTACTCCTTCCATTTCCTCCCTCTCCCCATTTAGTTGGTTATATTATTTTCTTAGTTTATTTGTTTATTTGCTTAGCTTTATTCTTTTAAATATGCCTGTCGGTCTGACTTATCTGCCCTAAAGGATGTCCTTTGATCCCCAGCTTTAAAATCAGAAGAAATCCATAAACTGGTATTAACACCCACCTTCTATCTCCCTGCCTATTTTTATTTTTTCTTAGTTATATAGTTTTGTATATACTCTTAAATAATTTTTTGTTGTGAATTTTTATTTATAAGGTTTATATTCTACTCTGTAACCTTAATTTCCAAGGTTATTTTAACTATTAGTCTGTAGTTAGATGGTTTCTGTACTTAGTGCTAAACCTCTTGCCAGGATTCTCCATCCATCTTTTGAGTAAGGAGGCTGATGTTTGTCCTCCAGCAGTTTTTTCAGGATGTGCTCATTGGAGTGATATCCCCAAATTCTTATATGATCCAAAACATTTGTTGCTTTTCTTCATGAAAGACTATGTAGAGGATATGGCTTACATGTTTCTTTTTCTGAAGATTTTGTGGACAGACATTGCTTCACTTTTTTCTAGTATTGAAGGTTACACTGGAGACCTCGGAGGCCAGCCTGATAAATTCCCTTATTGATGACGTTATCTTTTTTTCTGGATGCCCAAGGACTCTTTATTATTGAAATGTAATCATTTGATGAAGTTATGTTTTAATGTTAATTGTTCTGTATCAATTTTTCTAGGGTTGTCGTATGTTTGCTCTTTTTTAATGTATACATTGGAGTTTTGGGTTTATTTCTGGGAAGACTTAAATATTTTCTAATTCATGTTTTGGTATATTCTTTGTCTCTGTATTTTTGTATTGGATCTCCTTTGTCTATTTCTCTATCTTTCATATCCATTGTGTCATTTCGAATCCTGTTAAAGTCTTTGTTCATTTCCATTTAAAAAATACCTTTGCAAAATCCTTTATACCATAGATTTCTTACTGGGTTTTGATTCTTGTGTTCTTTAGAATAGTGTTTTATTTTTTTTCTTCAATTTTTTTTTGTTTACCAAATAAGCAGTTTTAGTGTTACCTATATTAGCTACTATATTAAAACCATTCTCTAAAATAACTTGGTTTATCAATTTCTTATTGAGGGAATATTTCTTCCTAACCTCCACTCATCTTTAAAATTTTAGTCTAGGGGTGCCTGGGTGGCTCAGTCAGTTAAGCAACCAACTTCAGCTCAGGTCATGATCTCACAGTTCGTGGGTTTGAGCTGCGCATCGGGCTCTGTGCTGACAGTTCAGAGCCTGGAGCTTGCTTCCAATTCTGTGTCTCCCTCTCTCTTTGCTCCTCCCCAGTTCGCACGCTGTCTCTGTCTCTCTCAAAAATAAAATAAAACACTTTAAAAACAATTAAAAAACAATTTTAATCTAGATATCATTTCTTCCAGGAAACTTTCTCTGATCTTTACAACCCCAACCTCCCATTCAGCTCTTATAGCCTTCAGTGCTTTCCTAATTATACCACTTCACATACAGTTTTGAACATTCTTGTTTGTTTTCTCTGGAAAATAAACTTTACGCTTTTGGGAAGTCAGGGACTGTGTTTATTGTTCTTGTTCAGCGATGCTTCCCCTGCATCTGGCCTCTAATGATCCTGCCATTTCTGTCTTAAATTGTCTGAAAGGGCTTCAAGATGAAGCTCACCAGAAAGAAGACAATCCTGTGAGTTGTCAGTTATGAACATGCATTGAATCCTTAGGATAGTGCAAAAAACAGTTTTGTACTTTTTCCAGTTGTTCAACCAAACGGTTCTAAGTGAAATGAATGCTCCAAGAGTCCATTCTTTCCCTAATGACCCTCCAGCTTCCATTTCCATTGCTTTTTCTCTTCCCCACAGTTCTGGCTCGCTCTCTCTCTCTCTCTCTCTCTCTCTCTCTAGCAATCAATGCCTTGGACTTTAATTTGGGACTTTTATCTAAGGAAGACTGGAGATAGCTTCTCTGAACAGTTGATTACTTAAAGTTGGGAAGAGGCTTAAATCTTTTCACTTACTTCCGAGTGCCACATCTCTATGACAGATATTTTTCTTGTTAATATTGCTTGCTTGTTATTTTGCTAAAATTGCCAATCACAACAAAAGATGACAATAAGAATGAAGGTGGGGGGGTAAGGGGTGAGGAATTCTGCTCTGCCAGTTCTAGGAGGTGCTCAGTAAATATTTCTTGAGTGAAAGAATGAGTAGTATGGTAGTAAGGATGCGCTGCCTTTTTTTTTCTGTGCGTGTACGTGTGCATGTACTTGTGCACACACATTTCAAGTACTCTTCAACATGTACACAGTATATTAGAAATAGCCTAAATGTTTTATACGTTAAAACTTGAAATGTAAAGAAAGGCATTTTAAGTGGGGCTTCCGACCATCCAGTTACCACCTCACAGGTGTGAACTGACTCTGAAAATGATCTTCCACCCTTGCCTCAGGGTCTCCAAACCGCACCATCCTTTGGGCTGAGGCCTCAGAGCATTTGAATTATGGCCCAGAATTTGATGCAAATCTTTTCACATGTGGGTTTGGGGGAGTGGGATGCTCTTGAATTCCTTTAGGTGGTTCATTACCTGGGATACTGTCTTATTCAGTAGAGTCCCTTGAGCTAGAGAAGGAAAATATCTAGAGGGTGAGGTTCACCTGAAGGTGGGAATTGGGGTGTTTTACCAGCACAAGAACGGTGGGTGGTCCTGGCTACATAATTCTGTCTGTGAAGTTCTCTCTTGGCTTGTTGTAGCTACCTAATCTCTGTCCATTTTTAATAGTTTTAGCATCTTGTAATTCTACCTTTCTTGTACTCTTTTTGTATCATCACCTGTTTGCCCCTTTCAGTTATGGGGTAGCTTTCTGAGTCGCTTTGTTGTTTTTGAGCCATCCCGTGGGAAGTAGGGAAACAAAACCAAAAGGAAGTAGGTAGCGTTTGGTGTGTGAAGCTCTCCTCACCAGCCCCAGGGACACCTGAATTGAAGCCAAACAAGTAACCGTTCTTCTGACTGACATCAGGACCTGTGCTCAATCCCTCATCTGCAGCTCTATCCATCTTGTGTTTGGTCTCTCCTGTTTCAGTGTCTCTCCAAGGACTTGTTGCGGGGACAGCTTTGTGTGGGGGATGGTGAGGAGATGCATTGCTCCTTCCTTACCCTCTCGAGCTCTGCGCTGGAGAGCCTGCTGCCGTTGTTCGCCCAAGTTGTTGCAAATGGAGTGCCTTCTTCCTAGCTTCTCTAAATCCCACTGTTTTGTTGTTGTTGTTTTGTTTTGTTTTTAAGATTTAGCTCAAATCCTGCCATCTCTGTGAAGCCTTCTGTGATTTCCCACAAGTGGTCTACTTGTTTTGATCTCTTGACCTGACTGACTGGATTTGAATCCAAACTTCTTCATTATAAGGAGTGTGACTTTGGACACGTTATTTAACCTCTCTGTGCCTCAGTTTCCTCCCCTGTCCAGTGAGAATGATAATTGTGTCTACTTCATCAAGTTGGCTGTTATGAGGATTAAATAGGTATACATATTTAATACACTGAATGGTGCTTGGTACCAAGAATAGTTCCTGCTCAGTAATTATTAGATATTTTTCTTATTATGTGTAGTGTGGCTTACAGCGTGCACTTATTTTTTTTATTTGGGTTTTTATGCCTGCATTTTATCTCCTTAAGTGAACTTGGGGTAATGTAACAGTGGAAAAAGTATGGATTCTGGATGCAGAATGCCTGAGTTCCAGTCCTAACTCTGCTTTCTGATCTTGTAGACGTTACTTAACCTGTGTGAGTACTGGTTTTACTGTTGTATAATGGGGATGATCACACCAACCTACTGCAGAGTCTTTGTGAGGATTAGATAGTGTGTAGAGGGAACCAGATACAGTAGATGCTCCTAAATGGAAATGGTATTGTTACACTTTTTAGTATTCTTTGTTCCTAGGCCCAGATTAAGCTCTCATTACATGTTTGCTAGATGGTCTGGAAGAAAAATATTCTGCTTTGTCAGGCATCTGTCTTTTGCATTATTCACAAACAGAGTGAGCAGAAAACGAGAACTCCATCTTTGAGCCCTTAAAGTTAACTCCAGGGTCAGTATTTTCTCTATCATGTTGTCTCTTTTTGTTATGTTAGGCCTAGTCATGATGATGATGATGGTGATGATGATGATGAAGAAGAAGAAAGAAAGAAAGAAAGAAAGAAAGAAAGAAAGAATAAACAGAAGGAAGAAGAGTAGCTACCATGTGTATTTTCTAACTATTTGCAGTGTATGTGCTAAATTCTTCATACAAATTATCCCTAGTTGTGTTTCTTGTCCTGCTACATTCTCTCCCTGACTGATATAAGCCATACTCTTGGCTTCAGATACAATCTATGTCCTGATGACTACTGCACTCCTATCATTATTCCAGACTTCTTGTGAGCTCTAGACCCATCTATGTAACAAAAACTTGACATTGGCATTTGGATATTCCAGAGGCAACTGAAACCAACAGTTTTCAAAACCTGACTGTCTCTATGGTTTTCCCCATATCAATCCCATTCTGGTTTTCTTCTACATATCCTGTCAACATGCATGGTGCCTGCCCACCTAACGATTCCCTTGCACTTCACATTCAGAACCTTGGCAAATTCTGATAGTTCTTCTTCTGAAACATATATTAAATCTATTTCTTTCCTTCTTCAATAACACTGCCATAGTGGAAGCCATCATTATTTGTGTGTGTGTGTGAATTATAATAGCTTCCTCACTGGGGTCACCTCTTCCATACTTGACACCCTCCAATCTGTGTCTTCACCTTGCTCAGATATTTCCTTTCTACTTTTTACATTGAAGTATGATGTACATACAGTGCTATGTACAAGGTGCACTAATATTAAGTGCTAGATGAACTTTTCCATACATACTCCTGTAACTATCCCCCAAATCAAGATGTGGACTATTTCCAGCACCCCTGAAGGCTTCTTTGAGTGCCCTCTCAGTGGTAACTTCTATTCAGCAGTCATATTTTTAGAAGTGATTATTTGGAGGGGAAGAAAAAATAAAACAAATATTTAACTCTAGTTAATGATAGCCATGTTAAAGTATTTAGCGGGAAGTATATTGATGACTGCAACTTCTTCTGAAATGCATACGAAAAGAAGATTGGCTGGGTGCATAGGGAGCCTAGATGGATACATATATCATGGAGCTAATGCCAATCAGAGGCTCTTAGTGGTAGGATTCAGGTGTTGACTGTAACATTCTTTAAAACTTCTGTATGTTTGAAAATTCTTATTATAAAATGCTGGAAAAAGGGGATCTTTGGAAAAACACAAAATGATCTTGTATTACTGAAAACTCTTCGGTGACTTCCAATTGTACTTGATATAAAATATAAAATCTTCAATATGTCCCCAAAAGCTCAACATTGCTTCTCCCGGACTTTGCACTTTCTTCCTTCTCCACTCCATCCCCCCTCACTGTGATCAAGCCATGCTTGCCTTTTTTCCATTTCCACTTGTATTCAATGTTGAGTGAGTGAATAGAAATTTTAATAGACAAGCAGCACCCAACAATAAGGCAGACTGGGGAAGGGATACTTTTTCAAATTTTTTTTTTCAAAGTTTATTTATTTTTGGGACAGAGAGAGGCAGAGCATGAACGGGGGAGGGGCAGAGAGAGAGGGAGACACAGAATCGGAAACAGGCTCCAGGCTCTGAGCCATCAGCCCAGAGCCCGACGCGGGGCTCGAACTCACGGACCGTGAGATCGTGACCTGGCTGAAGTCGGACGCTTAACCGACTGCGCCACCCAGGCGCCCAAGGATACTTTTTCAGAAAGACAGTAGTATTGGCACAAAAACAGATACTCAGGGGCACCTGGGTGGTTCAGTTGAATAAGCATCTGTCCTCGGCTCAGGTCATGATCTCATGGTTTGTGGGTTCGAGCCCCACATCAGGCTCTGTGCTGGCAGCTCAGAACATGGAGCCCACTTCGGATTCTGTGTCTCCCTCTCTGTCTCTCTGTCCCTCTCCTGCTCGTACTCTGTCTCTCTCTCTCTCAAAAATAAATAAACATTTAAAAAATTTTAAAAAGACAGAAAAAACAAGTAATGTTTAAAAAAAAAACCAAAAAACCAGACACTGAGATCAGTGGAACAGAATAGAGATCCCAGAAATGGACCCACAAATATATGGCCAACTAATCTTTGACAAAGCGGGAAAGAATATCTGATGGAATAAAGACAGTCTCTTGAGCAAGTGGTGCTGGGAAAACTGGACAGCAACATGCAGAAAAATGAACCTGGACTTTCTTACACAATACACAAAAATAAACTCAAAATGGATGAAAGACCTCAATATAAGACAGGGAGCCATCAAAATCCTTGAGGAGAAAGCAGGCAAAAACCTCTTTGAGCTTGGCCACAGCAACTTCTTATTCAACACGTCTTCCGAGACAAAGGAAACAAAAACAAAAATGACCTACTGGGACCTCATCAAAATAAAAAGCTTCTGCACAGTGAAGGAAACAATCAGCACAACTAAAAGGCAACCAACAGAATGGGAGAAGATATTTGCAAATGACATATCAGATAAAGGGTTAGTATCCAAAATCTATAAAGAACTTATCAAACTCAAAATCCAAAAACAAATAATCCAGTGAAGAAATGGGCAAAAGACATGAATAGACACTTCTCCAAAGAAGACATCCAGAAGGCCAACCGACACATGAAAAAATGCTCCACATCACTCATCATCAGGGAAATATAAATCAAAACCACAATGAGATACCACCTCACACCTGTCAGAATGGCTAACATTAACAACTCAGGCAACAATAGATGTTGGCGAGGATGTGGAGAAAGAGATCTCTTTTGCATTGTTGGTGGGAATGCAAGCTGGTGCAGCCACTCTGGAAAACAGTATGGAGGGTCCTCAAAAAATTGAAAATAGAACTACCTTACGAGCCAGCAATTGCACTACTAGGCATTTATCCATGGGATACAGGTGTGCTGTTTCGAAGGGGCACATGCACCTCCATGTTTATAGCAGCACTATCGACAATAGCCAAAGTATGGAAAGAGCCCAAATGTCCATCAATGGATGAATGGATAAAGAAGATGTGGTATATATGTATGTGTGTGTGTGTGTGTGTGTGTGTACATGTATATACACACACACACACACACACACACATACACAATGGAGTATATACATATATATACATATACATATATATGTATACATACACAATGGAGTATTACTTGGCAATCCAAAAGAATGAAATCTTGCCATTTGCAACTATGTGGATGGAACTAGAGGGTATTATGCTAAGTGAAATTAGTCCGAGAAAGACAAATATCATATGACTTCCCTCATATGAGGACTTTAAGATACAAAACATGAGCATAAGGGAAGCAAAAATAATATAAAAACAGGGAGGGGGACAAAACATAAGAGACTCTTAAATATGGAGAACAGAGAGTTATTGGAGGGATTGTGGCAGGGGGAGATGGGCTAAATGGGTAAGGGACATTAAGGAATCTACTCCTGAAGTCATTTTTGGACTATATGCTAACTAATTTGGATGTAAATTAAAAAAAATTAAATTAAAAATGAAATAAAATGAAAAAAAAAAGACTTTGTTCCAACCCTGCCTCCTCTGTGAAGTATGCCCTGCTGCCCATCCACAGGAAGTGATCTTTCCCTCCCATAAACTGCCAGGACATTGAACTGAAAAAAGAAAGAAGAAATACAGTAGTATTCTTTGTGTTAAAGGTGGGCCAGAGGCCTAGTTTCTAGTTTTTAATAACATTCAACCACCAATTGCTATTGCCCTTCTGTAAGCATGAAGTCAGTTTATCGATCGGAGGGGACACTATCATCTCCCCCTTGTGATTGTAAGTTCCATGGAGGCAGAAAAAGCTTTTTTGTCTGATGTATGGGCAGCACCTAGCACAATCTCAGAGAGCCATAAAATAGACATTCCATAAACATTTGTTGAATGAAACAATGATATCATTAAATTGGTACAGCAGCTTTCTGGAGCATCCATTTGACTCCTATTTTGAGATAAGGGAACTTAAGCTCATGAAGGTGAAATAACTTACTCAAGCCTACACAGTTAGTAGTAGAAGCTCTAGGATTCAGTCCCAGGTTGGTCTGGCTTCAAAGCCCAGTGTCCTCTGTGCTTTCCTGGCTTCCCTAATGCAATCCTTATACTCTTTTGGGGAAGTTGCCCTGAGAGTGCAAAGGGCACGTCCTCAGAGGGCAAAGGAGAGAGGAAAGGGTGGCTATTTAGGCATCACAGAAGTGCTGGATATTTGTCTACTGTGGTGATTTCCTCTCATAAACTCCTTTCTAGTGGTTGCTGGAAGCTGCAATTTGGAACCAACACCTGGAAGTGAGCAGCGCCCCTGCTGAGCCAGCACTCCTCCCTAAATTGGTGATTCATTTTGGTTAATCACCTTAGTTATACTCATTAGTTTCCTTTTCATTAAGCAAAATGTAATAACTGCCATTTTAGCTGATGTGGGGTTAGGGTTGAATAAAACACTACAATGAGAAAATTGCCAGCATAAATGAAAAAAAACATCTTTCCTAATCAAACCAGCTTGGGACACTCTTACAAAGCGAGGAGATCCTAGGTAGTCTCTGCAACCTGACTTTCCACTGGCCATTGGACCAAAGCACTCCTGGGCCCCATCCCTAGGTGGAGGAGGTAGCTGCTTATGTGCTGTGAAGTGAGGGGGGCGGTTAACAGCCCTTGATAATCATCAATCTCCCCGCTTAGATATGCCACAGGATTTGAAACCTGCATTGAAGTCATTGCTTCAGGTTGAGACACCTAAGGCCTCTATTAAAGTTTAAATATACCCTCCAATAGCGGCCACCCCATGTCACTAGTAGCCATTATCCTCTTAATTTATTGGCTCTTGCTCTGTTTCCTTTGTTGTCTGTCCTCCTCAGCTTTTCCCAGGTGAGCCAACAGATCTCCAGAACTACAGATTGCGTCATTCTTCCTGAGCCAGTCCTGAATGAGAAAAGAAATAATAATCACAATTATGAACATTTAATGAGTGCTTACTGTGTGTTAAGTACCATGTTACGTACTTTACATATACTGTGTCAGTTTAATTTTTATAATAATTCAATGAAATGTTTTTGCCATGCTTGTTTTCTGGAGGGTCAAACAGAGGCACAGAGAAGTTCAGCAACTTACCTAAGGTTACACAGCATAGACAAGCTAGAGTTTTAAACCAGATGGTTTGATCTCAGAACCCACAGTCTTAACTGCCTTGCAGTACTGCATTTACAGCCTCAGCCTGACCATTCATTATCTCCAGACCTAGTGTACTTGTGAACTCTGAACCCGTGCATGGTCATCGTGGTCATGGGCTTCAGAATTGGCCTAGTAGAAGGCAAGGTTACGTAACCAAGCAGTTGTGTTATGGTTTTCTAAGCAACTCTTATAATGACAACGTTTCTTGAGGAGTTATTCTTCGCCAAGCACCACACTATGTCCATTCTTTGTATTAACTCATCTGGAGACATTAGTTTCAGAGGTCCTGTCTAGATCCCCATCTTGTCATCCACATTACCCAGGAATATCTAGGCTAGGTTCCCATTAGGAGCACTGACTCAGTTAACTAGGGCTCTAGTGCCCTAAAAATTCTTGCCAGTACCTTTTTGGGGGGTTAGATCCTGTTCCCTTTTGGTTAGCTGCTGGTTTAGGGACTTGTTATATATGGAAGAATTGGTTACAACCTGACTACTGACTGTCAGTCTTTGATGTGTTTGGCTATTTCTCGGATTCCTAACTGATACAGAATGTTTTCTGGTTTTGAACAGAAAATATCATAGCCTTTGGGAGACTGAGCTACCTTCTCTAATCTAGCCTGTGGAATTAGTTTCTCAGTTTCTATATAGACTAGTCCCATCATCTTTCCAATTAACAAAGGTGACTTCTTGGCAAGGTTCCAGCATGCCTTGGGTCAAAGCCTCCTTGAGTTATGACAATGGTCATTCAAGCGTAAGACAACACCTTAAACTGTTTTTGATGGAATGTTAAATTTCTTGTAAGCTCTTTAGTGGAAGTCAGAAAAGGATTCAGAAGCCCAATGAATCATGTGAAAGTTACATTTCTCTTTATACTGTTACATTCTGTTTTAACTTCTTTATTGAGTTATGATTGACAAAATTGTATGTCCAGCTATTGCCTTTTGAAAGTACCTTGGTAGGGTACTCTCCTCCATTTGACATCCATTTACAAACCATCACTAGCCACATTTCTCCCCCTCAGCTTGACTCACAGAAGGATTCTTTAACATACTTACATAAAGGCACAAATGAGCATGGAGCCTGCTTAAGATTCCCCCTCTCCTCCCTCTCTGTCTTAAAAAAAATAAAAAACTTGCTATAAAAAAAGGTGGCACATAAAACCATTATATTTGAATTGACTGAGGTAAAATATATGATTTTACTTTATAATAGACAAGGTAGTGCTCCTAAGCCATTCTTTTTAAAATATGTGCTCTATATCTTTTCATGATTTACACATAGCTGGGATGTCTTGCATAGGTCTAGCCATACTCTTATGCCCAGACCATTTATTTTCCTTTGTTGGGGATTGGGAAAGGATAGGCTCTGATAAGTGATGGAGAATAGCTATCTAGTTCACATGTGGATTACACTCCTAACCTTGGCATGATGAGCTTTATGCCTTAATTTACTGACTTTACCATCAGGTTTACAGGCTTACTTATATGTGCAAATACATTCTTTTCACTCCACTCCTCCATCTTGAATTTATAAGGGCATTTTGGTTCACGTGCAAAAACTACCTCTGTGCAGGTGCCAAGAGTTCTGAGGCCAAAAATCATGAAGTGCGCCACCTTAAAATGTGAAGTGTTGTAGCCTTTTGATATAAAGGTGTTTAGGTATACAAAAGGAGTATATTTTGTTTTGTGATTTTCAGGACAAAAACCCCAACATACATTAAATAAAAAATTGAGATTTTGTGAAGTTAGAAAGACAGATAAAAGAAAGTACTAGCTCATTGTTGGGCAGGATTTGTTTAGCATGCCATAACTCAGCAATACCAAGGGATCAGGATTGTATTTCTTTTTTTTTTTTTAATTTTTTTTAATTTTTTTTTCAATGTTTATTTATTTTTGGGACAGAGAGAGACAGAGCATGAACGGGGGAGGGGTAGAGAGAGAGGGAGACACAGAATCGGAAACAGGCTCCAGGCTCTGAGCCATCAGCCCAGAGCCTGACGCGGGGCTCGAACTCACGGACCGCGAGATCGTGACCTGGGTGAAGTCGGACGCTTAACCGACTGCGCCACCCAGGCGCCCCCAGGATTGTATTTCATTGTGTACATGGGCTGGTTTGTTCAGATGAGCCCCAAGTTCACTCTAGATTCTCAGTGGGGGTTTTCCTGCACAGTTCTGTGGGTGAGCAAATTGTACTTGACGTGCTAAGGCTGTTTCTAGGTCAGTGTTTCTTAACGTGTGTTCTAAATGGCCACTAGCAGAACTGTGTAGGGCATTTGTTGAACATGAATATTTCTGGGCCCTATTCCAAACTTAAGGAGTCAGACTCTCTGGGTGTGGGGTCCAGACCTCTGCATATTTAACAGATCCTTCTATTCTGATAACCACTGCTCAACACTTGGAATGCTTTTAGCCTTATTCTTACCTGTGAATCGCTTGCCCATCTTTCAAGGCCCATTTCAAAGGGTATCTCCTCATTGAAGTCACCTCAGTACACTCCTCTCATTCCCAACAGAGAAGTTGGCTATGGAATGAGGAACATGGGGATATAAGAACTGAGGTGCGGGAAAGAGTCAGGAGAATTGACAGGGGATAGCTTGGATGGAGTTGGGAGGCAGACTCTTGAGTTTTGTAGGGAGATTTTGCCCCAGGTTTTGCATGTGTGTGTACAACTACATTGGAGAGAAGCTGGCTAAACCACAGAGAAAGTAATAGCAAGCCTGATTGGTCAGAACATTACATTCGAGTTCCATAGCAACCCTTTTTGAGGAGGAGGCTTGGTGGCCATATCAGGACAAGGAAGTAGGAGGAAAAAAGAGCCAAAATGCCCACTTGACAGAAGCCTGAAGAGTAGGGAGGGATGAAATTATTTTAAGAACTTCACAAAATACTTGCAGGAAACTTATTAAATATATTACTTGCACATGTATATGGCATTTCTTGAATGTATATATCCTGGGCTTCAGTATTTGTCACTGTTTTCTCAACCATCATTTGTGAAGTATAGCTGGTGTCACAGGGAGGTCTGAGAGAATGTTGGATGGTAAAGAGAGGTTCTCATATTTTGCGGAAGTAGCTAGAAACTATTAACTTTGTGTCTGAGTCAATCAGGCTGCTGTAACACCGTACCATAGGCTAGGTGGCTTATAAACAATAGAAATTTATTCCTCACTGTCAAACATTAGGGTGCCAACATGGTTAGGTTCTTGGCTGAGGCCCAGCTTCCTGGCTTGCAGATGGCTGTCTTATTGTAGTGTTCTCACATAGTGGGAGGGTTGAGGGAACTCTAACCTCATGAACTAATCTCCTTCCACAGAGACCTATCTTCTAATACCATCATATTGTCAGTTAGGAGTTCAACGTACACGTTTTGTGATGGACACAAACAGTCCACAAGACATACTTATGAGGTAAGACAGTGTACAAATTGTTTGAGAAAGTCTCCTGAAAAGAAAGCCAATCAATCCTGGTTAGTTATCTGTTGAAATCTGAAGTTCTCATGATGTAAAAGGTCCATCTCAGCAGGACTGGGCTTGGCCTTGGTGGCAGTGGAAGTGGTGTGTTTCCCCCTCCAGTGTCACCCCTTGGAGACCACTCTTTGTCTTCTGTTTCTGCTTGCCTTCCCATATACCTCTTACCTAGGGCACCCGGCAGTGCCTGCCACCCCATCAGATGGGAGACTGTCCTCTTTCTTGTTGCCAGACAGTCTGTGGTGTGCGGATGAGTCATTTGAGCTGCAGCTTGTACTCTTTTCCTACTGATTTGCTGTCATGCTAAATGAGGTACCTGGCATCCATGAACATTAGGCCCATCTCCCAACAGTTCTAAGGAGAGAGACAGAAAAGAAATGACAAAAGGTCACATATTGGTAAAAATAATGTTGGGTGTCACAGCACTCAGTGCTTTGAAATATAAGAGCTGTTACATTTTTCAAAAGCCGGTTTAATGATCTTCCTCATTTTAGGAAGCAAAAGCATCTAATGAAAAGGACTTGGCAAGGATAAACTGTCATCTACAAGTAAACTGCTTTGTGACATGCAGTGACCTGGTTGCCTTGAGCTCTCAAATTCCCTGAGTGTGAACACAATAAATAGTTCTAGTTTTGGGAAGCAGAGTAGATACAAAACTTTTGATGCTCTTAGCCACCACCAGACTTCCCATGTGATCATGTAATGACAGAACTCTTTATCTTCGAAAGCCCTCATTTCATACTTGGGGAGACTGAGGCCTAAAGAGGCATTGAATCATGAAATCTCAATGTTTCAAGGCCTCCTAATCTAGTCAAGGAACTGGCTCAAGTTACCTGATTACCTGATTACCAGATGAAGCAGGACTATATTCCGAGAGAATGTATCATCGTGGTTACTATTAAAGCATGGCACTTACTATGTTCTAAGCACTGTTCTAAACTTTTTTACCAATACTAAATTATTTCATCTTTAGAACACCCTCATGAGGCAGGTAATACTATTTCCAGCTCCATTTTACAAATATGAAATGGAGTCACAGAGAATATGTAGTTTTCCCATTGTTATCCAGCTACTAAATTTTTTTTTCTTTTATTTTTAGTCTAAATCTCAGGGAAGATTATCAGAAATCATACCTGTGAATTTCTTAGCATGGAATTCAGATGAGTAGAAGCTCTCAATATTTTTATTACATGTCATACTGGGAAGAAACACATTCTGAAGTTATAGATATCTGAGTTTCAATTCAGGCTTTCCAGGAATTGCTTATGTGATCTCTTAAGAGCCTCACTTTCCTCATCTGTGAAATGAGTATGATAATATTTCACAGGGCTGTTGTGAATTTGAAATGAAATCATCTTTGTTAAGTATCTAATGCAATATCTGGCACATTACAGGTGCTGTATTACTTTTCTGTTGCTGTTGTAACAAGTTATCGTGTTTGTAGTTTAAAGAACACAAATTTATTATTTTACATTTCTAGAAACCAGATGTCTGGAATGAGTCAGATTGGGCTAAAATCAAAGTGTCAACAGGGCTGTTTCCTTATGGAAGCTCCAGGGATGCATCTTCCAGTTTCCAGTAGCTGTCTACCTTCCTTGGCTTGTGGCCATATCACTTTAACTTCTGCTTCAGTGGTCACATTGCTTTCTCCTCTTCTCTGTGGTAGTATCTCCCTCTGTGTCCTTTTTCTAAGGATGCGTGTGATGGCATTTAAGTCCCAACTGGATTATTCGGGATAATCTCATTTTATGATCCTTAACTTAATCACATCTGCGATGTCCCTTTTGCCATATAAGGGTAGCATTGACAGGTTCCGTGGATTAACACCCACATATCTGTTTCTTCTCAGTACAGGGATGTTTCCTTTAAATTTTTTTTAATGTTCATTTATTTTTGACAGAAAGAGAGACAGAGCATGAGTGTGGGAGGGGCAGAGAGAGAGGGACACACAGAATCCGAAACAGGCTCCAGGCTCCAAGCTGTCAGCACAGAGCCCGAAGCGGGGTCGAACTCACAGACCATGAGATCATGACCTGAGCTGAAGTTAGACGCTCAACTGACTGAGCCACCCAGGCGCCCCCAGGGATGTTTCCTTTGTATTTCTCTTCCTTGTTTTGAACTTCCCCATGGCCAGCGTCTGAAGAATTGAGATATAATAATGAAACTAAAATCGACCTGCATTTTAACACTATACACCAAAATTCTAAACAAATCAGTGATAAAATATTCCTCCCAACTGGGCAGACCTCTCCGACAGCATCCCCCACTTTTGGTATATCACTGCTCAGGACTGACTGCCTGGAATCTGGTTCTGGAATCCAGTTCTGGAATCCAGAGATAAGGAGTGATTTGATACAGGACTTTGTCCTCTCCTCTGCTTACCTCACCACCATTTCTTGTACCCATGTTATCTCCTATCTGTTCATATGATGTCATCTTGCCCCTTGTCTGAGAGTCCTGAAAGCTGATGTGAGGATAACCAGTTGGTGTTTTGGATAATGTGCTTCACTACATTGGACAGTAGTCCCTCGGTCTCCCTACAAAGGTCCTGACAAGTAAGAGATGGGGGGAACCGATTCAGAGCTTCGCATGGCCTTTCGTTTAGAAGAGAACAAATTATTCTTTATTGTTAGAAAAACAGGCAAAGACCGGGGGGTATGTAAAGTACTGTTAGGACAAATTGAAAATGAAAATATCCTTACAATATGAAGGTATGATGCAAGGAAGACCTGCAGTCCCTCTGTGGTCTTTACACCTAGAGCTGGAATCCAGGTTGTAAAAGGGAGTTCTAGAACCAGAGACTATGTGAAAGGTGCAAGAACCTCCAAGACCTTTCTGACTCATAAAGCCAGCATGTTACATTTTACATTTATGGTGTTTGAGGCCCAGGAAGGGGAAAAGACCTCTTTGAAGTTGCACAACAAGCCAGGAGCAGAAGGTCTTTTCTCACATTCTAAGAGGCAGATCCCAATTTGTGCCAAGGACCGCCCCCCCCCATTCATGTATACACACACACTCACACCCTCACAGTAATACATGCTGGTTTCCTACCCCTTGTCCTTTAATTGATTTTTAATATTACTCTCCAATGACATGAAAACCATATTTTACTAGCTTTTTTTTTGAGGGAGAGAGAGAGAGCACATGCAAGCACACACACACACATGCGTGGGATTAAGGGCAGAGGGAGAAAGAGAGAATCCGAAGTAGGATCCATGCCCAGTGTTAGGCCCCGCTCGATAGCACAACCATGAGATCATGAGCTGAGCTAAATGAAGAGTCGGATGCTTAACCGACTGAGCACTCAGCCGCCCCTCAGACATCCTTTTTTTTTTTTAATATGAAATTTATTGTCAAATTGGTTTCCATACAACATCCAGTGCTCATCCCAACAGGTGCCCTCCTCAATGCCCATCACCCACTTTCCCCTACCTCCCACCCCCCATCAACCCTTAGTTTGTTCTCAGTTTTTAAGAGTCTCTTATGGTTTGCCCCCCTCCCTCTCTAACCTTTTATTTTCCTTCCCCTCCCCCATGGTCTTCTGTGAAGTTTCTCAGGATCCACATAGGAGTGAAAACATATGGTATCTGCCTTTCTCTGTATGACTTATTTCACTTAGCATAAGACTCTCCAGTTCCATCCACGTTGCTACAAAAGGCCAGATTTCATTCTTTCTCATTGCCACGTAGTACTCCATTGTGTATATAAACCATTCACAAAAATAAACTCATAATGGAATACTACGTGGCAATCAGACATCCTTTTAAAAAAGCCTTTCGTCAGACCCAATTGCACAGAATGAATATATGTCAATACATTCCTGTACCTGGAAGGACTATTCAGTGTTCATATCAGCTTGCTGATAGCCCCCTTAATACCAGCTTTGGGGATGAAGGAAAGCAGACTGCTTTCGCCCAGGACCTGTTAATTTAAGCACATGGCACACCACTGGGTATTTGTACCACAGAGCTGCTGCCTCATGAGCATAGTGGGTAATCACCGTTCCTGACCATCCCACTACATTTAGAGGAAAATAGTTACTGTCGTGCTCAACATAACTGTAGTGGGGGTCTTCGAGATAGCAGTTGGAGAAGGAAGTTAGCAGTTCTAGGTTCACTTGGGCTCTGGATGGTACCTTCTGTCTTTTTGCCCATTCTTCATCTCTGTCGTCACAGCCTAGCCTTGCCTGTGTGGTAACCGTTGTTGCCCTAATTTGTTGCCCGATTCCTTGGCCTTTGATTGCCTTGCCTTTAGGGCTGATTTTCTCGTGGTTGTGGCCTGACCTCCCAAGCTCTCAAGGTTATAGGTCTCACGGTCTTCCAGACTTGCTTCAATGAGAGCCACTCTACTTATGTTTCACAGTCTGAGGTGCTATGTCATTTTTGTTTTCAGGTTGGGGTGAGGGAAAGTGCATATTTCCCTGCTACAGAAAGAAGATCTTCTTGAATGTCATTGCCCTACGCGGTGTGCAAGGGACCTTAACTGATTCTGTTTTAAGTGTGTGGAAGAGCCTCAAATGTTTGCAGCGTATTTAATATTTTTGATGTGGTTTCTGTCAAAACACTTATACTTAGCGGGTGAATTTCCAGGAGCATTTGTGAATAATGAAGGTCTGGTTCCTTGAGGGTCCATAGGCCAACGATTTAAGCATTTTGAAATTATTTTGCTTCATGGCTTTTACAAGTATCCTGAACTAGTATGGGGTGTAAGTATTATGTTAGGCAGAAACCAGTACTAAGATCAGGTACATTTGTGAAAGCCAAGCCACTTGACTTGCTGATGGTTTACCTCTGCTTCTGCTATATTACTTAGAAGTTATAAAGTAGCATTAATACAGAGAAAGTTGATAATGGTGGTGTCAGAAATGATCAAAGAACACAATAAATAAATGACAATAGGAACATTAAAGTTTATGAGCTAATGGAGATTGAACATAGGCTTTCAACACTGAAACCTCTTTGTGTTTGAAGACGAGATTAGGTATAATTGTTTTGTTCTTTAAAAATGATATTCTTTAAACACCAGAAGTTTTTTCAGCGTGTTTGCTTAGGAGAAGTATATGGAAATTGAACACTAATTCTCAGACATGCTTGGAGTAGACGATGGGTGGTGTAGGAGGCAAGATGGCAGAGGGGGAAGAAAGATGTTGTTTAAGGCTTTGTGAGCAATTCAGTCTTAAAAGAAATTTGCATTGCATAAAACGTTTTCCGCAATACATAGCATGCAGTAGTATATCTACTTTATAGATCAACTATGTATTATTTTGGCCAATGAGCTGGTGGGAATAGCTGAAAAACGTAAACCGTCAAGCTAAGGAAATTAAATTCTTTGCATGTGTCTGAATTTATATTGCGATTTTAAAAATGATTCCACCTTTACAGCTTTGAAGTAGACAAAACATTTCTCTGCTAATCTGTATTGATGATTTTCAAAATGGCAAAGCTTTGGAGGTAAAGATAATAAGTGGCACTGATTGGAACACCTTGGGGCCTTGCATTCGTTAAAATTTTTGAATAATAGAATATATTGAAAACACTGAAATTCTGTTACTATTGGTATACTTAATGATATCATTTATTCCGTTACTTATTTAGCAACTATTAAACATGTACATGCCAGGCATTGCTTACAGTGCTGGGAATATAGCAGTGAATAGAACAGACAAGACACTACCATCATCAAACTTGATTTCCACTGGAGGGAGAAAGAAGAAAATAATTTTGATGTAATAATTATTAGAAATAGTAAGCAGTATAACTCCATAGGGTTCCTTCGTGGAGCTGTCTTACTGAGTAGCTAATGATATATTATTTTCATATCTGTTGTTGGCAAACAATGGACTACTTCTAAAATGATTGAAATTGTTAGAAGTATAAGTATGCTCCTTGCAATTTTGTCTCCATTATTATTTAGCATACTAAACTTTCTTTTCTAGATGATCACAAATTTTGTGTTATATGGCCTAAATGAATGAGGTTCTCTTACTGACTAATCTGTAGATGTATATTTGTCTTTTGTCTCATGGTATCTTAAGGTGAAATCTTAACACTTGAATTTGGCATTAAATGAAATGTCAATAGTGTTAAAACATTTAAGGTAGTTTCTTTAGATTGCTAAAGAAATAAAAATAAAAGCAAATGTGGGTTAGGCAAGGCTTTAGAAGATGTGTATTATGGCTGTGATCAAAAGAGATAAAAATTTATTGCTTATGTTGCTTTTTTTTAAGCAGGCTCCATGCCTAACATGGGGTTTGAATTCAGGACCCTGAGATCAAGAGTCACATGCTCTACTGACTGAGCCAGCCAGGCATCCCACTTATGTTGCCTTTTCATCCTACAGCAGAAGAGAATGCCTTTCTCTATGTAGAAATAGAATTTTAAAATGTTTATTTTGAAATCATTTATTCCTTTGGAATTGACTGAGCATGCACTGTTCGCAAAGCAGGAGGGGTGTGTGTGTGTGTGTGTGCGTGTGTGCGCGTGTGTGTGATAGTGGGTAAGAGAACAGAAGGAGTGAGCAAGGGAAGGAAGAAGAAAGCGTGAGTTGAGTCAGTTTTCAGTGTAGTTGAGTACATATGCACAGGTAAATAGCATAAAATATAAAAATGGTAAGTTCCCTGTAAAAAAATTTAAAAGAAAATTCCATGCGGAGCGCCTGGGTGGCTCAGTTGGTTGAGCGTCCAAATTCGGCTCGGGTCATGATCTCACAGCTCGTGGGTTCAAGTCCCGTGTCAGGCTCTGTGCTGACAGCTCGGAGCCTGGAGCCTGCTTCAGATTCTGTGTCTCACTCTCTCTCTCTGCCCCTCCCCTGGTCTCTCTCTCCCTCAAAAATAAATAAAGATTAAAAAGAAGTTTTTAAAGAAAATTCTATGCGAGTCTGGCAGGGAGTTGTCATTTCTGCCTAATGGTAACTGGAGAAAGTTTCATGCAAGAGGATGCCTGGGTTTTCTTATCTTTTCTTTGATGTTTTATTAAATTGAGATGAGGAGCTTGTATATCATAATTATTTTTGAATTTTGTTTATTTTAAGTGGGCTCCACACCCAATGTGAGTCTCAAACCCATGACCCCAAGATTGAGTTCCATGCTCTACTGACTGAGCCAGCCAGGCACCCCCTGTATATTTTAATTTGATGGGCACGAAATGTCTACCTGCACAAAAATGTATCCCTTCCTGACCTTGCTATAGGACCTCAAATTGCCATTTTTTGAATTCTTTGGAAGTTTATATTATAGCCCAATTGTGGTTAGATGGAGGTAAGAACATCCAAAGCCGTTTTCCTCCATTAATATCTTTGGGTTTATTTCTGAAATAAACCATAATGAGAAAATTTCTGAGCAAGTAGGACACAGAAGTGGGAGGGTCTCCTTGTTGGCTTAGTGGGAAAGAAAGGGAGTCAGGAATAGTCTGGAATGGTATCCTAGGAGAAGGGTCTTGGCCTGTATAGACAGATGACTATATAAATTACTTGGGTACTTGGTGCTGAGGAGTGCTGAAAGACAAAAGGAAAGCTTAGAACTTTGCCTGAATAGGTAGTTTTGTTGTTGTTGTTGTTTTCCTGAATGATGGTTTTCCAGGGTTACCTATTTCAGTGGATGGCAACTTCATCCATCTGCTATTACAAATGAGGAACCTAATGGAAGGTGTAGACTGGATCCTGTTCTGCCCTTCCTTCTCTTTCTGTTGCTCTGCTCTGTTTGCTATGAGAGAAGACACATATTGGAAGCCTAGGACATAGGTGAAAACAGCTACAGTCTTTTTGAAGATATTCTAATGGGAAGCTAGAAGTCAATGTTGCATATGAGAAAATATGAGAGTGAAGAAGGTTCTTTGATAGGGTAGTCCTATAGCTCCAAATTACTGCAGTAAACCTTATATATACTCATGAGCTCCCACCAGTTGGTGATTGTAAGAAAGAGGTTCAGGGTTTCCAGAGGATCATTTTTTTTCACTTTTCTTTCCTAAGGTGTCTGAAATGACTGTTAACAATTGAGAGTTCAAAACCTATCTGTCTATCTAGTATCTATGTATCTATCTATGTATCTATGTATCTATCTATCAAACACAGGGGAGGAGTAGAGAGAGAGGAAGAGAGAGAATCCCAAGCAGGCTCCACACCCAGTGTGAGGCTCAGACTCATGAACTTTGAGATCATCACCTGAGCCAAAATCAAGAGTCAGATGCTCAATTGACTAAGCCCCCAGGTGCCCCAACAATTGAGAGTTTAGGAACTAAAATGTTTTTATTTAAGTCTTGCTCTAAGATAGTACCTTTCTTTTGAATATATGTCTTGTTACTTTAGTGAAGTGATATTTTGAAGAAGAAAAACGATAGAGAATACATATACTAAATGAACTTTGAATAAGTTTTCCATGCTTAGGGTGAGATTATTCATCAAGTCAACACAAACCAGTCACCAAAGTATATCTGATGGCAGTGACACACATTATAAGCATAGTGCTAAACAGTGAATAGAATAGCTGGTGAAGCTAATCTTGCAACCCATTGACATCGAGTTTTAGAGAAAGTCGTGACGCCTATAGTGAAATTTACTTGTTAGAAGGAACAATCTTCTGAAATGCAAGTGAATTATCTGTGGATGCAATTTAAATAACCCTGTATCAGTGTTCTATTCATATTTGCATAGCTGTAGATTTCTGTGGGATTGTTGAAGATGAATTGGAATTGCAGAGTATATCTAAGCCCCTAGAAATCTACACTGGGTAGTACCTATGAGAACAAATTGTTGATATTTTCAAACTAAAGTCTAGCCTTTGATTAAAAATACACACACACATATGTAACAAAAACAAATATACAGTTACACGATTTTATAGCAACATGTATCATCTCACTTCATTCACACGTCCCTTTGATGTATGACCATGATTAGCTCCATTATAAGGGTGAGGAAACTAAGAAACATTAATAGTACCAACTCAAATTTCATGGACTCTTGTTTCTTGACTCCTACAAGACCTCCAGTTCCTTGCAAAGCCTATAACCCCATCTTGCTCTTTCTTATCTCTGTCTGTCATTTCTACATGTCCAGATACAACTTGCAGACCCACACAGTTTGTGTTGTGTGCCTCTGCTGGGCACTTCTCCTTCTGTACTGCCTTCTACCTGCCTCTGGTTTCCCCTGGGTGCTGCTGTTACTGTGTTAGGTGCTGTAGTGTGCTGTGTGTGTGGAGATGCAGTGGTACTGGGTACTGGTACTCTGCACACTTTCTAGCCGCACTCCATTGCTGCTGCATTACCACGCGGGGGAAATGTCTGTCTCCTGCTGGGTGCCTACACTCTCCCCTTGGACACTCTTGCTGCTAGTCTGGATGCCCCCTCTGGTCATTCAAAGCACTGATGTTGGCACAGGTAAGCAGTTCTTTGTGGCAAAGACACCCCCCTTTCACTCTGTCCCATAGAGTTAGAGGACTTCCAGAGCTGTGTGCCCATCTCCCAATGTGTTAGAGCTTTTTGTGGAAACAGCATTTTGCAACTTTTACACCCAATTTTCTCTCTCTTCTTGGAACGCATATGTATCCATGGGTCTAGGCCAAGGACAGATTTGAGTGATAGTCCTGTGTTAAATGTGGAATAACCATGCCACTCAAGTCACTCAGGCTTTGTTGTATGGTCTTTTTTTTTTTTTTTTGTCTTCTTCCATCTATGTGTCTCTTTCTGTAGGATGAGGTTTCTCTCAGATGCCTCTTTTTTGAAAATTTTGTTTTTATTTTATTTTTGAGAGAGAGAGAGACAGAGTGCTAGTGGGGGGAGGGGCAGAGAGAGAAGGAGACACAGAATCCGAAGCAGGCTTCAGGCTCCGAGCTGTCAGCACAGCTGATGTGGGGCAGTTCAATGTGGGGCTCGAACTCACAGACGGTGAGATCATGACCCCAGACACCCAACCGACTGAGCCACCCAGGTGCCCCGCAGATGCCTCTTTATCCCCTAAGCCCATCCTACCATATTTGTTCAAGGATTTCTTAATGACAGTCATGGCAATAGTTGAGGTTCAAGCTTGGCTCACTTTCATGGGGAAGAGGACACCCACTGGACCCTCTTCAAGGCGTCAGTTATCAACAAAGATAAATCCTGACTAGAATCTTGATTTTCCTTATTTAAAAATAACGTGGTTCGAGCTGATGAATTAACCAATAGGAGCTGTCACAAACTGTTTTTAAAATACATTTTTACATTTCAAGCTAAAAGAATGCCCATCAGTACCCAAACTCTCAATTGCTTTCTCTCTTTGGATTTGTGCTTCACATTATTATTATTTCCTTTATGGATTCTGTCAGCATATTAATAAGATAATGTGGCCTAGAGAAATAGCTTTTTATCAAAATTAGGCAGCTTTGCAAAAGACACACTTTCATCTGGATGCATTTTCAAAATGCAGGGCTGCAAAGAAAACTCACCCTGTTGTTGAGATCAAACCTTTTATTACCTCGTGATTGAGTGTTGGTAATGCTGGAATTTACAGAAAAACATGCATTAGAGAATTTCTAGTGGTTTCACAGAGGTTATTTCAGTTATATTCTGAGCCTTAACATTTTTTATGGGAAGGTTTGAGAATTTGGGGTCAGATTTGAGTGATTTAGACTAACACTCATGGGTTGAGTTTCTGACCATGTTGCTAAACCAAAACTAATGTAATCAAATAGAGGATTTTTCCATTGTGGCCCAGAAAGTTTCCAAAGTTGACAAATGGGATAAATTTGGAAGAAACAAAGTTTATCAGGTAATATCCATAGTACAAGCCAATTGCAAAGCTTACTAATAAAAAATACTGATATTGCAGCTGTAAACTAAATGTAGCTGAAATGCTAAGATCATTTCTTGTGTAGAAAGGAAGTCATATTTTCCTCTGATTCTATGAGCATTTATTACTCACTTTCTAGGAGTTAGGCACTGTACTAGATGCTTACACTATCTTAATAAGATGTTACTTATAAATGTCTATGATCCTAAATGCCACTTCCATAAGTTCCTCTCAGTATTCATTTTTTTTATATTTTAGAGAGAGAGAGAGAGAGAGAGAGAGAGAGAGAGAGAGAGAGAATGAATCCTAAGCATGCTCCACATTCAGCATGGAGCCCAACATGGGGCTCGATTCCATGACCCTGGTACCATGACCTGAGCGTAAATCAAGAGTTGGGCGTTCAACTGACTGAGACACCCAGGTGCCCCCCTCTAAGTATTCATATAGATTTTAATTGTTTTTATTGAAAATAGCTCAGTAATTTTAAAATATATTATAGAAAATTAGAAAATATAGTCAAACAATATTTTTCTTTCTTAAAAATTTTTTTTTAATGTTTAGTTATTTTTGAGAGAGAGAGAGAGAGAGAAACAGAGCACAAGAGGGAAAGGGGCAGAGACAGAGGGAGACACAGAATCTGAAGCAGGCTCCTGGCTCTGAGCTGTCAGTGCAGAGCCTGACGCAGGGCTTGAACTCACGAACTGTGAGATCATGACCTGAGCCGAAGTCAGATGTTTAACTGACTGAGCCACCCAGGCACCCCAAGCAACATTTTTCTAAAAATCACTCATAACTCCGTTGACCAGAAATTGCCATTGTATCATTCGCATGAACATCATTCCAAGCCTTTTTCTATGACTATACTTCCATTTTATAGGGGTATCATTCTAAAATAGTTTCTTTCTTTCCCACTTTTCCTTATTCTTAAGTGTAGTATGCTCATTATTATTTAACTTCATCATGATTACTTAAACTCAGGATTATAAATATCAATTATTTTCTTCTTTTGGCCTAAGATTGCTATATGAAGTCTTCATTCTGGATATCTAGAGGCAGCCGAGAGGCTGCTTTTAATCTAAGGAGTGCTTCAGGAGTCAATGAAATCAATACCAAAAATAGAGGAAGTGTACACATGTTTAGTGATTGTTGTGAATCACCTATGTACTGTCACCTGCAGAAATGCTCTTCATGTCTCATTCTTGGTAGAGTATTTTCGAAGAATACTTCAGTCTCAAGGATGATTATTACCATATTTATTTGAATAGGTGATATGAGACAAAATTGTGGCCTTAGGTTTAGCTTTTGTGACTATTATTCAGACTAGTTGATTGCTTATAGATTATGAATTCAAGTGTATTAGAAAATATATCAAAAGTATCTCTCCAGAGGTGTTTCTCACCTTCCACTTCAATGGTATAAAAATGACCCATTAGAATGTCTTCCTGGTTATAGGGTATTAAAGGTCACTGTGGAAATGAAACAGTGTTATGTGAGAAGGGAGGTACAATGAACTACCATCATCCAAAAACACCTGAGTTTGAATAAGAAATGGAATGTGGCAAATAATGTGGTGCTGGTATAGAGTGGTTGAATGATAATTTGTTACTTGAATGTTGAATGGAAGTTTACACAGCTTCAGTGGAAATGGCTCAGAAAGTAGTACAGAAGAACATCAAGTAGAAATAATGGTTCCTTTGCTGGTCTCCATTTATGGAGTGTTCACTGGCCACAGCCTATGGAATGATAACTATCCCAAGTAGAATATATGAGAAAAAATGTGTTGTAACTTTTGCTACTTTGCAAAAGTCACTTAGATTGGAGATTGAATTCTTTAATCCAATTTGAGTTGAATATTTTACCTAGGATGACTAAACGAGAACTAAGTATCCTTAAGGGAGAGAAGAGATACCAAGTTTTCTAGATTGGGATACATTTATAGCCAGGATCAGCAAGACAATTTTCACCTAAGGTTATAACACAACAGTTATTGGAATGGGGTAACAAGCCTGTTTCATAGTTGACTTTATCTGTGGTTGGAGCTTTAGATCAAGAGTTTTCTTGTCTTCTTTCATTACACTCTACTTGTGGGAAAATCACTCTGGAGTAAATAGAGTATAAATGTGACCTGAAGTGTAAAGTTAGTCCGCCTGGTTTGGGAGCTAGCATCTACCCATTGCAGAGTCTTGAAAAGACAAGAAACAAGAGGAAAGAAATTGGGCTCCTGTGGTATCATCGTGGCCAGGAGTCAGGAGATCATCCTGAGTAGTGCTCTGCCCAGAAAGGAGAAAAGTTAAGGCAGCTCAAGAGGAAGAATGTGGAAAGGGCACCAAAGGATAAGACTGCTTCTGTGTTACTTTACCATGGCTGGCAGGGTATTCTTAGACCCATGAGCTATAGGAAGGGTAGGAGTTTCAGGATATAGCATTGGGTTTGCTTCTACTTTCTCTTCTCACGTCTTGGATTTTATTCTATCTTCTCTCTATTCCCCTTTGTATAGACCAGAACATTTTGTAATAGTTTTGAATGATGAAAATAGGCTGTAAGTGTTAAAAAAAATGCCAGGAAGTCAAAACTCAGTTCAGAATTTACCTTCGTGCCTTCAAATTTTCATTTTATGAGTAGATATTTTAGTTCTGGAAATTCAAATTACATCATGGATGTCAGGGAAAACCAAATAAAGGTAAACCAATACACTTTAATATATGCTTAAATTTAATGTATTCATTTTTTATTTTAGAAACATATTTAAAAATGTGTGGTTCTTGTCTTTGGTGAGAGAGAAGTTGAAAATAATCTATGCATTCCAGGAAGCATCCCGATTTTAATTAAAAATGCCAGGCTAATTTGTCTCCCTCCCAGAGCTACCGATATTTTGCCTTTGGGCTGTTGTGTAGACTTGTCTGCCATTTGTCTGAATATAAATAACTCTCATTTTCACACTTGTCTTTTCTTGCAGTTTGTCAAAATGGTTGCTTATAGCGGTAAATTAATTTCATATCTGGAGAGCAGTATATATATAGAGAGAGAAAGCACGAGTAAGTGTGAGAAAGCTTGCATACAATTTCTCAACAAAAGACTATTTTATCTGTTATGTGAAAACAAGCAAACATATTGTCTTGGGGGTCCCCAAGATCACCCTTACATTGGATGATTTGCTGGAAGGACTCACAGAACTTAGAAAAGCTGTAATTATCATTATGGTTCATTACAATGAAGGGATACAGATAAAAATTAGCAAAGGAGGGACCCCTGGGTGGCTCAGTCACTTAAGTGTCTGACTCTTGGTTTCGGCTCAGGTCATAATGTTGTGGTTTCATGAGTTCGAGCACTGTGTCTGGCTCTGCGCTGACAGTGTGGAGCCTGCTTGGGATTCTCTGTCTCCCTCTCTCTTTGCCCCCCCCCCCCTTGCTCTCTCTCTCTCTCTCTCAAAATAAATAAAAGAAAAAAAAACAAAACTAGCAAAGAAAAAAGATGCTTAGGGTAGTATCCAGGAAAAACTGGGCACAGGCTTCCAGTCATCCTCTCCCAGTGGAGTCCCACAAACAGCATTTAATTCTTTCTTCAACAATGTGTGATGACATTTGAAAAGTGTTGTCAAATAGGAAAGATTCTTGGAACCTTGGTGGCCAGGATTTTATTAGGAGTCAGTCACATAAGCATTGAGTTCCACGTTACTGACCTTAGCTGGGTCTCCAGCACCACCCTCCTCCCCTCAGATCTAACTGATATGGTGTTGCCTAGGGCCCCAGATAACAAAAAGAAGTGTTCAAGATAAATCACAGTGTTAGCATATGGTGTCTGGTGTGGAACAAGGACCTAGCTTTACAAAGATACTCTCTCAGAAAGTATGTTCCAGGTGTTTGGAGGTAATCTCCCAGAAGGCTATCAAGGGTCATCCTGAAGACTTTTGGATTGTGCAGCATTTGGATAACCTAGGCTTGATGAGTTAGCTCGTTAATGCATGGTCACGGTGCGAAATACAGAGGCTTCTCACATAGTTCTGAATGCTGACTTCTTTCTTTGCGAAAAATGTCAGGGCGGTATGGTTCCTTCCTCCTCAAAATGTTGAAGGCAAGCAGACAATGTTGACTTATCTCAAAGGGGCCTCTTACACTGTGGTGTAGGAATTCTAAGTGGAGGTGAGTTGAGGGGTAGACTAACTGGCATTGTGGAGGCCAATACTGGACCCCGGATTTGTGTAGTGACTAGTGCCTTCAGTCTGTTGTGTGTTCTGGTTGTTTCTAGCGGCCCCTTGTGACAGTTGCAAATATTTCCTGTAAGGGGAAAGGCAACCTGGTTAACAGTTCTTCTGCTTCATCAATTTCTTGATCATGTTATACAGCATGTAATCTAGCAGAGAAGAAACGACAAAGATTTGATAGATGGAAACATTTTATTGGGAAAAAGTAAGAACAAAGGTCTTGGGCACAAAGTGCTAAAAGTGGTAATCTAGTGACCGTCCATGGGGATCCCTGAGAATCAAGGCAACATTCTGATGATAGGGTACATGGGGAATTTTTAATCAGTATGAATCCAATGTGATGATCTGTTTCTCTGACTTCCCAGAATTTTTGGAGGGTAAGCCTTTCTGGTATGATAGGTTTTTAGGCTCTTATGTTAACATGTTAACCTTACATGATGTCAATCATTTAGAAGAATATAATGCATATACAGGATATACGGGTGTTCGTGGCTGCTATGTGAGACTTGTTACCCATGGTAACAAGATTAGTTCCAGATTTCACCTATAGGTAGAACAGGAATGGATACAGTGCTGAGAATTTAAAGGAACATGGCAATTTGATTGCTGAAAGGTGAACGGGAGTGCAAGGCAACATACCTGGTCTCATTCAACATAGACCAGGTTTAGTGAGATGACCAGCATACTTTTCTGTTATGAATGTATCATTTTATATTTAGATAGTCTGAATTGCCTAGAAAATACAAATTTGTAACTCAAATGGTTTTTAGAACTAAACTGAATCCTGTGTGATTTGGAACCTAAATGTATAATAGGGCTCATTTAAGGAGCATTGGGTAAACACAGAATTGAATACACTTGGGCCTTGATTATTAATAGTGATGTCTGAATGTGTTTAATAAACAGAGAATTTCCTAAGAAGAACTTATTGAAACAGTGAGGTATACTAATACATTTTTAGAGCGGGTCAGAATTGACAATTCAGTCTTTTTGTTGGTCTTGGTTCCTTATGGAATATATAATTTTTTTGTGTGTTTCAGATCCTGCTAAGTTGGTTATAAAAAAGGACCTCTTGCTTTTTTGTGTTGTAATTAATTTTTGAAAAAATTTGGATTTTATTACAGAGGGATTGATTTGATATTCATGTGATTTTTCAAATTTGCTTTTAAAATAATGCAGTTTAAAGGCTGGATGATTTTACTCAAATAAAAAACTACCTGATTCTAATTATTTTCCCCTCATCTCCTGCTGTCTCCTGTCATCTTTTTTCCCTCCTACTCATCAGTCCATGTATTCATTGAATATTTGTTTAATACCATCCTATTCAGAAGTATAATAGTCACTACATGGGATAAAATGGTGAGTCAAGTTCATGTCTTTTCCTTAAGAATCTCAACAACCTCACCCATATCTAGTGTTAGTCTTTTTGCTTTAATCATTTTTATGGCTATGAAGTATTCTCTTATTTTGATTTTAATTTGTATTTCTCTGATGATTAATGGTGTTGAGCACCTCTTCATGTGCTCACTGGCTATTCATATACCTTCGTTTTTGAACTGTCTTTCTCTTTGGCTAATTTTTAGTGGATCATTTATTTTATTTTATTTTATTTTTTAATTGTAGGTATAAGTTCTAAGTTCTGGATGCAAGTCTTTTGGATATATATATTTGAAAACATTTTCCCATTCTGTGGCTTTTCTCTTTATTCATTTAATGGCATATTTTCACAGAGAAGTTAATTTTGATAAAGAATAATTCTTCAATATTTCTTTGTGGGTTTTTATTTTTTTTGAGAGAGAGAGAAAGAGCACGAGCAGGGGTGAGGGGCAGAGGTGGGGAGAGAGAGAATTTTAAGCATGCTCCACACCCAGTGTGGAGCCCAGTGTGGGTCTTGATCCTATGAACCATGAGATCATGACCTGAGCTGAAATCGAGTCAGATGCTCAACCAACTGAGCCACCCAGGCGCCTCCATCAATTTCTTTTATGTTTAGTATTTCTGTGTTCTACCTATGAAAATGTGTTCACCAAAGGTAATGAAGACATTTACCTGTGCATATTTCTAAAAGCTTTACAGTTTTAGCTTTCATGCTTAGATCTATTATACATCAATTAAATTTTTGTGTATATTGGGATGTAGAAGTCAATGTTTATTTTCTTTCAATGTTAATAATTTCTAAAAAATGTTTATGCAGTTATAATTAAAATACAGTGTTAACATTAGTTTCAGGTGTACAATATGATTCAACACTTCTCTACATTATTCAGTGCTCATCTCTGTAAAATGCACCCTTGATCTCCACCTATGATCCATCTTTTTTTTTCTTTGTTTGTTTTGTTTAGTAGTTTTTTTTCTAAGAGAAGTTTTAGATTTACAGCAAAATTGAGCAGGAAGTACTACCTGTTCACCTGACCACTGCCTCCTCCACTACTATAACACTCCAAATTCTGTGTCCAGTGTCAGGTAGAGAGCAAGCTTCTTTCTCCCCCACAATTTAATAGATTTTATTTTTCTCAAGCAGGTTTAGATTCATAGCAAAATTGGGTGGAAAGAACCCCTGCCCCCTCATATCACCAACTCCTCCATTATCAGAAACAGACTACACCAGGGTGGCACATTTGTTACAATTGATGAACTTACATTGATAAATCATTATTACCCAAGGTACATAGTTTACATTAGGTTTCATTCTTGGTGTTGTATATTTTATGAGTTTTGACAGATTTATAATGACACAAATCCACCATTTTATTTTATTTATTTTTTAAAGTTCAGTTTATTTATTTTTTAAAGTACAGTTGGGAAGGGATAGAGACAGGGAGAGAGAGAATCCCAAGCAGGCTCTGCACTGTCAGTGCAGAGCCCAATGCGGGGCTTGAGCTCACAAACCATGAGATCACAACCTGACCTGAGATCAAGAGTCAGACGCTGAACCGACTGAACCACCCAGGTGCCCCCAAATCCACCATTTTCATATGCTGAGTGGTTTTACTTTGCCAAAAATCCTCTGTATAATCATCCTTCCCTCTTTCCTTAACTGGAAACCACTGATCTTTCAGTAGAAAGTGTTCAAAGTTTTGTCTTTTTTAGGATGTCATATATAGTTGAAATCATAGTGTATGTAGCCTTTTCAGATAAGCTTCTTTCACTTAGTAATATGCATTTAAGGTTCCTCCATGTTTTTTCATAGCATGATAACTAATTGATTTTTAGTGTCGAATAATATTCCATTGTCCGGATGCACCACATTTATTTGTTCACCTACTGAAGGACATCTTAGTTGCTTCTACATTTTGTCAATTACCGATAAAGCTGCTATAAACATCTGTATGTAATGTTTTGTGTGGACCTAATTTTTCTACTCTTTTGGGCAAACATCAAGGAATGCATTTGATGGATCATATGGTAAGAGTATGTTTAGTTTTGTAGGACTGCAAAGTATGTTACTATGTGGGCATTCCATTTTGCATTGCTATCAATAGTGAATGAGAATTAATGTTGCTCTTCATCTTTGCCAACATTTGGTGTTGTCAACGTTCCAGACATTGGCCATTCTAATAGGTGTGTAGTGGAATCTCAGTGTTTTAATCTGTAATTCCCTGATGGCATATCATGTTGAGCATCTGTTCGTGTGCTTGTTTGCCAACTGTATATTTTCTTTGGTGGAATGTCTGCACAGTGTTTGGCTAGTTTTTTTTTTTTTAACGTTTATTTATTTTTGAGACAGAGAGAGACAGAGCATGAATGGGGGAGGGTCAGAGAGAGGGAGACACAGAATCTGAAACAGGCTCCGGGCTCTGAGCTGTCAGCACAGAGCCTGATGAGGGGCTTGAACTCACGGACCTCGAGATCATGACCCGAGCCGAAGTCGGCCGCTTAACCGACCAAGCCACCCAGGCGCCCCTGGCTAGTTTTTTAATCAGATTGTTTTCTCATTGTTGAGTTTTAGGAGTTTCTGGAATATTCTGGATAACAGTTCATTGTCAGATATGTATTTTGCAAATATTTTCTCCTAGTCTATGGCTTGTTTCCTCATTCACTTGACATTGACTTTCACAGAGCAGAAGTTTTTAATGTTGCTGAAGTCTAGCTTCTCCCTTCTTTCTTTCATGGATTGTGCCTTCGGTGTTATTCAATATCTATCACCACAGTCAAAGTCGTCTAGATTTCTCCTATGATGTACACATTTTATAATTTTTTATTTTGCATTTAGTTCTGTGATGCAGTTTGAATTAAATTTTGTGAACGGTGTAATGTTTGTGTCTAGATTCTTTTTGTGGGGATGTTGGCTATGAATGTCCAGTTGTTCCAGTACTATTGGATGAAGGGTTCATATTAAAAACACAATTGTCCTGTAATTCTTAGATGTTGAAAAGCCTTTCTTTTCCCTAATTGAATTGTTTTGGTGCCTTTTTGAAAATCAATTTACCATATATTGTATGGGTCTGTTTCTGGACTTTTTATTCTATCTATTGATTTGTCTATTGTTCCGATAACCACATGACTTAAGAATTGTATCTTTAAATACAGTAAGTCCTTACTGTTTTTTAATTACATTTTTTTAAGTTTTTAAAATTTATTTTGAAAGAGACAGAGACAGAATGAGCAAGGGTGGGACAGAGAGAGAGAGAGAGAGAGAGAGAGAGAGAATGAATATCTCAAGCAGGCTCCATGCTGCCAGCTCAAACCCATGAATTGTGAGATTATGACCTGAGCTAAAACCAGGAGTTGCATAACTGACTGAGCCACCCAGGTGCCCCTAAATAGAGTAGATGATGTAAGTCTTCTGCCTGTGGTCTGTAGAATTGATATTTTGAAGTTTTACAGTCCATGAACATAATAGATCTCTCAATCTCCTTATGTTTTCTTTAATTTTTGCCATCAATATATTTTAATTTTCAGTATAGAGACTTTACACAACTTTTCTCAAATTTGTTCTTCAATATTATTATGCTGATGTTATTTATAAACAATATAAGTTTTCTTTCCCAATTTGCTTTCTCCTAGAATAAAATACAATTGATTGTTCTTTACTGACCTATTAAATTAATAATTTAATTGATAATATTTTAACTCCCATCTCATTGCATTCATTAGGACCTCTAGGGCAATGATGAAATAGAAATGAGAGTGAAATCTTTATCTGATTTTTAGTTTAGGGACCAAATGGCCATTATTTCACCATTACATATGATTTTCTTTTGGATGCTATTTATCGAATCATATCACATATTTACTTCTGTTCCTAATTTGCCAAGAGGTTTTTATCAAAATTATGTGCTGGATATTATCAAATGCTTTCTTTACATTTCCTAAAATGGTTGATTGTTATTTTTTTAACCTTTCTTCTGTTAATGTGGTAAGTAAAGTTCTAAAATCAATCTTAAAAAAGATCTTCTATACTTGGAATAAACTTGCCATGGTCCATTTTACACGATATAGGATTCAGTTTGTAACTTTTTGTTTAAAGTTTTGCACTTATGTTCTTGAATGATATTGGCATATAATCATGTTTCATAATTTTTGGTTTTGGTCAGGTATTGGTGCTGAAAGTATGGTGATTTCATTAGGTAATTGAGCTTTTCTCTCTTTTTATTGTTATTATTTTTTAACTTCTTAGTTTATTAATCCTCTGATGAAAAATCTGCACAGTCTCTGCAGAAAAAGTCACTACAGAATCTTTACTCTTCCTTTTGTCCAATCTCCAGCTTACTTTTTATTGGCACCAACATGGGCTTTCACAGTCCCCCTGACTTTCTTTATTCTGCTCTTGTGTTCCTTTCTCTGTTTTCTTGAGCTCTTTTTCTTTTCATACAGGCCGTGTCTTGGAAAGTCTATGTTTGGGTTCATTTTTCTTTGCATCATCCATGGAATCATAAATCATGGCAAAACCAGTTGTCTTCCCACCACCAAAATGGGTTCTGATTCAAATACAAAGATGATATCTGGTGTGGTCTTCTACATTTTGGTTAGTTTTTCCCTGAATATTCTGTTTTAGGTACTGTTGCCTTTCTGAGGTGAAGAACATCAATGACCATCTGTTTCTGGTGATGTAGTCGGTTGGTCTTGAACTTTCTGATCTGGATAGTTAGTGTGTTATTCGTGATGGTGGCCAACTTTCAAGCAGTGAGGGAGGAATAGAGCTCCCTCTTTTTATTTTTATTTTTTTTTATTTTTTTTTATGAAATTTATTGACAAATTGGTTTCCATACAACACCCAGTGCTCATCCCAAAAGGTGCCCTCCTCAATACCCATCACCCACCCTCTCCTCCCTCCCACCCCCCATCAACCCTCAGTTTGTTCTCAGTTTTTAACAGTCTCTTATGCTTTGGCTCTCTCCCATTCTAACCTCTTTTTTTTTTTTTTCCTTCCCCTCCCCCATGGGTTCCTGTTAAGTTTCTCAGGATCCATATAAGAGTGAAACCATATGGTATCTGTCTTTCTCTGTATGGCTTATTTCACTTAGCATCACACTCTCCAGTTCCATCCACGTTGCTACAAAAGGCCATATTTCATTTTTTCTCATTGCCACGTAATATTCCATTGTGTATATAAACCACAATTTCTTTATCCATTCATCAGTTGATGGACATTTAGGCTCTTTCCATAATTTGGCTATTGTTGAGAGTGCTGCTATGAACATTGGGGTACAAGTGGCCCTATGCATCAGTACTCCTGTATCCCTTGGATAAATTCCTAGCAGTGCTATTGCTGGGTCATAGGGTAGGTCTATTTTTAATTTTCTGAGGAACCTCCACACTGCTTTCCAGAGCGGCTGCACCAATTTGCATTCCCACCAACAGTGCAAGAGGGTTCCCGTTTCTCCACATCCTCTCCAGCATCTATAGTCTCCTGATTTGTTCATTTTGGCCACTCTGACTGGCGTGAGGTGATACCTGAGTGTGGTTTTGATTTGTATTTCCCTGATGAGGAGCGACGCTGAACATCTTTTCATGTGCCTGTTGGCCATCCGGATGTCTTCTTTAGAGAAGTGTCTATTCATGTTTTCTGCCCATTTCTTCACTGGGTTATTTGTTTTTCAGGTGTGGAGTTTGGTGAGCTCTTTATAGATTTTGGATACTAGCCCTTTGTCCGATATGTCATTTGCGAATATCTTTTCCCATTCCATTGGTTGCCTTTTAGTTTTGTTGGTTGTTTCCTTTGCTGTGCAGAAGCTTTTTATCTTCATAAAGTCCCAGTAATTCACTTTTTCTTTTAATTCCCTTGCCTTTGGGGATGTGTCGAGTAAGAGATTGCTACGGCTGAGGTCAGAGAGGTCTTTTCCTGCTTTCTCCTCTAAGGTTTTGATGGTTTCCTGTCTCACATTCAGGTCCTTTATCCATTTTGAGTTTATTTTTGTGAATGGTGTGAGAAAGTGGTCTAGTTTCAACCTTCTGCATGTTGCTGTCCAGTTCTCCCAGCACCATTTGTTAAAGAGGCTGTCTTTTTTCCATTGGATGTTCTTTCCTGCTTTGTCAAAGATGAGTTGGCCATACGTTTGTGGGTCTAGTTCTGGGGTTTCTATTCTATTCCATTGGTCTATGTGTCTGTTTTTGTGCCAATACCATGCTGTCTTGATGATGACAGCTTTGTAGTAGAGGCTAAAGTCTGGGATTGTGATGCCTCCTGCTTTGGTCTTCTTCTTCAAAATTCCTTTGGCTATTCGGGGCCTTTTGTGGTTCCATATGAATTTTAGGATTGCTTGTTCTAGTTTCGAGAAGAATGCTGGTGCAATTTTGATTGGGATTGCATTGAATGTGTAGATAGCTTTGGGTAGTATTGACATTTTGACAATATTTATTTTTCCAATCCATGAGCAGGGAATGTCTTTCCATTTCTTTAAATCTTCTTCAATTTCCTTCAGAAGCTTTCTATAGTTTTCAGCATACAGATCCTTTACATCTTTGGTTAGATTTATTCCTAGGTATTTTATGCTTCTTGGTGCAATTGTGAATGGGATCAGTTTCTTTATTTGTCTTTCTGTTGCTTCATTGTTAGTGTATAAGAATGCAACTGATTTCTGTACATTGATTTTGTATCCTGCAACTTTGCTGAATTCCTGTATCAGTTCTAGCAGACTTTTGGTGGAGTCTATCGGATTTTCCATGTATAATATCATGTCATCTGCAAAAAGCGAAAGCTTGACTTCATCTTTGCCAATTTGGATGCCTTTGATTTCCTTTTGTTGTCTGATTGCTGATGCTAGAACTTCCAGCACTATGTTAAACAGCAGCGGTGAGAGTGGGCATCCTTGTCGTGTTCCTGATCTCAGGGAAAAAGCTCTCAGTTTTTCCCCGTTGAGGATGATGTTAGCTGTGGGCTTTTCATAAATGGCTTTTATGATCTTTAAGTATGTTCCTTCTATCCCAACTTTCTCAAGGGTTTTTATTAAGAAAGGGTGCTGGATTTTGTCAAAGGCCTTTTCTGCATCGATTGACAGGATCATATGGTTCTTCTCTTTTTTTTTGTTAATGTGATGTATCACGTTGATTGATTTGCGAATGTTGAACCAGCCCTGCATCCCAGGAATGAATCCCACTTGATCATGGTGAATAATTCTTTTTATATGCCGTTGAATTCGATTTGCTAGTATCTTATTGAGAATTTTTGCATCCATATTCATCAGGGATATTGGCCTGTAGTTCTCTTTTTTTACTGGGTCTCTGTCTGGTTTAGGAATCAAAGTAATACTGGCTTCATAGAATGAGTCTGGAAGTTTTCCTTCCCTTTCTATTTCTTGGAATAGCTTGAGAAGGATAGGTATTATCTCTGCTTTAAACGTCTGGTAGAACTCCCCTGGGAAGCCATCTGGTCCTGGACTCTTATTTGTTGGGAGATTTTTGATAACCGATTCAATTTCTTCACTGGTTATGGGTCTGTTCAAGCTTTCTATTTCCTCCTGATTGAGTTTTGGAAGAGTGTGGGTGTTCAGGAATTTGTCCATTTCTTCCAGGTTGTCCAATTTGTTGGCATATAATTTTTCATAGTATTCCCTGATAATTGTTTGTATCTCTGAGGGATTGGTTGTAATAATTCCATTTTCATTCATGATTTTATCTATTTGGGTCATCTCCCTTTTCTTTTTGAGAAGCCTGGCTAGAGGTTTGTCAATTTTGTTTATTTTTTCAAAAAACCAACTCTTGGTTTCGTTGATCTGCTCTACAGTTTTTTTAGATTCTATATTGTTTATTTCTGCTCTGATCTTTATTATTTCTCTTCTTCTGCTGGGTTTAGGCTGCCTTTGCTGTTCTGCTTCTAGTTCCTTTAGGTGTGCTGTTAGATTTTGTATTTGGGATTTTTCTTGTTTCTTGAGATAGGCCTGGATTGCAATGTATTTTCCTCTCAGGACTGCCTTTGCTGCATCCCAAAGCGTTTGGATTGTTGTATTTTCATTTTCGTTTGTTTCCATATATTTTTTAATTTCTTCTCTAATTGCCTGGTTGACCCACTCATTCGTTAGTAGGGTGTTCTTTAACCTCCATGCTTTTGGAGGTTTTCCAGACTTTTTTCTGTGGTTGATTTCAAGCTTCATAGCATTGTGGTCTGAAAGTAAGCATGGTATAATTTCAATTCTTGTAAACTTATGAAGGGCTGTTTTGTGACCCAGTATATGATCTATCTTGGAGAATGTTCCATGTGCACTCGAGAAGAAAGTATATTCTGTTGCTTTGGGATGCAGAGTTCTAAATATATCTGTCAAGTCCATCTGATCCAATGTCTCATTCAGGGCCCTTGTTTCTTTATTGACCGTGTGTCTAGATGATCTATCCATTTCTGTAAGTGGGGTGTTAAAGTCCCCTGCAATTACCACATTCTTATCAATAAGGTTGCTTATGTTTATGAGTAATTGTTTTGTATATTTGGGGGCTCCGGTATTCGGTGCATAGACATTTATAATTGTTAGCTCTTCCTGATGGATAGACCCTGTAACTATTATATAATGTCCTTCTTCATCTCTTGTTACAGCCTTTAATTTAAAGTCTAGTTTGTCTGATATAAGTATGGCTACTCCAGCTTTCTTTTGGCTTCCAGTCGCATGATAAATAGTTCTCCATCCCCTCACTCTCAATCTAAAGGTGTCCTCAGGTCTAAAATGAGTCTCTTGTAGACAGCAAATAGATGGGTCTTGTTTTTTTATCCATTCTGATACCCTATGTCTTTTGGTTGGAGCATTTAATCCATTTACATTCAGTGTTATTATAGAAAGATACGGGTTTAGAGTCATTGTGATGTCTGTATGTTTTATGCTTGTAGTGATGTCTCTGGGACTTTGTCTCACAGGGTCCCCCTTAGGATCTCTTGTAGGGCTGGTTTAGTGGTGACAAATTCCTTCAGTTTTTGTTTGTTTGGGAAGACCTTTATCTCTCCTTCTATTCTAAATGACAGACTTGCTGGATAAAGGATTCTCGGCTGCATATTTTTTCTGTCTAGCACCCTGAAAATCTCGTGCCAATTCTTTCTGGCCTGCCAAGTTTCAAAAGAGAGATCAGTCACGAGTCTTATAGGTCTCCCTTTATATGTGAGGGCACGTTTACCCCTTGCTGCTTTCAGAATTTTCTCTTTATCCTTGTATTTTGCCAGTTTCACTATGATATGTCGTGCAGAAGATCGATTCAAGTTACGTCTGAAGGGAGTTCTCTGTGCCTCTTGGATTTCAATGCCTTTTTCCTTCCCCAGTTCAGGGAAGTTCTCAGCTATGATTTCTTCAAGTACCCCTTCAGCACCTTTCCCTCTCTCTTCCTCCTCTGGGATACCAATTATGCGTATATTATTTCTTTTTAGTGTATCACTTAGTTCTCTAATTTTCCCCTCATACTCCTGGATTTTTTTATCTCTCTTTTTCTCAGCTTCCTCTTTTTCCATAACTTTATCTTCTAGTTCACCTATTCTCTCCTCTGCCTCTTCAAACCCAGCCGTGGTGGTTTCCATTTTGTTATGCATTTCGTTTAAAGCATTTTTCAGCTCCTCGTGACTGTTCCTTAGTCCCTTGATCTCTGTAGCAAGAGATTCTCTGCTGTCCTCTATACTGTTTTCAAGCCCAGCGATTAATTTTATGACTATTATTCTAAATTCACTTTCTGTTATATTATTTAAATCCTTTTTGATCAGCTCATTAGCTGTTGTTATTTCCTGGAGATTCTTCTGAGGGGAATTCTTCCGCTTGGTCATTTTGGATAGTCCCTGGCATGGTGAGGACCTGCAGGGCACTTCCCCTGTGCTGTGGTGTATACCTGGAGTTGGTGGGCGGGGCCGCAGTCAGACCCTGATGTCTGTCCCCAGCCCACCGCTGGGGCCACAGTCAGACTGGTGTGTGCCTTCTCTTCCCCTCTCCTAGGGGCGGGATTCACTGTGGGGTGGTGTGGCTCGTCTGGGCTACTTGCACCCTGCCAGGCTTGTGATGCTGGGGATCTGGCGTATTAGCTGGGGTGGGTAGGCAAGGTGCACGGGGGCAGGAGGGGCAGGCTTAGATCGTTTCTCCTTAGGTGATCCACTTCAGGAGGGGCCCTGTGGCAGCGGGAGGGAGTCAGATCCACTGCCGGAGGTTTGGCTCCGCCGAAGCGCAGAGTTGGGTGTTTGCTCGGAGCGAGCAAGTTCCCTGGCAGGAACTGGTTCTCTTTGGGATTTTGGCTGGGGGATGGGCCGGGGAGATGGCGCTGGCAAGCGCCTTTGTTCCCCACCAAACTGAGCTCTGTCGTCAGGGGGCTCAGCAGCTCTCCCTCCCTTTGTCCTCCAGCCTTCCCGCTTTCCGAGCAGAGCTGTTAACTTATGACCTCCCAGACGCTAAGTCGCGCTTGTTGTGGGAACACAGTCCGTCAGGCCCCTCCGCTTTTGCAAGCCCGACTCGGGGGCTCTGCTTGGCCGGTGAGCTGCCCCTCCGCCCCGGCTCCCTCCCGCCAGTCCGTGGAGTGCGCACCGCCTCGCCGCCCTTCCTACCCTCTTCCGTGGGCCTCTCGTCTGCGTTTGGCTCCGGCAACTCCGTTCTGCTAATCCTCTGGCGGTTTTCTGGGTTATTTAGGCAGGTGTAGATGGAATCTAAGTGATCAGCAGGACGTGCGGTGAGCCCAGCGTCCTCCTAAGCCGCCATCTTCGAGCTCCCTCTTTTTAAATGTAAACTGTGTAAGAGTTAAAGATTGCTGATATGATATATTTATGAATCCTTAAATGTTTGGTAAAATTCTCCAGGAAAGGTTCCGGAGCCTGGAGGTTTCTTGGTGGGGACATAATTACAAATTCAATTCCTTTAATAGATTTTTTAAATCTTTTTTATTTTGAGAAAGAGAGTGTGAGGGGGGGGATGAGAGGCAGAGGGAGAGAGAGAGAATCTTAAGGAGGCTGAATGCCCAGGGTGGGGTGGGGGTCTGGATTCCATGACCATGAGATCATGACCTCATCCAAAGTCAAGAGTCAGATGTTTAATCGACTGCGCCACCCAGGCACCCTTCCTTTTATAGTTTAAAGTTAGGTAAAAATCTGTCTATTTTGCAGGTTAGGAACAATTTTTCCTCCATACTTCTAGATTATTTGGCGTGTGTAATAATTAAATTGATGTAAGACAGGTTTAATGGGAGAAATACAAATTTAGTTTTGTATATATGGGAGCTTCATAAAAATATGATGTCTCATGACAATCAGTTACAGCCTTATATGCCATCCTGAGTTAAGCAATGGGAAAGGGGCTCTTTGCTCCAAAGAGTAGGAGGGCAATTCACAGGAGCATAAAAAGAGCGTATGTTTAGTGATTAGATGTTTGTCTTGACATACAGATAGACATTCATATCAAAGTTATCTCTGGTAATAGCTCTCTTTCTGGGGGGCAAAGACCATATCTAAATTCTTTTAGGTCGTTAAGGGAGAGGTAAAAGTTTTTGAGTGTACGTGGTCTTGATTGCTCTCAGCCCCAAATAATCCACATGCTAAAGTGGCATATTTCAGATTCATGTATTTTGCTTCCCTTCAATTTTAACTAAATTTTCTTTTTGTTTAATATTTTCATGACTTTTTTTAAAACTTCTTGAGAGAAATGACTAGATCAGATCACCTTTTTTTAAAGCTCCAAATAGTAGATATTTTAGGCTTGTGACCAATACAGTCTTTTTCACAATTACTCATCTCTTCTATTGTATTTCAAAGGCACCCATAGGCAATACTTAAGTGAGATTGACTGTATTTTCCTAAGAATGTTAACAAAAACAGGTGACTGGCCTGTGGGCCATTGTTTGTTAGCTCTTTACCTCCATCATTGATTTTTCAGCCTTTTTTCCCTAAGTTATGCATTTAAGATTATGAATTTTTCTCTAAACCTCAACTTTTAATATAGCTTATTTTCATTATTATGTAGTTCAAAATATTAAAGATTTCACTGAGATTTCTTTTTTGCCCCATGGTTATTTTGAACTGTATAGCTTAGTTTCAATACATGTAAGGGTTTTTAAAGTTACATTTTGTTGTTTTCTAGATTAATTCCACTGTGGGCAGAGAGCATGTTCTATGTAATTTAAAGCTTAATGGTCATTTTTGGTATAATTTTGTAAAATTCCACATAACTCTTTAGTTCATTGTGCTGTTTATATGTACTAATTAGGTGTAATTTGTTAACAATTTTATTTATAATGTCTCTATTTTATTTGTTTTCTTATTTATCAGTAAGCGAGATAATTGTGTTCAAAATTTCCCACTATGGATGTGAATTTGTCCATTTTCATTCTGTGTGTGTGTGTGTGGTTTTATATTTTTCCCCCAATTTTATTGATATATAATAGAATACAGCATTTGTATGAGCTTACAGTGTACAGCATAATGACTTGTCTTACATATATTGTGAAATCCACAAGTTTAGTTCACATCCATTATCTCATGTAGATACACAAAAAGAAAAGGAAAAGAAATATTTTTTGTGACCTGGAACTTTTCATGTTTACTCTTTTAATGTACCATTCAGCAGTGTTAACTATAGCCATACTGTTATATATTACGTCCCTATTATTTATTTCTCTTCTAACAGGAAATCTGTGCCTTTTGACCACCTTTTTTTCCATTTTCAATACTGTGAAATTTTCCTTCCATATTTTGAAGCTATGCTAATGGTTCCTATGAGTTTAGAACTGTGTTATCTTCTTAATGGATTGACTCCTTTATTGTAATGAAGCATCCCTCTCTATCTTTGGCGTTAGTTCTTTTCTTTAAGTTTACTCCCCTGAGTTTTACATAGTATTATAGTAGACTAGCTGTGTCAGCTTCCTTTTGTTTTAAGTGTGCATGGCATATCTTTTTCATCTTTCTACTTTCAACTTTCTGTTTTCTTCTATTTAAGATGTGTTTCCTTTAAGAAGCATATATATTTGTATTTAGTTTGACAATTGTTTAGCTGGAATATCTTGTTTGTTTAGATTCTCTATAATCAGTACATATATTTTCATTTAAATCTATATTCCTCAACCCATCCAATGTCTTCCATCCATTTTAAGTTCTTGTCTTCTTTCTTATCTTGCCTTCTTTTGGATTTACTATCCATTTTGTATTTTTTATTTTTTCCATTTTCTTTTGCATGCTCACTATATACTTTTTAATTATTTTGTTAATGGCTACCCTAGATATTACAGCATCTATCCATGGTTTCTTCTGACCTTCAAATACAATAACTCCATTTATTATTTTCCAACTTGTGTGCTGTTTGAATTGTGTGTTTTAAATTCAGAAATATGTATATTTTTAATTTTAATGTTTATTTATTTTTGAGAGACAGAGCATGAGCATGAGCACGGGAGGGGCAGAGAGAGAGGGAGTCATAGAATCTGAAGCAGGCTCCAGGCTCTGAGCTGTCAACACAGAGCCCCATGTGGGGCTTGAACTCACAAACTGTGAGATCATGGCCTGAGCCAAAATCGGATGCTTAACTGACTGAGCCACCCAGGTGCTCCTAAATTCAGAAATATTTTAAACTCAATCAGATATTATTATCATTGTTGTTGTTTACAGTCAATAGTCCTCTGGATTTACCCCAAAATTTCTGCTTTCCCATCTCCTCCTTTCTTCCTTTATTTCTGTGTTTGTATCTGGGATTATTTTCCTTCTTCCTGAAGAGCATCCTTTTAGTATTTCCCTCAGTGTAAGTCTGGGTGGTGAAAAACCAATTTTGGTTTGGGTTTATAATTATTTTCTTTTGGCATTTTGAGATTACTGTTTGCTTTTCTCTAGATTTTGTTGTCTTTGTTGAGGTAAGCAGCAAATATGATTATTAACATGCTGGACATCATCTATTCTTCTTCTTTTTTTATTTCTTGAGATAAAACTTTTTAAACCATTTTAATATATACAATTTCATAGTTTTTAGTATTCTGATTTCCTCTAAGGCTTTTTTCATCAGTTTTACTATGAGTGGTTTTAATTATTATATTTCCTGTTTCAAATTCATAGGGCATTTTGAATCATTTATTTGATGTCTTTCTCTAGTTTCAGAATGTGTTCAGTCATATCTCCTCTATTCTTTATTTTCTCTTCCCCTCTTGAGACTTACTTTATTTTTTTCCCACTCTTTTGTCTCTTCATGGTTCTTTTTGCCTATTTTTTAATGACCTATTTTATAGTTTACTGAATTTCTTTTCATATATATTGTCATTTACTATTAAATTCATCATATGAATTTGTAATTATGGTTGCTGTATTTTTAGTTTTAGAAATTTTATTTTTTATGCTTTCTAGTTTTCTCCACACATTCTTGGCATTTTTCTTTTATTTCATTGAATATATTCACCATGCTTATTAAAAAGATCTGTGTCTGATATCTCCATTAATTTTATTTTCTGATATTTCTTTTTATTTTCTCTATCATTTTTTAATATTTTTTCCTCATCTGTGTACTGTTCTTTGATTTAGTGATGGATATTGTACATAAAAAACTGTAGAAGGAGTGCCTGGGTGGCTCAGTTGGTTAAGCGTCCGACTTCAGCTCGCTCAGGTTATGATCTCATGGCTTGTAGGTTGGAGCCCTGTGTCAGGCTCTATGCTGACAGTTCAGAGCCTGGAGCCTGCTTCAGATTCTGTGTCTCCCTTGCTCTCTGCCCCTCCCCCACTCACACTCTGTCTGTCTGTCTCTCTCTCTCTTAGAAATAAATAAACATTTAAAAAATTAATTAAAAATAGACATTAAAAAACTATAGAAAGCATTTGAGCCCTGAAATGACAGTATCTTCCTTAGGCACCCCTCCTCCCACCCCACTCTTTTTAGCTAACAGATGGCTATCGGAACTCACAGTCCTGGATCATCTTAATCCAATTTCAGTGACTAGTAGGCATACATTCTGAGTGATTTGGTCTATTTATAAATTCATCCCTTATTCCTAGGATTTAAACCTTTGTGGCCCCAACGTAAAGCTTTTATCAGCATGCACTCCCTCCTCCACAGTAGTCTCTGGACTTTAGTTTTTGTCCCACAACCTCTTCAGATTTTCAAGTGTATTATTTAGTTTTCAGCTTCTAAGCTGTGTGTTCCAGAATGAAAGGTCCAGGTCACCTGTCTTGTTTTTCTTCTCCTTTTATATCTTTATTCTACAAGTTTTAACCACCTTGTTAATTCTCCAACTTAGAGATAACTGTTCAAATATTTATGCCAGGTTTCCTGGTTGTTTTGGGGGAAAGATTGTCCTTAATACCTAGTTTACCTTTATATGAAGTAGAAATCTGCTATTTGTTTTTAAAATGTCTTCTTGGCCAAATTAAAAAAAAAAAAACTTAGAAACTTTTATCAGATCTTCAGAGTCTTTTTGTGGAAATTTTGCTTATGCATGAAATTCAGTTTTAATAGCCACTCATTAAGATGATACAAAAGAAATATAGGCTCCTGTCCTTCTGACTAAGGAGCTTTATTTTCAGTTACTAAGTCCTACTTTCCATGGCTTGAAGTAGTTAGTGATTTGTAGTATATTCCTTTTGTTGTTGTTGTTGTTGTTGTTGTTGTTGTTGTTGTTATTACATGGGGCTCAAACTTAGAACCCTGAGATCAAGAATCACATGCTCTACTGACTGAGCCAGCCAGGCACTTCTGTAGAATATTGTTTTTATGCTAGGCTTTGATTGGGTGGATAACCTCCACATAGCAGTTGAGAATTCACATAGAAGTTAAGGGCTGGAGCTAGGGTTTGGTAGATGGAGATCACTAGAGGGAGGGAGAAGGGTATTGCTTGTATGGAACCACATAAGCTAGGGTTTAGTCACCACTGAACCTATTTAATTCATACCATGGTGACTGAATAGTTTATCCCTTAATCCTTCTTTCCCTTGATTTGTTGTTAATACTAATCAGGCTGTGCTGGAAGCTTGGGAATTCATTGGTGCACATTGTAAAACATGTGTTAATTTGATTGCCTGTGATTTCTGTAGCAGACCCAGGAGTGCAGCAAACATACAGGTGATTGTATAAAGTCTGCATAGTCCCCCAGTTGGGTGTTTTACAATCAGCTCTACCTCAAGAGTATCTCAGTTAATCTAGCTGTTTTCTTCTAATACTCAGTTGGAGAATCCTGCGTACTCACTACCCCTTGTGTTAGTACCTGAGTGAGACGACTGTGAGTATAACCCTAAAGCATAAGCCACACTGGTAAAGATTAAGAAGGGCTCACATTGTACCTGCCTATTCAGCATGCTGATTTCACCTGCCTGAAGTGACTGCTTTTTGGAGCTCAGTATTTTTTCTTGTGAATTTGCCAGAGATGCATGAGGCATCTTGGTCAACTCCTCAGGGTCTAGAGCCTGTATCTTTGAGGCTCTCTGTGGCTCTGTATCTCTGGTGGGTGTGAGGAAAGGAGGCAAGGTAGTATAGTGACCATGAACTTAATTTCATAAACTCAGTTGTACAAGATATATTTTATGTGTTTCCTGTAAGTCAAATTTAATCTATTCTGAGCATCCAGTTTATCAGGCTGGTTGGAAATTCAGTCTAAATTATTATTGGTCTTTTTCCTATCACTTTACCCTCCTACGTTGTGTTATGGTCCTGAGAGTCTAGCGCCAAACAGGACATGCAGTAAGGACGTTGATCTTTTGTTTGTACTGATGTACTCCTCATACATACACTGACCTACTCCTCATCCAAGCCTGCATCATCTCTTGAAGGTAAGGTCCACTGTGGCTTCCATGGATTTTTGCTGAGTTTTAGAGCCTCTAGGATTTAGCATCTTTGTAGACCTCTGGGCACATATTTTCCTCTGAGGTCTTTTTTTTTTTTTTAATCATTTTTAAGGTTTATGTTTGAGAGAGAGAGAGTGCAAGCAGCAGAGAGGTCGAGAAAAGGGGAGACACAGAACCAGAAGCAGGCTCCAGGCTCTGAACTGTCAGCACAGAGCCTGACATGGGGCTTGAACTCACTAGCCATGTGATCACGACCTGTGGGGAAGTTGGATGCTTAACCGACTGAGCTACCCAGGCGCCCCTCCTCTGAGGTCTTGATGCCATGACAGGGTGCTTTGAGGGAGAGAGCATCCAAACATGGTTCCCACTTCAGTCTCTTAGAATTTTTTGTTCATTTGTGGAAGCAAAGGTGAACGTGTAACGAAAGTACTCTGAAGTTACCTTGAAACTGTAAACATCTCTTTCTTCCACTGGATGAAAGGGGGCTGTGGGAAGCTGTCAACTCTAAGACACAGAGGTACGGAGACTGGACTTTATAATCATTAGTTGATTTCCTGATTACCTATTGGGTGTCAGATCCTGTGCAATGAATAAAATTTACTTTGTGTTCTCAGGGAGGTGATGTTCCTAGTGGGGGAATAAAGAATATAGTCAAAAAAGGGGTTCTTATTACTAATGACCTCAACTTCCCAGGCAACCATCTTAACTCTTCGCTCTCAAATTGCCTTTTTAAAGTTCCACTGGTAATTATGAGTCAGTCATTCTTTGGGGGTGTTTGGCCTATAACGGTGGGGATGGCTGAATGTGTCTATTTTTGTACTAGGTGCTCTTGGGCTGTGGCCTCAAAGGATGGAACTGTGTGGCTCAGGCAGTTTTCTGAAATCTGTGGCTTTACAAGACTTCCTGCTATAGATAAGGACACTGACTTCTCTTATCTGCTTGTCCCTAGGTGCCTCTTTCTGGCGAGATAGTGAATTTACCTGCAGAGTTGGATTGCTTTTATCCCTGAACTATATACTGCAGACACTTGAGATTAGTGCCAGGAGAGGAGAAAGGGTAATTGTTTCTGGGGAAAAGAATTGTGTAGGTAGTAGTTGTTTAAAAAAAACCTGGGGGCTAGAGTGGTAGTTAGTCAAATATGGCTGCCAGACAGCAGAGAAAGAGCCTTTTAGCATCTTTTTCAATGAGCTCTGTACTGACATGCTTTGTACTCTGACAGTTATTCTAGAGAAGAGTGCTTAAAATGTTACAGCCTTTAAAAAAAATTCCTCACCTGTTTTAGTTGTATATCACGTTTTTGTTGAGTCTTCTGGAATGCTAGGGATATCAGGGTTTTATTAATTCAGTGATACTGCATTGTAAATCAGAAAGTTGGCGTTCTTGGCCCATACCGTTTTAATTTTCTAAGCATCTGAGCAAACTACAACTATTACCTCAGAGATATCTGAATGCTCTTCTTGTTAAGTATACATTTATCCTAAAAAACTTGGTTCTGGAGAGAGCCTTTTATGTGCAATTTTGACTTTATATTTTATAAACCCGTATTGATTTTTTTTCCATCTCCATAGAAGTGGGATTCCTTTCTAGAGCTTTAGGCCCTTTAAGAAATGTGAGTACATCTAAATGGAACTTCTAGAAAGAGCCCTTAAAATTGCCCTAATAATTTAGGGGTATCAGGGTTACAAGCATTCCTTTTCAATTAGGCAGAAGGGAATTAATTAATTGTGAGGAAAAAGCGTGTTAAGCCACATTCTCCCAGCAGGAATGGTTTTTTAAATATCTGTATTCCTGTCACTTGGGATGTACAGTTGACCTTTGAACAATATGAGTTTAAACTGTGTGGGTCCACTTAGATGTGGATTTTTTTTACAGTATTGTAAATGTATATTCTTTATGATTTTAATATTTTTTTCTCTGGCTTACTTTAAGAGTACAGTATATCATTCCTATAACCTACATATATGTATTAACTGTTTGTTGTTAGTAAGACTTCTGTTCAACAATAGGCTGTTAGTAGTTATGCTTTTGAGGAGTCAGAAGTTTTATATGGAATTTTGACCACTTAGGGGCTAGAGCTGCTAAGGCCCCTGTTTTTCAAAGGTCCAACAGTATTTATGTGAGAAATAAGCGCAACAGGCATATTTGGGGAGTAGATATAGTAGGTCCTCTGGTCTCTGAGATTTTTCTCACTGGATGGTCCATCTCCTTAGCTTCTTTGGAGACCCCACATGCTTTCTGTATCCTCACAAAACTTGTTTTTAGTAAGGAATCCAAAGTAGGAATTCATAGTAGAGTGTGAATAACTTAACGACTTAACCTGCCCCTCTCCTAAGTCATTTGCATGTGAAAAAGCTGAAAAAGCCCAAAAGAAAGCCTCTCACAGGAGATTTTCAGTTATCAGTTCTTCAGTGGAAAGGGTATTTATTAACAAGTAATATCTTTCTGTCCCTCCTTCTCCCCCCACCCAATATTCAATCGGGGTTCCCCTAGTCTCTTTTAATCTGATGTCTGATATCCACACTGAGTGGCAGTTGAACTGTGGCTGACCAAGTCTCTAACTTGCTCTGTGACACTGTGTGTTGGGGGCAGTGGGGTGGGGGGAGGCTGGTGGTGTGGTGGAGACTGGCCTTGCAAAACAGAGGAGTAGTGATGAGAGAGGAAGTAAGTTTAGCAAATCACATGGACATCCACTTTGGACCTTTTGGAAACACAGGCCTAGTTTCTACTTCTTATAACAAGAATCTTCTGACTCTTTTGATTAAGTAATGTAAAGTATGTAATTTAGTACATTTGGAGACAGGCCAGTGTGGGCCTCTGTATAATTCTTTTTTTTTTTTAAGTTTATTTATTTTTTTTTTTTGAGGGAAAGAAAGAGCGTGAATACGAGTGGGGGAGGGTCAGGGAGAGAGAGAATCCTGAGCAGGGTCCATGCTGTGCACAGAGACTGACGCAGGGCTCAGACCCACAAACTGCAAAATCATGACCTGAGCTCAAATTAAGAGTATGATGCTTAACCAATTGAGCCACCCAGGTGCCCCTCATTCTGACTTCTTGACTGTATATTCGTGGGATGAATCCTTTACCTTCTGTAGCCTTCAATTCCTCAAATGTAAAATGAGACTCCTGCTTTCCACTGTCCAAAGATGCCACAAAGAACAAATGAAGTAATAGATATAAAAGCATGTTGCAAACCCAAAAGCTATAAAGAGCTATTAAAGCTATATAAAGCTCAGGATAATAGTTTAAGAACATTTAGCTGATATCTTTAACTCCCTTCTCCCTGTTCTTCCCTGATATTACATTGCCTTTCACTTCTTTGTTTGGGAAAGGACACACTAATGTAAAACTGGCGGTATAGTGTGGTTAGACAGAAATAATTGAGTGCCCCTGGGCAGTGACAAAGGGCCCATTGTTTAGGGTGGCCCTGTACTTGCCTTAATGGACTGCTCATCACCTTGAAATTCTTAATTTTTGAATAAAGTGTTCCCACACTTACATTTTGCACTCAGTCTTCTAGATTTTGTAGCTAGCCTTGCTCCAGGGTTGTTATCTGTTCCTTTGTGGAGTTGGAACCAGAAGTTCCTTTATAACCCACTGGGAGGAGGAGTATATGGAAGTTAGCTGAGAGTCTGGCTGGGAAGTTGGCCAGAGTGGGTCTAATGTCGGTAGTTAAGTAGCTACCTAGACGAGCACTGTGGGGTGGCCGGTCTGGATTGAGGACCAAATGTTAAGCCAAACGTTGTGCTAACAAGTGCTATGGTGGAGCCTAACCAGGAGTGAGGACCATTGGGCCTTGACTATACTAAAAGAAAACAGCTTAGAATTCACCAGCAAATGCTAACAGAGTGAACCGTCACCAGGTGGGCAGGCCCATTGCCACACAGACCCAAGGAATGAGGAAGTCAGAGGAGAGTTATAAGTAACTGTGAGTGATTGTGAGTTTCCCTCTCATTTTCTCCTGCTATAAGCTTATGTAATGGTTACATGGGAAAAGTGGAAGTCAGTGAATTGAGTTCATAAAGCAGTTGTCCATCTCCCTCTCTGCATACTCAAACCTGCATCATGGTTTGTTCTTTCTTTGCCACTGAGTGATGTACTGGAAGCTTCTATAGTTCTGGGATAATTAAAAATCCCCTGGTCACATTTGGCCACAAGAATAGTCTCATTTCAGTAATTAAAATGCCGAGTCCTATGTACTAGACAATATTGTGAACTTCATTTTGAAGTTAAAACTCATTCCATCTCTGAGCATGGTCAGTTTCAAACTTATCTGTAGTAGACAAGGAACATATTTTCACCTTCACATCTCCTCATTGTGCTCCTCCTTCTCCCAATTTCTGAGCCACATTTTTGAACTCTTTGGGAAGTGGTGGGTGGAAGGATGATACATAAGGAATGAGAAAAGACTTATCTGAAAGGTTTGACTTTAATGTACCTATTCGGCAGGTGTTTAAACCTTACTCCTGATTTGTTTTTCTCTTACTATATTCTGTTTTGAGTTATTTGGTGATCTCTACTTCTAGATTCCTTAACAAAGTTAATGTTTGACTTCTGGATTCCTATTAAAGAAGTCCCTCCCACTCAACCAACTCCTAATTCTGATTTAAAAAACAAAAACAAAAACAAAAAACCCAAACCAAATAAAACAAAACAAAAAACCCCTTCATTCACTTGTGCTGAGGTCCCATTGCCCTTTTGTAATGGAGTATTTAAGGAAGCTCACTTCTGATCTATGGTAGGTTGAATAATAGTTTCCCAAAGATTTTAGTGTCCCAGTCTTCTGGAACCTGTGAATATGGTACCTTACTTGATAAAAGAGACTTTGCAGATGTGATTAGGGATTTTGAGATGAGGAGATTATCCTGGGTTATCAGGGAGTTCTCTGTATCATTACAAGGGTTCTTATAATAGGGAGGCTAGAGGTCAAAGGGCAGAGAAGGCAATGTAACAGTGGAAGTAGAGATTCAGGTGCTGTGGCCATAGCCAAGGAATGTTCACCCTCTCTAGAAGTACGAATAGACAAGAATGGATTCTCCCTTTAAGCCTTCCAAAGGAACCAGTTTTGCAAACACCTTTTTTAGCCCTGTAAAACTAATTTTAGACTTCTGACTTTGGTTTAGGGCCCTCAGTTTATGGTAATTGTTACAGGAGCAACAGGAAAGAGCTTCATGTCTAAAAGCAATACAATGCAAAGTTAATGTGGACAGATTGTTAGACTATAGGCTAGTGTTAGTGTGCCATCTTCTCTTCACTCTATTCTTAGAGCAGCTAGCCAGCTGCAACCTGTTGCCCTTTAGATTTCCAAGTAGACACTAGCTTCTTGTGACCCCTAATTTGCAGGGGATGCAAAGTAAGCTCTCTGAATGTTCTTCTTGAGGACCCTCTCACTTGAGTTGAGCTAAGAGGAAAACACCAACTCCCTTCTCTTATGGGGAGAAGGAAGAGAAATGTTACTAGAAATCAACGATCTTTCTGAAAGAGATCATTACTTTCCATTTTCCAGTCCATCATCAGCATCAACTCAGTAATGCCAGAGGTGGATATTCTTTGAAATTTTTGCATTGGTTATTCACGAGCCTCAGTTTGGAATATAAGCATACTAGCAAATAGTTTTTTTTTATACTTAATCTTCTGAGGTGTCAGATTAAACCGATCATAAAGCCCAGGTGCCATCTTGGGGATGAGCAGTAGGATGGAGAGCACATTTTAAAGACTGAATTAAGAGTTTAAATTATTAGATTAGACTAAAATGAATAAACTAGATAATTTTTTCTCTTCTATCGAATGATCAACTTTGTGAGAGTTTATGCACACTATCAGATCAATTATGGAATAAATTAATAAGCTGCATTTTCTTTATGCATCTGCATGCAGTGTGACTTGTTTTATCCTACTCTGTGTCTGATTTTTGAGTACCTAATGGTTGGCAATGTTGGCAGTGCTTCCTCAATGTGAGGACTATTGTGGAGTCTATTTAAATTTATGCAATCAGGGGCGCCTGGGTGGCTCAGTCGGTTAAGCGTCCGACTTCAGCTCAGGTCATGATCTCACGGTCCGTGAGTTCGAGCCCCGCATCAGGCTTTGTGCTGACAGCTCAGAGCCTGGAGCCTGTTTCAGATTCTGTGTCTCCCTCTCTCTCTGACCCTCCCCTGTTCATGCTGTCTCTCCCTGTCTCAAAAATAAATAAACGTTAAAAAAATTTTTTTTTAATTTATGCAATCAGTTTCTATAGCAATCACTATGGTAAAGACTTTTACTGAGTGCTAAAAATATGGAACTCTATAGGTAGTACCTGACCTGTGGTGTAGGAAAGAAGACCCATCTATATGTCTAATATTTTTAGTATCTAGGTGGCAATAGTGGGATAAAACACCTTCAAAGAGTATATGTGTAAAGGAAAATGAAGAATTATATCCCCATACTATAGAGAGCCCCATTTTGTAGGACTCTTGGTAATAATCTTCATACCCTGCTTAAGCTCTCTGTCCATACATGCTGTGCCTGCTCACTCTATGTAATATCTCAAGTGAGAAAAAAAGTATAAAAATAAAAACCCAGAAACATCTGTTGGATCTGAAAAAGCATGGTGCTGATTTACATCCAGAACCATCATCAGCTGAGAAATGAATGAACAGGATGGCATGTTTAATGCATAGTGTACAGAATCTTAGGTGTAAGTGTCTCATCTTTGAACAGAATGGCTATTATACCTATTTCTCAGATAGTAATTAATCAAATAAATCTTACACTTAGATCGCAAGTGATTTTAGGAAGCTGACATTATGATTTTGATTCTGGCAGAGTGATTTTTATAAAGTAAGTGACTGCATGGGTTTTATTAGCAATACATGTGATATCCAAAAGGGATAGACTGGGAGTTAAGACACATAGGTTCTAAACCCACCTTTGTTGTGTGTTAGTTATTTGATCTTGAACAATTCACAATGTACCTGGGCCTATTCATTTTCATCCATGAAATGTAGATGATAATCTCTGCCCAGCTCATCTCATTGGGTAATTGTGAGCCTCAAATGAGGAAATACACATGAAAGAGCTTCATGTAATATAAAGTGCTTTTCACATAAGAAGTGTTACTGTGTTAGCTTTAGAATGACTCATGTGTGTGTGTTTATTGAATTCTCTTTACCTCTCATTTTCCCCTCTGAGGAATTCCCATTACTGTCTTAAGGATGGTCTATTTTTAGTGTGCCATCTTGTGTGTGGTCTACTATTTTAGTTTCTCAAGACATTTCCCTTTGTATCTAATGGATTTCCTTTATAGGAATGGATGGTAAGAGTCTGTTCTGCCACCTGAAAGTGTTTCAAAATTTGTCTCTTCTTATGTTGGAACTACTGTATTTACTGATATATATAATTTTTTTTGCATGTTCTTTTTCTCTCTTCCTAGTCTCAATAATTAAATACAAGTTTGTTCTTCTCTATTATTTTATTGTTGGAAGAATGTTAATTGCTAGTATCAATTAAATTCTAAACTTTGAAATGTGCATCAGAACAATTTAAGGGACATAAACTATGTTGATTATAGTAAACCAAGGTGTATTAGTCAGGATAAGCTAGGTTATGCTGCAGGAACAAAGGACTCTGAAATCTTAGTGGTTTCAAACATGAAAGCTTTATTTCCTGGATTCCCATGCTACACATCCATTTCAGGCCTTTGGGGTTTCTGCTCTGTGTTGCCATCACCCTCACTCTGTGACTTTGGGTGATGGAGGTGCAAATATAGGGAACAACGAAGAGACTTCTGAAGGTTCTTACAATGACAGTTGTCTGGTTCAAAATTGGCATGTATCACATCCATTCACAACTCTTTGCACAGAAGTGGTCATTTGGAATCACCGGGAGCCACAAGGAAGGCAGGATGTACAACTACATGCCTGGAAGAGGGAAAAACTAAACATTTTGACAAGTTTAACTAAATTGCTCATGCTTTTTTGAGGCCTCTGTTTTACAACAGAGGAATCATTTATCAGTTTTGCTGTGGATAGTCTTTCTGGTGCCTGGATGATTGTTAATTCACCTCTGAGATCTCATTTATAGAGTTAAATTCCAAGGTAAAGTCAATATAAGCATTCTTTCTGAAGTCTTCCTCTCGTGCCAGTGATGCCCCTTGTCATTATTTGATGGCAGGATGTGGTCATCTCCAACCTCCTATGTTTTCTCCTCTAAATGGTATTAGTCAAAAATGGCACACGACTTAACAGTTGTAAGAAAACAGGATTCTAGTTTGTTCAGAAAATGTAGTGTATATGATCTCTTCGATCCAGGGAAGGATTTTTATTTTCTAACCGATGCTCCTCTTTGATAAACATGAAAATGTCATGTCTTTACTGTTGTTTTAAATTTCCAAGTAAATTAGTGTGACTAAAAACAAATCAAAGAAATTACCAGTTTAGAATTTCTGTTTTTAAAACTACCCACGTACCTCTTTTCCCAGAAGATTTTATGCTCCATGGGATGATTCCTCCTGCTTGCCATCTCTGTAGCATTCTGTCATCACCCCAGTTGAAAATGATTCCTCCTCTAATTATATCATTTGCATTTATATCCATTGTTACAGTGGGGATTGGGGAACTTTTCAGGCTGTGTGTCAGAGCCTACAATGGCCTTGAAGGATGAAAAGGCTTTGGGTGGGGCGCCTGGGTGGCTCATTTGGTTATCTTTAACCTTCTTTAAGCCAACTTAATTGACCACAAAACTTTTTCATGAAACATCAATTAATATTACATACAACACTTTTTCAGAAATGTTGCCCTTGGGGCACCTGGGTGGCTCAGTCCATTAAGCTTCCTACTTCCCAAGGGAACCTGCTTGGGATTCTCTCTCTCCCTTTCTCTCTGTCCCTCCCCTGCTCGCTCTCTCTCTCTCTCTCTCTCTCTCTCTCTCTCTCTGTCTCTGTCTCAAAATAAATAAACATTAAAAAAATAAAAGGCTTTGGGTGGTCAAATTCAGATGGGAAGTGGTTTTTTACTGAATAACACATTATATTATGATTCCTATTACCATTCTGTTTCTGTTTTTAATTTCCTTTATATTCTTTCACAGTACTGTGAACATAGTAGATGCTAGTTCAAACTGGCTTGTTCTGTGAATAAAGAAGTTGACCTACCCTAAACTCCTGTGTGGAAGCTCAGATATTGATAGGCAGGCAACTATAAAATGTATAAATTCCAGCAGAAGCAAGTTTTCAAATATTAAAGCTTTTTCTAACCTTCTCAAGGAATTCTACAAGATTGTAATAGTCTGGATATTGAAAGAGACTTTGGGCAAAGAAGCTAAAACTCACCAGTTGGGTGATTCAGCGACAGAGATTTATAATCTGGGACTGCAGACCCTCCCACTGCTCCCCACAAACACTCAGTTCTTTGTCTCTGGTGTGAGAGATTTGTATTATTCTAATTTAGCCTTTCTGCTTTTGGCCATTATTATCTGGTTTGAAATCCCCACCATTGATCTCAGTTTGCATGTAAAGATCAGGACATTGGTTCTGCAAGACCAGTGTTAAAAATCAGAAATATTTCCTGAGTACATATATCCCTTTTAACTTACCATATATATTTTTTTTACATGTTGTCTTAGATGTCACAAAATGCCTGCTCTGGAATCCTCCAAAGGGAAGCAAGAAGGAGGAATGGGGGCTTCGTAAGAATACTTAGGAAATTCCACCTATCTATGAATTTAGCTCTCCTGACGCCCTTCACCAATTTGGTCTTGGCTCTGATTTTTCCCTTTATTCTGTCTTTGCCATGACCTTTCCTTTCCCTTAGTCCACCTGACTTTTTGCTGTTAGCATAGCTTCTTTCCAGACTGTGGAGCCCTGCTGGTTTGCCTAAGGAATAGCCTTCTTCACCTACTTCACAGTTTGTGATATTTACCGAAAAATATAAAGCCTATCACTATCCCTTTTTGTCTACACCTGCAAGATTTCACTTTGTGTAATTGCCCCAAGTGAATTCCACGTGGCTAGTTGACATGGAACATTTTTGTGTTTTGCTTTTAAGAAATTTATTCTTACCATTATTATTATTTTTTGTTATTCATTTGCAACAATGAGTGCTTTTACAAATCTAATAAATGCTCCAATTAATCTCTTGTAAAGAAAAAGAAATCACACATCTGGTGGTGAAGTGCTTCTAGTTAGCACAGACTTTCCTGCTGTTCCTTTTTCTGCAAAGTGGTCCTGTTATTGCTGTGGGAAATTTCACCGGCTTGTCTTTGGGAAATGCAAAAGGACAATAGCCCTCCTATTCTCCTCAAAGGGCAGTGCCTTCTTGGGGACATGGCCACTTTTCCTTTCTACTTCAGACATAGTCAGCAGCTCTGTGCTGTATAGAATGAGACATATGTATAATTTAAAAACCATTTCCTGCATCGTAATATCGGACTTTACCAGGAAAGCATATTCAAAGCTGATATTCCTGCAGGCCAAATGAACCCAGACCTTTTCTTTCTGCCTCTTCACTCCCTTTGTCAGTTCTCCTGGAGGATCAGGATTTAAAAAATTACATTAGTGTTTAATTTTTTGCAATATGTATTTCCATTCCCTGAATGCAAGGCTCCTCAACCACAGCAGGTCATTACCTGATGATTTTATTTCCCTGGTCGCCCTTTGACATTTAATGATTTCTAGCTTTGCCTTGTATATAAAAACATGAAACTCAGGAAATAGGTGGAAAAAGGCAAGGCCCATCTTCTATTTATGAAGATTTTCTTCCTAGTGTGTTTTCTAGGACTTGGGACATTGCATTCATAACAGTTGTAAGATTCTAATTAGAGTTCCTAAACTGCTCAGGAAGATCCCTACCATATTGAGAAAGTTGTAGGAACATCAGTTTGGAGAGGCTTCTCGTTCTGTAGACTCACAGGTGATCAATATTCAGGACAGACCCTTCTAGATAAATTTTATAGCAAAGATTAATAGTTTAAAGTATCAGAGTTTTGTTTCAATTTTTGTTTATAAATCGTGGTTAAAAAAATCCCAAAGTTCACCTCGTCCAGGAAGCCTTTCTTGATCACTCTAGATCCAATTATTTTCTTGTCTGAACTGTTAGCAGTTAGCTGACACATAGTTACATATTACCTTGTGACAACTATTGTCTCAAATGACTAATTAACTCTGGTGTTATGATTTAAATATTTGTAAATACAGGTATTAATGTATCTCTTAACCCCCACCGTGGGGACAGACTTTGTGTACTTTATTTTGTTTCCTGAATCACTTAATGTCATCCCTTGTAGAACCCTGGTAGATGCTTTTTGAATAAATGAATGTATTAAGTGATACTTCCATTTTGAATTGCCAGTGAACCATAAATTATTACAGACCGATAAGCATATCTTTTTTTAAGACACTTCCAGTGTTAGCTTGGGCATTCACTTCTGTGATTCATTTGAATTCTTTTCCTTGCATAGTAGTGTAACTACTTATTCTCTCTCCCCACCTGTTTGACACTTCCTACACTTTCCTTCTACCTTATTCCATAATTTTGGTTGTTTCTCGCTACTTTGGTCTTTGCCTCTTATTCTCCTTCTTGAATATTCATTCTCCTGGCAAGTTTATCTCCTGTCTGGCTTCAAATACAATCTCATTGTAGTTACTTTCCAATTCTACCTTTCCAGTCCTGTCTTATGGACATTAGTACAGTGTTGTCAAAATGGAGGGGAAGATAATCACTTGGGTATATTTCAATCACCTCAAAATTAATATTTTACTAAAGAAATTCATTATGTTTTCTATCACCCAAACAACCTTCTCTTCCTTCTTTCCTTCTCCATTTTTATTGGTTGTATGTGGTTCTGTCATCCCACAGCTCCTAGGCCTTGGAATCTTCTTTCTCATTCCTTTTTTCTTCAACTTTCATGTGTTATCTGTCCCCAAATCCTGTTGAGTCTCTCCTTGGAATGTATTTGAAGTTACTGCTTTTGTGACCTTAGCAAATGACCTGATTTTGGACTTTATCTAGGTTTAAATAATAGTTTACTTCTAGATTACTGTCTCAGCTTCCTAATTACTTTCCATAGTCCATTTGTTGTTGGGAAAGGTAATGATGGTTATTAGCAGAAATCGCCACTGTTTATTGTATAGTGTGTGATAGGCAGTATACTAATGCACTTCATGTAGATTATCTCATTTGATTCTCCTAACAACCTGATGGAGTATATATTACTATGCACATTTTAGAGATTAAAAATCCTGCGTCTCAGAGAGGTTACATATCTTGTCCACAGCCTCACACGTAATAAGATGAAAAAAATCGGCATTTTAACTTTGAAGGCCATGCACCAATAACAAATACCCTGCATATCAGTGCCAGACCAGTATACCCTTTTCACTGTTCCACTCACCTTTTCAACATGTGGAGATTCCCAATGACTACAAAAACTAAATGAGGACCTTTATCTTGTTCTAAGGCCTCCCATGACCTTGTATCCTGTTCTGAATAATAGTATTTCACCATAGATCCATTCAGTTTAGTGGAGGAAAAATTTTTAATTACAAGGGAAAGGGAATATAAGGAATTAAACAATTATAGTAAACAAATAGGGAGGGAAGTATACAGAAGAACAAAGAAGGCTTAATACATCAAATTGGGTACTTACAACACCCACCCTTCTGGCTGGGGAAGCCTCACAGTGACCAGCCCGGTTGGAGTCCCCATTCAGAGTCCTGGGGCTGAATGTCCTTCCCTCAGGTGAGACTTCCAACTAGCTATTGCCTCCAGGGCAATATATGCACTACCTGTGTGTGATCTCTGGTTAGTCATTAAGTTTGCCAATGTGCAGTCCCGAGCGAGCTGGTTTTTCTGTTTCTCTTACTGTAGCTCACAGTCTCAGGAGCCTGGGCATCTGCTTATTCCTCTTTCCTCCCTGATCCATTCCAGGGGGCCAGCCTGGTCTGGCTCAAGGAGGTGAGGCAGGAACAGAAGGGCCAGTTCTAATCCCAAGGCTAGGTACAGAATATATCCCAACTAAGCCCCCTCCATGTGTATGTGTGGTTTGGGGCAGATATATATGATAAGTCACACAAACAACGTCTATACAAAATATATCCCCACAGCCTTCCAATTTTATTTCTCATGACTCTTGATAGCTACCCCCTGCTTAATCTAGGCTGACTTGACTTGATCATTGTTTTCCACTTCTTTCCCAATATTCACTTCCTCAATGATTTCCTCTAGTTCTGGGACACTGTTTCCTTACCTTCAAATCCTGCCTGTACTTTAAGGTCCAGTTTCTACCCCACTTCTCCATGAAGCCTTCTCAAAATGGTCTAGCATGAGAAGAGATCTTGTTCGCTTTCTTAACTGCTCTGTGAATTAGTTTGTGTTCCATAAGATTTAGCATTCTGTGATGTATTCTTGTGATATTCTGTAGAATGAGATAATTCAAGGGAACATTTTTTTTATTGATGTATAGTTGACATACAATATTGTATTCATTTCAGTTGTACAACTTAATGATTCAGCATTTATATATATTATGAAATGCTCACCACAATAAGTCTAGTTACCATCTGGCACCATACATAGTTATTACAATATTATTGACTATATTTCCTATGGTGTAATTTTCATCCCTGTGACTTGTTTTATAACTGGACATTTGTACCTCTTAACCCCCTTCACCTGTTTGGCCCATTCCCCCAAGGCCCTGTCCTCTGATAACCACCAGTTTGTTCTGTGTATTTATGAGTTTGTTTTTGTTTTGTTTTGTCCATTTGTTTTGCTTTTAGGGAATTTTTCATTTAAAAATATTTTTTATTGAAATCTTTTTATTGGGTTATGGTTGAAACAGAATGTTATGTTAGTTTCAGGTGTACATCATAGTGATTCAACAAGTCTATATGTTACACTGTTCTCACCATAAATATAGCTATCACCTGTTACCATACAACACTATTACAGTACCATTGACTATGTTCCCTGTGCTGTACCTTTCATCCCTGTGACTTATTCATTCCATAACCAGAAGGTTGAATCTGTAACTCCCCTTCACCCATTTTGCCCATCCTCCCAACCTTCCTCCCCTCTGGCAACCCACAGTATGCTGTTTGTATTTTATGGGTCTGTTTCTACTTTTTGGTCATTTATTCATTTGTTTTTTTGTTTGTTTGTTTGTTTCAGTATCCACATATAGGTTTAATCATAGGATATTTGTCTTTCTCTGTCTGACTTATTTCACTCCACATAATACACCCTACCTCCATCCATTGTCACAAATGGCAATAGCTCAACCTTTTTTTGGCTGAGTAATATTCTAGTGTGTGTGTGTGTGTGTGTGTGTGTGTATCTATCACATCTTCTTTAACCAGTCATCTATCAATGGACACTTGGGTTGTTCCTTACCATTCTCTTGAGTCTAGTATTTTGTGCTCGTTTATCAATTTCTATGTCCTTATCCCTACCGAAGTGCTCGCACAACCTGCCCAGAGTCCTTTTTAGGTATTCCCAACTAGAAGTAACCTTGTATTCATCCACCTTCCATAATACCTTTTATTAAACCTCCAGTAGGTCGGTGTAAGGAATTTATCATGTAAAAGTGTATGTGATTGTTTACTTATTGGAGAGGGTTGCATTAGGGCAGTATTGCTTATGAAACAGTATCTGCTTTGTTTGTTGGAATTTTAGAAAGTTAAAAGGGTGGAGTGTGGCTGAGGGAAGAGAAAGATCTCAGTGAGTGGGGAAAGGAATATATTGGGGTGGGTAACTATTCCTACAACCTATTAAAACATAGTATGTAGGTCACCTCCAATTCTGCCAGAATATAAAGTTGGATAGGGCTCCAGTGTCTTCAGGGTTTTCCTGCCTGTGACTTGCAGTATAAGTATTGCCTGAGTGCACTTAAGAAGAACTATCTGGTCATTGAACAAATGATTTCTCAGAAATTCATACCATTTTTCAGATTCATGTACAGACTTTAAATACAAAAGTATTTAAGAGCATGACTGCATTCACATACCAGCTTTTGGTCCATTTTTTCTCATGATCAGTGAACACTATATGTATAATTGGTATCATGGGAAGATCCACAAAATACTGTGATGTTTTATAAGGATCCATTTTAAAGGACCTACAAGTTGATCTCTATCAGAAACTCTTGCAGGGCAAAGATTGTCTCCCACTTTGTTGATGTTTCACAGAACATGATGTAGGGGTGGAAAAATTTCCCTTCTTCTCTTTGAGGTTATTTGGCTCATCTGATAATCAAATTGATATAAGACAGATAACTACAAGAAAAACCAATAAATGCTTAATAACATGTATACCTTCTGTATACCTGGGAGAGATCCAGAAAAACTTAGTAACTCTCTGAAATGGTTGAATCCATCACCTTCAATATCATTTTCAACTAAGGATGGTGGGGAATGTTGGGGGGTAGATGGCCAGTGGAACCAGTTATGGGAGTCTATCAGGCAAAGCACAGCAAAAGAGGATATGGTTGTTATGGAGGTTTAAATCCTTTCCTTTTCCATTGATGAGTTTCTAGAGATTGAATTATCCCTTTCATTCTGGTACAGGGAAGTGAACATTCTTATAAATGAAGATTTTTCTTATAAATGTAAATGTACCTCAGTAAAGGGTAACTTCTATTCAGTTTTTCAGAGCTTCATCTGTGTCTGCTATTTTGTAGAAATAAACAGCTTAAAATAATATGCCACAGAGGCACAACTTCGGGTTGTAAAATTTGATCCCCTTCAATGCTACTGCACTAGTAAAACAGAACTTTGAAACTCTTGAATGAATGATGGAGGGAGGAAGTTGGATGGGGAATTTCATTTTCTCCCCTGTCCTTCGTTTGTCAAATGAGAGTATCAGACTAGGTGATGTCTCAGTTCCTTTCTGGCTATAGCATCTTAGGTTGATGTGTACTTGGACATAATTCAAATGCTTTGCTGGTCCTTGGCACTAGGGAATGTTTGTGAGAAGTCGGCTCTTCTTAGGATGGTTCTTGGCATCTATTTGAACTTGGTGTCTCCATTTCCAGAAGTATTGTTTCTAGTGAGAAGTTAAAGGTACATCATAGATTCATTTGGCCGGTAGTCAGTGACTTGTGGATTTTTCATCTTGGTGCATAAGGCCTTAACCCCTCTCCTGATGCACAGATTCTCATGATTCTAAAGGCTCACTGTCTCTCTGACGATGGGGGTCATTCAGTTAGACAGGAATATAGGAAAATGACTTCTCATGGGTGTGGCTTTGTCTTTTCTGGACACATCAATACCAATTCCACTCCTCACAAAATTGATCATATTTCAAGTGGCTATTCCTCTCTGTCTAAATTTGGTATGGAAGATACTTCTTGTTTATCTGACAATAAGGAGCAGTCTAACTAAGTTATTTCTTTCCTTTTCTTCCTTAGTTTCTAATAATAATTTGTTACAGTCCAGATTCTGTGTCTCATTATCTGTATGATCTTGGGCAAGTACTTTAGTGTTTTGAATCTCAGTTTCCTCTTCAGTAAAAGCAGTTGTACTGTTGAGAGAATTAGAAAGAGTGACATGTTAAAATGCCTGGAGAAGTATCAGGCACACAATATACATTCAGTAAAAGGAGTTATCACAGTTATTCTTGCCTTTTTATTTCTTTCTCATTTTTCATTCACCTTGCCTCTAGTTTCTGTTTTGAGAAATGATCTTTACTAATGTAGTATAGACTTACATGGCAGGTGGCGATAGTGACCTCTCAGCCTGGGCATCCAGTTTCCTCCTAGACTCTCCTCCTGTAATTTGGGATTTCAGGCTTGAAACTGGGGTACTAACTCTGGGTCCTTGATGGCAATAAATGGTGTGGGAAGCAATTAATCCCAGCCCCACTGGTGCTTTTCAGTGGCCTCAGTCCAAGGGATGTGGGCCAGGAATTGGATCTCATGTGGATTGTCCCTGCAGAGTTATTTCTGAATCTTCTAGATTTACAAATCATTTGGTACCCAGCTGTTAGGCTGCGTGATTCACGGTTATGGGTTCCTTGTTTCAAACGCTTGTCAGCAGTTTCTTCCCCATGGTTGCCTTGTGATTCAGTTGTTTTCTGTGTGGTGTGCATCTCCTCACATTCATTTGGACTCTGCCTACCCCAACTTCTGTCATGGAACAAATGAGTCAGTGTCTAATGGTGCCACATTGCCATCCAATTACTTCAAGTTTCCTTGTTGTGGGTGGGCGCCGGAGAAGATAGTGCTGCTGGCTCACAGAGGGGGCTGTCTGCCCTGTTGCTAAACTGCCCCGATAAGTGGGGGGAGAATGGCCACATTTTCCAGAATGAATATTCAGAAAGCATTCAGGATAGACAAGGCCAAGGAAAAGGGCATTCTTGTTCAGTAGGTGGCAGTGTGGTCTGGCTTGATGAAAAACCGCACATTTCCTGCATGTATTTGCAGTGCTTTATCCTGATGTCTTTGACAGCTTCAACTTGAGATTTTATTCTGAGTATTTTAGTACCTTTTGTCAAGTGCTCTTTTTCCCGGCGGAAAAAAAAAAACAGCACTTCATTTCTTTAGAAACTTCTCTTGGTAGTGGGCGGCATGTGTTTGTGGCAAATACTGTGATCCGAACCTTCTGGGCGCTCGGTGGGCTAATTGCTCTTAGTTGGACATTTTGCCAGGTAGAGTCGACTTCTGTTTCCCAGCTGTGGTGGAGAGAGTTCTTTCTTCATGGATGTGGTGGATATTTTGCTGACTTTATCAGTGGGGAGCACTTCTGTAGCCCCTAGATCTGACTGGTTTTTGTGTTGGGGAGGGAAGCTTCTGAGACCCAGCGTGTCTCTCCTGTCTCACTCGTTCAGCTCACTTGGTCTGGTCAAGCTGAGAGTGTGATTCCATGATGTACCCTGGCAAACTGAATATGGCCAAATCCTACATTGTCTGTACCTTGTTTCCCATTGCACAGTCCTTGACCAGGATGTCTTATTTCTCAATAACAGTAGAAATCTTTGAAAAGTTTTGGTTTTTAGTAGGAAGTCTACTCTCCAGCCTGAGCCTTGGCAGGAAGAAGAAAATATGTCTTTAAATTTTTTTTTCAACGTTTGTTTATTTTTGGGACAGAGAGAGACAGAGCATGAACGGGGGAGGGGCAGAGAGAGGGAGACACAGAATCGGAAACAGGCTCCAGGCTCTGAGCCATCAGCCCAGAGCCCGACGCGGGGCTCGAACTCACGGACCGCGAGATCGTGACCTGGCTGAAGTCGGACGCTTAACCGACTGCGCCACCCAGGCGCCCCAGAAACTATGTCTTTTAAAAAAATTTTAACGTTTATTTGTTAAGAAGAAAATATATCTTAACTAGGCCATAAGTAGGTCATCGTTACCTCGATTGGTAGCTTTTTGGCTGGGACTGATAAGCCTAAGGAAGGGCTTGGATATCCTGGTCTCCTAGTTTCAGGAGCTTTTCAGAATTGTAGATACTACATCTTGACACTGAGCTTGAGATCTTGGAGTCTCTGTTTCACTGGCTCTGTTCCTGGTCTTTCGTGCCCAGATGCTTGTCCAGGTGTGCACATGATCTCCAGGAAGCATGTGCAGTCATCTCCAGGATGAGATGGTAGGTGTTGAGCACAAACCCATTTCATGTCAGATAGGAGTAAGAGATTCTAGAAGAATATGCAGTTGAGTCTTGTTATTTCTGATAGTTATGTTCTAATACCTAACTTCAGTGTTCAGAACACTAAATTTGGTTAGATTAGGTTTCTGTGAGCTGATTTGTTAACCAATCAGGATATAAACTTGCATTATATGTGTTTTTTGTTTAAAGACACCTTATTTAATATATATTGCTTATTCATTAATATCAAACTCATAGCTAACAGCACTATATATAACTCAGCCTGAATGAAGCTTATCTAACACACATATTTTCTCTGTAAGGCACATCACTGCCTCTTGTACTTAGAAACATCAGATAGCACTTCAGCACTATGTTGGAAGACCATTTAAAATAGTGAAATTACCAAAAAAAAAACCCACAAAAAGTTAAAACAGTGGCACTAAAAAGACTGAAAGATCAGTTGTTGTTGTTGTTTTACAGTAGGAGAACTGAAAGTTAGAAGGAGAGTATTTACTTGTTCCATTTCAACTGGGAACGTTCATGGGCTGACTCAAATTTTTCTCTGCTATGCACATGTAGGTGTCTGTGAATTACCATGAAAGCACTATGAGTTTTGATCTGGGGGTTACAAATAGATTTTAGGGAGTATGCATTTGTGGAAATCAGGAAGTTTTGAATATTAAGGATCAACTGTCTATGTCTGACCATAGTCCCACAGCATTATGTATAATTTAACTATTAGAATTCTTAGTCTTATCCACATCTCTCCATTTTGGTAAAACACACTCTTGTGAATTGGACAGTGGTCAATTTAATCTGGTCATGCGTGTTGAGTTCCAAGCAACTGACTAGGGTGAGCAAACTTCCTCAAATAGCATTGATCTGTTGGTTTTTCATATGTATTATTTAGCAGTTTATTAGTCAGCAATTCTAGGGCCTTGTTAGTGAGGCTTAAAGATAGAGTTGGAATAGTAAAATTCAAATCACATTCAGAAACTCAATCTATATAAATATACTTTGCATATATAAAAACCCACTTTTTCAAATTTAAAGTCAAAGTTGTAGTTTAAACTCAAAAGGTAAGAATGGTGGCCTGAATCTAAATGGTCAACTTGATTACCTTTAGTAAGTCAGCAAACCTTTCTGTTCTTCTACAGAAGAAGGCAAACAAAAGGCAAACAAAAACACACCACTGTCTTATCTGTTGATCATCAATAATAGAAAATAGTTCCTCTAGGAAGATGTTTGTGACTTTTCAAGACAGCTATGCCCTGCTGGACCATATTTTTTATAAATCTCTTTCTTATTTATTGCTAGTATCTACCACCCTAGAACTTCTGCCTCTATAGCCAAATAGAATATTAGAGTACTATCTCTTCTACATGATTAGCCTTTATACTTCTTAAGGCAGCACTAAAGTCATTCATTTATCTTTCCTTCCATTAATTCACTCATCCACTTATTTAATAAATATTTATTGATAACCTATATTTTAGGCATTGTGGTACAAATTGGGGATATATGGGAGACACACAATCTCTTAGTTCATGGATGTTATATCTACCTGAATCTTTTTATTTTATTTTATTTTATTTTATTTTATTTTATTTTATTTTATTTATCTTTTAGTGTGGAACATGTTTAGCTTCTTGAACTTTTACTACACTGGGCATTGTTTGGAGTTCCCTCACAGCCTTACTTTTCTTCCCCTGGCCATGCCACCACCTTCCCTCTAGGTGTGTGGGTTCCGAATCAGGAGTGCTCTCATCAATGGTTGAGATATCTAGGTTCAAATGGTACGTTTATTTATTACTATGTTATATTGAACCAGGTATTTAACCTCTCTGGTCTTCCATTAACAAATTATGTCAAGCGGGAGTAATAATAGTATTTTCTTGGCTGTTGGGTGGATTAAACAAGATAATGCATATAAAAAGCACTTAGCTCAGTACTTGGCATATAAGAGCCTCATAAAGAATAAAACTTTATTTTATTCATATTTATTAAACAGCCTAAGATGGCATTAGCATTTTTGGCAGATACATTCCACTGTTACTGCCTCCTGAGGTTACAATCACCCTAAACCCTCAAGTCATTTTCTGTCTTCCTGGGAAATTACTCCTGTCTTCCAGAACTATGCTATGATGTCAAACCTCCATCAACCTCTTTGAGACACATTTTGACCAAGTATGTCTGTTTGACTGGCTTGTGTGTCATCTTCCTGAGAGATGGATGTAATTTCAGTGCCAGGATCGATGTCCTTGACTTGACTTTTCTTTATCTCTGGGTTTGCTATGAATATGAAAATGTGGTGTGTGGCTTCCCTTAACTTTAGAATCATTTCTATAGATGAACAGATTATAAATATAACACTTAAAGCAATAGGGTGAAAATGTTGTCCATTCTATTTGTGCCTTGCTTTATTACATTTGGTGAGTCTTTGATGCATAGGCCTTTACAAGATGATTATTCAACCAAATTAATCCCATTTCTTAATGTGGTGCATTTAATGATGGCTTGGCTGCCTTTGCCCATTCCATCATTTTGTTTTAGGACTTTACCTGGACTACTAGTCTTTTTTTTATTTTTTGGATGCACACAGAAACACACGTCTGGTTTTTCCCCTCCCTTCACTGCTGTCTAGAAATGTTGGGCAATAATTCAGAGGGTGAAGACTCGTGAGTGGGAGTGGGGAGAGGAGGAAAGATTTCAGCTATGACTTATATAGATTATACAAATAAATATAACTCTATGGACAGGCTTTATGTTAGTGTTTCTGGGCAAGGCTTAAATCTTAAGACTGGGAAGTAGGGAACTGGGAAGTTAGAAGCTGTCTGAGTGCACTTGTGTGAGCTAAAGCACTGCAGAAGACATAAATGGAGATTAGAAAGCTGACCCAGAAGTAAAGCTTATTTGATTACTTGGGATCTGTCCAGTCTTATTCCTGGTCAAGATGTGCTACTGCCCTGAACTCTGTGCTCTAAAGTGCCCTACACTGGCCCTCCTTTGGCCACTCTTTTCCATGATGAGAGGACTTAGTGCCACCTCCGTGTGCTTCCCTTGGCTTGAGGGAAACTGTGTGGAAGGGAATCGTCTAGTGTTGCTGGATAAAACGCTGCCTGGATTTCTAATAGCTGCATCTGGCAACCCTAATATAATGGGAGTGTGGATTTGTGGGCTGGGATGTCTTCATGCTTGTGAGTGAGGCCCTTCATTCTGTAGGACAGATCCTGGAGTGGGAAGAGGAGCCAGGAGGCCATGGACTTGGCTTCAATGGTCTCTATACTCCTTTATTCTGGTGCAGAACTCCAGGGAGCCTGAGAATTCTAAATTTGAACCTGCCCTGCAATGTTGTTACAAATTCTATTTTTCAAGATAGGAGGAGAGAACGTATTTTATTTAACTATTTTAAAATTGTGATTTCTATTTTTAAAATATATAGACATCTGCTATGTGGGTCTCAATTTGTGCTGTTGTCCCAGGCTCCACATATACTAGTACAGGGCCTTTAATAATGGCAACAGATTACCAAATGAGGTTTAGTCACAGATGCTTTAGACACCAAATTTTGTTTGATCCTTGTAAGAACTCTGTGAGTTTGGCAATGTAAGTGTCCCTGTTGGACAGGTAAGGAAACTGAGGTTCAGTGCATTGAGAGGAGTTCCCCAAGAACACAGAAAGAGTAAATGGCAGAACTAGATTGAAACTCAAACCTTAGTCTATCTCAATGCATATAAGAAGCTTTGGATCCAGACTGCTTGAGTCAAAATAATGCTTCTGCTACTACCTAGCTCTTGGATTTTGTGCGAGTTACTAAGCTTTCAGTTTTAGTGCCTATGTTTCTTGAGCTGTGAAATGTTGGAATGTATGTGATAGTAACAGTACCTACCTTATATGATTTCCAGAAAGATTTAAAAAGACCTCATGTGTGGGGTGCCTTGGCTCAGTTGGTTAAGCATCTGACTTTGGCTCAGGTCATGATCTCACAGTTCATGAGTTTGAGCCCCGTATTGGGCTCTGTGCTGACAGCTCAGAGCCTAGAGCCTGCTTAGGATTCTGTGTCTCCCTCTCTGGAGTGGGAAGAGGACACTCTGGAGTGTCCCACCTCCACTCACGCTCTCTCTCTCTTTCAAAAATAAATAAACACTAAAAAACATTTTTTTGAAGACCTTGTGTGTTAAGTGCTTAACAAAATGCATTAAAAATTGAATGGCTCCTTAAATGATAGCAATTAGTAGTAGCTCTAGTGAGAGTAGCAACAACAGCCTTAAATTGAGATATAAATATGGTGCAAGTATAATTTTGTCTTAGTCATCTATTGTTGTTAACAAATTATCCCAAAACTTAGGGGCTTAAAACAACACACATTTATTTTGTCACTATTTCTGTGGGTCAAGAATCCACTCAAAGCTTAACTAGATCCTTTACTCAGGCTCTGTGTGGGGGAAGATCTGCTGCCAAGATCACAGGACTGTTAGCAGGCCTCAGTTCCTTGCTGACTATTGGCTGGAGGTGTTTCTTAGTTCCTTGACTCATCGCTTCTCCGTAGGGCAGCTCCTAATATGGCTGGCAAAGATCACAACCATAGTCTTTTGTAACCTAATCATGGAGGTGACACTCCATCACCTTTGGTATATTCTGTTCATTAAAAGGTGGTTCCTCGGGGAGGAGAATTTTAAAAGGGCAGTAATACCAGGAAGCAGTGACCGTGGAGGCGTATCTTGGAAAGCTGCCTGCCTCAAATAGGTGGTATCGCGCCAAACTGTTGAGGCTCTGTGGGATGCACATGATGCCTCTTCTTGGAAAGGCAGTTTCACTCTGTGGCCAATGCAACTTAAAGTCAATACAGGTACAACATGAAGTAGAAGGCAAAATTCATGCAGCTTAAAATTAAACACAGACATGAACTTCTAAAGTTGTCTTATGTTCATGGCTGCTGCTTTGTACTGTCTACCAAATTTCTGAAAATTCGACTGGAATGATTCTCAGATCAGAGGAAAAGAGATTCATCTTGAAAAGCTTGTTGTTCAGGTGTTTTCATTTTTCCTATGTTCCCCAGGGTTCTCCTTCTGGAACAAGATGAGCTGGTCATCTCTCTTGCCTTGCCTCTCTGTGTGATTTGATGGAGGTTGGGGAAAGACAGTGCCTGACACAGAGGTCTTCAACCTTGGCTGCATATTAGAATCAGTTTGGAAAATTTTGATAACTAGTGAGGCCTGAGCCTTACTTCCAGAGATTCTTTTTTTTTTAAATGTTTATTTAGAGCACGAGCAGGGGAGGGGCAGAGAGAGAGGGAGACGCAGAATCCAAAGCAGGTTCTAGGCTCTGCGCTGTCAGCACAGAGCCTGACGGGGGGCTCGAACCCACTAACAGTGAGATCATGACCTAAGCTGAAGTTGGATGTCTAACCCACTGAGCCACCCAGGCACCCCCAGAGATTCTTCTTGTTTACAAATAATATCAGGAAAAGTGATATCATATGTTAACTATCTGCTTATTAGAACGGTAGAAGGATTGATTAGCTTGGTGCACTTGGTGCCTTTTATCACTGATAATGATGATAGTTAAGATTTCACATACTTGTTTTATGCCCAGCAGGTGTAATACTAGAAGCTTTATATGTAGTACTTTCCTTAATCCTCACAAAAATCCTCACAAAAATCCTTCTATATAGACAAGGAACTTGAAGCCATTCTAAGTAACTTGTTCAAGGTTACAAAGGTCAGTCACAGTGAAAATTGCTGGAAGTACTTATGTAATGTTCCTTGTGTGACATGCACTTGGAGAAGTATGATTTACATAATTATTTACTCATCACAACAGCTCGATGGAAGTACTATTATTATTACTGCTTGAAAGGTGTAGAAATCAAAGCACAGACTTGTCCTATGACTTGTCGGGGATCATAGCTAGAATATAATAAAACCACTGTTTAAGCACAGGCTGTCTGGTTTCAGAATCCACATTGCTAAACCACCTTGCACACTGCTTCTTGGATAACAGTTAAAATCTGAATCTAGACTCTAAACCAGCTGCTTCAAAATACTGGCAGCTAGTATTTATTGAACTATCATGATATAGACATGGAATGGAGCCATCATTTTCATTATTTTCTTTAATCTTTATGATAGCCCTGCTATTTTGTTACACAATACAAACTGGCAATAAGACCTCACAGCCCTAATTGGCATGTTCCAAATGCTACGTTCCCTCCCACCCACCACTCAAATAATCTGCTTCCAGCTATTGGGTTCCTGGCAAGTCTCTCTCTTAGTTAGTTATGAGGCCTTACACAATTAAGTTACACACAATTTCATATACAAAAGAGTTATTATTACTGAGCCCCCTTTTTTCCTGTAGGTTAGATATTGTAAGTCATTTCAACTGTGCTTCTTGTGACATGGTTCCTTGATTCTTCCCAATCCTAGTTTCTGTTGTTAGTTTAATAAATGGTTTTCATTGCAGATTTATGCTATTTACATTTTATTTTTATTTATTTTTTTGTTAAAGTGGCTTTATTTTTTAAAATTTTTTAAATGTTTTATTTATTTTTGAGACAGGGAGAGACAGAGCATGAACGAGGGAGGGTCAAAGAGAGAGGGAGACACAGAATCTGAAACAGGCTCCAGGCTCTGAGCTGTCAGCACAGAGCCCGATGCGGGGCTTGAACTCACGGACCGCGAGATCCTGACCTGAGCCGAAGCCAGATGCCTAATCAACTGAGCCACCCAGGCACCCCGCTATTTACATTTTAGACAAGAAAATTCTGCATACTTATCAAAATCTCTTGCACACTGTAGAATTCTCTTGCAATACTGCCTCTAGATGAGAATAATCATAATTAAACACAGAATCTTATGAAGAAGACTCTATTTTTTGGATCCGTTGCCTAATGCACCCTATTTATTGGCTTTGTAATGATTGATAGTTACATTTCTCTTAAGTGGTGATATTGGCAGTTTTGAGGAGCCACAGCATATTATTGACTCAATTGAATTTGTTGCTAAGAGAAAATTGTAAGACATTTTTAGTGTCGCATCTGTTTTGTGCCTATACATTTGGTTGTAGGAATACAGGTGTGCTACTTTATTTCTATTCTCTTACAACTTCTTATATTTTGATTTTGTCAACCCGTGTATTTGGTATTCTTTCAAAGTAACTGTCACTTGGAATTCTGACCAACAGGCTGTCTATATCTTCATTCAAGTTACTGATTACCATGTTGTACAGGATTAGGTAAAGGACAAGGGCCTTATATGTTATTATAGACCTCCTCCCAGGTTGACATTGAAACAGTATTCAGCATCAATCAGTTAAGGTTGTATGCCACTTTATTATCTAGACATTCTGCATTTCTTCATATTGTCCATAAGGATATCATGAAATTCTTTTTTGAGAAGGCCTTGATATAATCAAGGATTGCTCTGGAAAAACATTTCCTCTGTTCTACCACTTCATAGTGCTTTGCATGTAAGTAGCAGCTTTAAGGGTCGTTATTTCATAGACCAGTTCTATTTGTGCTTAGAAATTACATGGAAATAAAAAAATTTGATAAGTGATTTAGAGTTTAGTGATGTTATTGAATCCAACATCCATGAGTAATACCAAGATGAATTTGACATTCCAGGTCTGTACTCAGAATTAGTCCTAGTTTGAGATTGAGTCTCTGACCTCAGGCTTCCTGAGGAGGTTTCAAATTATGCCCCCCTCCTTCCCCAATTGCTCACTAAATCCAGAAATTTCTTCAATAGGAGATGACAAATTCTGTAGTTTCTCAAGGAGAAAGAGGGCTTTAAATTCACTCCCCATTGCAAAAAGAAAATGGTTTCTTACCCTAATGGAGGTATTAATGACAATGCAGTTTCTTTCATGGGAGCAAGTTTTGATGAAAGGAGGGGAGAGAATGAAGAGATTGGTTCCTTGTTGAGAGGCAAGATTAATTGTAGAGAGTGGGCAAGGATGAAAGTACAGAAGGGGGAGACTGAGACAGTAGAACTTTCCTCTACTTTGCAGTCATGCCTTGCATCAACCCTGTCCTCTACCAAATGCTTGCAGAGCATGACATTTCTGCCTGTTAGAATTATTTTTTGAAGGTGTTTTCAAAACATGTGCATTTTCACTGGTTAGAGATGTCTGTTTATCTGATTCTTTGTAAAAAAATTTAAAAATGTCTTTATTTATTTTTGAGAGAGAGAGAGAGAGAGAGAGAGAGAGATAGAGAGAGAGGGAGATACAGAATCTCAGGCAGGCTCCAGGCTCCAAGCTGTCAGCACAGAGCCTGACATAGGGCTTGAACCCATGAACAGTGAGATCGTGATCTGAGCAGAAGTCCAATGCTTAACCAACTGAGCCACCCAGGAGCCCCTGTTCATCTGATTCTGATCTGCAGTCACCTACAAAAGAGCAGGTGTTGAAGCCAGAGGGCTTCTTGGGAAGCAATGGGACTGGGAGCGGGAGGACAATGAATACTTGGGCAGGGCATAGCAGCCCGGAGGAACTACAGCGATTCAGTAATAGGAGCAACTGGGTTGCTGAAGGACACACATTATTTAATTAGCAATTTCAGGCTTTTGCCCAGAGTGCGACTCTCCATATGGCCAGAATCTGCACCTTTTCCTTCCATTTGGGCACAGATCTGGGCCTGGAACTTCCCCCTCAGGGGCAGCTCTGCCTCTCTGGTTTTTCTTTAGTTTGCATTTTTGCTTTTGCAGGCTTCTGTACAAAGCTTTATTGGCGATATGGTTTTTGTGTACTTCTCTCTGAATGCCGGACATTGATGAATTTGGCTGCACTTCTTGTGTTACATGCAGCAGTAAATAATCTGCCTGTGTGTCTTTTTTTCCTTTTTTTCTTTTCCATTTTTAATTTTGAAACGGAAGTCAGTCCTCTGGCTGAGTGGCAAAGAGAGCTCTTCTGTTCTTAAATGATTTGGCTCCCGTCTCCTTAGCCGTCTTCTTCCTTGCTTCAGCCCTTGGCTTCCTCAGTTGCCCTGCCTGTTAGGACTGAGTAAATGGATTCTAGCTGAAGGAGCTACAAATGAGCCTCAAAAAGGTGAGGTAAAATTAGTGGTGAGCTTGTTCTAGAACATAGGTCCATGGACCTGGTCAGTGGCTCTTTCTGTGGCACCATTTTGCTGGGAAAATTCATGGAAATGATTCTGATGGTGCCATGATTGTCTTCCATATCTTTTGTCTAGTGACATTGCTACCCTCAGTACTTAGCAGGTGACCAAGAGAGATAGCAGCAGAGATGGTGGCAAGGATGATTTGTTGACTGTTTGGTCATATTCCTGGGACACTTATTTTTTCTCTTATGGGGCATGCTGGATGCAAAAGAAGTCAAATTGAATTTCTACTATCTACCACTTGCTCTCATGTCTCTCTTTTTTTTTTATCTGGCATCATCATAAATGCCCTCATCCTGTACACAATTGCCTCAGGCTACCCCTGGATTGACTAAGGTCCCCCTGTTGCTCTTCTTCTACCCCAGTATTACCTCAAGGTCCAGTCATCTTCTTCCCTCCATCCTAAGTGAAATTCTACACAGGAGTTAACTTACTTAATAAGTCTACCTCTGTTAATGGAGCCACTAGGAGCTCATGGGTCAATATGTTTATATTATGTGTTTTTAACAATGGGTTACTGGCAGCTGTAGCTTAACAGAAGGCATCAGAGCCATTCATAGTGCTTGGGGGGGTGACAAAAATATATGCATTACCTAGACCTACCAAAGATTTTCTAAGTTAGTGACTTAGCAGGTTGGGACCTGAGAATCTACATGCTAATAAAATTCTTAGGTCATTCTGAAACATACAAACAAGTTGAGAATTACTTTCCTACATAGCATTTTCTGCAGGTATGTAAACATGTTTGTATGTGACAATGGTTATTGTTGGTCTAGCTAATGTTTTTTGCCTTTAGAATTCATTTCGGGGCTCTCGGGTGGCTCAATTCATTGTCTGACTCTTGATTTTGGCTCAGTCATGATCCCACTGTCATGGGATGGAGCCCTACACACTGAGTGTGGAGTCTGCTTGAGATTCTCTTTCTCTCTCACTCTGCTCCTCTCCCCTGCTTGCACATATTCTCTCTCTCTCTAACACATTTTTTAAAAAAATTGCATTTCATGAGTCATTGCTTTCCTCACCATCTTCCCCCACCCCCAATTCATACAGTAGACTGGAATCCTTATCTGAGGCTGGATTTGTCTTCCCAAGAATCTTGGGTTTCTTCTCTTGTATGCTGGATGTAAATACACAACCTGTGAGGGTTTTTTTTTCTGGAAAAAGAGTCTGATTTCCATGTCTAGCTTATAATGCATGACATACACTCTGTTCGATAAGTGTCTTTTGAATGTACAACTGTGTTTCGCATGGGAGAAAGCACTCTATTTCATCATAACAAGGGCACCCAACTCATTCCTCTATGATTTGAAAGGAGCTATGACATGAAAGAAAGGGAAATTGGTAGGTAAATGGGGGAAGTTTTCAAAAGAAGGGCTCGTTTTGTTATAGTCTTGATCTCTTGGGAGATTCATATTTCGTGGGTGTCCTGGCAAGTGAGATAGGGGAAAGAAGAAAATAGGAATAGATTATTAAGCTGTTTCTCTCTTGGACTCCTGTGTAATCTTTTCACATGGGCTGATCTTTTAAAACTTGGGTAATCTCAATTCAGTGAATAGATACATAGTAAATGAAAATATGACTCAAATAAAAAAATATGACTCAAATGCCACCTTATAGCTATGTGGCTATTTCTTGTCTGTTCTCAGAATTTGTCCCATACCTTATCTATTGAATTTCATGTTCATGGAGTGGATAGATAAACTTTCTGATTACAGAGAAGTTGGGCTCACCTAAGTGAGGAGTCTTCTCACCATATAAACTGCGGAGCTGCTCTGTGGCCTTTCTGCAGCTTGTTCAAGGCTAATCAGTGACCGAGAAGTCACACCCTTTGCCCGTTGCACATCATTTATAAGGTTGGGGTGCACTTTTTACCTTTCCACCCATTACCTATACAATAAGATGATTAATTTTGAATTATGGAGACATATCACTCTAAATTCCTGTGTTTAGTAGAACCATCAAATCTCTCTGCTGGAAAGATTTACTGGGATCTTAGATTCACTCATATCATACCGATTTTGACCAAGGGGGTGAAACTGGTGATTGTCTTGGTTGATCTAGGAAAGGAGGTGGTAATATGTGCTTAGCAAAGCTCAGCCTGAGCAGGCTGACCCATTTTCAAACTGACTGGTTCTTTGGCAAATTTACTCACTTACTTATTCACAGGTAAACATTTAAGACTTAAACATGTCACATTAAGAATCAAGTCAAAATGTTTTATTCATTTAACACACTGACTTTAAAAAGCATAAATTCCCAATTAAGTTAATTTTTACAAACATCTGAAAGCATCATCGTTAGTAATGTAGGGGTTCAGAACTAATCACCCCAAGATTTGCATGCAGATTATTTCTAGCTGCAAACAATCAAAGGCAAAAGGACTCTGAAAGAAATTTTGACCTTCCTCCTATCTGCTTAAAAGAATTTTCATGGAGGACTAGCTCTAGAAAGAGCAGTATCACCATAAATAACTACATGATGATATGAATATGAATTTGGGGTAGTAGATGGGGAGTAACTTAGCCTTAGATAAATAAGTCTGTTGGCTAAAATTCCTCTCTATGTCTCCCTGTGTCTCTGTGGCCCAACAAATATATGTTTACCAAACATTTACTCTTTTTCATCTTCCTATTAATTACTTTTACTTTCCCTTTGAAGTCCCAGACCCCTACCCTGTTTCCTTAGTTTAGGATGACATATACCTCATTCTGCCTGTCTTTAAAATCTCTGATGTTTAGGTGGATTCACTGTACATATGTAATTTATTTTTATTTTCTCCTGTTAATTTATCTCCTGTCAATTTAATTCTTAGACCTGTCAGAAGACTCTCAAATGGGAGAGAAAACATTTTCTACCCTACAAGTAACTTTATTGGTTTTTCATTAGCAAATGGAAACAGGTAAGGTAAATGGATCATACAGGCTCTTTTTCTCCCTCTTCCACCATCAATTTTGAAAATGAAGGAAATACAAGGCATTGATAATGTTTAACCTCTTCCCTTGAGCACTAGTTCTATACAGGTAAGGGACCATGCCTGTCCTCTGCCTAAGATGCAGAGTCTTCTCTCTGCTTATTACAAGTAGACAACCTCATTTGAGATTTTGGGAAGAGTAATTCTCTTTTTAATGAGACTCTAATGAGGTGATAGGTTATTTATGTAATTTTATGCTCATCACACTTCTGCATTAAAGTGCCAACCATTTTCTTCACCATCCCCATTATCATCTCAGTGAACTTGATTACTGAGAAGGAACACTCTGCCTTACTCTCACCCAATCCAAACCTCCTTGCTGTGACTGACAATTTTTGGATGAACATCAGATTCTCCAGCAACTGTGGTTTTGGGATTACAAAGAGTAAGTCAGTGTGTTGAGTCATGAACATGGAGAAATTGGTTAGCAGGAATCTAATAAGTTAGACATACAGAGAAATGGAGATGAGAGACGACCTGGTACAGAGAGGACAGAAAGGGAGACAGTAGCTGGCTGTCTTTTGACATTCTGGTTCGTATCAGGTCTAATACTTCTTGCAATAGGATTTTATGAGAATTTCCTACAGTCATAAAATAAATCTCCTATTCTTTTTTAAAAAATAAATCTACTCTTAGTGGGTTGCTGATCCTTGCAACTTACAGTCTATGGGTAGGATTAATTTGAACTTGGTGCACAAAAGTTTGTAGTACATTTCCAAAAGGCCTTCATCTCTATTAACTCCCTTGTTCCCTATAACACTCCCATGTCACAAATCGGGTAGGAGTGATAATTGCTTTGAGAGCCAGAGAAACTGAGGCCTTAGATGGGAAAGGCACTTGTTTGAAGTTAAACAGCTAAATAGAGGCAGAACCATGGCTAAAACCCTGTCTTCTGGTTCCTATGCCTAGTGCTTGGCACTTACTAGGCACCTAATGATTATGTGTTGATCGATAGACAAATCTACGTAGGAATGGGTGATTCTAGGCAGAAATGATAAAAGAGTAGCTGGTCTTATAATACACATGAATATTCTGAGGAATCCCAACACAAGCAAGCCCCTGGAGTCTCTAGCAAATCTTTCCATTTGAACTCACTCACTTAAGGAGAGGCAGTATATTGTCCCGTTGTGCCTCTTACAAGAGAGTGCAGATCAGATCTTGCCTTTGACAACACTCACCTTACCTCACCTCTCTGAAGCTGCTGCCGGGGGAGACATCAGTTATGTGGCTCAATTTGGTACTTTCTGCCTCAACATTTAAAAAACAAAATCGTCCCTGGGGCAAAACTTTGAGCGCCAACTCCATTAGAAAGAAAGTTTCTAGGCAAATGACAGAATTCTGAAAATCATGTTTTAGAACCAGATTGCTGACAGGACCTAGCTTCTCATGGAATATTTAGAGCTACAAATGGATATATCCCTTTAACTGTTGGGCAGTTGTAACCTCTTCAAACAAGACAAGATAGGGTCTGGTTTTAAAGTATTAAGTATATTTCCATGGCACTGTTTTACTTCAGTTTCTGAGTAATGCCTGATTTAATTTGTCCTTTGAAAACCAGATAATGAGATGTGTGTGTTTTAGGAGGAGTCATATGGAGATGGTTTTCATTGCTATTTCATGATACATTAATAGGTATTAGAACAGAAAATACATAATATCTTAAGAGCATACAGGTCTCCCTCATTATTTTACATGGTCTCTGAAGGTTTATGTTGCCCATTGAAATAAAAGAAAATGAAGCAGCATGGACCATAAGGTTGTTATTCTTTAGCTTTTATTTATAAACAAAGTAGAATTGGAGAGTAATGCTGAGGAAAGAAACATCCTAGAAATGTGGTCCAGTCAGAAAATCTGGATGTACTGGGGCACCTGGGTGGCTCAGTCAGTTAAGCATCTGACTCTTGATTTCAGGCTCAGGTCATGATCTCAAGGTTCATGAGTTCAAGCCCTGCATTGAGATTCTCTGTCTCCCTCTCTTTCTACCTCTCCCTGGCTTATGCTCTCTCTCTTTCTCTATGTCTCTTTCTCTCATAAATAAACATTAAAAAAAAAAAGAAAAATTGTATTATAAAGCATTGGTTCTCTAAAAGAAGGAATTGTTAAAGTTTCTGAGGAATCTTGCTGTTAAAAAAAAAGCCTTATTAAACTTTTTAAAAATCAGCTTTCCTGAACTTTATTGATCATGGGACCTTTTTCTATACAGAATACCTATTAGCATTCCAGCTCCCTTTTGAGGAATACTGGGGTAGACTCTAGCTTGCCTAAGGAGGTAGGGTAAGAGATAAGATTAGAAACATAGATTGGGAATATGCTACAGTTTCCAATACTATGCCCAAGAGGATTCAAATTCATTGTATAATTGTATAAATAATGGGATAACGATTTAGCTTTTTTCCCCTTTAGTAGTTTCCCCACTTTTCTCTATACTTTGATTCATTCTCCTTTTCAGTTCATCTTGAGTAGCAGTATTAGACTACCTTTCCTAAAACTGCTTCCATCATTTGTCTGCCCTATTTAAAAATCTAAGTAATGCTTTTCAGGACTCTAGATTTTGGTATCTTTTCATCTTCAAATAGAATTTTTTTTATAAACGACTTTGTATTTCTCTCCACAGTTACCTATGTATCATTAAAAAAATTTTTTTTAACATTTATTTTTGAGACAGACAGAGAGAGAGAGAGAGAGAATGAGCAGAGGAGGGGCAGAGAGAGAGGGAGACACAGAATCTGAAGCAGGCTCCAGGCTCTGAGCTGTCAGCACAGAGCCCTATGCAGGGCTCAAACTCACAAACCACGAGATCGTGACCTGAGCCAAAGTTGGACGCTCAACTGACTGAACCACCCAGGCACCTCATACCTATGTATCATTTTTAAAAATTCTATTATAAAGTGGTTTAAACCTTGGCTATGTTAGAATGGTCTTGGGGTTTATAAAAATCTCTGTGCCCTCACCTAACACATTGTTTCAGAATTTCTAAGGGTGGGATGCAGGGATTAGTCATGTATAAAACTTTCCTGGTGATTCCAATGTGCAGTCACCGTTGAGAACCAGTGCTCTGAAATCTGGCTTGAAGTTTAGCTCATAGTGTATACTCATTTCAGACTTGTAGAAGTCACTTATTTTTATTTTTTTAATTTACATTCAATTTAGTTAGCATATAGTGCTATAATGATTTCAGGAGTAGATTCCTTAATGCCCCTTACCCATTTAGCCCATCCCCCCTCCCACAACCCCTCCAGCAACCCTCTGTTTGTTCTCCATATTTAAGAGTCTGTTATGTTTTGTCCCCCTGTTTTTATATTATTTTTGCTTCCCTTCCCTTGTGTTTCTCTGTTCTGTGTCTTAAAGTCCTGATATGAGTGAAGTCATATGATATTTGTCTTTCTCTGGAAGTCATTTTGTTAATATCACATTGATCAATTTCCATGGACCTCACATTTACTTATTAAGAGGAGACTCTAACTCTCCTGTGGCAAAATCAAAGTTGTAAGTTTTGTGCTTGGAAATGGAAATTACTTAATTAATAAACATTCTGCCCTTTTTTTTTTTTTGAAGCAAGTCAGAAGTACAACAGGAATATCCAAGACCGAAGAACTATTGAAGTTTTTATAGGTAAACTGATTACAAATACCTTTGTCAGTCAATTTGATTGATTACAGCATACACATATTGAAGTAGGCTTCAAGCAGCAAGTTTGTCTGAAGCCTTGCTGTTAAATCTCTTGTGAAGCAATTTGAGATTGAACCCCCAGAGAATTGTGAACTGCTCTTTGAAGGCAGAAAGTTCTAGTAAATATACCATCACTGCATACCACTGAAGAAATCAGATGAGCATTCAGTCTTGGCGTTTAATAATATGGGCATACCTCCGAGATTTTGTAGGATTGGTTCCATACCACGGCAATAAGGTGAATTTCCCAAGAAAGTGAGTCAAGTGAACTTTTTGGTTTCCTAGTGCATATAAAAGGTAGTTTTATATTATATTGTTGTCTATTATGTGTGCAGTAGCATTATATGTAAAAAAAAAAGTACATACCTCAACTAAAAAAGGCCTAATTGCTAAAAATTAACCACCATCTGAGCTTTCAGTGAATTGTAATCTTTTTGCTAGTAGAGGGTCTTTCCTTGATGTTGATGGATGCTGACTGCTGGAGGTATTGATTGCTAAAGGTTGGGGTGGCTGTGGCAATTAAAAAAATAAGACAACAAAGATTGTGATTTTTAAATATCTTAATGTATAATCAGGGTTGAGAATTATTATAAATTTTATCTCCCAAATAACTTTTGATTCCTTCTTTTTCTTTTAGACCCATGATCTTTAAATATTGTTGGAGATGCTAATGTTTCCTGCTACCCCTTTTTGTTCTTTGGCTGGTGTGTAATAATCAAAGTAACAGGACAGATTAAGAGAAAAACAAAATTAGTTTTGTATGTATGTGGGCCTCAAAGATATTAAACCCACTGACAGGCTGTTGAGGCACATATGAAGTCCTGAGGTTTAAGGGGTAGGAGATAGGAGGTTAGGTTTCAAGGGTTGAAGGAGGGGAGGGAGAGAGGAGGAAGACAACATAGGAGAAGATGGGAAGATCAAATGTTTGGTAAACCAAGTTTTGCCATTTCTTTTGGAAAAGTCCTTCTGATGAAATAAAAAGAAAAAATTAGTTTTTGGTAACAGCACTCTCTAACTTTTTTTAGGCTGTTAAAGGGAAGGGAGAAAGCTCTGCTTGAGTCTTGGATTGTCTTTATCTTGAAATAACTCACATGCCAAAGTAGCATATTCTGGGGCTGCTTGCCCTGAACCCCATCAATGTTTTCCGATTGCATATAGAATATAGGTCATACTCCTTAACATGGCTTACAAAGTCCTGCAGAGTTTCATTATATTCATTCATTCTTTCACAAGAATCTGTTGATGTTGGTCATTGCACAATAATGGGAATGTCCTTCATGCCGCTTAACTTTCCACTTCACCATGGTTAAAATGATAAAATTTATGTTATGTATATTTTACCACAATAATACACAAAAATTTATTGAGTTCTTACTAAGTGTCAGGCATCTCCCAGTATCATCAAATGTCTTACTTTTTTCTCAACACACCAGGCTTTTTCATATTCATTGTCTGAAATATCCTTCTCTTCCCTGATTCACAAACTCCCTATTGCCGTTAAAGATACAGTAAATGTTTCTTCCTACATAAAGCCTTCTGAAATTGCTAGTTCCAATGGAACTGCTCACATGAAGTCTTTAAATGAGAATGCCTCTATTTCGTCCCTCTAAACTATTTTCCTCAGAAAGAGAACTGTTTCTTCTATCTTTATTTTTTTGTTTCTGTCTGATTCCCACCTTGTGGTGGGTAGGGTAGGGCAACACGACCAGGTGTTGGGGTTGAAGTGTGAATTTTGAGGGGCCAATGCTGGAGAAGGCACCTGGGAACAGCTAGTATCAGAGGAATGGGCAAAACCAAAGTTTTTAGGGGAAAGCCAGTGCTTAAATGTCAGGGCCATAACACAAAGGCCAAGTGGCAGGGAGTTCAGAATTGGTTGAAGATGTGATCCAAAGTCTTCTTCCCACTGACCTGCTACAAGCAGCTTAATTCCTTATTATTAGAGGTCTTTTGTTGTGCTCAAGGTGCAATTTGTACCGGAAATAAACCCTTGTGAAAAATACCTATACCCACAGGGTATGTGTCACATTCACTCTCTTATGACAATCATTTGGCACAAATGACTTAGGTTTTTTGGTTATGACTTTGGAAAGTGATAAGTAGGAGCCTGAGTGATGTTTCAGTAAGGACAGGGAAGGGTTTTCCATGTTCCAGTAGCAGATCTGGGTGACTGTGGATGCAGGAAAACTGTGAGCTCCTGAGACAATTGCTGACGGAGACCATGAAGATACACATTACCTTTGTCCAGGTTCTGTTCAGAGCTGACTGTATCCAAAGGAAGCATGGTCCTATCTCTAATCCCTTGGAATTTGGTAGCTATATGAATAAAATGTAGACATTTTAAAGGAAATGAAAGCCATAGAAAGGTTTGTGAATATGAATGTTTTCTATTGGCAGCAAAAAGTAGAAGAGAAAAAGGACCATAAAGATTGGTTCAGCATATTCCTTTTTTTTAGGGTTTATTTTTGAGAGGTGGGGGGAGGGGCAGGGAGCAAGGGACACACAAAATCCAAAGTAGGCTGTAGGCTCCGGGCTGCGAGCTGTCAGCACAGAGCCTGATGCAGGGCTCGAAATCACGAGCAGTGAGATTATGACCTGAGCCAAAGTCGGACACTTAACTGACTGAGCCACCCAGGCACCCCTGGTTCAGTGTATTTCTAATGGTAGTACAGTTAGGTAGGGAGGGGAGACACATACTCCTCCCCCAACCTGACCTTCTCTTGAGTGTTTAGAGAGCCTAATTCTTCACTTGCTTGTTTGCTTGTGCACAGTAGGCTTATTGCATTTTTTGTCCTGAATTCAAATTACTGTTATCACTTCTAGTAATTGCAGGTGTCTGCAGGAACAAGAGATTCTTCTGTGGCTTGCTGTAATTTTAGATGCTCCTTTGTTCCTGCTCTATGGCCATTCTTAAGTTAGACTGTTTAGAATTAAGCTCAATGAATGTGCTATCTGCTCTGAATGACCCAAGACGTGTGTTGGAAGTAAACCTGTATTTTTACTCTTGCTATATTTTGTGTATGCGCCTCTGTGGACCGGGGACAGCTTGTGCAAATGTTTCTCTGTAGATTTAAATAGTCTAGTAACAGCCAAATCTGTAAGTCCTGTCTGCAGTACTCAGTAGGAAATTCAGATGCATGTCAAATCACTTGGAAAACTGTAAACCACTTTATAAATCGGAAGGATGCTAACAAATACCTGAATACACTGGATAGCCACTGAAAATTCTTCATTAGCAGGCTGAGCTAAGTGCAGACACAAAAGAGCAAATTTCTTATTAGCTGTACTCACAGGAGGACACCATTGGTATAATCAATCCAAGAGCAGCAGATAATTTAGACATCCTTGATACTTGAATCAGGGATTTACAGATTTACTTTTGTGATTTACTGAAACCGATAGAATTACCGGTTGTCTTTCTCTGAGTACAGGTACATGGAATATGCAGAGATGATAGTTTAGGAATTAAATATGCCTCTGACTTATCTACGGAGTGGGTTCTCATCAAAATACAGAGTTTGAGGCCTGAGATTACTCCATGTGACACCTCAGTCCATATTGCCTCATAATGTCCCCCATTTATTTCCAGGACATGTGGTTTATTGCTCTAACTAGATTATGTGATGTGAAAACAAATCTTTTTTATGAAATGAAACTGTCATTTACTGAGACAAGTTCTATGTGATGATTATTTTCCTAGTCTCTTTCACAAACATTATTTCACTGACTTCTCAGGACATTTGTGCGAAATGGAATTTTTATCACTGTTTTTATAGATGAAATGCCAAGAGTTTAAGCAAACCTGTGCAAGGTCACACCACAGGCCAGTGATGAGTTGGGGCTTGAAAACCAGGTATTTCCTTTCCACGTCAGTGCTTTTTCGTCTTTTGTGCCCCTTTGTCCTTTTTATCTGGCTCTATGATTTCTCTTAGTGTTTGAGGGAATATATCCACTCCTTGTGTTTCAGTTGATGGAAAAGTGACCCAGAATCTCTTTGCTAGTGAGCAGTGTTAGAAAGTAGCCATAATTACTTAACTGGAAAAAAGTGGACCCTAAACCCCATTTGAGCCTTGTCTAATATAGAAACCTTGAAATTCTCATAATGCTTTCTGTGTTTTCTGTTGTATCCTCAAAGAGATTTGGGGAAGCACAGTTTGAATCTCTCACTTCATCTGTGAATTTGAAAATGTGCATGGAAAATGGTATGATTGTCTGGGTAACACAGAGGTAGCTCTTTCTCCATGGGCATTAAACCGTCTTATCAAGTTTTCACCAGTCATTCATTTTCTGAAAATGAATTTGCCATGTTTCTTTCCCTCCCTTTTTACAAGATGGAATGGGAACTCATTTATGTTAACTTTTCAGCTTTAAAATCCACTTTTAATCTTTCACTGGAGTACTACTCTCTTGGCCAGGAGAAAAAGATCTCATTAAAAACAAAAATGATATACAGTGTCTATTAATCAATTGGATGGAACTACTTTATGCCCTGAATGCAGAATGTTGAAATGTATCTCTTAAGGATCGATACTGTTTCTAAGTAACTAAAGCTAAATCAATACCGTCTCCACACTTCACTTTTGGTAACAGATCATTAGATTCTAGTGTTTCAGAACCTGTAACTACAAATACAGACTGGCCAGAAATAGTTTTCAAAGTAAATTTTTACCATTTGTTTTTTTTTTTGGAGGTTGATTTACTTATGTTTTCATGAAACCCTTTTATAATATTACTGTTAACATAAGGCAAATTCTCTTAAAGGACTTTTAATATATAATGTTTTGACATCTCAAAGAGCTTAATTTGAACTGTGTATGTCCAAAACCACATAATAACAGGGTTCAGTTATATTATGTTTTATTGATTTCTGCTTACTCATTTTAGTTTCAATGTACACCAGACTTAGGGAATTAATGAGTTCTCTGTTGAACATTTAAGAACATATTTTAAGCCATAGCGTTATTGCTTTTCAGGGTTGGAGAAAACCCTCAAGGTATATAGTTTAATTTCTTATGTGAGGCTTGGATCAGTCTCCTGTACAATAGCCCCAGCAAGCGAATTCAAATTTAGGTTGGATTAAATCAAGCATAAAATGTGGAGGGAATGAGGTTGATTCATTCAGATACCTGGCAGGAAACGGATGATATCCTTTGAAGACAAATTTGAGCAGTTTAATTAAGGGGTATTTACCAAGGCATAGGGACAGATATAGATAAGAACAAGAAATAGTGGGTTACGTCAAGGTTAGCAATAGTAGGGAACTGCAGGACAGAAAAATATGTAATTGGCTGCCACCTCCCACCCCTCAATAAAAAGATTAACTTGAGAAAAACAAGCACAAATTTTGTAATATGTTGTTAACCTTAAAAGTAAAACAGCTAGTTATTTTCTCAGGAAAATGGATTTATTCTGGAATAACAGAAGGATCGCAATTTTGACTTGCAAGCTATGGCAAACCATAGCTAAGTTTAGAGATCAAAGGAGAGGAATGTTACTTTATGGACAAAAGGAGGAAGCCAAGAGGGGTGCTTTCAAGGAAAATTCATTGGAGGAAAGTGAGAGTTCAGGGTGGTGGCACTTTATGATTGGCTGTATTGTGGTATTTTCTTATTGGCTAATCTTGTTGCTGGGCAAGGAGAAATTCTTCTTTGCTCCTTCTGGAATAGTAAAGTAGGTTTATTTCTGGTGGGACTCCAAGGTAAGTCTTGGTCACATAGTAGCACGTGAGAACTCTCCCTTCTTGCCTCCTGTCTCCATTTTAAATGAGGTTTCCTTTATTCAGCTTTACAGTATATACCTCTTGTGTACATGGGAAAGACCCAGGAAAACTGAGTAACTTAAAGACAAAAGAAGATGTTGGCAGTTTGAAGGGGTGAAAGGCATGTCATGGGAGTTTATCAGGATAAGCCCAGTAAACAACGGTAAGATTGTTATGCACATTTAAGTCCTTGACTTTTCTTTGGGTAAGAGATTCTAGAGTTTGAGAATCATCTCCCTCTTCCTGCTACATAGAAGTAGACACTTACAAATTGAGATTTTACCTATAAATGTAAATGTCACTTATACCAAAAGGTAAGTCCTATTCAGTTTTCAGAGCTTTTCCTATGTCTGCCGTTTCTTAAAAATAATCAGCCTAAAATAACCTTTATGCTAAGGAGGTGCATTTTGAGGTGGTACATTCTGTTCCCCTTCAGAACCAATAACTTTCCTAGACCTGAAGGAGCAAAGGGTAGAGAGCTGTTCCTGGAACATCACAAAGTTAGCTTAGACAGAGGATCTAATGATGGGGACAGTGGCCTTGATTAGAGAAACACAACGACAGCCAGCCTGTGACCCAACAGGGGTGAGTACTAGGGGAATAACATACCCTTCTCTCCCTCAAGTTACTCCTCCTTTATCTTTCCAGTGATTTCCACAAGCTGAAACCAACTAGAAGCCATAGGGCACAGAAGTGCAGTTAATATAGTATATGGAGATCAACCTTGTAGGTTACACAGCAGGTAGGGGATAGATTAGAAAAGGTAAAGGGAGGATATTCACCATGGAGATGACATCTCCTTTCTCCTGTGACTCCATCTAGAGTGCAGTAATTAGTTCTGAATAAACAGGGCTGTTGGTTCAGAAAATGTGTTCAAAGAAAGAAAGCCAATACAGTGAGAGGAATCAAAAGTATTCCATGTAAAAATATTTATAAGAAGTAGGAGTGTTGGGGCGCCTGGGTGGCACAGTCGGTTAAGCGTCCGACTTCAGCCAGGTCACGATCTCGCGGTCCGTGAGTTCGAGCCCCGCGTCGGGCTCTGGGCTGATGGCTCAGAGCCTGGAGCCTGTTTCCGATTCTGTGTCTCCCTCTCTCTCTGCCTCTCCCCCGTTCATGCTCTGTCTCTCTCTGTCCCAAAAATAAATAAATGTTGAAAAAAAATATATATTAAAAAAAAAAGAAGTAGGAGTGTTACTTCTAGAAAAGAAAAGATTTGAGGGTCCATAAAACACTATAGTTAAGAGTACAGACTCGAATCAGCTCTAAATTTATTAACTGCATGACCTTGAGCAAGCCACTTAACTCTGTTCACCTTAAAAGTGAAATAGCTAGTTACTTTTACCTGTAAAATGGATTTATATCATGACAGCAGAGGGATTGCAATTCAGGAAGAGTAAGCTATCACAGAAGCCATGGGCCAGTCCAAAGAACAAAGGAGAGGAGAGGACCCATCTTAACTGGGGGAAGGGGGGAGGTGGGAGGGGCTTTGTTTGTTTGTTTATAATAGTGCCATTGCAGTAATCTGGGAGTTCCAAGTACAATGCATTTTCGTTGGCTAAGTTGTGGCAGTCTCTCCTGGAGAGAGACTTTTCTCTCTGGACTTTTCAGGGTGAGGAGAGTATCTTACTTCCTTCTGCTGGAATAGTAAGGTAGCCTCCTTCCTGTTGAGAATTCAAGGACATCTTTCCCTGTTGGGTCAGCAAAGGGCTACAGGGAGTGGTAGGGCAGGAGAGCTCTCCCTTTTGTCCTCCGGATTCCATTTTCAATGAGGTTTCCTTGGTTCACTTTTACAAGTTCTTTTTGCTTCAATTCCCTAATTTGTAAAATTGGGCATAATAATCAGCATCTACCTCACAGGCTTGCTATGGGAATTAATTTAATATTCAAAGCAATTAAAACAGTTCTTGGTACATAGTAAATGTCATATAATTTATATGAGCGAGGAGGGGCATAGTAGAGAAGTTTGAGTGGGTCTGTGTGTCCTGAAGCAGTTAAATCCAGCTCAGTGGTTGAAAACTCTCATAGATTTTCTTTTTTTTTTTTAATTTTTTTTTCAATGTTTATTTATTTTTGGGACAGAGAGAGACTGAGCATGAACGGGGGAGGGTCAGAGAGAGAGGGAGACACAGAATCGGAAGCAGGCTCCAGGCTCTGAGCCATCAGCCCAGAGCCTGACGCAGGGCTCGAACTCACGGACCGCGAGATCGTGACCTGGCTGAAGTCGGACGCTTAACCAACTGCGCCACCCAGGCGTCCCTCATAGATTTTCTTTAAGTGTAAAGATAATTTGTCTTATAGACATAATAAAAAATGATCTTATGTGATAGTGCATTCCCTCTCCCTATATTCTAATATTCCCTATAGAGTTGTTCACATTTAGACTAAATGACAATTCATGTCATACAGAGATTCAAACATAAACTATGAGGTTGGATTAGAAGATTTACAGAATCAGGGCACCTGGGTGGCTCAATTCCATTAAGCATCAACTCTTGATTTCTGCTTAGGTCATGATCTCACAGTTCATGAGATAGAGCCCCATGTTGGTCTCTGTGCTGGCAGCACGGAGCCTGCTTGGGATTCTCTCTCTCTCTCTCTCTCTCTCTCTCTCTCTCTGCCTCTCTCTCTGTCTCAAAAAAAAAAAAAAACAACTTAAAAAAAATTTACAGAATCCATTCCAATCCTGGCATATCTTTGATTCTTCTTCAAAATTATTTGAATTGCCACTGAAAATATAACCTTGTTAGTTAAACTTCTGTTTCAAGGAATGTCTTGTAGGCTACTGATTGCCTAGATGTCATTCTTGACCTTTAAGTGGTACGTGAAAAAACACATTCTGAAGGCTTTTTGTGATTACATTATGTTCCCCACCCTCCATCATCTTGCAACTATCTCTCTCCAATTTCATTTTCTTCAATGAAAAAAAGGGAGCATTCGTCATTGTTTTTGTTTATCCTTGTAGGTTCTATAGGTGTAAAATTTGGAGGAGGGATTTAGGCTCAGTCTCTTAGTAGATGTGTGATTTTTGGACAGATTACTTCTTAGAATCTGACTTTTCTTCCCAGTAAATCATGGATAATAATACCCTTTACTTCACAGGTTTCTTGAAAAGATTAAATGAAATATCATTAGCAATGTTACTGGAATATTGTAAACGTTGAGTCAATATCAGCACTTGTTAATGTATTTTATCATATATTAATGATATATTATGTAATATGTTGTTATTATAAACTAGTGCCTGAGGTGCCAGGTTATTTTGGTTGCAACAGGTTTTCACACTCCTCCTGACAGGTGGAGCCTACAGTCTCCAGTTAATTCTGGAGGATTTCTGCTGGGGAAAAGGAAAAGAGATAATCCCTCTTTCAGTGAGAGACTGAAAGAGAGAGACTGAAAGAGCATTCTCTGAGGCCATCCCTATCCCAAAGCAAGTCATGAGGCACTGTATGCAGCAGAAATGCAGTCCTGGGCAGTTTCTCCAGCTATATGGAGGGAGACTTGTTAAGGAAGGGATTCTGGCCCACTGGCAGCCAGCCCTGAAGCTTACATGTGGATTTTCATAGGAATAGAGTGCCAGCTGCAAAAGGCCTGGGTATTCCTTGATCTGTGGCACAAGAGCTCCTAATAAACTAGAGAGAACTACCTTCTCAGGCTTTGTTTATATAATGAAAGGAGTTTTCAAACTTCCCTTAGCTGTGAATAATTTCAATTAGCATCTTTGAGGGAGCCAGTTGATTAACCATTGTATGAAGTGCTAAAAGCTTCAAGTTTGACACAGGAGGAAAAACCGGTACTCTTGTCTGGCATTCTGTTCTGGCCCCTGGCCAGAGACGTTGAGTCTCATCTTCCCTTGTCTCTGATACACCCACCCCTATATGCAAATAGATTTGTTTTATGGGTGGCACCTTAATGTTAAGATGACAAGGAATGGGAAATTAAGGGTATGATGACAGATTCATCCCAGGTTGTCTTTTCTAGTTTTAACACTGAAAGGCCTGGGAACCCCCTCAGTTCTGGTCAAACCAGGATTGACTATTGACTCTCTAGCTGAACCTATCCGGAAACAACATTCAAGATAGTCTCCATTGAAAAACCTTGGCAGCCTGAAGGGCTGGGTCTCCATATCAGTAGATCCCCTAGTCCACAGTGAAACAAAGTTCTTGAGACTCAGGGAATAAGCTGGAACACACCAATTAGAGGATAAACATTATTCATAATGGTGATGAGGAAGAACAAGCAGAAGAGGAGCAAGAGGAAGAGGAATCACAGCTGGTATTTATTTAATGTTTTCCATTTGCCAGGGTCCATGTTGTTATTTTGTAGATAACACCTGTTTCAATTCAGTGTTATTATCCTCATTTTATGGATGACAAAACAGGTTCAGTGAGCCTCTGTGACTTGCGAGGTCAAGTTTAGCCGGGATTCAGATCCATGTCTAACTCGGACGTGCACACACTTCACCACTATATGATAATGCCTGATTTATTGAGAACTTCCAGTATTCCAGGCACTGTGCTATGACTCTGTGATAGGCAAAGCACATATGATTTTTACTCTTGTGGAACTTCAATCTATGTTAGAAGGACCGCAATGAAAATTAGATTCTTTTGTTTGGAAATCATTATCGTTGTATGGATACCACTGCTATCTTAGTAATGTGAGCCAGAATTCCAGGGTGACTGATTGAATGAGTGAGAGAGAGATGTGTTATTTTTTGATGTTCATGGCTAAGCAATTACAGGAAGTGAGTAGACCAGCTATTGAGTGACTAGTCCTAGAAGGATGAGGCCCATGTTTTAGGAAGCTAAATTAAGGATGCCAAGATGAACAGCTGTCGACGAAATAGGAAAGTGAAGGTGATTGTTCTCTATCAATTTCCTATTATATATCAAACAAAAAGGAAATGATTGAAAAACATTTATTCATGGTGTTTCTCTGGAGCCAAAAGATATCTGTTAACATGGATCTCCTGCCAGTTGCAAGTTTTTTCCCCCCTTTCATCCGTGACTGTCCTAGTTAGGGCCTACTCAGATTTAGAGCAGTTATGGAGGGGTTTGTGCTTCTGCAAACCTGAGCCTTACAGGATCATGAGACATAACACATGAGGTGACCCTGATAATTAGTGTATCCCACTAAGTCCCATCGTTATCTGTTTCTGACTCTACAGGATAAATAGCAAAGTTAAAATATATACTGTCTACTTTTGGGATTTGCTTGGTCCATACCCAGTTTAGGAGTTGGAAACTATGGCCAAAAGTCCAAATCCAGTCTGCTGCCTATTTTTGTACAGTCTGTGAGCTAAGAATAGTTTTTACCTTTTTAAATGATGGAAAAGCAATAAAGGCATAATATTTTGTGATGTGAAAATTATATAAAATAGAGATTGCAGTGTCCATAAATACAGTCTTCATGGGACACAACCATGGTTATTCCTTTATGTGTCCGTAAATACAGTTTTCGTGGAACACAACCTTATTCCTTTATATATATGACTTATGGCTGATTTCCTGATGCAGTGTCAGAGCTGCCTAGTTTACAGAGACCGAGTGACTCACAAAGGCTAAACATTTACTATTTGATCTTTTAAGAAGGAAACATGTGGACCCCTGCCCTAGAGAAGGAGCTAATCCAGTGTATAGAGCACTCGCATGAGAAAGCTCACCATTATTGGGAAAAGTAACTCATCCGTGCTGTATTTGATCCGGTTATTGCAAGTCATAGAGAGTTTATAAAAGTTAGGAACAACTTTAAATTACATGTCTATTCATAGTTTTTGTAGATGTTGTTTAAAACTTTGTCATGACTATGATTAATAGCTGTCGATCACTAGTAATTAGAAGCTACACACATTTATGTTAAGATTCATCTTCAGCTGACATTTGCCCATACAGTATCTATAATACATATAGACAATGTACATATTTTATCAAACTCTCTTCATTTGACTTGGCATTCAGGCTTCACTATGATTGATGTTAAACCCGGAGAAGCCACTGAGTCAAATGAAAAGCAAAGACAGGATTTACGTTTTGCTCTCTGTTTCTCAGTAACACTTCTGGCTCAAAACTGTGGCCCTAATTTTCCCTCCAGAGCAAAGAGAAGGAAGATCTTCTCCCCTGCTCTCTTCTCCCTGGCCTTTTCTCTCCCCAGCAATACCATTACCTGCTTGGCAGGAAATGATGAGCTCAAAGATATTCAGTTAAGATGTGCCTGTCAGAGTTGTTTTAATAAATCAACACTGGAAATTAAACTATTAATTTTTCAAAACATTAAACAGCAAAGGAGCACAAGAAGAAAGATGAGAGGAATAGGAAATTAGCACCTAAGAAATATTTACCCTTTATGGTAGCCCCTTGTGTAACATTGCGGATTGAGATTTTACCATTTGTTATGGGATAATATAGCAAAGGAAGGAGGTTGTTATACATCGTTTTCAGAGCTGACTTGAAGGCTGGCTGGGTGAACAAGTGAGCAGAGTTTTAGGGACTGAATGGGCCAGTTCAAAGGCCCCTGTGATGAAATACGGAAGAGACTCAGATATCGTCATCATACTGGATGAGGAAGCACAGTGACTAGGGGTATGCGCTCTGGGATCAAATTGACTTGGTTTTGAATTCTGGGGCTGCCATTTACTGGCTGAGTGATCTTAATAAGGTTATTTATTCCTATTGAACTTTGCTTTCCTCATTTGTAAAATGGTGATAATAAAACTTCCTTCATGGGGTTGTTGGGCAGATTGAATGAGATGTGTTAAAATGTGCGTGTCACTGGACCTGGTAAAAGTACTCTACATGTTTATCATTCTTATTATTAGTGTGGGTCCCGAGTGAAATACCTCCTGGAAAACATTGCACAGTTAGTAAATACTTTGTTATATAGTGAATTTCTACCTACTCATGTAGAGGAAGATATAGAAAGGAATGATGAGTGGAATTTAGGAGGCTGGTCGGACTTGGTCTTTGATCTGATTGGTAACAGTAATAACAATAGCAACAAAAAGTTAATATTCAGTAGGCCTTTGCTCAGTGTTTAATCATTACAGCAACCCCAAGTAGGTCATATCATTGTTCCTAAATATTGGTCTTAAATATGGGTGAACTGGGGTTTACAAATGTTTGGCTACTTGCATAAGGTAGCTAGCTTATACTAGCCAGTGGCTGAGGTGGCATTTAAACTCATGCAACTTGACTCCAGAGACTATACTTAGCCATGAGATCATACTGCCTTCCTGGTTCTGTAGTTAACGAGCTCTATGACCAAGTATCTACATGGTGTTCAGACAGTTGGTCAGGTTATACAGTCCATGGCTCAAGGCATGTTCTTCCCATATTGGCTATATGCAGTGAATACCATGTGTAGTCATATATAAGTGCTCCTAGGAAGTTCTTTAACCTATCTGGGTTTTGTTTTCTATGTTCCTCATGAAGATTTGAGATTTGAACTGTGTGGTCACTGGGCTCTTCTAGGTGAAGGTCTAGTGTAAATGTGTAAATAATTAAAAAATAATTACTATTTGCCTTTGGATAATTTTTTAAATATTTATTTTTGAGAGAGAGAGAGAGAGAGAGAGAGAGAGAACATGTGCCCACGCTAGCATTCGAAAAGGGGAGGGTCAGAGAGGGAGGGGGGGACAGAGAACTCCAAGCAGGCTCCTGGCTATCAGCACAGAGTCCGACGCAGGGCTTGAACTCACAAACCGTGAGATCGTGACCTGAGCTGGAATCGAATCAGACGCTGAAACGACTGAGCCACCCAGGCATCCCCGGCTGTGGGGAATTTTAAATATGTATTTGATTTTGTGCTTATTGGATTAACTGAATTTATAGAATAAACCAAATAAGACATGGCTTTTGAAGACCTGGAGCTGGAGGGTTAAGGGCCTAGTCTTGCCATTGTGTTCCCCTGCTCACTTTCTCCTTGCCATGAAGAATCGGTTCAGAACTGCAGCTCATGCGTTTAATAGAAGGAACAAAAAGTTCCTTTCTCAACTATCCCTGGAAGTCGGGACATGGTTAAGTGGGTTGATTTGAAGGCTTTCTTTGCTATGGTGTAACCTGCGTGAAAATTAAGTATAACCAGCTTCATAGACTCAAAAAGAGATACTCAAGTGAATTAGGTGTTGTCTACCAAAACCCATTTTAATGAAGCAATTAAGCAATTATTTTATGTGCTACCTATCAATAAATTAAAGGCATAGTTTGCCGATGTGAATCTACATACACACACACACACACACACACACACACACACACATATATGATCAATATATTAGGACTCACAAGTATTCCTTCCTAGATACTTTGGTTGCTTTCAGTTAAATGATGTTTTCTGTAGCCAAACTTTACTATAAAATTGATTAGCATGTTCTTTTACTCAATCATATTCAACCCCTAAATAAACTTCTTACTTAAATTTTTTTTTCAACGTTTATTTATTTTTGGGACAGAGAGAGACAGAGCATGAACTGGGGAGGGGCAGAGAGAGAGAGGGAGACACAGAATCGGAAACAGGCTCCAGGCTCTGAGCCATCAGCCCAGAGCCTGACGCGGGGCTCGAACTCACAGACCGCGAGATTGTGACCTGGCTGAAGTTGGACGCTTAACCAACTGCGCCACCCAGGCGCCCCTAAGTTTATTTTTGAGAGAAAGACAGAGAGGGAGTGGTTTAGGGGCACAGAGGGAGAGAGAGAGAATCCCAAGCGGGCTCTGCAGTGTCAGCACAGAGCCTGATGCCGGGCTTGAACTCAAAAACCACAAGTTCATGACTTGAGCTGAAACCAAGAGTCAGACATTTAACTGACGGAGCCACCCAGGTGCCCCAATAAACTTCCTCAATAAATAGTTTTACATAGGGGCGCCTGGGTGGCTCAGTCGGTTAAGCATCCGACTTTGGCTCAGGTGGTGATCTCTTGGTTTGTGGGTTTGAGCCCTGTGTCAGGCCCTGTGCTGACAGCTCAGACCCTGGAGCCTGCTTGGGATTCTGTGTCTCCCTCTCTCTCTCTCTCTGCCCCTCCTCCGCTCTCACTCTCTCTCTCAAAAATAAAACATTAAAATTTTTGTAAAAATGTAGATAGTTTTACATCACCATTAAAGGCATTCTTTTAAGATAAATTAAGAAAAATAAATACAGTGTTCTTAGTCTTCCCATCCTTCTGCCCTATAAGGCTTCTTTATAATGCCTCTTAGCTTTAACATTGCTCTCCATCCCCAAGAAGTTTTCATGGCTCTGGCACCTCTGGAACCTTCACCAAGTGTCCCAGCCCTTGTGGCTTTTCTTCTTGTGTAGATCATCAGTTCAGCTGCCTGGTGAGAATAAGTCTCTGCTTACAACTAATCAAAGGTCAGTAATTCTTTTGCCATTTCTAATGCTCCTTATGCTTTAAGATGCCCTCATGTTCCCTTCTGTGGTCATACTGGTTTACTCATTATTCCTTGGCCCCATTCTGCCCCTTCCTGATTCAGAGCTTTTGCTTATTCTCATTTCCTTTGCCCGAAATTCCCCTTCCCTCCACTCATTTCTCCCTTTCACTGTCCCTATTCAAAACCCACTGCAAATCGCACTTCCTCTAATAAGTCCTCCTCAGAACTCATGTTTCCATCTTTCATCCCTCATAGCATTTTGCTTCCACTTTAGTTACAGCTACAGCAACTGCATTGGCTGAACTCGAAAATCAGGACACATGCTTTGCCGGGTATAAGTATACTTATAGGAACAATGTGATAGATTATTTGAAATCATGATGGTTCTAGAAATTTCAGAGTGCATGTTTGCCTTAATTGTAGCATTCATTACATCTGCCTTGTGTTGGCATTAATTATGTATTTGTTTATTTCCTTCCTGATGTTGTTGAGTGAGAATTTGTGTCACATGCATCCCTGTATCACCCCACACCTGTCAGATTCCTTTGTCTAGGCTAAGCATGCATTTTTTTTAGACAGTCATCAACTATTTATTAAGCTCAAATGAAGTGTCAGGCACTGCTAGGTGCCCAGGATGAGATGATGGGCTTCCCAACCATGAAATACAATAAAGCCTTGGCTTGTGAGTAATCTGTTCTGACTGTTCCACAAGACGAGCAAACATTTCTAATAAATTTTAACTTGATAAACGAGCCATGTCTTGCAATATGAGTAGTACGTGACACCAAACCTCACATGATCACAACTGAGCCAACGGTTCTTGAAATTCACTTTGATATACAAGTGCTTTAGATTACCAGCATGTTTCCAGGATGAATTATGCCCACAAACTCAGGTTTTACTTAAATCATTACAATACCATGAGATGAGATGAGTGTGTCGTTAGGGTAGGCCTGGAACACATAAGAGGGGCTCCTAACTCAGACTTGGAAAGCTAGGGAGGACCAGAAGGAAGTGATTTATAAGCAGAGAGGTTAAAGAGGAGAAATATTTTGGCAAGGAATGATGGGGCTTAGGGACTCAAGGTAGAGAGAGGTGGAAGGGTCCAAAGGTGAGAGAGAGAATGCCCTGTTGTAGAAATTCACTGGGTTTCAGTCCCATTGGGAGTAGAGTGTAACGGGGGTAATGGGAAGATAAGAAGCTGAAAAGGGTAGCAGGTCACTGGGTCAGGTCCTAGGGATACAGGCATGAGTGAGATAGGCCCAGTCTCCTAGAATGTGTATTAAAGAGGAGAAGACAGAGAAATAATAAAGTACGATACAGTATGAGTGCTTTGACTGGAGAGGTTGCGTGTACTGTAAGAACACACATTATGGCACCTCACCCTTCTGAACACAAGCAAGGTTTACCATAAGATGTGAGATTTAAGTTGACATCAACATCACTGAGTGCTGAATGGATAACATTTCTAGCATTTAGCCATTTTGCCTTTTCTCCTATTCTGAATCTTGCCATGAGACAGAAGGTGTGAAGGAGTAAGAGAAGGACAGCATATCCTCTCTGTGTCCTTGTGACCAGCTTTCCTCTCTGTATCTACGCACAATGGCTGAAATAGAGAGATTGATTACATGAAATATCATCTTTTTTTCACCCTTCCAGTCCGAAAGCAGTTTCTCAGTCACTTTATTACTTGGTTTGAAGCTTCTTCCCCTTCTTCTGATCAATATTTTAGCTGAGTCTTATGGAAAATGAAATTTACATTCAGTTGTTTCCTTAGCAACCATCACACACAATCAAATACATCTGCTTTCAGAATCAGCTCCTCTTTTGAAATACCTTGTAGTTACCCAATCTTCCTTTATTAGCAAAATGGCTTTCTAAATGGGCTACAGTCTCTTTCAAAACAAAGCATTTTAAGAACCTATTTAAATAGAAATTTATGTGGGTTTTAAAATATAGATAGGAAGTCGCTTCACCAAAACTTGCATGCATTTATTTGATCAATCAGCCAGTAAATCAGTGAATATGAAGACCTAGAGGTCCTATGCTTGTTGCTGTGGATTATAAAGATGTAAAAGACATGGTCTGTTGCTCTCGGAAATCTTAGAATGTAATAGGACAAACATCTACAGCAATAACTGTGATACAAGGTTTACAGGTGATGCACATTCAGTGTAAGGGCACACACATATTAGTGTTTGTTTTAACTGCATTTGCTAAAATGATCTTTAACCTCTATTGGAGAGAATCTGAGAAATATCAAATGTCACTTCCAGAAGCTCCAATCCCAGAAGTGAATCCTAAAAATCTAAAAAGCCTTTGGGTCTGGGAGTTCTCACATTGTCACAGGAATCTGGGGAAAAAAATCTGAAATTGCCCTGAGAAACTGTCAGAAACTGTGTGCTATAATAAGGGAATGCAAAGTTCACAGAAGGATTGCTGGACTTTAATTTTTCAATAAACCTGATGTTCTTGACATAGAAGAACATGGAACGCTGAAACGATGTAAAATATTCACAGATTACTGTCCTTAAAATAACATTTCTTCAAAAAATGGAAGAAGGGTGACACTGTGCCCAATTCCACGTTATAGAGTTTTAAAACTACTGTTAGAATCCATGTTCATGGGCTCTTTAGTTTTTTGTAATCCTGGTCAGAATTCTGCTATGTTGGACCGTCCAAATTCTAAAATGCAGGTGAGCTTAGCTCAGGTTATTAGAATAGTAATAGGCAACTGTCTGCTTTGCTAGTACAGGCAACAATGTATATGGCATTTTCCTTAGCACACACTCATTTCTGCTACTATTAGGCTAAAGATGTTTTGTTTTGTTTTGTTTTGTTTTGTTTTGTTTTGTTTTGTTTTGAGGGAGAGAGAGCATGAGCTGGGGAAAGGGGCAGAGGGGGAGAGAGAAAATCTTAAGCAGGCTCCATGCTCATCACGGAGCCCAAAGTGGGGCTCAATACCACAACCATGAGATCATGACTTGAGCCGAAATCAAGAGTTGGATGCTCAACAGACTGAGCCACCCAGGCTCCCCCCAAGATCAAATGTCTTACCTTGGTTTAGAGAGCTCTGTGTGGTCTGGCACTCACTTGGCTTTCCAACCTCACTTTACAAAACAATAAACTCTGTCTTGTATTTTAAGCACCATCAAGACCAAACTACTTGTACTGCCTCAAACACATCATGTTGTTTCAGGTTTCTGAGCCTTAACCTACCTTGCTCTTCATGTTTGGAATGTTCTTCTGCCACAACCTTGTCTGATTTGTCCATTCCTTATACATGATGTAGCTCAATTATCAATTCCTCTAGGTAGCCTTTCTTTACCCTTCATTTCCACAAATTGAGTTACATAGTCTCCCTTTCTATTCCCCTAACACCTTGTAGTCATGTCTGGCAGTTCTCTCTCAGAAATTTAAACTTGGCTCAAATCCCCAGTTTTACAGCTTTGTTCAGTTTAGCGCCATACTCATGATCTTCATAAATTCTCAACCCTACTTCCTGTTGTTGCCATTGTCTTTGTTTTTGGGTGCACAGAGATTCCTGGGTTTTGCTCAGTGCTGAACCAGGAAACCAAACTCTTCTCATTTGATGTTTTCTACAAAGAGCTATTCACACCAAGTCATTGGTGAATTTTTAAGGTTTACTAAATATTTGGAGAAGCGTGGAGCAGAATGATGTGTTTAACTGTACAACAGTGTTTCATATTGCTAGCTACCCTCTTCATACTCACCTACCTTCCAAAACCTTCCCCTTTAACCTGTGATCCTCCCTCCTGTGATCCGATGATAATACGGGTTATCAGCTCTGTCCAACTTTCCCACCCCCATGAATATTTCTTTTGTGGAGAGTGGTCCCTTCAGGCCTGTCTGCTTTTCTCAACTCCTCTCAAATTTAGGGCAATATTTTTTCTTAATTTCTTTACATCTTGATCATATAGCTTTTATTTTTATATTTAAATGGTTTGCTTTCTTGTTTCTCTCTTGCAGTGTAAGGAGGCAAGAGACTACATATGTTGTATTCATTACTATATCTCTAGGGTTTAGCACAGTGCTTGAAACATAATAGATCCTCAATAATGTATGCTGAAGTGTCTTTTGAACACATCTTACAAAGCTGTCAGTGCTCATACTAACATGTTCAAGGCTTATGGGTGTGGTCTCTAGGTAGGTTATTTTTTTCAGTTCTATAATCAAAGTCAGTACCGTATAGTTGTGTTAACTGGTATATTGTAAGGTGACACTATATCCTGTGTTCTGTGCTAAGAATACGTTAAAAGAACTAGTAAAAGCTACTTAGTGAAAATTGGCCCTTTTGTGCATATTAACTTGCACTTTGCAACATTCCCTATGAAATAGATGATATTATTGTTTCCATTTTCCAAACCAGGAAATTGGGGCACATTGAAGTTAAGTAACTTGTCCAATGTCACACATCTAAGTAGAATAAGTGAGATTTTTGTCTGGGCAGTCTATTCTAAGAGCCTCTTCTTTGAGTCACTTATATAATGTTGCCTTGAAAGCATAAGGATTAAGTTGTCAGGTACAGATTGTAATGGCTTGTTCACATTAGAGAAGATAATCTCAAAGGCTAGAATAATCAGAGAAATCTGCATGAGAGGTGGTACACATTGTAAGATACAAGGATATCTGTTTTTTATTCAACCCTATTTGGCCAGACTTGTTGGGTTGGTGGTCAGCAAAAGCCAAAGCTTTTGGCCCTGGATGAGTCACCTCACCTTTCTTTCACCTTATGAATGTTTTCAAATGGCTGGAATATCCTTGGAATTGGCTTACTGGTACTTGTTTATCTGGTTTGTTTGAGTTTCACAAGAATGAGAAATGCCTTGGTATTTACAACTGGATAACAAAATTCTACCGGTTGTCTGCTATCACTTTGGTAAATAGAATTATCCTGGTTCAGATTTTACTTCCTACAAGTTTCAAAGCCATTTGTCCTCAGAGGTATTTGCAATGTCTATAAAAATTCCCATATTCAAAAAGTCCCCTTTCTCGTAAGTATGGAGCTAAAGCACTTTAAACATGACAAATATTTTGTAATTATCCTTTCAATATGCTATAATGAAACGTACAGGTAATATAATGTTCCTTTACTTAGGAATATGAATATATTCCTAGATGTAATATAAAGGATAAAGGAGAGGAAATAATTTTTAACAAAATATGTTTGAAGATAGAGATGTTCAGGTATTACTACTGTAGGAGTTCTAATAAACATTTCCACCCCCATGGAGAACCACTGTGAGCATACCATCTATAAACACAGCATTTAGAGTGGCATGTTGTAACTGAAGTACGGTGAGCTTCATTGCCATTGGTGACATAATTATCTTAAATGTTCAACAATTCTTATTATGTTATGAACAAAACAAAGTATAATCTAATGTTTCTATAGTAGTCATTTTCAATATTAAACAATTCTTATTATGTTAGGAACAAAACAAAGTATAATTTGGTGTTTACATAGTAGTCACTTTCCTGGAAAATTCAGTGTATTTTAAAATCATGCAGAAGCAGTTGATATAAAATGAATCTCTGCTCTCAGTTCAGGTAATTATAAAAATGTTTTTCATTTGAATAAATATCTCTCGGGACACTCAAACACAGTGAGAAACACAGTCACGTCAAGTCTTGGTTGTGTGGTTGTGTTGAGGAAATGGAGCAACCCTTGCCCTCTTCTAGTATCCCCTCCTCCTTAACAAAGCAGGCTTTAAGGTAGAAGAATTATTATAGTGAAAACCTGATAAATATAATAATTAGAGTGTCAACCACTTGTGAAGATACAATAATAATTCTAAATTTGTATTCAAGTAATGACATAAACTGACAGAAACACAAGGGGAATTTGGCAAATCCACGATCATAGTGAAAGGTTTTACATGCCTCTCTTGATAAGTAGTAGAATAAGAAGATAAATGTCTCAGGGTCTGTTTGAGATGCTATAAGAAAACACCATAAACTTGGTGGTGTATAAAAAACAAACACTTCTTACGGTTCTGAAAGCAAAGGTCAGGACACGGGGATATTTGGTGTTTGGTGAGGGCCCACATCCTCACAGATCACCATCTTCTTGTTTACCTCACATGGTAGAAGGGGACCAGGGATTTCTTTGGGGTCCTTTTTATAAGACCACTAATAACATTCATGAAGACTTCATCCTCATGACCTAGGCACCTCCCAAAGCCACCACCTTATAATAGTATCACATTGGGCATTAGATTTCAGCATATGAGCTGCTCTTCAATCCATAGCAATTAATAATCAGAAAGGATAAATATTGAACTGTACTATTAATAATTTGACCTAATAAGACATATATACAGTGGTTTACTGGAGAGCCTATACTGACTTGTGAGATTCGTATGTGTGCGTGTCTTTCTAATTCCTCATTCAGTTAACTGTTAATAGTGTGAAATTGGCCACAGTAGGATTATTTACTCAGTGGAAATTGGCCAACAATATACATCAAGGTGTCTGTTTTTTGAGAGCCAGTTAAAGAGTGACCAATATACCATTGCATGTATAGAGTACTGTATCTAAAACCTGCAGACTACTCATTCTATTCAATTACATATGGATAGCTTTCTCAAATCAATCAAACCCCGGGCCACAAGGCAAGTCTGAGTAAATTTCAGTGAATTCAAATTATATGAGCTATGTTGTTCGACCTTAGTGGAATCAAACTAGACATCAATATCAAAGTGATAATCAGTAATTCATAATTTATTTGCAAAAGTAGCAGTATACTTCTGTATGATCCATAAGTCAATGGAAAAATTCATAAGAATTAGAAAATATTTTGAATATAATTACAATGAAAATACATATCAACACTTATGCAATATAGCTTTGGTTTGAGGGATATTTATAAGCCATAAATACAAGAACATAGGCTGAAAAGCAATAAGATAAACATTCATTTCATGGAGGTACAAGAAGAGCAATAACTAAACTCAAGCAATATAGAAGAAAGAGAATAAGGATAAGAACAGAAATGAAGTAGAAATCAAACACAGTAGGGAAATTCAAGAATGCCAACTTTTGTTTATTTGAAAAGACTAATAAGATGTATAAACTTCTACCAACATTTGGTCCAAGAAAAAAATCAGAGAAAGCATCAATAACCAGTATTAGTTATGAAAAGGGGAACATCCCAATAGATTATTTTTTTTATTTTTATGTATCTAGTTTTTTAAAAGTTTATTTATTTATTTAAAGAGAGAGAACATGAGAGGGGGGAGGGCAGAGAGAGACGGAGTGAGAGAATCCCAAGCAGGCTCCGTGCTGTCAGCACAGAGCCCAACTCAGGGCTTGATATCACGAACCAAGATATCATGACCTGAACTGAGATCAAGAGTCAAACACTTAACCAACTGAGCCACCAGGCGCTCCTATCTAGTTATTTTTTTTTTAAAGATTTTTTATTTTCAAGTAATCTCTGCACCCAGTGTGGGGCTTGAACCCATAACCCCCCACAACCCCAAGGTCAATAATCGCATGCTCCACCAACTGAGCCAGCCAGATGCCCCCACAATAGATTTTTAAATGTAAAAAAGACATACACAACTTTATGCCAGTAAATTTAAAAATGTAGGTGTTTTGGATAAATTCTTAGGAAAATACAACTTGCCAGTGCTGACAGAAGAAACAGAAAATTATAGATTGTCTTATACCTATAAACACGGTTGTATTATTGTGTACTTATTATTTTGTGTTCTGATTTTTTTCATATAACACCTATAAGATTATATATAACAACAAATTCCTCACATTTGTCACTTTTAAAGCCTATTAAAGAACCTGTTTGTTACCATTATCAGTAATAAAGGGCATTTGGACCCTTTCCTAATTTTTATAGTTGTGCAGAGCACTGCCGTGAGAATCATAATACAAATCAGTTTTTCCCTTCGGTTATTTCCTTGGGGGTCTATTCTTTACGATGGAATTAGTAGGAGAAAAATTATGTATGGTTGCTTTATTCTTTTCATATATAGGCAAATTACCCTCCTGCAAAACGGAATCAATTTACAGAGCCAACAGCAAAGTATAAGCACGACCGTTTCCCCAAATTCCCGTTAACAGCTGACTTTATAAACTATGTGTGTTTATGTTAGTGTAGTAGACGAGCAGTAGAACTTTCAAGTCGTTTTAATTTGTATTCATTTAATTGCTATTGAGACCTTATCTTTTTTCACATGATGATATCCTATTTCAATTTCTTTCTATATAAACTGCCTGTTCATCTTCTTTGTTAACTTTTCAAGTAGAATCTATGTAGTAGCTTGATATATGCGCATTGATTTTTTATTCAAGTTGGATAGTGAGCCTTTATCAGTTACATTTTCTCATGAATTTTTTCCATTATGATGCTTTCTTTTGATATTCATTTTATTACATTTTATAGCTTAACAGCCTTTTTATTTTTAAGGCATTTGAGTACATTTATCTTGTATTTAATGGTGTATTCTATTTCTTTAAATATCAGAAATAGATCTCCCTTCCACAGCTGGACTCAAAAGCCATTTCCTAGTGAGCTACCTGGTTTACCATACCCAATCTCTCTAAATCCTCGCAGTTGGAACCACTTAACCTCTGCTTGTACACTAAGCCTGAACTGGATAAATCTGTTTTCTACTAACTTAGTTTCTGTTTTATTCCCATAATTGTGCTTGTACCTTGCACAGCAGTTCTGTGACAGGGACTCTGCTTTTATAATCTACCTGGTGTTCTGATTCTTCTAAGACTGGGGCTTTGCATTTCCCTCTTCCGTCTTTCAGGAATTTGGCATCTGTTTCTAAATCGCAGACCAGTAACTGGGACTACTGAACATGCGGCCACAACTCAGGACATCAACTGCCTAGCCAAATAATGCCTATCTCCATTCCACTCACATTTCTCTCTCTCTCTCTCTTTTTTTAATGTTTATTTATTTTGAGAGAGAGACAGCATGAGAGTACAAGAGGGGAGAGGGCAAAGAGAGGGAGAGAGAGAATCCTGAGCAAGCTCCATGCTGTCACCATAGAGCCCGTCGTGGGGCTCGATCCCAGGAAACATGAGATTATGACCTGAGGTGAAATCAAGAGCCAGATGCTTAACCGACTGAGCCACCAAGAAGCCCCCACATTTCTGATCTTGACCTGTGTACCAGATCAGTAGTATCTTATCCTTGCCCTAGCCTTTCCTAATGCTGACTCTTGACCTAGACTGCCATCTTGAATCCCCAGATTCATTGACCTGCCGAACCATGGGGCATTTCCTCCCCATTGCATTAAGCTTTATGTCATGTCCCAATGTAGTGAGTGCCTTTTATTCTCAGACACTAGTTTTGTTTGACCCCTTCTGACAATGAATTTCAATTTTTAAAATATAATTTAACAAAATTTGCTGTCATTAAAGCTTGACTGGTATCTAGAATTTGTTCCAAGTGTGTATTGTAAGGTATGGGTCTAAGTTATTTATTGTACTATATACATAACCAGATGAGCCCAACATTTATTAAGGATTCTATTTTCCATTACCACATTACTTACATTTTTTACATTAATTTTAGTTCTTATAATACTAATTTGGATCTGTTTCTGGATGCTCTATTCCATTGATTAGTATCCCTCATTTAGTTGAAATATCACCTAATTCTGACAACTGTTACAGTGTGTATTTGTAAGTTTGTGTATGCTCATTTTTATTTAATCTTCCTAATGATAAGAAAGGTATATTTCTCCATTTATTTAAATCTTCTGGTTTTTACTCGTTTAGGGTCTCAATTTTCTTTTGTGTCACAAAATTAATGCACAGACATTTAATGTTTCCAGTAACTGTTATGAATGGTATCTCATTTCTTTGAGTTATTCATTGTATTTTCTGTATTATTAGTGTATAGGGAAGCATTTAATTTCTTTTTTGGATTTACTTCACTCCACAACTCTGCTGAACTCATTTATTACCTCTGGTAATTTTTTGGTTGACTTCTTTGGATTTTCTGAGTATGTATTCATGTCATAAGTAAAAAATGATTTTTGGTGTCTTCATTTCCTAAATATACCTTCAATTCCTTCTCCCCCCCACCCCCCACCTCTCAGATAACTGTGGTCAATATTCCATTAAAAGAAAGTGGCAATCTGGAAAAGAAAAAGGACTAGCATTTGTGGAGTTCTCTTTTTTTCCTGCATTTGATTTTACCGAGATTAATTTCAGTCATACTTCTCTATTAACTTTGTGATTCTATATTTTAAGTGTGCCCTTTTCATTTCAGGGATGAAAACATTTAACTTTGTCAATCAAGAAAATATGTTGAATGTTACCAGTATTTCTTGGCAGCTTTTGAAACAATAATTTTAAGATATTTTCCCATTAACGTATTATACTAGCCTGTATTCATGGAATAAATGATAACGATCATAGTTGATACCTTTAAAATTATGTTCTAGTGTTCCATTTCTTAAGATACTAAGATTTTTATTCAGGCTATATACAGACATACACAAGCACACGTATGCTTGAATAATACAGTACATATTAATATGTTTTACATATGTATATACAAACACGTTTTTTCACAAGTGCGATCAGACTAGAATTCCTGCATTTGATATTTTCCTTCTTAATTTTTGGAATAAAACCATATTCACCTTATACAATGACCTGTGTAGGACACCTTTTTCTATGTTTACAAATCGTTTGATGGGAAAGAATCTGTACTCTAAGAAGGTTTGGAAGAATTTGTACGTAATCCATCAGTTCCAGATGACTTAAGAACTTTGTGTTCAAAAAATTATTTTTCTGTTGTTGGAGTATACACATTGCCTATTTCTTGTGGTACTGGCTTTTATTGTGTTTGCATAGTAATTCATTGTTTTTTCTTTTTTAAATTAATACCAAATTTATTTGAAAATACTCCAGAGCATTTAATTTTCCTTTTCATACCGATTCAAAAGTGTGTTTTAATCTATTTTTTTGAGCACTTGCTGTGTGCAAAGCACTGATATTGACACTAAGCACAAAGCAGTAAAAATGGTACATGAAAAGTGTATCCTAATTTATGGAGCTTGTAGTCTAGTTGATGTGACAGACCTAAAAGCTACAGTAAGCGAATAAATATTGTCATAACTGCTATGACAGAAGTAAATAAAACAGATGCCATAAAAAGTGCTTAGTCATGGGAGTTGAGCGGTCTACTTTATTTTTTTTAAGTTTATTTATCTTTTGAGAGAGAGAGAGCACAAGAGCGCTCAAGGGAGGGGCAGAGAGAGAGGAAGACAGAATTCCAAGCAGGCTCTGCACTGTCAGCGTAGAGCCTGACATGGAGTTTGAACTCATGAACTGTGAGATCATGACGTGAGCTGAAATCAGGAGTTGGACGCTTAACAGACTGAGCCACCCAGGTGCCCGGGTGGTCTACTTTAGATTGAGTTGTTGGGACACCTGAGTGGCTCAGACGGTTAAGCAACCAACTTCGGCTCAGGTCATGATCTCATGCTTTGTGAGTTTGAGCCCCAAGTCAGGCTCGGTGCTGACAGCTCAGAGCCTGGAGCCTGCATCGGATTCTGTGTCTCCCCGTCTCTCTGCTCCTTCCCCACTTGTGCTCTGTCTCTCTCTGTGTCTCAAAAATAAATACACATTATAAAAAAATTAAAAAGATTGAGTTGTCAGGTAAGTCCTCTCACATTCAGAAGAAAGAGCTGGTGGGCTAAGGGGCTGGTGGAAAAGCATTCTCAGCAGGAGGGAAATAAGAGCAAAGTCCCTGCGTTGAGATAGAGCCTGGTGTCCCTATGGTTTGCATTTTTCCGCTTTTTAGTTAACTAGTATAATATTTTATTTTCCAGTTGTAGTATTTTCCCCTTAAACACAATCACTTATTAACCCTGATATACTTTTCTTTCTGTCTCTTGTTTCTTATTTCATCTGACTTTTCTTGTTTTCCTTTTGCTATTTTTTTCCCCCATTTTGGGGGCATGTAACTCTTGTCTTTTTATTCCTAAGCAATTGGGTTTTTTTTAGTGAGCAGCAGGAATCATGTAACTCAGTGGTTCTCTCTATTTGTCTCAATTGCTCGGAATTCCTGAAGTAAATCTGTGACCATCATTTAGTGAACCAAGAGACATTATAGCGTGCATTTTTGTACTATCCTCACCTCTAGTTCAGTCTGAATTGGGCTACTTGTGTGTTTTCTTTGCATTGAATTTTCCTCACTTTTTTTTTTGACAGTGGGTTTTGATCCTCACAATTTATTATATTGTTATTTCAAATGATTACACATATTTTATAGGTGATTACAAAATTTAATTATTACCTTATGCATTAGATGTATTTGTAGCTGTAGCTCCTACTGTTGGCAATGGAATATAAAAATGCAAATAGTTACAAGGTTTTTAAGTGATGCTTTTTTTAAATTAAAAAAAGGTATAAATTACATATGGTACGTTTCTTCCTATTTAGCACAGTTTTGACAGTTTTGACAAGTGCATACCCACCAAATAAAAATATAAAGCAGTTCCACTACCCTCCTCCCCTCCCCCGCCCCTCAATCCTGTACCTCTTTGTATTTAACCCTACCTCCCAGCCTCTGGCTGATCTGTTTTCCTCACCTATTGTTTTCCCTTTTGCAGAATGTCATATGAATGGATGTGTAGCCTTTTTCACTGGCTTCTCTTGGTTACCATAATGATTTGACATTCATCCATCTTGTTACATATTTGTGGTTCATTCGCTTTAATTGCTAAGTAAACTCTGATATTGCATTCTACCATGCCTCACTATTTATGCACTAGTTGGTAGGTCAATTGGTTTTTTCCCCCAGATTTTGATGATTAAGAGTAAGTCCTCTATGAATACTCACTTGCATGTTTTTGTGAAAGCATGATTCATTTCATTTACTTAAATACCTAGGAGCATAGTATCTGGGTAATATGATAAGAACATTTTTTATAAGAAACTGCCAAACTGTTTTCCATAGTGGCCGAACCATTTCCCTTTTCCATCTAGGTAGTGATTTAACTGGTTACATTCTCTTTTTCATGTGTCAAACATATTTTTCTCCATAACTTTATTGTTTTTGGCCAAAGGGCATTCAAAGTATTTCAGAGCAAAGAAAAGATATGGTTTAATGTTTCAAATTAGCTATAATTTTCAAAACAAAATCTAAAAGCATGTCACAGGTAGGATTTTCATCTTAATGTCATAAAATGCCAAATCCATTAATTGATTTTGTTTTATTCTAACAGCTTTGTTTTGGGCTCATCGTGCTTCTAAGTGATGAGGTCTAAGCTACTTCTATTCTGTTTAGAGATTTGTCCTTTAGGAAGTGATGGTACATTGAAAATGAATTAAAAATGGGATATTTAAGAGCGGAATAGCATATTGAAAGCATTTTATTTCAATTTTCTCTACGTTTCAATGTACATTTACTTATTTATTTAGCAAATTTTTATTCAGTGCCTCCTGTGTGCATGTAACAGTGCTGTGTGTCTTGGGAAATACAAGGATAGATGACATATAATCCCTGATACCAAGCAAACTCCTGTGTGGTCACTCTGTCTATCTCTTTCCCAGACCCATCTTTTCCATTTGACGTATAGAAGCTTGTAGCATGCATGGAGCCCCTGAAGTCTTTAAAATGTAGCAAACCCAGATTCAAACCCTGGCTCTTCTACTTGCTAGATGTTTGACCTTGTGAGCAATTTGCTTAAAGTCTGCAAGCATCACTTTCTTCATCTAGAAAATGGCTAATAATAATTTGTTTACATCTTGCTATGAGGATTACAATTTAAATGCAATAATGTATGTAAAGTGGTGGGTGCCTGACACAGTAAGTACTCAAAATTGGTACCTTTACAAAATCATTTTTATGACATTTATAATTTATAATCAAGTAGTGAAGATATAACATGTACATAAATATTCTACTATTATGTTGGTTTGCACGCTTCCCTGGGTGAAATCTGCAACCGGCCCCTGCATGTGAACTGCAGGGAGAGACCAAAGGAAGAGGCAGGCCATTCCAGATTGGTAGGTGGCAGGTTTAATAAGCAAGGAAACATACAAAATAGACTTGTCTTGGGCTGCTGAGAGACAAGTAGATCTCTGTATCTACCCACCAGAATCTCAAAAGTTTGTATAGAGGCCATAGTGGGTTTCTGTCACCTATTCAGTCCAGGTGGCCTCAACAACACCTTACTCTCCCAAGGCTAGATCCTTGAAAATGGCCCCCACTGTGCGAACAGTGGGCAGAGTGTACTTTCCAAGGATATAGGAAGGGTTGAGGAGCCACCATTACCTGGTGCAGCTCTAGGCTCATTCCGCGGTAACGTCCTCTCTGTGACCTTCCCCAACACTGTAGCACCATTGGAGTTTAGTTGCCTTGTATAACCATGAAATGGTTCCTTTGTTGCAAAATACAATCTGTATTAAATGTAATTATTTATTTATTAAACAAGTTCCAGTCATTTTACCATTGTTAGGGTTTCCTTATTGTATTATTTTTTTAAGTTTATTTATTTAGTTTGAGAGAGAGAGACAGAGAGAGAGCGTGGGCAAGAAAGGGGCAGAGAGAGAGGGAGAGAGAGAATCCCAAGCAGGCTAAAATGACTGAGCCACCCAGGCGCCCTATGGTTTCCTTATTTTAGATGCAGTGTGGGATGTGCACGTGGACATGCATGTGTGCACACACACACATACGCTAATGCCAATTCAGGGGCAAAACGTCAAAGTCTACTCAATATTTTTAAAAATTAGTAAGTTATGTATACAGTAAAATCTTGGATTGTGAGTGTTCTGCAAGACTAGCAAACGTTTCTCATAAATTTTAACTTGATAAACAAGCGATATCTTGCAATACAAGTAGTACGTGATGCCGGAGATCACATGATCACAGCTGAGCCAATGGTTCCTCTCTGTCTCTCTCTCTCTCTCTCTCTCTCTCTGTGGGATTGTGGGTGATCATCTCCCATGCTCAGATGCTCCATCTCAGGCCGTGGTGTTTGGCAGAAATTAGTGATTTTTCAGAACATTGGAAGGTGCCCACAACCGGCACTAGTGTATTTTTTGTCACTTCAAAGCACCTCTGGACAGTCCTTTGCTTCTCCATACAAGAAGAAGCATCGGAATGCTTTGCTTCATTCTAGGTCAGGCTGCCGGCAGATATAGCCCTTTCCTCTGCTGCCTTGTTGCCAGTTACATTAAATACAGTATATGACAGGAGTTTATTAATACTGTACTGTAGTCAACATCCATGCGAGCATATACAATGGCCCCCATGCAGAACAAGACTGATGTGAGGCAATGTAGATTGAGCCAATAGATAGCAGTGATTCTGTTAGTGATGGTGAAAGTCATCCTACACAATAACCCTTCTCTCTCTTGTCTCTCTCACACCAGCCACGAAGGTTTTCAAAGGTAAGTGCAGGCTAATTTGTTTATTTTTCTTTATATTTTGTATTATATTATATTATTGTAATCATTTTTATATGAGTATTTTTGGGTTGTGGGACGAATCATGTGATTTTCCATTATTTCTTACAGGGAAATTCAGTTTGATATATAAGTGCTTTGGATTACAAGCCTGTTTCCGCAACGACTTATGCTCGGAAAACAAGGTTTTACTGTGTTTGTATTTTGGCAACTGAGAAGCAGGTTCTAGCTGACTCACTGATGGAGAGGCAGAAGATTTTGCTATTTTCCTGTTTACAAATTTTAAATGGAAAATTCCCTATTGAAATAGTTGAAGAAAGGCCATGTATGCACAGTGTCGCTAGCAGAGAAGTGTGAGTTCTCAAAATCTTCATGTTTTTTTCTTTTTTGGCTTTCTGCCTTGCAACCCATTAGAGGATGGAGTACTTTTGGAGAGTTTGGCAAGTTTGGATGGACTTTCATTTCAAACAGGTCTGATCCAAGACCAGTTTCATTTTTGGATATGCTTTAGTGCCTGAGCCCAAGGAACAAGTTGTTGTCTTGGTTGGAGGTATTGGTGGCCTGGTGTGAGGCAATGTAGATGTGTGGGACCAAGTAGTAGGGTGGATGTGAATAAAGAGTTATTTCTTGCCAGGGATAATTCCTCAGCATTTTATGTCTTCTCATTCCAGGACTTCAGGGTTTCTATTCTTTCTTTCTTTTTTTCCCCCAATTTTTAAAATATTTATTTATTTTTGAGAGAGAGAGAGAGAGAGAGAGAGAGAGAGCACAAGAGCGAGCACAAGTGGGGGAGGGCCAGAGAGAGAGGGAGACACATAATCTGAAGCAGGTTCCAGGTCTGAGCTGTCAGTACAGAGCCCGACACAGTGCTCGAACTCACGAAGCACGAGATCATGACCTGAGCCGAAGTTAGAGGCTTAACTGATTGAGCTGAGCCACCCAGGTGCCCCTTAAGTAATACCTTATTTACATTCTTCTTTTCATGAGTTAAGACATTATATAGGGGATCAAAGTCCTTGTTGATCGGTAGTCCGATCAACTGAAAGAGTCAGTTTACTCTTTCTTCTCATAATGAATTATTAAGTGTGTGTGTGTGTGTGTGTGTGTGTGTGTGTGTGGGTGCCAATGTATACCTGTGTGCATGATCTCATAATTATTCTTAGCTATTATCTTATTCATGGATATTTAGCTTATTTCCAAATTGTCACTAGTGGAAAAGGGCTACAGTGAACACTTTTGTATATGGTCCTGTATGTACAGGTGCAGGCATTTTTGTCGGGGAGGCAGGGGGAGGGGGAATTGGAGAGGATTGAATTTACTATACCTTTGGGTACAAGCAAATATATTATCAAATTACCCTCCAAAACTCTTTGTGGCATTTTCTACACATCTTAACCAAACCTTAATAAAAGTAAACTTAATTTTTGCAAATAAAAGGTGATAATCGGTAGCTTATATTTCTGATCTGTATTCCGTGATAAATAATGAGTTGACTACTTCTTCGTATCTTTATCCATCATTTGTATTTCTGTTTCTGTAAAGTGCCTATTCTGATCATTTGCCTGCTTTTCTTCTGGGTTGTATTATATATTATGGATTTTTAAGAGTCTTTTGATTATTCTTGGTTGGTTTTATGTTTTGCAGATATTTTCTCCCAGCAGTTACTTGCTTTTAACTTTGGCTTGGTAATTTTTTCCATGCCACTTTTATATTTTGGTGTAATCAAATTTATCACCTTTCTAAACTTATTGGGTTTATTTTGTTTACTGCTTAAAAATTTTTAAATGTTTATTTATTCTTTTTATTTCAATATTCATAGTTACAGACACTGTTTTAAAGACTAAATAAAACTCTTTAGTATCTTACATATTAGTATATTTAAGAGAAGATTGACTAAAATTTGATCTGCATATTTTATTTTTTTGACTAATGTGGTTTTATTTATTTATTTATTTATTTACTTATTTATTTATTTTATTTATTGTCAAATTGGTTTCCATACAACACCCAGTGCTCATCCCAACAGGTGCCCTCCTCAATGCCCATCACCCACTTTCCCCTCTCCCCCACCACCCCATCAACTCTCAGTTTGTTTTCAGTATTTAATAATCTCTTATGGTTTGCCTCCTTCCCTCTCTGTAACTGTTTTTTTCCCCCATGGTCTTCTGTTAAGTTGCTCAGGATCCACATGTGAGTGAAAACATATGGTATCTGTCTTTCTCTGCCTAACTTACTTCACCTAGCATAATACTTTCCAATTCCATCCATGTTGCTACAAATGGCCAGATTTTATTCTTTGTCATTGCCAAGTAGTATTCCATTGTATATATAAACCACATCTTCTTTATCCATTCTTCACTTGATGGACATTTAGGCCCTTTCCATAATTTGGCTATGGTTGAAAGTACTGCTATAAACATTGGGGTACAAGTGCCCCTATGCATCGGCACTCCTATATCCCTGGGGTAAATTCTTAGCAGTGCTATTGCTGGGCCATAGGGTAGATCTATTTTTAATTTTTTGAGGAACTTCCACACTGTTTTCCAGAGTGGCTGCACCAGTTTGCATTCCCACCAACAGTGCAAGAGGATTCCCGTTTCTCCACATCCTCTCCAGCATCTATAGTCCCCTGATTTGTTCATTTTAGCCACTCTGACTGGCATGAGGTGGTATCTCAGTTTGGTTTTGATTTGTATTTCCCTGATGGGGGGCGATGTTGAGCATCTTTTCATGTGCCTGTTGGCCATCTGGATGCCTTCTTTAGAAAAGTGTCTATTCATGTCTTCTGCCCATTTCTTCACTGGATTATTTGATTTTCAGGTGTGGAGTTGGGTGAGTTCTTTATAGATTTTGGATACTAGCCCTTTATCCAATATGTCATTTGCAAATATCTTTTCCCATTCCATCAGTTGCCTTTTAGTTTTGTTGATTGTTTCCTTTGCAGTGCAGAAAATTTTTATCTTGATGAGCTCCCAATAGTTCATTTTTGCTTTTAATTCCCTTACCTTTGGAGATGTGTCGAGTAAGAAATTGCTGTGGCTGAGGTCAGAGAGTTTTTGTCCTGATTTCTCCTCTAGGATTTTGATGGTTTCCTGTCTCACATTCAGGTCCTTCATCCATTTTGAGTTTATTTTTGTGAATGGTGTAAGAAAGTGGTCTAGTTTCATTCCTCTGCATGTTGCTGTCCAGTTCTCCCAACGCCATTTGTTAAAGCAACTGTCTTTTTTCCATTGGATACTCTTCCTGCTTTGTCAAAGATTAGTTGGCCATACATTTGTGGGCCCAATTCTGGAGTCTCTATTCTATTCCACTGGTCTGTGTGTCTGTTTTTGTGCCAATACCATACTGTTATGATGATTACAACTTTGTAGTAGAGGCTAAAGGCTGGGATTGTGATGCCTCCCAATTTGGTTTTCTTTTTCAATATTACTTTTGCTATTCGGGGTCTTTAGTGATTCCATACAAATTTTAGGATTGCTTGTTATAGCTTCGAGAAGAATGCTGGTACAATTTAATTGGGATTGCACTGAATGTGTAGATAGCTTTGGGTAGTATTGACATTTTAACAGTATTTATTCTTCCAATCCATGAGCATGGAATGTTTTTCCATTTCTTTGTACCTTCTTCAATTTCCTTCATAAGTTTTATTCATAAGTTTTCAGCATACAGATCTTTTACATCTTTGGTTAGGTTTATTCCTAGGTATTTTATGATTCTTGGTGCAATTGTGAATGGGATCAGTTTCTTTATTTGTCTTTCTGTTGCTTCACTATTGGCGTATAAAAAATGCAACTGATTTCTGTACATTCATTCTGTATCCTGTGACTTTGCTGAATTCAGGTACCAGTTCTAGCAGACTTTTGGTGGAGTCTGTCGGGTTTTCCATGTATAATATCATGTCATCTGCAAAAAGTGAAAGTTTGACTTCATTTTGCCAATTTTGATGTCTTTTATTTCCTTTTGTTGTCTGATTACTGATGCTAGAAATTCCAACACTATGTTAAACAACAGCGGTGAAAGTGGACATCCCTGTCATGTTCCTGATCTCAGGGGGAATGCTCTCAGTTTTTCCCCATTGAGGATGATACTGGCTGTGGGCTTCTCATAAATGGCTTTTATGATGTTTAAGTATGTTCCTTCTATCCTGACTTTCTCAAGGGTTTTTATGAAGAAAGGATGCTATATTTTTTCAAATGTTTTTTCAGCATCTATTGACAGGATCATATGGTTCTTATCTTTTTTTTTGTTAATGTCATGTATCACGTTGATTGATTTGCGAGTATTGAACCAGCCCTGCAGCCCAGGAATGAATCCCATTTGATCATGGTGAATAATTCTTTTTATATGCTGTTGAATTCGATTTGCTAGTATCTTATAGAGAATTTTTGCATCCATATTCATCAGGGATATTGGCCTGTAGTTCTCTTTTTTTGCTGGGTCTCTGGTTTGTGAATCAAAGTAATACTGGCTTCATAGAATGAGTCTGGAAATTTTCCTTCCCTTTCTATTTTTTGGAACATCTTGAGAAGGATAGGTATTATCTCTGCTTTAAATGTCTGGTAGAATTCCCCAGGGAAGCCATCTGGTCCTGGGCTCTTATTTGTTGGGAGATTTTGGATAACTGATTCAATTTCTTCACTGGTTATGGGTCTGTTCAAATTTTCTATTTCTTCCCGTTTGAGTTTTGGAAGTGTGTGGGTATTTAGGAATTTGTCCATTTCTTCCAGGTTTTCCATTTTGTTGGCATATAATTTTTCATAGTATTCCCTGATAATTGCTTGTATTTCTGAGGGATTGGTTGTAATAATTCCATTTTAATTCGTGATTTTATCTATTTGGGTCTTCTCGCTTTTCTTTTTGAGAAGCCTGGCTAGAGGTTTATCAATTTTGTTTATTTTTTCAAAACCAAACTCTTGGTTTCATTGATCTGCTCTACAGTGTTTTTAGATTCTATATCATTTATTTCTGCTCTGATCTTTATTATTTCTCTTCTTCCGCTGGGTTTGGGATATCTTTGCAGTTCTGCTTCTAGTTCTTTTAGGTGTGCTGTTAGATTTTGTATTTGAGATTTTTCTTGTTTCTTGAGATAGGCCTGGATTGCAATCTGTTTTTCCTCTCAGGACTGCCTTCACTGCATCCCGAAGCATTTGGATTGTTGTATTTTCATTTTCATTTGTTTCCATATATTTTTAAATTTCTTCTCTAATTGCCTGGTTGACCCATTCATTCTTTAGTAGGGTGTTCTTTAACCTCCATGCTTTTGGAGGTTTTCCAGACTTTTTCCTGTGGTTGATTTCAAGCTTCATAGCATTGTGGTCTAAACATGTGCATGGTATAATCTCAATTCTTGTATACTTATGAAGGGCTGTTTTGTCACCCAGTATGTGATCTATCTTAGAGAATGTTCCATGTGTACTTGAGAAGAAAGTATATTCTGTTGCTTTGGGATGCAGAGTTCTAAATATATCTGTCAAGTCCATCTGATCCAATGTATCATTCAGGGCCCTTGTTTATTGATTCTGTGTCTAGATGATCTATCCATTATTTTAAGTGGAGTATTAAAGTCCCCTGCAATGACCACATTCTTATCAATAAGGTTGCTTATGTTTGTGATTAATTGTTTTATATATTTGGGGGCTTCTGAATTCGATGCATAGACATTTATAATTGTTAGCTCTTCCTGATGGATAGACCCTGTAATTATTATATAATGCCCTTCTTCATCTCTTGTTATAGCCTTTAATTTCAAGTCTAGTTTGTCTGATATAAGTATGGCTACTCCAGCTTTGTTTTGACTTCTAGTAGCCTGATAGATAGTTCTCCATCCCCTCACTATCAATCTGAAGGTGTCCTCAGGTCTACAATGAGTCTCTTGTAGACAGCAAATAGATGCATCTTGGTTTTTTTTTTTTTTTATCCATTCTGATACTCTATGTCTTTTGATTGGAACATTTAATCCATTTACATTCAGTGTTACTATTGAAAGATCTGGGTTTAGAATCATTGTGATGTATGTAGGTTTCATGCTTGTAGTGGTGTCTCTGGTACTTGTGGTCCTTGCAACATTTCACTCACAGAGTCCCCCTTAGGATCTCTGGTAGGGCTGGTTTAGTGGTGATGAATTCCTTCAGTTTTTGTTTGTTTGGGAAAACCTTTATCTCTCCTTCTATTCTGAATGACAGCCTTCCTGGATAAAGGATTCCTAGGTGCATATTTTTCCTGTTCATCACATTGAAGATTTCCTGCCATTCTTTTCTGGCCTGCCAAGTTTCAGTACTTAAGTCTGCTACTGCCCTTATGTGTCTACCTCTGTATGTTAAGGCCCATTTGTCCCTAGCTGCTTTCAGAATTCTCTCTGTATCCTTGTATTTTGCCAGTTTCACTATGATATTTCGTGCAGAAGATCGATTCAAGTTTTGTCTGAGAGAAGTTCTCTGTGCCTCTTGGATTTCAAAGCCTGTTTCCTTCCCCAGATCTGGGAAGTTCTCAGCTATGGTTTGTTCAAGTACACCTTCAGCCCCTTTCTCTCTCTCTCTCTTCTTCTTCTGGCATTCCTATGATACAGATATTGTTCCATTTGATTGCATCACTTAGTTCTCTAATTCTCCCCGTGTGTTCCTGGATTTTTTTTATTTCTCTTTTTCTCAGATTCCTCTTTTTCCATAATTTTATCTTCTTTTTAAAAAATGTTTTTAATGTTTTTATTTATTTTTGAGACAGAGGGAGAAAGAGCATGAGCAGGGGAGGGGCAGAGGGAGACGCAGAATCTGAAGCAGGCTCCAGGCTCTGAGCTGTCAGCACAGAGCCTGACACAGGGCTTGAACTTATGGACTGTGAGATCATGACCTGAGCCGAAGTCGGACGCTTAACTGACTGAGCCACCCAGGCACCCCTATAATTTTATCTTCTAATTCACCTATTCTCCCCTCTGCCTCTTTGATCCTTGCTGTGGCCGCCTCCATTTTATTTTGCACCTCATTTATAGCATTTTTTAATTCATCATGACTATTTTTAGCCCCTTGATCTCTGTAGCAATAGATTCTCTGCTGTCCTCCATGCCTTTTTCAAGCCCAGCAATTAATTTTATGAGTATTATTCTAAATTTTTGTTCAGTTATATTGTTTAAATTGGTTTTGATCAATTCATTAGCTATCGGTACTCCTGGAATTTCTTTTGAGGAGAATTCTTCCATTTGTCATTTTGGCTAGTTTTCTGTCCCTTATGCATTTTAAAAGCTTGTGTGCTCTGCACCTGCGAGCACTGCTATATTAAAGGAGGGTCATACACTGCCCAGGGCCTGGCCCTTCAGGAGGTGTTTTTTCAGAGATTGTTACTTGCTCTCTGTTGTTGTGACTTTGGTTATTTTATTACCCTACTTGTAGTGATATTTTGGACCCTCCACCAGGTTTACTTTGATTTGTTTCTTGGAGTGGCTACTCCTAGGGTTAATCCAGGCAGTACTGCATCGCTGGTCAGGGGGAGCTGTCCACAGGGTCTGTCCTGCTCCTGTAAATATGCAGTTACCCAGTGCGAAGGGGAGTGGTTTGGTGTAGTCTAGACCCACCTCCACTATGGGCCCTGGGAGTGATCCCTGAGGCCCCGCCTTGGTGGTAGTGGGGTGGGGGAGGAAACGGCGATCCCCCAGTCTCTTTTCCAGGGAGCTGGACCCGGTGGACTCTGTTTGAATCATCCTCACTGTGCCGCAGGCACAGACGGGGTGGTCCTTCTGCTCTGTCAACTCCCCTGACCCTGCACTTGGCTAGGATTCAAAGTCCCACTCTGTGCTCTCTGGCGCTGGGGAAGCACCTCTCAGTGTGGCCTGATATGTGGTCCCCTCTGGCTTTGTCTGTGCTGCCAGACTTCAGGGAGGACATTCTTATCTTACTGAGGACTGAGCCGCTGCCCTTGTCACCGAGCCCTGGTGGTGGCAGACGCAGGCAGACACAGGCAGGCTTTGTCTTTTCACAGACACAGGCAGGCTTTGTCTTTTCCCACAGAACTCCAGGGAGAGAGCCGCCTTCTCCTACTGTAGACTGTGCCCTCGGCCCAGCCACTGAGCCCAGGGGTGGTGGACGCAGGCAAGTTCTGTACTGTCACACAGCCCTTCAGGGAGGAAACCACTTTCTCCAACTGCAGACTGAGCCTCTGACCTACCACCGCACCCAGGGCTGGCTCCCCTCCTCCCCAGGTGCACAAACAGGGAGCCGGCCCTAGGCTGAAGACAGCCCCCCAGTTAGAGATCGGATCCCTCTCAGTCTCAGTCCAAGGTCTTTCTCTCGTCTGATACAGTCCTACACTTCCCTAGCTGCTCTTTCTCTTCCCTTTGTCTTTCTGCAGAAGGGGGTCCATCCCCTCCGTGCCCATATGGCCTTTTTTTTATCTCCCCCAGTTCATAATCACCCACCTATCTTTTCTCCATCTTTCCCATTTTCTTCCTTCCTGGTAGATTCAGCCTCTTTTCCTCCCAGGCTCTGGTGTTCAAAGTCCTTTGGCTTCTGCACTTCTTTGTTTGAGAGATGCGGGAAGTATGGATCCCCCTACTTCTTCACCATGTTGGCCCCCCTCTCTAATGTTTGTTTATTCTTGAGAGAGAGAGAGAGTCATAGAGAGCATGACTGGGGGAGGGGCAGAGAGAGGAGACACAGGATCCCAAGCAGGTTCCAGGCTCCAAGCTGTCAGCACAGATGCCGACTCGGGGCTCCAACCCACGAACCATGAGATCATGACCTGAGCCGAAGTCGGATGCTTAACTGACTGAGCCACCCATGCACCCTTGTATTTACTGTTTTAAAATGACATTTTAAACCTTTGTCTCAAGCTCATAAAAATTTCTTTTCTTGGGGTGCCTGGGTGGCTCAGTTGGTTAAGCATCTGACTCTTGATTTTGGCTCTGGTCATGATGTTACTTTCATGAGACTGAGCCTCTTGTCAGGCTCCAAGCTGAGGGTGGATCCTACCTGGGATTGTCTCCCTCTCTCTCTCTGCACCTCCCATGCTAGAGCTCTCTCTGTCTCTTTCTCAAAATAAATAAAGATTTAAGAAAATTTTTCTTTTCTAATATTTTAATAGTTTTTTCTTTTTTTTATTTTATTTAAAAAAATTTTTTTTAACGTTTATTTATTTTTGAGACAGAGAGAAACAGAGCATGAACGGGGGAGGGTCAGAGAGAGAGAGGGAGACACAGAATCTGAAACAGGCTCCAGGCTCTGAGCTGTCAGCACAGAGCCCGACGCGGGGCTTGAACTCACGAACTGCGAGATCATGACCTGAGCCGAAGTCGGACGCTTAACCGACTGAGCCACCCAGGCGCCCCTAATAGTTTTTTTCATTACTCATTTCTTTTTAACTTTTAAGACTTTAGTATATTTGGAATATGTGTGTGTATATATGCATATGGATGCCCATGTATATATCTGAGGTTAGTGAGGTTAATTTTTTTCTTAAGTTTATGTTATGTTAGGTTTGAGAATACTCAATATTTTCTTTTTTTTCTCTTCTTATTTCCTAACATCTTTCATAATTGGATACTCAATCCTTATACCTGTGTTTGGCTTCTGGTTCATATTTTTAGTCACCGTTTTAACTTGGACAGTTTCCAGACTCATTGCAAGGATTTCTACATATGTAGAATAGTTCTTCCTTTGAAATACCTGGATGAATTAGGAAGTTATCCAAAGTCATAACAAACAGAAGGTCAATACTGTGATGTCAGGTCTATCTCAAGAATAAGGAATATAGCATTTATTAACACTTACTGCATGGAAGATAGTGTACGAGGTATTTGACCATTGTTTTAGTAATCTCAACATGTCTAGGAGGTCACTCTTACCCCCATTTTATACACAAGGAGACTGAGGCTCAGAGTGGTTGGATAAGTTGTTTAAGGTCACATGAATAGTGTGTATCATTCAGCATTTTCCTTGAAACAGAACCAATAGGGGATATGGATATCAATTAATTATCTTTTAAGGAATTGTCTCATTAATTTATAGGGGATGGCAAGTCTGAAATATGTAGAACAGGCTGGCAGGGTTGACATGCAGGCAGGAGTTGATACTGCAGTCTTGAGGACAGAATTTCTTCCTCCCTGGGAAACCTGAGTTTTTACTCTTAAGGCCTTCACGTGATTGGATAAAACCCATCTACATTATCAGTGATAATCTGCGTACTTAACAACTGATTGTAGATGTTAATCACATCTACAAAAGAGCCTCACACAACACCTAGATTACTAAACTAGGTGAGTACCATAGCCCAAACCAGGTTGATTCCCAATTATCCATCACTAGAGGTAAGTAGTAGAAATGGAATGTGAATTCTTTCAGAGACTGGCCAGCCCATAAAGCCTCCATTTATAAACACTGGGATCCTGTCTTATTTCCCGAGATTTTTCTATGCAATATATATATATACACACATATATATATACACATATACATATGTATATGTATATATGTATGTATATATGTATGTATATATGTATATATACATATATATTTATATATGTATATATGTGTATTTATACATATACATAATTATATATTATATATAATTATATATATATAATTACTGAATCCATAAAATCAGCTCCCTATATAACTGAATTTTTGACTTCCTGAATCCTAGTCTTTCTTCGACTCAGCTTATTTGCTTTGGGATCTCCACTATTCAACTGACTGCCTGTTTGGCCTATTGCTTTATCAAATACCCAGAATCGTGGGATTTCTTTACTTTTCTCTGCCCTAACTATCCTTCCTTATGGAAATAGCAGGTTTTGGATCTCTTTATGTCTATCCATCACATGTAGTAAACCCTGATGGTGTTCCCTAGTTCATATGCTTAGATTTTCTTCTCCCTCAATTCCAGTGCCCAGACTTTCTTAGAGTCTCCTGTTGTTTTCTAACTCAAACCCCAGTTCAGGGCCTTAAGGTGGAAATCAGTGATCATAGTCGAGTATAGTAGGCCCCCCCCTTGGTCTTGAGGGATATATTCCACGACCCTTAATTTATCCTTTAAACTGCAGATAGTGCTGAAGCCATGTGTACTGTTTTTTTTCTATACGTACATACCTATTATAAAGTTTAATTTATAAATTAGACACAGTAAGGATTATCAACAATAATAAAATAGAACAATTACGACAATATACTGTAATTATGTGAATGTGTCCAGTCTCTTTCAAAATATTTAAAAAAAATTTTTAACGTTTATTTTTGAAGGAGAAAGAGACAGGCTATGAGTGGGGGAGGGGCAGAGAGAGAGGGAGACACAAAATCCAAAGCAGGACCCAGGCTCCGAGTTGTCAGCACAGAGTCCTACAAGGGCTTGGACTCATGAGCCATGAGATCATGACCTGAGCTGAAGTAGGATGCTTCATGGGCCGAGCCACCCAGGCATGCCTCTTTCAAAATATTTTATTGTAGTGTACACACCCTTCTTTTTATGATGATGTGGGATGATAAAATGCCTGTGTGATGAGATGAAGTGTGGTGAGTGACATAGGCATTGTGACTCAGGCATTATGACATTATGTTAGGCTACAATTGTCCTTCTGACTGTCAGAAGGAGGGTAACTGAAACCAGGGAAAACAAAACTGAAGGTAAGGGGCGGGGCCCTGCTGAATTAACAAGCAGGAGATTGGTCCGAATCTGTACTGACCTGAGTGAGGGCTTTTCCTGGACTTTGGCTTGTTGCTGCTGCTGTGTTTAATAAATATCTGACACAAAGTTATCTTGTGATCATGATCTTTCTACTAAAATGTGAGTACAGAGGGGGAAGCAGTTTAATTTAAAGGTCTGGTGGTTGGATTCCAATTAACTGATATTTTATGGTATTTGTTTATGATAATGTAACCATCACCCTGGCACCATCTTATTTAATATCTGTTAAAAACGTCACTGAGAAGTGAGTTTAAAAAGATGACAAGGAAGCCCATTACTGGTCATTAGCTCTTATGAATTAGTTTGAATATGTAGAAGCTTGGTGGTAAATGAACGTTCCTACTTAAATAGAGTGCAATTTATTTCCTATAGTATCACTTTTTCTCCATATTATTTGGACCTGGTATATTGACGTCAGGGAATATTCTGTGCTAAGAAATCAGTGAGGAGCTATGCACTCGTAAGCCTTGCTTTAGCTGTGCAGACTTATTGTTGCCATTGAACGTGATGTGATACTGCTGGATTTGTGGTTACTCATATTTCACAATTGATAAAGGCATTCATCCTTAAAAAGGACAGAGAAAAGTAAATCCCTCCCAAAGGGCACGTTTGGAGTGCTTAGTTGTGAAAAGGGCTAGTTTCAGATAACACCTCATATAAGTTGTGCCTAGCATTTTATCACTGTTCTCAAGGGGACATTTCCTAGAAGCATTCCTGGAATTAGTTTTGCCCATAGGATCATTCCCTGGGTCTGAGTTATTTCATCCCTTACATTGCTTTGAAATATTCACAAGTTGTAAGAATGTGATTATAATTCAATCATTCAACAAGTATGCCTCCTTTGTGCCTATATAGCAACTACTATGTGCCATGCACTGTTCTAGGTTAAAAACCAGCAAAGGAAATGGTAAGAATCTTTATCCCTGCTTCGGGTAGCCCAGACAGGTTCAAGTTTACTTTTGCCTTCTTACTAACATTGTTGGGTTACCTTCTATCTACCTGACTTACTGAGCTCTGAATTTCTTCCTACTTTGTTCTTGAAGACCAGTGTAGTGGACTCAGAATCCATGATTTCAGTCCTTACTCTGACAGTTTTCCCAAAGAGTGTCAACAGTTTTCCCAAAGAATGTCCATTATTTCCTTTTAGCCCATTCCCTGCCCCCCCCTCTACGGTTTACACAGTCACACTTTCACAGAATCCTTTAGGTAGGGGAGTGGGCAATGGTAATATCCTGGACTCAGGAAACACATAAAGATTGGCTATGTCAATTTATTGGGTGTATGACCTTGGGCAAGTTCATCTTTCTGAGCATTAGTTTACTCATCAGTAGAATGAGGAAGATATCAATCACATTAGAGGGGAGATGTGAAGAATTTTAATGTTATTTTGCAAGTAAGTTGCCTAGGATATAATGCTCTACAAAAGTTGTCTGTTCTTACGATGTTAAGGAATATCCCTTAGAAGAAAATAATGATTTTAAGGCTTGTTGTGTTCAAACAGCACGGGGTACTACACAAGCCAATTAGTGCCGCCAGCCTTCCTTTTGATCCTTTCTCCTACTTAGCACCAATTTCTGGATTTTTCTAAACGTCATATCTCTTTATCTTAGTGATGACTCATGTGGAGTTAGTTTGGGTTTCTTTTACCCTATTATGGCTACACTGATGTAAACAAATAGGTAGCATCCCAAGAGAAGCTTAGTGTCCCAGGAAGTCTATGGTGATACCTGGTTTTTAGAATATGAGGAATGTCGATGAGATGAAAGAATGGGAAGTAGGGATGGGGGTAGTTTGTCTTATTCAAGTTTTATAGGAGCCTTTAGCTTAGTTTCTGCTTAAGTGGAAAACTAAGTTTGCTTGATTATGCAAATTCTAGTTGACTACACATTTCTATTTAAAGTCATGGGTTGGAATCAAAGAGAACAAGAAAAGAAACTAAGAGAATTGAATTCTTATTGTCAGTGATTAGTTTATATGATTTTGGGTTCGACATTCAGAAATAATTGGGGATATTTGGTGTAGAGAACAGGAAGATTCAGTTGGGAAATGACACCTGGATTTCATCATGTAACTTTTACTAAGTAGTCTTAAGTTATAAGATCTAGGACCAATTGATAGAAGCTGCAGCAAATACAGATTTTGCTTTAATATGAGAATGTGGTATTAAAAGAAAGAAATGTCCCTCTCAAGGAGTTTCCCATAACTGACATTTTTAAGTATCTGGAAGGAATTTTTTTTTAAGTAAGCTCTATGCCCAGTGTGGTACTTGAACTCAGGACCTTGAGATTAAGAGTTGCACACTCAGGAGTCAGCCAGGTGCCCCTGGAAGGATTTCTGTAGAGTGAATTCAAATATCTGATGGAGAATTAGTAACAAGACCCTTAAGGAACGGGTCAATTGTGAAATTCCATCTTTAGTTATTTCACTTATATGGACCATCATGACTCCATCTAAAATCAGAAGCATGAATTATATGATTGTGTGGCTGCTTTTTACCTTTAATAGTCTATAGTTCGTTGTATAAGCAATGTGTGGAAGAAGTAAAAACTAGATTTCTTTTGTATCGCTCTCTCCTGAGACTTGCTTTTGTGGGTCATGGAACAAGTCAGCAAACAAATATGGTAGAAGAGGTCCAGTAGACTCTGCCTGCGTCTCCTGAACCTACCAACCTTTCAGCTCTTTAAGCCTCTGATAAAAATTATTTTTAACATTTTTTTTCCTGTGGTAATTCATGAGTTTTGTCTCTTATATGGGGAATTCAATATTTTATGTCTGTAATTCATGAGTTTTATCTGTTATATGAGGAATTCAATATTTTATGTCTACAATGGTAATTTGTACATACTAGCATCATAGAGAAATGAAAAGGAATGTATTTCTTCAATTTCCTGTATTTTCCCTTGAAGGAAATTATTATTAAGTTTATTCTTTATAGCAATGTATTTAGCTCCATGGGAGTTTTATGAAAAGGGAGAATAAGCTGTCACAATGTACAAGACCTACTGATGAACATTGGCCTTTTTGCCATGATCTGGCATGTGGAAGGGAATGTTTTGGAGTAAAGAAACGAAAGGAGGGAGTTTAGTTATAACTTGCACTATCTCTATGGGTCATCCTCAGGGATTGTGTTACAGATGAACACAAACTGCTCATTTTGAGGGAGCCAGTACAAAATAAAAATGTGGGGCCTCTTGTTTAAAATACAAGAAATTAGTGCCATTAAAAAGTACTAAAATACAAAGCTTTTCCCTTTCTTTGTTCCTTGGTGTTCATCTGAGTCTGTGTTTCTTTCTCTCTATCTCATTATGGTGTTTTTATTTACTATTAATACCATCTAAGTAAAGATCAATTAAAATTTTAAGTTATTAGCATTGATTTTACCACTTATCCTTGTATTTTCAATTCCATTTTCAATTTTTTTTTAGTGTTTATTTTTGAGAGAGACAGCGCACATGAGCGAGCAAGCACGAGTGGGGGGAGGGGCAGAGAGAAGAAGACAGAATCTGAAGCAGGCTCCGGGCTCTGAGATCAGGCTCAACCAACTGAACCACCCAGGTGCCCCTCGATGCTAGTTTTAAATGAATATAGAAGTATTTATGCAGAACCATCAAAATTACACAGTTGGTATTTTATAGCTGGTGCATGCATATGTATTTCACTCTTATCAGAACAGTGAACACTTGCACAGAACTAACTCAACCACTTTTTATTTTATTTCTTGATGTATGCATATTCTATCAAGACTGTCAACCATTAACTTCCCGATGAGTAAGGAGTGAAAAGAAACTATGGTTTGCCCTATCTTTTCCTTTCTTTTTATATGATCATTTTCTTCTTTTTTTAATGTTTATTCATTTTTGAGAGACAGATAAAACACCAGTGGGAGAGGGGCAGAGAGAGAGGGAAACACAGAATCTGAAGCAGGCTCCAGGCTCTGAGCTGTCAGCACAGAGCTGGATGCAGGGCTTGAACTCAAGAACCACGAGATCATGACCTGAGCCAAAAGTCAGATGGCTAACCATCTGAGCCACCCAGGTGCCCCTCTATATGATCATTTTCTTTTTTTTTTTTTTTAATTTTTTTTTCAACATTTATTTATTTTTGGGACAGAGAGAGACAGAGCATGAACGGGGGAGGGGCAGAGAGAGAGGGAGACACAGAATCGGAAACAGGCTCCAGGCTCTGAGCCATCAGCTCAGAGCCTGACGTGGGGCTCGAACTCATGGGCCGCGAGATCGTGACCTGGCTGAAGTCGGACGCTTAACCGACTGCGCCACCCAGGCGCCCCTATATGATCATTTTCAACATCAATATTTGGCTAACATCTGAAAGTAATACAAAAAAGAAAGACTGTGGTAGGATTTCTTGGTTGTTTATGTTTCTTACAATGACATTATCTCTGTTCTACATTTAAAGCAGAAAGGACAGGTGCCTGGCTGGCTCAGTGGAGATAGAATGGGACTCTGGACCTCAGGGTTGTGAGTTCAGACCCCATGTTGGGTGTAGAGATTACTTAAAAATCAAATCTTTGAAAATGAAAAAAGTAGAAACTATTGTCTTGACTTGGAACAAGAGAATTTCTTTTCTCCTGTTTTTGTAGTTTATTGAAATAGAATCATTTAGTATGGACTCTTGGGGCTTCTTTTACTTAATGTTTCTGACAATCACCTGTATATTTGTTTTTATTTGTTGTTTGTTCATTCTTTTAGCTATTTAGCATTCCATTATGTGAATACACTGTGATTTATCCATTCTGTTCTTGATGGGCATTTGTATACTTTCCAGATTCTGGAGATGGGAGAGAATGACTATGCCAGCATTTGTTAGGAAGTTACTAAGGAAATTCAAATATGAAGTTCTAAGGTCATGAAAGCATATTGTTATACAGGATCAACAAAGGGAACAGAAGTCTTATTCATGCATTACTTCCAGTGTCACAGAATTTGTATGGAGAAGCTGGAATTGGCAGTTCAGCAAAAAGCTGGAAGCACGTGTGATGATTGTTGAACATCAACCACACCTAACACAGAGAGTGAATACTGTTGTTCTTTGCCCCTTCTATTTCAACAGAGTGGATATGAGGATGCAAATGAAAGAGAAGGAAGAGGTATTGTTTTTCCTCAGCATTGTAGGCAGGGACCATTCGAGAACATGGGACAAGTGTCCAACAGGTTTAGTTCTTGATATTTGGTGCTTTCTCAGAAAACGGAGTCTTCAATTTTGTTGTGATTTCCAGAAGCACATTTTTGGGGGTATACTTTTTAATAATAATTCCAGATATTCTGATAAGGATGTCCAGATATGACACATAGCTAGAAATAAGAGATTTTCCACCTTGACTAAATAATACTTTTTACATTTCTTTTTCTTCATAATGTATAGTGCTACAGCCTGACTTCCTTCTGCCAACATAGATTCACCCAGAAGACAGACCAATTGGCAGGAGAAAGTATACATTTGGTTTTCTCACCTACCATTTGATCTTTGTGCCGTTAAACAAGAGATGAGAGTTTTGCACTGACCGTTGCAAACTAACTGCAACCTTCCCTTTGTCTATATTGCCTTCTCTCCTTTGTGTACCTGGTGAGCCAGTACTCAGTGTTATCTCATGTGTAAAGCTTTTCCTGACCATTCCAGACAAATTAATCACTCTCTTTTATTCCTCAGCATTTAAAAAACCCAAATCTATTATGAAATTCATCATGTTGTATTAGGGTTATGGAATTCAGATCCTAGCCTTGAATTGTGTTCACCAAAGCATTCAGAGAAGTTTTGGCCCACTAGAGATCTATTGCATATGTGATTAAGAACTTCTGGGAAACGGTTTATCACAGAAGTAAAAAGAAGGAAGGTGATATAGAGTGAATTCGTCCACCCTTCGAACTTAGGCGGTAATTTCTGGGCTTAGTACATTTTTATTCAGATCTTCTTTTTATTATATGCATGAAATAAGTGTGACTAAAATTCTGAAGAACTGTTCTTTTTTTCCCCTAAGGTAATGAAATGAGCTCTTGATAATTTAAAACATGAACAGCACTGGTTGCAGCAGTGCTTTTAACTTATCTGTGACATGGAGGTGGTGTAGGCATTACTGCCACACCTTGGCACCGACCTTAGTGACGATGACTGGTATCTTTGCCAGGCATCAGTCATGTGACTGACACTTTTGCCTTTGGCGACAATCAGGCGTTGTGTTGGGTAGCTGAAGCAGGACAGAAGAAAATGTTAGATGCTACATGGTAGTTGAGAATACCGGATTAGAGAGTCATCTGAGATACCCACTATAGGTCTGGGACTCTGAGTGGAACTTTAAGGAAAAGAGAGTACTGTCTGGAGTTCTGCAGAGGAAATGCCATTGGAGCCAGAGAAATGCATGAGATAGTAAAGATCAGTTTTAGCTGCTTGGTTTTTGTAACCCATATATCTCCCTTACTGGGCTGGGAGTTGTTCATGATCGGGACAATGTGAATAGATTATATTATTTGCTCGTGGTTCTTCCTTTCTTTACCCTGGTTGTGACTCAGGATGGGCACAATATATTTCCCTATCACTCAGATTTCAGGTCTTGATGATATGATTTTGGTCAAGAGAATTTGAGTAGATAGAACAGCCTACTATGTGTGGGCCAAGGCTTAAAGAGGCATCATGTGTTTCTACAAATCTCTCTATTGCTCCTTCAGACTAAATCCAGGGATGAAAATTGGAGTGGATCTGGACTTAACGTGAAGTGTAGAATCCAGTCTAGAATGTAGCCCAGCTGACATCAGCCAGATGCAGCTAACCTACCAGCTCATGAATGGAAAAAATAAACATTTGATATAAGCCTCTGAGATTCTTAACGTGTTTTTGATGTGGCATTATTTCAGCAGAAAGCATTTTATGTTGACAACTCCTGCCTCAGTGCCTAGCATGTGGATACTTCAGAAATAGTTGCTGAATGACTGAAGCAAGGTTTTTATCAAGGTTGTGATGAAGTTTTGTGGTGATGGTGGGGTAGTCTGGAGCCGATGGCCAAGAAAGAATTCTTGAAGACATCTTTGGTGCAAGAAGGTAATTTTATTAAAGCATGGGGACAGGACCCGTGGGCACGAAGAGCTGTACTGGGTTTGTGAGGGGTAACTGATTATATACACTCAAGTTGGGAGGGAGGCAGGGATAGAATAAGTCTCTAAGGTGCTTTGAAAGCAAGGTTTCTAGGACCTTGAGGGCCTAGCTGTTGCTACGGAAATGCCATTTATTATCCTTTAGTAAAACCTCAGTCATGGGACCCTTCAGATGTATATCAGGGGCCATAAGCTTGGAGGATGATTGCTAGCATATGTCTCAGGGGAGTTGAGATGAAGTTTCCAAAGGAATTTTTACATGTTAAAGTAGACTTTACAGGAGCCTGGGGGGTCAGGATAATGTTAAACTAAGATTCTCTTTTGCTGCTAGCCAAGTGTCATCCTCAAGGCGGTGGAGCATCTAGAACGGGGGGTCACTCTGCATGTTTCAAGGACTTGCCAATGGGCTGCAGGCAGTAAGGGAATTTAATTTTTTATTTTCCTTAGTTTCCCACATTACCATGGCAAGCACTTAAACTCCTTTCCTTTGTCCTTGGGTAGCCAGAAGTGTCCAAGGAGTATCACACATATTCCACCTTGTTGGGGGGGGGGGGTTGCTGTTGGTCTGTATTTTGCCCTTTGCTTGCCCCATGCTCCCTCCTTAGTTAGACTGGTGGTATTGCTTGGTACCTATTTCAGTGGTCTTTCAGTTGTTAGAGCAAGGTACTTAGGGGAGGCCAAGTCAACATTTACGGATTTATTTTCTTTATTTCAAAACTGAGGCAGATGTCTCAATAATATATATATATATATATACCTTTCCACCCATAGAGGGCAAGCTGGAGGAACAAAATAGTGACATAGCTCCGCTCCTACAAGAAAAACTGCATATGTCTTGCTACTGTGGATTAGAAGTCCTATCTGGTGCATAGGAAGATCAACTCTGAATGAATCGAACAGTCCTCGCCGTCATCTCCTTCTAGTGTGTGTTCCCTGACTAGCTCCTACAACACCACGGGTTTGTAATTTGGATACCAGAAGGGTTTTGCAGAAGATGGCAGTGGTATGGTTTGGGATTGGTAACAAGCCAAGAGAGGCAACAGAAGTGAAGAGGTTGTTTCAAGGGAGTGGAAACTGTAAAGAAAAAATGGTCAGGACGGAGGGGGAAGGAATTACATGTGAGAGTATGTGTGCCCTTTGAGGAGGAGGCTCTATGCAGAAGTTCTGGGAGTGGAAAGATGGAGTTTTACAATAACAGACTGATGCAGGGAAGCAGATAGTCTTGTGGCTGAGGAGGAGGAGACCCTACAGGATATGTGGTATCAAACTAGCATGAGTGTCTTGGTTCAGCTGCCAATAAGCAACTTGGGGCATTTTCCTGTAATTTTGGTAACCCTCGGAGCTCTTTATTTTTAGGGAAAAATTCTACATGATCTTTTTTGTTTATCCTGAGCAATAGTCCTTGAAAATAAAATCACTCTCAGCATCTATCTTTCAGTGCTGCTGTAATCCTAGGGAGCAGTCCTGTTTTCCAAAGTGTAAGGAGGATTTGGAACTCATGCAAACATAGAGTGATTTTCTTGCTGGGGTACAGCTTGGAATTATGTCTGATTAGCCTTTTGATTGCTTTAAAAATACATACAGCCTTTCATTTTCCTCTTGTGTCTTGAGACTAAGGGACTAGGAAAGAAAAATTTTGCCTTGAGTAATAGAAGCTAAGATCTTGATTGTAGGATTCCTAAAATGAAGTAATCATTTGCCTGTTAGATTGCTTGACGAAGTGCTCAAAAATATGTCCTTTCAATATTAATTTTCCCCCCATCTTTGCTTAATCACAGGGTTTGGAACATGATTATTTTTGTATGAAAAACAATTTTATTGGGTTTAGTGATTGATCATAAGCAAAATGTTTATTATTAATGAGATTTTGATTCTTTGCATTTCTGACCAATAATTCTTGAAACATAAGAAAGGAGTCAGATGTTCCTTTCCTTGAGCTTAGTTCTTCCTTGAATCTGCAATTAGCGATGCTTTGTTGTAAATACCTTTGGATCAAAAGGTGTGGAATCTTATTGTTCAGTGATAAATACCTTCCAGTTGACAGCTAATGTTTGAATATCCTGGCACAGTAGGTATTTTGAATGATATTTAAGAGATAGGCAAATACCCAGGACTTTTTTCAAGTAAGTTCTGTTGTTTCAGTTTGAAATAGTTACCAGGGCCCTTTGGTGAAGAATTTTATTGATACTCTGATTTAGCAACTTTGTAAAGGTTTGAGAAACCAGGGTTGGTTAGTTGGTTTACTTTCCTCCTCCCCTACCCCTGCACCCCCCATCCCCTCATCCCCCCATCTTTTCTCTCTTCCTTTGCTTTTTTCCCTTCTGGTGGTTCTGTATATCAATCTTTGAATCTTCACATTTGTTGTTGGCAAACTTCTTCCCAGTTAATCCCCTAAACCTTACCACACCACTTGCCTTCTCATTGGTTACTTTATTTATTAATTTTTATTTTATTAATTTATTTTTCCATTGCTTATTTTAATCTTGATGTTGATTCTGAAGAGAATCCGTTTTAAAAAGATAAGCCTGTTTTTAATCAAATGAATATGTTCATATCCATCTTATAAAACAGAATAAAGACATCCAATACAATTGTGTCTGCCATATTAAAATAGACCCAACCTGTGAAAAGGCAGGTTTCTAAATTTAATAAGTATTTGCTTTGCAAAAAAATTTAATCACTTTAGAAAGTAATTCCTACTAGCATTCATAGAATCAAAGAATCATGAAGTTTGAAAGATTCCTTAAAGCCACTATGCTACCTCCAGTTAGTGAATTGCCTTACTAAATCCCTGCTTAGTGTTTTTTTTTAATGTTTATTTATTTTTGAGAGAGAGAGAGAGAGAGAGAGAGAGAGAGAGAGAGAGAACAAGTGGGGGAGGGGCAGAGAGAGAGGTTGACACAGAATCCAAAGCAGGCTCCAGGCTCTGAGCTGTCAGCACAAAGCCTGATGTGAGGCTCGAACCCACACTTAAATGACTGAGCCACCCAGGGCAACCCCCCCACCCCGGTAATTGTTAATATGCCTATTTTTGGATGCCTCTAGTGACAGGGGACTCACTACCCAGAGGCAGCCCCTTCAATTTTAGTATTAGGCCATATTATTATTTTCAGTGACCACACAGGTACTTCATATCTGTTCTCTCACAGCTCCTACCTATTGCTTCCAATATTATTTACTGCTTTTGCTTGTCCTTCATAGTAAAAGGTTATTTAGCTTAAGAAGGTGTCATTTCAAGAAATTTGCAGGTAACAAATTCAAAATGCAGAGAAGAAATGTGATTTGCCTGAGAAGTGGCAAGAAATTAGTGAATTTATGATCCCCAGGCTCCTTTCCCTTTTCATGATTTGAGTTACAAAATTCCATTTACATTTAAGTTCTAGGGAAAAATATGCAATGTAAACTACAGCAGAGTGTGTATGCAGCCTAGAGAATATGGATCTGAGGTCTGAGTGAGAAGAAGAAAACAATAACACTTCCAAAATTTTTATCGTTTTTCTTCAATATGTTTCCACACCATGTTTGCTGTCTTGCTCTGTTATAATTCTGTCTCTGTAGAGGAGTAACGTTAGTCTGCTGTAAGGAGTCAAAATGAAGATTTAGATGCCGAAATATCTGGCTGCTTTTGGGGTACTGTTGGTTGGGCATATTGATGGCCCATTATGGGAGAATAAAAAGGACACAGTTCTCTTACTCCTTGACCATCCCTTTCCCATACAGTCTACTTGGAGTCCTAGGACACTTAGTTCTTTTATTTTAAAATTGTAGGTGGATAGTTGAGTGTGTTCCATCTGGCTTTCAGTCTTGGAAAGATATCCACAGTGAATTGACAACAAAGCAATTCTAGCTAAGAGCATGGGGCAGATGTCTCCTATTTGAGTCTGTGATGATGACATTAGCTTTGACCTTGAGTCTGTCTCATTATTAAAGGAATACCCACACTCACCACATCTTGTTTTGGGTATGTGATATTATTAATGCTGCTAGCTTTAGGGAGAATGCCAGTTTCGACATCTTCTGATTTTTATTTTGTGTGACAACTGTACTTGAATTTTTCTTTACTACCCAACAATTTCCTTACACATCCAGGATAACCAAAATGAGCTGTTTGGTTAGCCTGTGCATGTATTAATTTTTGCATGTGAAAAGAACTCGGTGCCACTACATTTTAGGAACAAAGAATTTAATAATCTAATGTTGTAATCATGTGCTTGTTTTAACAGTTAGAAATATTTATTTTTCACTGAATTTTTAGCTCCCCTGTCATCTAAATAAAATTGCTTCTTGATGTATTTATTTATGTTCTTGAATGAATTTCAGTGGCAATATGGTCATAATGGGGAAAAATGTTGGAAAATTCGGTATCATGAGAGGGAATTTGGGGTCAATTAGATTGATACTTTGAGTGTATAACTGAAAACGTTCCTCTTTGCTTTATTCATGTTTCTGTATATATGTAAGGTTGTGTATATTGTAGGGAAACTCATTTTGTAATGGGAAAAGTGGTCCCCACAAAGAAGTAGTCTCCTAGACCTTCATGATGTCTTCATATTCATTGCCTGTCTTACAGGCTTCTGGAGGATGCTAGCCTGGCTGATACTGTAGGCTTTTAAGGAACTGCTTTGTGAGACAGGAAGAGAGCCAAAACTCCATCTTCTGTGTCACAAACCATATCTTTGTTCAGGCTCCTTAGGCTGTGACTGTGAACCTCAGTGTTCTAAGAGAAGTTTGGTTATTTACTTTGATTTCCTAGTGTGGAACAAAAAGTATCTCTTTGAATTAAGGACGTATAGAGAATGTTGACTCATTCTTTACTTACCTCTTTGGCTTCACAGGTCAACAGGTCCAATGGCTAAGCCTTTGAGTTTAGCAAATTTGCTAACTGGCAGACATGCTGGGGATATGAATTTTTTTCATATTCACGGCAATTGGGAAATTTTATCATATGTGTAACATACATACTAATATTATCTCTGTGTGCTTTTGTGCACACACACAGAGAATTCTGTGCCCAATGTTTTCTTTGTCTTTGGGGCACCTCACTCTGACTCAGCTTTGCTTATCTGCCTTGGGTGTCAGTTACAGATCTGTTCTTAAATTTTCTCTTCTTTCTTATATTCTTGTGTGTGTGTGTGTGTGTGTGTGTGTGTCTCTGTGTGTGTGTATACAGTATGTATATGTACTGAAATAATAACCATTCACCCTTTTTGTTTTAAAATGTTTATGTTTGAAAGAGAGAGACAGAGTGTGAGCAGGGGAGGGGCAGAGAGAGGGAGACACAGAATCCGAAGCAGGCTCCACGCTCCTAGCTGTCAGCGCAGAGCTGGACCCAGAGCCTGATGCAGGGCTTGAACACAGGAACCTCGACATCATGATCTGAGCTGAAGTCAGACACTTAACCAACTGAGCCACCCAGGTGCCCCACTATTCACCCTTTATATCACCGGAAGACAGAAAGTTAGAATCTATATGTTTTTGTTTTAGATTTCACCCAAAAGTTGAGTGGGGAAGAGAAGAGAGAAAAGAGTCATTTATAAAAATATTCTCTAGTATTTGTAGATTTTAAGATTCTTAATGTCCTCGTTAGAGAGTAATATGGCTTCCCACAGTATGGAGCCTTTCAGAACCTAGTCTTCCAACAGTAGCTATATTTAAATTGTATTTCCACATAGCAAGCATTTCACCTTTGCAGCATTGTTTCTTCCCTTTATTATTCCACATATGACATTATTTCCAAGTCAAATCCCATCCTTATCCATGAATCGTCTATCTCAGCATAAAGGAAACCTGCCTGCTGTGGGTCATACAGACAGCTGTTCCTATTTGCCTCTCAATGTATCCTGGGCTCACCGAGATGGAGATGAGCCTTAGAGAGCCACCCCCTAGAGCCAGAGGTTGATATGGACAAGAAGCCAGCCTTAGGAGCGAGCGAATTAACCTCTGTCAGTCCTTACATACCCCCTACACTCACCCATGGTCAATAAAAATCAACTCGTTCCTAACTCATTTTGAATTTTCAAATGTTGATGTGATTAATTTAAATAGGGAGACAGCTTGGCAGCATGTTCCTCTGGTGATGGGAGGCTGACTCATGTCAGGTCAAGAGCAAAAAATAGGGAGTACTAATATCCACAGAGTTTTTTATAGAATGTGTTCCCATGCAGATGGTAGGTGGAGCTTTGAGATAGCAAAAAGGCCACAATCGTGTCTCAGCATTTTTCTCTTGCTTGATAGTGCAGATACCTATTTGTGAGTGGTATCTAGTAAATCTTCACTTACTACAGTCAGATCTTAATTATTTTTTTAATGTTTAATTTTTTAAATCTTTATTTTTAAAAAAATGTTTATTTTTATTTTTCTGGGAGAGAGAGAGAGAGAGAGCACGCGCACAAGTGAGGGGCAGAGAGAGAGGGAGAGTACAGAGCCGGAAGTGGGGCTCAAGCTTACCTGATGCAGGGCTTGAACTCACAAACCGTGAGATCAGACCCAAGTTGAAGTCGGATGCTTAACCACCTGAGCCCCCCAGGTGCCCCTAGATGTTAATTTTTAATGTAGTTCAATACTCTCATTTTAGAACTTTCCTTTTCTTGAGTTCTTGTGGTTGTTTCCCTGTAACCTAACCACACCTATTCCCCTTTTCCCCCTTTGCATATCCAGGTCAGTATATAAAGGGCAAGGAGGTCACAACATTCCCAAGTCAAATCAAACATTCCCAAATCAAATCTGGACTGAGGTCTGGAAAATTGGGAATTGTCTTGGTAATCTTTAGGCTTTGGGCTTAGTTGCACTATTGGCTAAGAAATGGGAGGTGTATTCAAGGATTTCCCAGAAGAAATCATGGAGGAGAAGGGAGCTCTGTGCCCATTGTCTTCCTTGTCTTTGGGGCATCTCACTGTAACTTAGCTTGCCCTCTCTTGCTTGGGTGCCAGCTTCAGACCTCATATATTTTCTCCTATTTATTATATTTTCAGATGTATTTTTTTCCCATTTGGATTTTTGAAGAAGTCAGAGAACTTAGGTCAAATAATCCAGAGTAATCGACCAAAAAGATACTGAAAGTACCAGAGTGAGGCTGTCCTTTAGTCCTAAGTACTCTGGTATTAGGAAAAAGTATGATATTATACTTAGGAAGTATGTCAAACACGGTCTTCCTTTCTAAGGCCTCTTTTTTTTTAACTTTTAGAAAATTTTTTGTTTATTTTTTTTGAGAGAGTGCAAACTGGGGATGAGCAGAGAGAGGGGGACAGAGAATCCAAAGCAGGCCCTGAGCTGACAGCAGCAAGCCTGATATGGTGTTCGAACTCATGAATCGCAAGATCATGACCCGAGCCTAAGTAGGACCATCAACCGACTGAGCCACCCAGGTGCCTCTCCTTTCTAAGGCCTATTAACCTCCTGAGATTTAGTTCTATCAGTTATTCCCTATATAAATGATTTCAATCCCTATTACCAACTTGCCTTATCTTGTAAACATACTTAATTAGCTTAAGTAAAAAATAAACTCTTTCCTGGGTTCTGCATTTACATACAGACAGTATTCTCCTTTTCCATAAGATATAATGCCTAGAAGCTATAACTCTGAAAACTCGGCATTTTCATACAGACTGTATTCTGCTTTTCCATTCAGTATAATGCCTACAAGCTGAGATTCTGAAAATCGGATCTTAGTTTGGATTCCAACCATTCTAATTATAAACTCTGTGACCTTGGGCAAGTTACTTACATAAACAGACAAAAACCTCTGGCTTCAGTTCCCCTGTATGTAAAGCAGGGATTATACCTACCTCATGGTGTTATAAAGACTAAATGAGTGAATAGATGTAAAGCACACAGAACAGTCTGTGGCATTCAAAAGCTTAAAGTATTTATTGTCATTCCTTCCTGCATCAACTTTCCTACAGTTTATTTTTGTCTTTAGAAATTATCACTTCCCCAGATATTATATTATTGGTCGATATTATATATTGGTCGATTGATTTGACTTTTTTTTTGCTACCTTTCTTCTGCTAAATTATAACTTGTAAGAGGACGGATTTTTATGTGTTCTCTTCATTGCTGTCTACCCTCTGTGCTTAGCACATAGTAGGTTCTCTAATATTTGTTTAATGAACACATTGTAATCTGAGTTTGTCTCCTACCAATCTATTCAAATTGCTCTGGCAGAGGTCAGTAGTAATTGCAAACCTGTGAACCATCTTTCACACCTTCCTCTCTCTTGTTCATGATATCTAATGAATGATGACATCAGGTTAATTGTTCTGCCAAGTATCTCTCAAATCCATCTGTGTCCTCCCACATCCACTGCCACTACCTTTCCTCGTCCTAGCCATCAGCTCTTTCCTGATTGTTTTAATGGACCTGTAATTAATTTTCCTTGATCCTTTTTTGCCTTTTTTCAACCCATTCCTTTTTTCATTCCATTCCATATACTAACCAAAAGCTTCAAAAAATATATATCACTAATATCATGCTCTTTCTAAGAATCCTTTACTAACTTCCGTTTGTCCTACCGAGTAAAATGCAAAATTATTTGATGGTCTACACGAAACTGAAAATCTGACCCCTTAATTACTTCAAAAGTTAAACAGTATTACTACTCAATTCAACAGTTCTGTTGTTGAAATTCGACCTCTCTGCTTTGGAGCCAAAATATAATGCAAAGACAGAGTTTGGGATAAAGAGGAACAAGAGCTTTTTTGCTCTGCTGGGCAAAGGAGGTGACAGCACACTGTGGCCTTCAAACACTGCAAACCCAGAAAAAGGGACTGGGGAACTTTATAGGGAAATATAGGATCTAGCTCTTTTTGTTTTCACATTTTTTTAAGTTTATTTTTTGAGAGAGAGAGAGGGAGACAGAGAGAGAGACAGAGAGGGGGACAGAGGATCTGAAGTAGGCTCCATGCTAACAACAGCAAGCCCCATGTGAGGCTCAAACTCATGAGCTGTGAGATCATGACCTGAGCCGAAGTTGGATGCTTAGCTGACTGAGCCACCCAGGTACCCCTCTAGTTGGTTTTGAACAGGAATTGTATATGTGCTGCCAGCCTTCTTAGTTGTTTGCACAGTGGTGCAGGGTACCTGAAATAATTGGCTAAGAAGGGCAGAGGGGAAGTTTGGGGAAGAGAAGAAAAGCTTACTTTAATATCTAGCTTTGCTGAAGCATTAGTGCAGCCATTTTAATTTTTGTTCAACTTGATGCTTTTAAGCAGTTTCATTTCTATTCCTAGGTGTACACCCAAGAGATTGAAAATATACATCCACACATAAACATGTACACAAATGTTCTTAGAAGCATTATTCACAATGGCCTAAAAGTGGAAGCAGATGAAATGTCCATCACCTGAGGAATGGGTAAACTCATGTGATATACATTCAAAGAAGTATTTTAGTGTATTAATATTGTGTCAAAAGGAATGAAGTGTTTGCATGCTACAGTATGAAGGAACCCTGAAAACATGCTGTGTGAAGGGTGCCACACGCAAAGGGCCTCTTCATTTACTGTTCCATTTATATGAAAAGTCTCAAATATGCAAATTCTTTGAGACAGAAAGTATATTCTTGGTTTCCTAAGGCTGGGAGGAGAAGGGGGATGAAGAACAACTGTGAATGGGTATAGGTTTGTTTTGGGGTTAAATTGTTCTGGAATTAGATAGTGGGGATGGTTGTACAACTTTGTGAATATGTTCAAAAGAAATGGTCAGTTGTATATTTTAGAAAAGTAGTTTTGATAGTATTTTTATTTTATCTCAATGAAACAAAATTAGTACTTGCCTTTCCCCAATCTTACCTCTTAACACTCTCTCTCACTTGCTATAGTCTAGCTACAATGGTGTTCCCTTACCTCCTCAAGTATACCATGTTCTCTCTTATCCCAAGGCCTTGGCGTATACTCTTCTGTGTTATAAAATTCCTTTCCTATCTTCCTTACCTAAGTCGCTTTTGTTCATGATTCAAGATGGAGGTGAGACACTACTGCTTCATCCTTTCAGGAAGCCATCCTCGATGCCCTGTTGATTATGCCTGTTCCTTTTTCAAGTATATTCCCCACAGCATCCTGCATTTCTCCATGAAAACTACTTGATTATACCTGTCTTTCAGATTGGCTCCATAGACTACTAGCTCCGTGAGTTCAGAGATCATACCTATATGTTTTTTGTTCTTCTCTCCCACCCTCCTGCCCCCTTCCTTCTCCAAAACTAACAAATACTGAGCAGGCACTGCTGTGCGGCCCTGTGCCAACTGCTAGGAATACAACGATGAGCAAATGGGATGAGCACTGGGTGTTGTGTGGAAACCAATTTGACAATAAATTATATTTAATTTAAAAAAAAAGAAAAGAAACAATGCCTATCCCTTCATGAAGCTTACTTAATTTTTAGTTGACCCTCACAACTGGTTAAATAAAAAAAACAATATATTAACAAAATCATAGTAAAACCTTGCTTTGCATGTATGATTTATTCTGGAAACATGCTTGTTTCCAAACATGCTTGTAATCCAAAGCACTTGTATATCAAAGTGAATTTCCAGAACCATTGACTCAGCTGTGATCATGGGACATTCGGTATCACATACTACTCTTATTGCAAGACATCACTCGTTTATCAAGTTAAAATTTATTAGAAATGTTTGCTTGTCTTGCGGAATATTTGCAGAATAAGTTACTCGCAATCCAAGGTTTTACTGTACCTTCATTTCGTTGATTCTGAAATCTTCTTTTTTTCATATTTTCCGTCTTCTAGGTAATTGAGATGTGTCTGAGAATCCCTATAACAAGGAAGCATTTTTTATTTATACATACAATACGTACTGCAATTAGATGGGTTGCATATATGCAAATATCTTCTCCCACTTACGACTTTATTTTCTCTCTAGCTCTGCTCTGTGGCTGTCTCACTCCACACTAAGCCCCTGTTCCCAAGTCACCTGTGATATCTGCTTTCCCAAGGCATGGTTTTACCAAGCAAGTCTCTTGTTTTTATCTTTGGCACAAAGCTTGCAATTTTAGTAACTTGTTTTTTTCCCCCAATGTTTTTTAACTTAATTAATTAATTAATTAATTAATTAATTAATTAATTATTTTCTTGTCCTCCAATTAGAGATGTCTTAGACTAGATGAAATAGGATAGTTACCAAATATGTTAAATGCCGGAAAGGAAATAAATTTGGAGGAGGACAAATTGTAGTCTCAACATTTAGATTCATGGTTGGTAACTGATATAAATATACGTTGAACTCATTTTCTTTTATCTCTTCCTTTGTAATCCCTTCCCTCCCAGCCCCCCAGTACTTGCTGTCATGTTTGTTTAAGGACACCTAGGCCCACCCAGTTGCCAAAGCCAGATACCTGTGTTACATGCTTGATTTTTGTCAGTCCCAAATCTCTGAGTATAGAGCTGATCCCCCAGTTATTTTGAAATCAATGTTCTGCGATCTTCCACATCCCTCACGCTCTGCCATCCTTGCTTTCACTGCCTTTTCATATTAGGCATTCCTTGTTCATTGCCTTAAATACCGCAGTAGCTTTCTAATTCTATTATTTCTTCAGCCCAATCTCTGTAGTGCCAACCAAGTGATCTCCATACATTTCCAATCTGCGATCACCAAAGACCCATAACACTTTGTGTATATTTTTGTTCGTAGCTGTTGCCACCTTGTATTATCTATCGTAAGCCCCAGCAGGGGTGGAATCCCATCTCTTTTGGTTCTCCATGGTATCCCGACAAACTTGCATAGTGCCAGACACAGTGGATACTTTATAAGTGCTTGTTGAATAATTGACTATTACGACTTCCCCCTTTTACGTTAGCTATCTGAGCTTCAAGCTGGAGGTTTAAATATGGGAAGTTTAGGTGATTTTTTTATTAAAACTGAGTATTCCCAAGTGTGGCCTTTGTTGCCTTTATTCTATTTGCAGCCTGTGTACTTCTTTATAGTATATCAATTTCTTGGCATTTCTTTTTTGTTTTTTTATTGAGGCAGTGGTGTAGGGCAGCAGTGGTAAATAAAAAAACATCCAGTAAAGTGCCCACGAGTGCGCCTCACCTTACAGTATAATAACATGTCCTTTAGTTTGAATATGCAGTTCCTCCCTTTCATGGGAATCAGTAGTGAAGCATTGTGGCCATAAGAGAAAGCCTAAATTGTCATCTTAATATGAGCATTCAATGATACAACTCTCATAAGTAGAAGGAATTTTTTATGCCTATTAAAATATACCTGTTATATTAGAATCACCTTTCAAAATGCAGCTAGTGTGTGAAACTTGAAGTGGTCAAACCAAAATGAATTTGAAAGGGAAGGTTGAGTGCTTCCCTGGATTGCATACCAATAGTCTCTCTTTGTCCCCAGAGCTCACCATAAATGATTAAAAATCATCCTTCAGGGTCTCAGCTTGACTCTCCTCCTTGTAATAGGAGGTTTTTGAGTGAAAGAACAGCTGCCCATCTGCTAAGAAAATGAAAGGAAATAAATCAGACTGATCTGTTTTATGCTGGTGATCCATGTTATCTGATAGGGCTTTTAAAAAAATTTTTTTTACCTTTGTATTAACTAAAGGAAGACAAAATTTATTTCTTAGTCATACAGGCAAAAAAAAAATCTTAGTTTCTGAAAATGAATCCACTTCATTGAGGCCTTTGAATAACTTTTAACCTGGCTTATTTTTTTCTGATTGGTTATTTATTTATTTATTTATGACACATATAGTTCATATACAACTTGACAAGTTTGGAGAAAGTATGCATCCATGAAGCTATCACCACAATTGTATGCCATAAACTCTCCATCACATCCAAAAATGTCCTCTTGCCCTCTTATTTATTATTATGATTTTTTTGTATAACAGTTCTTAATATAAGATCTATCCCCTTAGCAAAATTTTAGGTATACAATACAATATTATCAACTCTTGGCATGATGTTATGTGTGGACTTTGTTTGTTTGTTTGTTTATTTAGAGAGAGGGTGCATGCGCATATGTGTGTTGTCAGCACAGAGCCTGACCTGAGTCTCCATCTCAGGAGCTGTGAGATCCTGACCTGAACTGAAACCAAGAGTCAGATACTTAACTGACTGAGCCACCCAGGTGCCCAGCACGTTGCTGTTCAGTAGGTCTCTAGGACTTGTCATCTTGTATATCTGAAACTTATACCCTGGCTTATTTTAAAAATTATTTTTTATTTTGTTTTTATTATACAAGCAATGCATGTTCATTTTAGACAACTGAGGCAATCGGAAAGAGGTAAAAATCATGGTAAGTTTATCAGACAGTGAAAACCAATGTTAACATTTTGGTGTGTATAGATGGTGTGTGTGTGTGTGTGTGTGTGTGTGTGTGTGTGTGTGTGTGTGTATCTCTAACAAAAAGTGGAGGGACGCCTGGGTGACTCTTGATTTTGGCTCAGATCATGATCCCCAGGGTCGTGGAGTTGAGCCCTGCATGCAGCTTCACGCTGAGCATGGAGCCTGCTTCAGATTCTCTTTCTCTCTCTTCCCCTCTTCCCTGTTCACATGCTCTCTCTCATTCTCGAATTAAAAAAAATAAAAAAGTAAAAGCATTTTAAAAAGTGGATACTATATTATTAATTTTGATTATAACCTGCTTTATTCACTCCATGTTATATCATAAATATCTTTCCTTGTCAACAAGTATGTACAACTTTTAATGGCTATACAATATTAATTGTATATAAATTAAACTATATTGTGGGTCTTTTAGGTTGTTTCCAACTTTCTAGTATTGTTTTAAAACATCTATGCACATTTATACTTGGAATTCACATACAAGTTTATCCTAAAAAATAAAATTTTTTTATTTTTTATAAAATAAAATAAATGTAAGATTATATTACAATAAGGAACACTGGGAAATAGGTATAGCTTAAAGCTCTAATGGTTTATTTCTTGCTCACTCTATAACTACATTACAAGTTGACAGGAGAGTTCTGATTGTTAGGTAGAGACCCAAAATTACTGAGGTGCCGTAATTTTCTGACACTGCCCTTTTAAGATGTGCTCTTATGAACACCTTGACAGGGAATGAGGATATAGGAAATTGCTTACTGGCTTTAAAATGCTTTTGCCTAGAAGCGAAACATAGATGCTCACATTTCACTGGGCAGAAATAGCCATCTGGCCACATTTAACCTTGTAGAGGTAGGGAAATTTAGAGTTCCCATTTCCCCAAAAGTAGAGAACCAGATACTTTCTTGATAACAGCTAATTGCTGATTTAAATGCTGAAATAGTTATTCGAGCACACTCGTTTAGTACATGTTTGTGTTACCTATTTTAAAATTACTCTCCAGGAGGATTATACCATTTTATGTTTAAACCATTAGTGATGAAGGAAATCTCCCTACACTTTACCTCTTTAATCTTGTAATATAAGTTCAAAATATCTTTGACAGTTCCGTTAGCAAAAATGGCATCTATAGTTTTTTTTATTTGTTTTAATTTAATGTTTGCTTATTTTTGAGAGAAAAAGAAACAGAGCATGAGCAGGGGAGGGGCAGAGAGAGAGGGAGACACAGAATCCGAAGCAGGCTCCAGGCTCTGAGCTGTCAGCACAGAGCCCGATGTGGGACTTGAACCCGTGAACTGCGAGATGATGATCCGCGCCGAAGTCAGATGCTCAACTGACTGAGCCACCCAGGTGCCCCTATAGTTTTTTTCTATATTTTTAAAAATATTTATTTATCTTTGAGAGAGAGAGAGAGAGCATGAACCATGGAAGGGCAGAGAAAGAGACAGACACAGAATCTGAAGCAGGCTCCAGGCTCTGAGCTGTCAACACAGCCTGATGTGGGGCTTGAACTAACCGCGAGATCATGACCTGAGCCAGAGTTGGACGCTTAACCAACTGAGCGGCCCAGACCCCTATATTTTTCTTTAATTGACATTTTTTGATTGCTAAAAGGATGACCATTTTGATATATTTATATAACCTGGTTCATCTTGATGTCTTGAAGGAAGGTGCTAAAAACATGACTGAACATGATGCAGAAATGTTACTATATCTGGAGTGAATGCAATAGTGGAATGCACCTTAAAAAATGCAGTAAAGTTGCTATGGGTTTGGTGTTTTTTTGCAGTATTTTCTTGTCCTTCAAATTCATGAAGCGACTGAGTTCATGAATACAACTAAATGTGGAATGAACATAGCTTTCTTAATGAAGACACAGTAGAGTATTTGAAAATTATGTTTATGGGCTTAGTCAAGAAGTAGGAGATTCTGTTTGTACCCAGATTTTAGGAGTACATTAGTTCTATAATTGTTTTATGCAAAATCATCATTTCCTTTACAATATTTGGAACTCGTTGTTATTTTGTGTATTATTCATTCATCTCATGTCAGGCACTTGCATTGGAAAGTGCTTCTTTGCTAAGTACTTTTTAAATTTCTAATTTCTAAGTAATTTGTAATATTTTCAAAGGAAAGTGTAAGCAAAGAATAATATATCTGTCTATGTGTTTGTCGGTGATGAGCCATGCCGAAAGCTCCAAACATGGATGGAGGATAGACATTTTTACTTTCCAAAATGGTTTTATAAAATATGCTTGGGACCATGGAGACCGTGGAGATTAAATGCCTGCCACTAATGATTTAGCTTCTCTTGAGATGTTATACTGAAATGCCCCTAGCCTTGGAGCTTAAGAGTCCATACTGAGGAGCCCATGGGGACTTTACCACCTTGGTCTGGTTTTGGTAGAGCCCAAGATTAGAACAGACTAAAAAGTGTTTTCATGGCCTGAAGTATAAGATATTTCAATTTTATGTTAATACTTCGTTGCACTTTATACAGCCAGTATATACCAAGATTCAGAGGATTTATTGTGAGTTTTTCTTTGTGAATGTGTTTAGCACTTAACCAATACTGGTGAGAATTGGAGATTGTGCATGAAGAGAAAGGATTAAGTTTATTATTTTCTGAAGCACTGATCTAGCATGAATCATTTTGCAATAACTTTGGGAATATGATACCAAACTGAATTTAAATGAAGGAGAAATCATCAGAAGAATCACTGTGTGTTTGAGATAGTATAAATCAGTATATGGGGTTTCATTCCAAAAAGGTGGGACTTTCAACTAACTGTAGGGGGGAATGTATCAGAATAGACATCTTAGGTGAAATTTGGATGTCTGTTTCCGTGTGTTCTTTAATGAGAGATCACATTAAATACTGAGGGCAAGTAAATTTTGCCGCCCCAATATTTGCCTTTTTGGAATATTGATTATTTCAAGTTGGTTATTTTTAAGAAACTGCGAACATAGGAGAAGCTCTGAAAATGAAGTAAAATTTACCCTTTGTAAGAAACATTTCTGTGTATAAGCTCTAAGGGTGCTTCCCTTGCTGTTCCAGGAAGAGAGAGATTAGTCTAAATCTCTAGAGACTCTTATTGGAGAATGCAACAATTTATATCCGCATAACAACCTTTTTTAACTTTGCTCTTTTTGGTCACTTCCCATAAATGATGCCCTATTCCCAACATTTTCTTTGTCATTAGCTGAAGCTGTTATTTAAGGTAATGGCTTTGGCCATTTGGGGGAATTACTCAGCTTTCCTGTATTTCTCTCCCATGCATACTGGAGGTATACAGGTTATTAAACTGTTGTTTGATTTTCTCCTTTTAATCTGTTTTATGTCCATTTTGAGTCTTAAGTCAGCCAGAAGAATCTTGAAAGGTAGAAGTTAATCTTTTTCCACAACAATACCCACCTGCCTGAAGACACTGGGCTGGGCTCAATAACCGTTTTTTTTTTTTTTTAATGTTTGTTTATTTTAGAGAGAGACACAGACTGTGAGCGGGGGAAGGGCAGACAGACAGGGAGGCACAGCATCTGAAGCAGGCTCCAAGGCTCTGAGCTGTCAGCACAGAGCCCATCATGGGGCTCGAACTCCTGAACCATGAGATCATGACCTGAGCCAAAGTTGGACGCTTAACCAACTGAGCCATCCAGGTACCCCACTAAATAACCTTTTGTAGTCCCTACTGACAATAGGATTTCAAGATTCTGTGCACTCTTCCATTTTCTGAATACAAACTAACTTTAGTTCAGTATTCTCATTTTGGCTTTTGTGCTCCCCAACTTGTATAGGTTGACCTTAGTTCGGTTTATTTTTTACTTAAATTCAAGTTAGTTAACATACAGTGTAGTATTAGTTTCAGGAGTAGAACCCAGTGATTCATCTCTTACATATAACACCCAGGGCTCATCCCAACAAGTGCCCTCCTTAATCCCCATCACCCCTTTAGCCCATCCCCCCAACCACCACCCATCTAGCAACCCTCAGTTTGTTCTCTGTATTTAAGAGTCTCTTATGGTTTGCTTCCCTCTCTATTTTTATCTTATTTTTCCTTCCCTTCCCCCATGTTCATCTGTTTTGTTTCTTAGACTCCACATATGAGTGAAATCCTGTGATGCTTGTCTTTTTCTGACTTATTTCGCTTAGCATAATACACACTCTAGTTCCATCCATGTTGTTGCAAATGACAAGATTTCATTCTTTTTGGTCACTGAGAAATATTCTATTGTACTATATGTACCACATCTTTATCAGTGCATCAGTCGATGGATATTTGTGCTCTTTCCATTCTTTAGCTATTGTTGATAGTGCTGCTATCAACATGAGAGTGCATGTGCCCCTTCGAATCAGCATTTTTGTATCCTTTGGATAAATACTTAGTAGTGCAATTGCTGTGTTCTAGGGTAGTTCTATTTTTAATTTTATGAGGAACCACCATACTGTTTTCCAGAGTGGCTGCACCAGTTTGCATCCCCACCAACAGTGCAAAAGGGTCCCCCTTTCTCTGCATTCTTGCCAACATCTGTTGTCTTCTGTGTTTTAGATTTTAGCCATTGTGACAGGTGTGAGGTGGTATCTCGTTGTGGTTTTGATTTGTATTTCTTTGATGATGAGTGATGTTGAGCATCTTTTCATGTGTCGGTTGGCCATCTGGATGTCTTCTTTGGAGAAGTGTCTATTCATGTCTTTTGCTTATGTATTCACTGGATTATTTGCTTTTTGGGTATTGAGTTTGGTAAGTTCTTTATAGATTTTGGATACTGACCCTTTATCTGATATGTCATTTCCAAATATCTTCTTCCATTTCATCGGTTGCCTTTTAGATTTGTTGATTGTTTCCTTTGCTGTGCAGAAGCTTTGTATCTTCATGAGGTCCATAAATATATACATATATTGCTTTTGTTTCCCTTGACTCTGGAGACATGTCTAGTACAAAGTTGCTGTGGCTGAGGCCAAATGGGTTGTTGCCTTATTTCTCCCCTAGGGTTTTGATGGTTTCCTGTCTTATATTTAGGTCTTTCATCTATTTTGAATTTATTTTTGTGTGTGGTATAAAAAATGGTCTAGGTTCATTCTTCTGCCTGTCACTGTCCAGTTTTCCCAGCACCATTTGCTGAAGAGACTGTCTTTTTTCCACTGGATATTCTTTCTTGCTTTGTCAAAGATTAGTTGGCCATATGTTTGTGGGTCCATTTCTGGGTTCTCTATTCTGTTGTATTGATCTGTGTGTCTGTTTTTGTGCCAATACCATACTGTCTTGATGATTATAGCTTTGTAATATAGCTTGAAGTTCGGAATTGTGATGCCGCCAGCTTTGGTTTTCCTTTTTGAGATTGTTTTTGCTCTTCAGGGTCTTTTCTGGTTCCATACAAATTTTAGGATTGTTTGTTTTAGCTTTGTGAAGAATGCTGGCATTATTTTGATAGGGATTGCATTGAATGTGTAGATTGCTTTGGGTACTATTGACATTTTAACAATATTTGTTCTTCTAATCCACGAACATGGAATGTTTTTCCATTTCTTTGTGTCTTCAGTTTCTTTCATAAGCTTTCTATAGTTTCAGTGTACAGATCGTTTATCTCTTTGGTTAGGTTTACTCCTAGGTATCTTTATGGTTTTTAGTGCAATTGTAAATGGGATTGATTCCTTGATTTCTCTTTCTGCTGCTTCATTATTGATGCATAGGAATGCGACCGATCTCTGTACATTGATTTTATAACCTGCAACTTTGCTGAATTCATGTATCAGTTCTAGCAGCTTTTTTGTGGAGTCTTTTGTGTTTTCCACGTAGAGTAAAATGGGCTGACCTTGGATGTTAAGGTGGAGTTATGAGTTACTCTATGTCAATCAGTTTAAGACTGTTTGGTGGGCTTTACTAAATAGTACAGCTAGACATGTTAAAATGTAAGAAATTGCTCTTGTCCTTGAGGACCATGATGTCTATTTGAGTAGAGAGGCAAAAACACACTGGAAATAGAGAACATCTCGGTAAAATGTGGTATATTATTTCTCTGTTTGCAGCAGTTTGTACAAAGCTCTTACCCTTATTGTAGAGGCTGCTTTTAGGCAGCAGGTTTGGGTAATGGAAATCTGAGGAAAGCAAAAGGGCCCACAGTGACCACTGAGCTGCATGCACACAGGCTCATTACAGGACCCACCTGGAAATAGGCATAGGCTCTAACTGACCAATTACAACCAGGCACAGTTCTGGAGATTACCAAGAAAGAGAAAATTCCCTATGTCCCCATCCTCCTTCACTCTGCCCTATGACTGTGGCTCCTCACCCCTGCCTCATCATAGACAAGCCTTTCCTCTGCTCTTCTGCCCACTGCTCCCTTGCGGTGTATTCAGTAAATGTCTATTTTTCTGCATTGGGTGAATTCTTACACCACCCCTGCTGCCAGACTCCATCCAATAGGAATGCCCCACATTTGGTGGCTTCCCCCAACCAGACCAGGAGACCCCACACTTCTGAGGTAGAGTAAATGAATTGTGGAGGAGGTAGGGCTTAAGGAAGTCCCTGTGGATCCAGAAGATTTGATAAGCTGAGATCAGAGTCAGAAGGAATCAATGGGGAACCATAGAGGTGCAAGTGATCCATCCGTGAAAGTTTTCCTTGACTAAAATTAACACCATCCTTTTTTGGGGGGAAGCAGATATAATAGAACTTTCTTCTCCTGGGTATCTCCGTTATTGTATATGAATTAGTTTGCCCAATTAAATAGTAAGAGTCATGGGAAATCCTCATAAAATTATGAACAATTACAGTGTGAGGATTGGTTTTTGTGAAATCTCTTTTTTATTTTGTGTCTCATCTCGGCTAAATTTTCTGTTTCTGGCCCCATATGGTGATAGAATAAGTCAGGCTGATAAATTGTTACCTATGATTTTTAAAATCCTTACATGTGAGTGTGAGCATGTGTGTGTGTGTGTGTTTGTGTGTGTGTGTGTGAGAGAGAGAGAGAGAGAGAAAGAAAGAAAGAAAGAAAGGAAGGAAGGAAGAAAGAAAGAAAGAAAGAAAGAAAGAAAGAAAGAAAGAAAGAAAGAGAGGGAGGGAGAGAACTTATTCAGTTATGGACAGAAACTCTACTGTTGTTCCTGGCGAAACATCTTTCCTTTGATGAGTCTATTGGATTTTTAAAGTGACAGCATTCTTCGTTATTACTGCCATTCCTCAGAAGTTTACTACTTTAGAAACCTTTTTTTCTTTTCTTTTAATTTATTTTTAAATGTTTTCTGTATTTTTCAAAAATTTTTAAATGTTTATTTATTTTTGAGAGAGAGAAGGACAGAGCATGAGTGGGGGAGGGGCAGAAAGAGAGGGAGACCCAGAATCTGAAGCAGGCTCCAGGCTCTGAGCTGTCAGCACAGGGCCCCACGCAGGGCTCGAACCCATGAACTGTGAGATCATGACCTGAAGAAAGCCTGATGCTTAGCAGACTGAGTCACCCAGGCGCCCCTAAATGTTTTATTCATTTTTGAGAGAGAGAGAGAGCGTGAGCCAGGGAGAGGCAGAGAGAGGGGGGGACAGGATCCAAAGCAGTTTCTGTGGTGACAGCAGTGAGCCTGACGTGGGGCTCGAACTTATGAACTGTGAGATCACGACCTGAGCTGAAGTGGGATGCTCAATTGAATGAGCCACCAGGGGCCCCAGGATTCACATATACTTACTGTGCAGCAGTGTCCTACTGTGTATAATAGCTTGCCCAGGTCGCTAAAAATGCAGCTGATCCATAAGACCATTTTGGGGATGCTAGCAAGTCTGTGGCAAGATTTACATATTCCATATTGGAAAGCCTAGACTGTGAGAATGGTCAGGTCCTTGTCTGTTTGGCTGTTGGTTTCCATCCATCTTGTATGTAAGCAATAGCATTTGATTCTTCTACTTGTGACACATCTCCTAAATTCATTTGGTATGAAATTGAACGCAAAAAGCAGAAATACTGAGCATGTGTTTTTGCTGAGATTTTTCTGTCACGAAATATTTCTGAGGAAGGGGTATTTTGGCATAGTTGTCAGAAAGCAGCATGAATTCAAAAACATATACTGATGTCTCATCATTTCTAAGAAAGCCCTTCATTTGCAAGGTGGCAATATTTTCAAAGTTAATTGTACCTGAGGTATTTGTGATATTCCTCAATGTAAAGCCATGCTTCCTTGGACTTGGTTTTAAAATAGTTTTTCAAGCCTCCTTGTCTGGTCCCCTTTCAGAATCTGCCCTTGGTATCAGAGTAGCTGTTATGTTGTCTTTGCTGTATTGTGGTTTCTGCGAAATGACACAGTGCTTGTGGATGTGATAGTTTGAAAAATGATTTTCTTTATAATGATAATCTCAGTTATCAAGTTGTGAAAGAAACTATTCTAAGATAAGCAGTAATCTAGGATATTGGCTTATTGAATAATAAAATAATATAATGATTAGCTCCCAAAAGAATGCTGCTTTAGGTGAAATGTATACATTGCGTTTGTAAATGTACAAGAGGTTTGACGAAAAAGTGCTAATGCATTAAATCCATCTCCACTAAGGATTGTGACCTAGGAGGAAATGGAAATTCTAGTTTTTATATTTATCTCAGCCACCTGCATGTAGATTAGTCCTCCCTCAAGTGAAGATTGTAGATGAGTTCCTTTCATATCCAGGATTTCTCTGGAACATCTTCATCCAACCTCATTTAGATTGTATGTACAAAGAATGAGTATGATTCTTAACTTTAGTCCCAGCCAGGTAGTAATAGAAGCTTACATATGTTTCGGAAGAGTTGTTTATAATCTAATACAGATTTATCAGATTCTTCACTGTAAACCATTTTGGCATCGTCTGAATGGTTGTGAAGTTCTGTGCTTTTTTCTACACTCTAGGCCTCCCACCCACACATACATGGATTTTATGCAGAATTATTTTCTGAAGGAAAAGTAGACTTCTGAAATAGTAACTGACGGAGGTAGTGTAAACTTCTTGATTAAAAAGAACTATCTACAGATGATGACACGTCTCTATATGCACGGATTTTCAAAGATCAGTATATACAATAAAAACAACTAGGACCAGGGTGCCTCGGTGGCTCAGTCAAAGCATCCAGCTCTTGATTTTTTGCTCAGGTCATGATCTCACGGTTCATGAGACCAAGTCCCGAGTAGAACTCTGTGCTGACAGTGTGGAGCCTGCTTGGGATTCTCTCTCTTTCCCTTTCTCTCTGCCCCTCCCCTGCTTGTGCTGTCACTCTCTCTCAAAGTAAATAAATGAAACATAAAAAACCCATAAAACAACTAAGACCAAAACAAATTTCAGCATTTTTGATATAAGTTACAGTCATTTTAATTATTAAACAGGGTCCTTAATGCACAAGAAAAGCAGATCACAGTTTACTTCTTGGTTTTTGTGTGATGTAGAATAAACCACTTCTCCAAAATTATTTCTCTACTGACTATTAATAGTTCTCAAAATTCTCACAATGTCAATATTGTATGTCCTTAGTCTCTAAACATTTGCTGAATGGGTGAGGCATTCACTCATTGATAACATCCATTTTCACATTAGTAAGCAAGTGTTAAGCAACGTTAATTTTTGTCAAACAGGGAGTAATTCCTAGAGTAAATATGGTCCAGGAGAAGGCTATTTTGGGATAAAAGAAAGGTATGGGGAATGGGTTGTTCTTTTAGGGTAGATAGGCTCCTTGTTGGGATGACAAGAGAGGTGGGGTGTGGGGTGCTAGTGTGATCCTGGCTGTGAGATTAAAAGATGACTAAAGGCAAGGTGATCACTGTCAAAAGTCTTTTCCTCCTACACAATCCTCCATTTGTGTCCTTCCTGAGGAAGCATGGCAATCTCTGTGTATTGGATTTTGCCCATCTCTTTATGTACGAGCTAGGTTCTAGTTCAAAGATTGTTATAAAAATGTACATCACTTATTAATATACACTGTATGACTCTTTCGAAGAAAATTCCTTAGAATGTGAGAAATTTAGAACTGCATTACAGAGCATCCAGGACTGTGGTTTTCAAATTGCATTCCCTGGAACCTCATTATTCTGACGAATGTCTTGAGCCCAATGTAGTGGCTATGAAAAGGAATAACAGAGCTCTAGATCGCTTGCCCATGATTCGGGTAATGCAGATATACTTCAATCTATTTTCTCTATTATGTTTTCGAATAATGTATTATTATTGCAAACAGGTATTCCATTGATTTTTTAAAAATTGCTTACAAACCATGGATCAGTTATGATTCCTTTATTTTATAGATGTATTGTTTGAGGTAGAGACAAATCGCTCTACTTCAGAATCCTTGGGAAAGACCGGTCTGACTTAATTGAAATTTTAAAATAATAATTAACTTTTAAACATAGCAGTTGTTAAAGATTGATATAAATTGGTGCTAATAAACAGAATGAGGTAATTTAATGAAAAAATTAAAATTCATACCAACTACATCGTGTGATAAACTACCATAAACAAAAGATCCTATTAGTATGCATAAATTAATTACAGAGACCCAGTTGAAAGCATATAGACAATACTCTTATATTATTGAGGTTTGATTTATGAAAGCTACTGATTTTCGACTTGAATCACCCTTTTAAATGAGATCTTGAAAACTTACAAAGGAAAGCATCATTTGCATTTAGGATTTTTGACATAACTGAATTACCAAAATTTTTCTAATGTTGGCCACATTCATACTTTTCTGTGCGTCATGAATGCCCAACATATTGATGTTCCTGTGATTTTTCTATTGGCTCTTCCCCTCTTAGGCTACAATTACCCTCCTTTTTGCTTCTCTGAATCTTACCTATTCTTAAAGATTCCACATATTTCCTTTCCTTCAGGAAGTCTCCTCTAACTACCCTTTACCTCACTAGTCTTGCCTTATCCTTAGCAATGAAAACACTTCCTTTCTGTGCCTGTCATTTGAAAAGTAGTATACCCAGACTTGTCTTCCTATTTTTTGACTTGGTATGTGTTTATCCTCATCACCCCTCAGTGCTGCAACAATGGCATATAGTTGTTGAAGTAAAGGCCATCCTAAATCTCTTTTGACTCCATCTCCCCCATCAGATAACTTGTTTTATAGTAAATGATCAGTAAATATGTTTTGGTTGACTGTCAACATCAGTTACTGAAACAGTGTTAGAGAACTCAGTAATATTTAGGCATATAGTCCTCATAAAAATGGCTAAGGAATTGTACATTCTGAGTTCTCAAAATACTATGAAGTTTTTATGTTTTTAAATTTATAAAAATTTTACAATTTGGTAGACAATGAGATTAAATAGGGGTTGATACAAGAACACATAATTACTTTTCTAATGCTGAGGTCCTGTCCAAAATGCCTCTCATCTTTTTGTGATTTCGCTATGTTTCTGTTTTTTGAGTCATAAAATGGCAAGTTTTACAATTTAGCATAAGGAAAATATCATCCCAAAGGAATCAATTTCTGTTTTATATTTATGGCCATCTTTGGAAATAATCTGAAACTAATTTGTACATAATCTGAAACTAATTTGAACTCTATATTATTGAAATAATCCAATAAGTCCTGTTTTTTCTAAGTAGAAATCAGTATTTTTACCAAGTTTTCATTGTAAGCCAATAGAAACTATTTGGGACTCAGTCCTGGAAATGATGTGAATATATTTATAGGATTTACAACTGAGAGTTGGAAGTTCATCAGAATTCCCTAGTGCTTTCAAATCGAATATCAGTACCCTCCTAATCTATTGTGAACTGTCTTACGTATTCAAAAAGGTAACTCTGTATTAAGATGTGGTGTAGTGGGTAGTGAAAAAGGATTCTTCCTTTGTGCTTATATAGACATGGTAGTGAATTGTGATTGGATTGCTTAAATTGGAAGTTCCAATAGGGAAGCAGTTTTATATCTTTCTTTGAACCTCAATTTTCTTTGTTCGAATTTTAGAAATGTGTAGGACTTGAAATCATCATTAAGTAATAGTTTGGAGTGAAGAGCATCTATCCATACTTAATCAACCCACTTTGAGGCTAGTATCTTGGCAGGGTTCGAGATGAGCCCTGTGTTGTTTGAGTTGGTCAGCCCTTCCTTTAATCTACATTGGCTAAAATTAAAAAGGAACCTTTAATGCTTGAGGCAAGACCATTCCTTTCCTGTCTTCTATATAGAAGGTATATTTTTGGTGGAGTCATTAGGGAGCCTAGGTACCTTCTGACTGCTTAGAGTAAGTCTGTTCTTCTGGGGAACCTGATACCCTCTTGAGCAGGATTCAAATGTGTGGCCCTAAACACTGCATATTTCTGGTAAGAAGCCTGCTTTTCTTCTACTTTAAGGCTTACACTCCTCTCTTATCTGGTGTCTGTACCACCACTCCCCCACTATCTGCACTGAGAACTCAGAGACTGATCGTTTAGTATTTTAGTCATCCCACGATGTCCAGGTTATCCCTTGTCCCCATATCTCTAATCTGCATATCCTTCCACATACTCATTTTTAAAAACACTTTTTAAAACTTTATTTATTTTTGAGAGAGAGACAGAGCGTGAGGGGGGAGGGGCAGAGAGGGAGACACAGAATCTAAAGCAGGCTCCAGGCTCTGAGCTATCAGCACAGAGCCCGATGCGGGGCTCAAACCCATGAACCGTGAGATCATGACCTGAGCCAAAGTTGGATGCTTAACCGACTAAGCCACCCAGGCACCCCATTGATCCTGTATTCTATCCCAACCCCAATTGATGTTGTATGAGTCCTCTAGATTTTGTGGTTAGTCATCAGCAAAATCTGCTTTCTCTTCAATTCCTTCTCTGAAAGCCCTATTCTTTTTTTGCTTTTATTGAAAGCTGGATCTCTTTTGAGAATACTGTTTTTGTTCCATTCCTCTCATGTCATGGCTGTTTACTTTCCTGTGTCCTTCATATGAATAGCCCTAGAAGTGGGGTAGATGTCCTACTTTCTCCTAAGTGCTCAATTACATTCCTTCTGTTTCCCATCTCAAAACTGCCCAGCAGGGAATATTAAGTCATTTGACCTTATCTTCTTGATACTTTTATTAATTAACCTACTGATCACTTTTTCCCATTCCTTTAAGGTTTTTAGCTCCTGGCTCACTATCACGCCCTCCAGTGCTACTCCTGTTGTTTTTTCTGATGATTTCATTATTAGTAAGATGGTCCTTCGAATACCATTGGCTTTTATATCTTTGACCTCTACTTCTCTAAACATCTGTCCCTGTACCTACCTCACACACTTCCATGGTCATACTCTACACCTTGTTAGTAATAGTTATAGCAACCCATTAATAATCCCAGTTTTAACCATCCCACTTTCTGACTCCCAACTTTTCTCTTTCTAGCTCATGTTCTAGAACTAACTGCACCCTAACTGCAGCAATATTTTGACCCTACCAGGGCTTATAATTCATTGATACTACCACCATTTTACTGTCCATTTCCTCATCCTCCCTCCTTTCTTACCCAACTTAAATGTCATGGGTAATCATAATTTATTCCTGGAACATAATCTCAGTTCTCGCATCACTACTCTTTCATTTTGTTATACTTACTTGGCAAAACCACAGCCCTAAATAAATCCAACTCTTGCCCAACTCCATATCAACACCTATCCAGCTGAAAATGGCTGGAGGAAAAAACATAACCATTTCAACTGGTCTCATTTTAAATTCATGATTATTCATCTCAAGTTACCCTAAAGTCTTAATTTCCCTAATCTAACATTCAACTGATGATCTTGTTTTCTAAAGTAGAAACAATGAACTGTGAACTGTTATCGATGCATCTATCCATTTATGCGCACCTAACCCAACTTCTTTCTTGTTACTATGGAAAAACTGTTCTTCTATCTGGACTGTGCACTAAATACTAACTTTCTTACTCTGGAATATTGCTCTTAGTTCCCTCTTTCTCTTGCATCATTTTTCTCCACTCAATTGGATATTTCTCATAAGCAGAAAGATGGTATTATTTTTTCCAGTCTTAAAAACATTCTCAGGGAACTAAGAAAAGGAAGAATGCCAGCTAATAAATGTAGAAGGAATGACTCCTATTGTAACTCCTGTTGTAATAATTTAATGAGATAAAGGTCACTAGTGACTAATAAAAACAATGGTGAAAGGATATTTGGAAAGAAGTTTTATGGTGTCCACATTTTACCCCAAAGATAACTTAAAATTTACACCATAATAAACTTAAATTTTTAGAGAAAAATGTACCTTTTTATTTTTTTATTTAAAAAAAATTTTTTTTAACATTTATTCATTTTTGAAACAGAGATAGAGCATGAATGGGGGAAGGTCAGAGAGAGAGGGAGACACAGAATCTGAAACAGGCTCCAGGCTCTGAGCTGTCAGCACGGAGTCCGACGCGGGGCTCAAACTCATGGATTGTGAGATCATGACCTGAGCCGAAGTTGGACGCCCAACCGACTGAGCCACCCAGGTGCCCCAAAATGTACCTTTTTAAAGGAGCGATTTGGTGATCACCACCTAATAAAATGATCAAGCTTCCTATCACTAATAGTGGAATAACTAGGGATTTTGTGACTTAATGCTTTGATGTAGCCAAAGTGAATTACAGAAAATCACCTCTGAAATATTCTTGCCGCAAAATGTTCCATCTTTATCCAATCAAGCCTCTAGGTCTTAATGTTGCAGAAATGAAGGTACAAATGAGATAATAGCACAAGGAAGCAGTTAGACAAATCTAGAATGTGGATTATTCTAATGTACAGGTGGTCTATAATCTTGAAAAAGTCAGTGTTACAAAAAATGGTGGAAGAAATAGATTAAAAAGGACAAGACACATAAAAGTCAGATGTAGTATTTGAAAGTTTGTTGTTTTGAAGCTATACAAAATAAAAGATATAAAATCTATTTGGGGGCAGTTGGATAACTGAGTTTCTTCCTCCATTACTTAATGAACCCTGAGGGAATTTTCTTATCTTGATTTTTATTGACCTTCTTTGAAATGTGAAATGCATAGTATGTAGTTTTGTGTCATAGTTACTAATATGGTTGTCTGTGCCCCCTGATCCTTGGGGGATACATTTGAAGATCCCCAGTGGATGCCTGAAACCACTGATAGTACCAAACTCTATATATACTGGTTTTTTTCCTATACATATATAATGATGATAAAGTTTAATTTACAAAGTAGGCATAGTAAGAGATGAAGAAAATTGGTAAAAATACACCAATTATTACTATGTACTATAATAAAACTTGTATGTGTTCCCTCTCAAAATATGTTATTGTACCTTGTTCACCCTTCTTGTGATGATGTGAGATGACCAAATGTCTACTTGATGAGATGAAGTGAGGTGAATGACATAGGCATTGTGATGTATTACTACATTACTGTTGACCTTGGGAACATAATTCGGAAGAATCATTTGCTTCTGGAATGTTGCTTATCTTTTTTTGTTCCTTAGTTTCCCTATATTTAGAATATGGGGAATAAAATGAGATCATGAATGGAAAATGATTTACAAAATAAGGCATTATAATATTATCATGGATGTATTTGTAGTATCCTGCAATATGGCAAATAACAGGTTGTTCAGGAAATGGAAGGTGTAATATCTCTCCTTTCTTAACTTTGCCCCACCTCATCCTGCCTCTGTCGTATTCTTGAAAGATTAGGTAAGAAATCCTTTCCTTTCCTTGTGGGTTTAAGTCAGCCAGTTGAAGATTGCACGTAACATACAAGGAGAGCGCTGCATGTTTTGTGAACCTAACAACATTCCTGTTCCCTTTGAGATTTCCTTAAAAGGAGCGTCCTTTGGCCTCTCGATTTTTAATAGGTCCCAAGCTTCTCATTTTCCTTGTATGCAGTTAATTGGGTCATAAGTTGTGTACACTTATTGACAATTAGTGATCTGTTCCTTGCAATACTAGGTTGCTTGGCATTTGCAAGTGATTGCATTAATTGAGCCAACTCATTATCTGTGGATGGGGAAAAGATTTCTTCTATGTGCTTGCTTTTTTGTTCATAATTTTAGTCTGATGGAATAATTTTCAATATATACCAGGTCTACTCTGTTAGCATTCTATAGTTGAGTGAGCTCTCTCCAATAAAGGCAATCTGAAACTATAGTAGAGCTATTGGAATTTTACCTGTTTAATCCAATTTTTCTCAGAAAATGCTCAGTTTTTAAATTTTATTTAAAATTTATTCATTTTATATTTTGACACACGATACATTGATTTCATATATACGATGTAGTGATTCAACAAGTCTATCTGTTATGCTAGACCTCCCACAAATGTAGCCCCCACCTGTTACCATAAAATTCTATTATAATACCATTGACTGTATTCCCTATGCAGTACCTTTTATCCCCATGATTTAGTAATTCCATAACTGGAAGACTGTATCTATTCCCCTTCATCCATTTTTCCCACCATCTTACATCTCCATGTGCACATGTACAACCATCAGTTTTGTATTTATGGGTTCAATTCTGGTTTTTGTTTTGTCTTTTGATTCCCCATATAAGCTTAATCATATGGTATTTGTCTTTCTCTTTCTGACTTACTTCACTTGGAATTATACACTCTAGGTCCATACATGTTGTCATAAATGGCAAGATCACAGTCTTTGGTATGTGTAAGTAATATTGCCTTTATCCAATCATCTATGGATGGACACTGGGTTTGTTTCCATATGTTGGCTTCTATAAATAATGCTGCAATAAACATAGGGGTGCGTATATCTTTTCAAATTAGTGTTTCTGTTTTCTTTGGTGAAAAATCCAATAGTGGAATTACTCCATAATCTGGTATTTCTGTTCTTAATTTTTTGAGGTACCTCCACGCTGTTTTCCACAGAGGCTGCACCAGTTTACATTCCCACCTAAGTGGAGGAGGGTTCCTTTGAAGAGAATGCTCAGTTAGTTTGGCTTTGTTGCTCAGCTGGACACCGCAGCTCTCGTTTGTACTAGTCTTCTTTGGAAACGTGGGTCACTGTTGCCAGGGTCTACTCAGTAGAAAGATAAGGCTTTCTCTGTCTGAACTCTCACCCTTCCCTGTGAAATCACTCACAGAACATGTTTTAGTGTTGGTACACCCGGGTGTCTTTATTGTCTGTAAAAGTACAATACATTCTCACAAAATGCTGAGTATCGGATGAGCAATGCTTAATAAGTTGGAATGAATGAACTATGTTTATTTCATAATGTCATACCTTTGTTTTTATATTTTTGATTTCCTCCTTTTGTAAAGAATTTTCTCTTTTAGGTTGATCTAACCGAATTCTAGTTTTCTACAATGTTTACTTTTTCTTTGTGAATGTACTTTTACATGGCATGAATCCATGTTTGCCTGTTTCTAGAATTCATGTATTTACAATAAACATTATTCCTTTTGGACTCACTTCCAGGATCGTTTTCCTTTTACCTGGATTATCTTCTCTAAAGTTTTCTTTAGTAAATATGTGTTGATCATGAACCCTGTCAAGTTTGTCTGAAAATCCGTAAAATGTCTGTATGAAGGTGGTTTTCTGGATATACAGGTCTAGGCTACCACTTACTTCACCTCAGCACTTTTAAGATACTATTGCACTATTTTCTATCTTTTATTATTATTGTTATATTGTCTACTGTCCATTTTGTTTTAAAGTTTGTTGTGTGTATATTCTGTCTTTTCTCGCTTGCTGATTTTAAAGTATTTTTTAATTGTCTTAGTTCTTTGGAAGTTTTACTTTGATAAATCATGGTGTACATTTACATTTTTTCATCTTGAAATTTTGCTTCTTTTATCTGAGAATTCTTTTGTGTAACAGTTCTTGAGTATTCAAACCTATTGTCTCTGAACATTGCTTCTCCCTGATTCTCTTTATTTTTTCCTTAATACAGTAGATAAATATTGATGCCTCTTGTTTATCTTCAATGTTTTTAAAACTTTCATATTTTCTACATTTTATTTCTGCTACCTTCTGTCAAATTTATTTTTTAGTTTAATAGTTTTATCTTCAGCTATACCTTTTTTGTTTTTATACTATTGATAAATTCCTTTTAAAAGTTTTAATTATTGTTATTTGCAGATATTCTCTTTGGTTCTTTCTGATTAAGTCTCTTGTTTTTCCTAATACTTTTTCTTAAGTTTATTTATTTTGAGAGAGAGAGAGAGAGAGAGAGAGAGAGAAAGAGAGAGAGAGAAGGGAAGAGGGATGAAAATGGGGGAGGGACAGAGAGAGAGAGAGAGAGAGAGAGAGAGAGAGAGAGAGAATGAATCCCAAGCAGGCTCCACACTGTCAGCTGAGAGTCCCATGTGGTGATTGATCTTATGAACTGTGAGATCACTTGAGCCAAAACCAAGAGTTGGACACAACTGTGTGAGCCACCCAGGTGCCCCTTTCCTAATACTTTTGATACCTACTTAAAAAGTTAAATCTGCTTATTATGTATTATGTACCTGATAAGCCCATTTGTGAACTCTGTGTGATTTTGCATTGTTTGTGTATGTATCTGCATACTGGCTTTTGATCCTAGTGTCTTGCTTTCTTGTGTTTTTGTAATTTTTAGTTGTGAGTCTATGTTATGTTGTGTTTATGGGAATTTGCAGACACCTATGTTTAAAGAACTTTCCTCCAGAGAGGAGTTTCTTTTGCTTTTATCAAATACTTAAGCTTTCTGTTAGCCTAGTACAATTTATAAGAAGTTTTCAATTTGGGGATTTTTCAGGCAAGAAGCAGTAGAAATTCAGAGTGTATCTCCATATGAGGTCGTTGTTGTTGGATTCTCAGGGGAAATGCTTTTTACCTCTGTCCTGAATCAAGACTGAGATAGGAAGGTGGGCTTTTGTGGGCTTGGCTTTTTCTCTAGTTCAACTGTTTTGCAAAAGATGCAATTCTTTGCAGGGTTTGCTTTGTTCTGGAATCTCTTACCAGATTGCCTTTGAGCACTTAATTGTCTTCCCTGATCTTTGCCCTGTATAGCCCTCAAAACTGGGTAGGGATCAACAGAAGTCATCATAGGCCTTCACAATGGCTGGGACTTCAGTGTTCTGTAATTTACCTCTTTAGTAAGGCCTGTGAGGATTCCTTTACATTCTTTTGGTTCATGGACACATATATATTTGTAACCAGCACTTTTAGTTTTTTGGGGGAAGAAGGTTTTTAAGGATATATAATAGTAATTTTATAAATTAACATACTAAGGTAATATTGTCAGATGTATAAGTATTTACTCCATGATGATATGAAATGAGACTAAATGTCTTCTTCCCTCATGGAGTTTTCCAATCTAAGTGGGAAGGAATTAGAAATAGAGACTTTTAAAGAAGCCACATAATAGAATATTGAATTTGGCTTTAACTGCTAAGAAGAATTTCGTTATGGGTTGAAAAAGTCAAATGACTTCTTGGAAGAAATAGTTTTTAAAGAATGTAAAAACTCAGAAAAGAGGTTGCTTCCATCTTGTAGAGTATTTGATATCTTAAACGGATTGTCACTCTCTGGTTCTCATGTGCTACCTTGCTATAAACAGGTAAAAACCCAAGTGTCGGGGCGCCTGGGTGGCACAGTCGGTTAAGCGTCCGACTTCAGCCAGGTCACGATCTCGCGGTCCGTGAGTTCGAGCCCCGTGTCGGGCTCTGGGCTGATGGCTCAGAGCCTGGAGCCTGTTTCCGATTCTGTGTCTCCCTCTCTCTCTGCCCCTCCCCCGTTCATGCTCTGTCTCTCTCTGTCCCAAAAATAAATAAAAAACGTTGAAAAAAAAATTTTAATAAAAACAAAACAAAACAAAACAAAACAAAACAAAACAAAACAAAAACCCAAGTGTCACATATGCCTTACAAAACATCAGGAAACAGTATCTTTGTGTTTTTCCTAGAGGGCAGAGAGAGCATAGAGTTGTGTCAACTTTTGTTTACTTTGTATTAATTTTTGTGTATTTTACTAGTATAGCTAAAAGCCTTACATGACATTATTTTAGAAATGACTAATTATCTTTTTTTATATGTTTGAAGCGATTAGATTATACATGTGTGTTTATGTGTGCACCTGATTAAATCCAGAGCCAGATATGAAAAATAATTTAGAAAATCCATATTGTTTTATGTGTCTACCTCTATTAGTAGAGGGGAGTGGATACATTATCAAAAAAGACAAATTGTTTATCCTTAATAAGGAGAAAGAGGTCTCTATAGATATATTAAAATCTAGCCAGTCTTGCTTTACCAGATATTTCAAGAAAACTTCTTGATATATGTTTACTTGAATTTCCTGCAATGACTAAACTGTCTTTAAGGAAATAGAGGTAGCATTAATTTAAAAATATCAGTTCAAAGATCTCTGGTAGTTTTAAATTACAAAATTAAAAAAAAATAGACAAAAAGAAGTAACAGTCTGTAATGTATTACATACATGCATAATCATTGAGACCGTTTTGATTTACATGCTTATGGTTGTTTTAAAATTTTTTTATAGAAATTCACGTAGTTATATTACATATTTTTAATGCTAGAAATCATTTCCCATGTTTCCCATGTATTTGAATTTTTTTATTATATCTTATTATCATCCTTATTACTTACTATTAAGAAGTTTTATAGCTTTGTAAGCTTTGTAAACTCAGATGTGTCCATCATTTCCACTGTGATTTGTAGCTTTTAAGTCATAGAAGAATGAGGAATAGGAATTATATTACATTAATATACATTATTAATATATATTAATATATTATTAATTAATAATTAATTAACCTACTGAGCCACCCAGGAGCCCCTGTAGCTTTTTTTAACCAGTCCTCAGTTTCTGATATTTAGGTGGTTTCTCTCTCTCTCTTTTTTTTAACTGTTATAAATAATACTGTAAGAAATCTCCATATAGCATGATATTTGAACAAATCAAATTTAATTTCTTTAGAAAAACCTCTGTAACACAATAGAGGTGCTCTATCAGGTAGTATTCACTTAATCTTTTGATACCTATTGCCAAATTGCCTTCAAGAAATATTGCATTCTTTTTATACTTCACACTAGGCTCTATGATTGTCCATATACTCATATATTCAAGGACACTAAGAATTTTAATAATATGCAAAAAATGCTTCAGTCATATGCTAAATAAAAAATTGTAAGTCATTCTTAAAATGTTTCTTTTGTATGATGTCTATTGTGATGAGATATTTGCAAATCTTTCTTGGGATTTTATATTTGTGTTTTAAAAATCCCTATTTCAGTCCTGATGAAGAGCTTATTTTATTTTCCTTTAGTTCCTTTACTTAGGTCTCAAATGGGGATTCTAATGCTAAGTGAAGAGACTAAAAAAGATTAGTTGAAGTTATGGAGCTGAATAATCCATAAGGCAGGTACCTAAATTTATGTGTTTGTTCAATACATATTTATTTAGTAGTTTCTGTTGGCAGGCACTTTTCTGAGTGTTGAGGATGACATATTTCCTGCCACCCCCATGCCAAAGTTAATGAAATAATAAAAGATCTCTTAATGATAAGTGCTAAGAAGGGAAATAAGACAAGTTAGAAGATAAAGAGTGATAAAATATCTATTTTAGTTAGGATAGTCCAAGAAGGTCCTTATGAGGAAATAATGTTTGAGCACAGATTCGAATGAATTAAAGGAATAAGGCATTTGACTATCTTGGGAAAGAGGATGCCATATAGAGAAAGCCAGTACAAAAGTCCACTGTGTTTTAAAGATTATTAAAATCAGTTTCTTTTAGTTGTTCGTAAAGGTGTGGTACTATTCCTTTCAAATTCATCTATAGCTTTTCTTTCCAATAAGTTTAGTTTTAAGACTAAGGGAATAATTGATAGAGATGACAATCAGCTAACTGTTCCTTATGAAACTTCCATGATAATTCACATTTTAACAAAATACAGAGGGAAATGAGTGTTTGAAGTTAAATTTTGTGTAATGGTGATAGTTTCACTTACTTATTTTTGAGTACCTCGTAATTACCAGGAAATGGTTCCTGTAAAAGTGCTGAGTAATCAAGAGCAGTTTATTGCTTTATAAACTCCCAAGTGATGGAAATTATTTCTGTTAATAAAAAAAAGAAAAAAAGGAGGATGTATAATGGGCTATAAAAAGAGGCTAATAAGAGCTAGTGCACAATTACGAGTTATTCTTGAGAATTGATGGTAATAGTTTCATTTCTAAGAAAATGGGTGACAAGTGGGGCTTATGGCAGAGCAATAATAGAAGCACATTGATTTCAGGGAAGATTTTACAGAAAGTAGCATCACTTGAATGAGTTAGCACATTGTGCTATAGTGTTAATTTCATGTTGGATGGCACGTGTCAGTGAACTTCCATATATCGTTTATTCTTGGGTTAGAATTTTGGGGTGTTAACTGGTAGCCCTTTGTCCATTTGATTCCATTTACAAGGAGGTCCATGCTCAATATTTGTATTACTCTATTATTCTGTATTTTCTAGTCCTCGTGTTGTTCACCTGTTCTATTTGTTAACTGTGCTTTGAAGTGTTTTAGCTTTCTGGAAGTTTTGTCTTCATGAATTCTAAAACTACTGTAAGTGTCAGGAACACATATACTTAGGTCAACTATAATCATATTTTGTTGTACCTTATACGGTATAATACAAGGTTATTTCCTTGTAAAAAGAGGTAATACCCATGCTTAACAAATCAAAGTATGAAAATCACATGATAAACTCAGAAATATTTCTTGGAGTTCACTGATAATTGATACATATTGGTAAGTGTATTAAGGAGTCACTATTGCAAAATGAGGGACACTACAGATTTTAAGTCAGCTATTTTGGTTCAAATCTAGTTACTATTATTTGATAGCTTTATACCTTACGTAGGTGGAGTCAATTAGGATTTAGTTTTGGCAAAGGAAACCAACTTCAAAAATAGTTTAGGTAAAAATGGAATTAATTATTTTATTTGTGTGAGAAATCCAATGGTAGTATTGACTTCAGGCATAGTTTGATATAGAAGTTCAAATGAAGAAGTCTAGATTTCAGCTGTCATCGTACTTCCATTCTTCCATTTCCCCATCCCCAGTGACTGTTCCACTTTTGGATGACTTCATTCTCCAGATGATATTCTCCTTGTGGTTGCTGGTTCTCACCCTCTATGCTTATAACCTCAGAGTTCATAGATTCATTGAAAAGGACTTGTGATTGACGAAATATTCATAAAGTGTCCTGGAATTGACTCTCATTGGGTCAATTGTCTTCCCCCCCACCCCACACCGATCTCTGAGACTAGATGGATGGAATATGCCAATTAGCCAAGATTGGGTTATTTGCTTGTGCCTGGAACTCAGGGTGGAGTGGTATCAGTCTACCAGAAATGTACAGTCAGAGAGTGAAGAATAGTAGTCCAACATAGAGCAATAGAAGTGCTATTGTCAAAAGACAAGTCCAGATCAGGTAGAAACAGCAGATGTCAACTATAATAGACTTCTTAACACAAAAGTTGTAGCAGGTTCTCAAATGTTCTATAAATCAGTGTATCTTTGGGAGGCTCAGTTTTTAGAAAATCTCTTATAAAGTATCTGTTATAATATATTACCATCATGCTTCCTGGGAAATGTTGGAAAGATTAAATGGTATGGTATCTAAAATGTGAAGCCCAGTACTTTATGTGGAGGCCACTTTCAGGCAAACAGGCTTAAACAATGGAATGTAGAAAAGGCTCATCAGGCAACCCACCTCGAAATAGACATGGGCCCTAACCGACAAATGGGCTACTTACCATGAGGTACAGTTACCCCAAAGGGAGAATTCCATAAGTCCCCTTACCTCCTTATCATTCCCCTTTAAAAACAACTCCCTCCCACCACCTCCTTGCAGACAACCAACCTCTCCTTTGTTTTCCTGCCTGCTGCTGTCTTGTGGTGTGTTCAGTAAACTTCTATCTCCTTTGTTCTGCCTCAGGTGAATACTTTCACCTCCCATGCTACTAGCTTCTACTGGATGGTTGCCCTACATCTGGGTGCCCCTATCCCATCTAGAGATACCCCATTTAGACCTGACACTTTACATAGTATTCTTGGTATTATATGATTTTTACATTTGCTTAGATTTGGAAGAATGGCTATAAGCAAACTATCAAGCCCTGATTGCTAATCATATTTACATTTAAAGTCTTACATAAAAATAATGAAATTTTATGGTTGATTCTTCCTTAGTTCATTGAAACCTCCTCGAACAGACCAACTTCCTTTAGGCATGGATGTGGCTTACAATTTTTAATTCAGTGATTCTTTATAGAAGTCCTTATGTTTCAGTAGCACACATGTGTATCCTTTCTCCAAAGTTTTTCATTTATTTCATTTATTTTGTTTTTTACAAATATGTATTAAGGAAAAGAAAATTGCTTATAGACTACTACCAAGGGATTCAGCACATGTTTCTGATCCTATATTTCATCTCTGTGATCTTGCAGTAAATGTTCAAATAACTAGTCACAGAAATAGGCCTGTGCTGATATCCCTGTTTTAGTGGTCATTCCTAAACATTTTACCTCAAAGCATCTCCTTGGAATAAAAAGTGGCCATCATTATGTGTGTAATCCAAACTCAGCTTTGCTTTACCCTTTGGGTTGATGTAAATATAGAATATATGTTGTTGTCAATGCACTACATTTATGTGTACATCATGTTTTTTTTTCCTTCTGTACTTCCTGATTGAAAATTCAATTCTTGATCTGTTTTCAATAAGGTATGACCTTATCATTGTTACTCCAGGTATGCTGATGAGTTGTTTCAATGTATTTTCATACTCTCTTACAAAGTATTCCTTTATAATCAAGAAAATCTATTTTTGAGATGTAATGCTGGAGTTAAAATATAGTTTATCATCATGCAAGGAATTGAAGAATAATGTGCGCAAAGAAGAATTGAACTCTTGTATGTGGATTCATTTGTTCTATTCTATAACCAGATAAACTAAGTATAGACTTTGAATGGCCTAGATTCTTCTATGTATCCTTTTGGTGTCATAGGAGTGATAATGAATGAGTTCTGCAAGGAAAGGCAAAGAACAAGTTTAATGCACATGCTAATGGGACTGTGGTTTGTAGTTGGTTCAACTAAAAAGTATGCTACTTTCCTTCACAGCAGTTATCACATTCCAGTATTTTCCATATTTTAATTAATTTTTAAGTGTCTGTCATCCTCACTAGATTGCCAGTTTCAGATCACATAGTTTTGTCTGTGACATTTACAGCTAGTTCCCCCACCCCTGAAGTAATGGCTGACACATAAGAGGTTCTCGATGAACATTTTCTGAATGAATTCTAATTGACCTTTATGTCTCAGTACTCAAGTTAGGGGGAATTTATCCATTGAGAAATGTACAACAGAGGTAGATTGGGCTAAATCTTAGGATATTACTCTATGCCAGTAATAAAAATATACTTGTTATCTTCAGTGTGATTGTAAGATTGTAGGTGAAGGCACCATATTGAAATTGTGTTTCTATCAACCTGATATAGATGCTTGACTCATATTTATGCTATAGAGCTATTACCACTCACCCCTATCTCCTTGAAATGTCACCTTTTAAAGATATTGGGAATATATTTTCCATGTTCTTTATTTCAAAACCATACAGTTAACCTTTACAAGAGATATGTAGTATGTGATGGCATCATCATTTTGTGACCCAACAAAAACTATGCTTATATATTGTAGTATTTTAATGTTTATAAAATTTCCTAGTTATAACTGTAATATGATAAATATCAATAAATATAGCTCATATAGGCAAGATTTTTGGAATTTTTAAAGCATAAGGGTCTTCTGGGGTGCCTGGGTGGTTCAGTTGGTTAGGCAACTGACTTCGGCTCAGGTCATGATCTCACAGTTTGTGAGCTCGAGCCCTGCATTGGACTCTGTGCTGACAGCTCAGAGACTGGAGCCTACTTCAGATTCTGTTCTCCCCCTCTCTCTACCCCTCCCCTGCTCATGCTCTGTATCTCTCTGTCTCTCAATAATAATAAATAAATGTCACAAAAAATTTTTTTTAAAACATAAGGGTCTTCTGAGCTAGAAATTTTGAGAACTTTTGCTGTATAATATATAATATCTCTAATTACCTTTTCCCCATACCCCTCCCCTCCTTAGACCCTACCCTCCAGTTTTAGTGGAATAATGCAAATTTTCTGTAACTGCCTTAACTTATATTGTTTCTATTGCCTGTGTAAATACTTTTTATTTTTTTTGGAATGCCCTTTTCTTGAAGATCATCAAATGCTTGAAAGGTCAGCTCAAACATTGTCTCCTCTGCAAAGCTCTGCAAGAAAGCCCTGACAGATAGAGGTTTCCTGTCCATTATGAAGAAAGCTGGATTCATTACCCTTCCTGATTTCAAACTATATTACAAAGCTACAGTAATCAAAACAGTGTGGTGGCAAAAGAATGTACACATAGTGCAAAGGAAGAGAATTGAGAGCACAAAAAATAAGCCATACGTATAAAGTCAAATAATAATTGACAAGAGAGTCTAGGATACTCACTGGGAAAAGGATAATTTCTTTAATAAATGGTATTGGGAAAATGGCCTATTCACTTGCAAAAGAATTAAATTAGACCCTGTCTTACACTAACAAAAATTAACTTGAAACGTATTAAAGACTTTTACATATAAGTCATAGGAAATGTATATAAGACTTTTAAATATAAGTCATATAAGACCTGAAACCATAAAACTCCTAGATAAAAACATGGGGACAAAGTTCTTGAATTTGGTCTTGGCAGTGATTTTTTACATATGATGCTAAAAAATAAGGAACAAAATAAAAAATGAACTGGGATAATATCAAACTAAAAAGCTTCAGTACAGCAAAAGATATAATAAACAGGATGAAAAGTAAAAAATATAGAATGTATAAATATATTTGTAAAGCACATCTCCATTAAATGCTTAATATACATAGTAGGTAAAGAACTCATAGAATTCAACAGCAATAAATTAAACACCCCAGAAATAATCCCATTAAATAAAGGACACAGAAATTGAATAGCAGTTATTTCCACAGATGACACTGAAATGTCCAATAGGCAAATAAAATAAAGAGCCTCATTCATCATTAGGTAAATGCAAGTCAAAACCACAGTGAGATATCACCATGTACCTTTTAGAATAGCTAATGTCAAAAAGGCAAGCAATAACAAGTGTTGGCAAGAATATGGAGAAAAGGGAACCCTCTTCCACTATAATTGGGAATATAAATTGGTATAGCCACTGTGGGAAAGAGTATAGAAGTTCCTCCACAAATTAAAATTAAAAGTATCATATGATCCTGTAATCCCACTTCTGGTTATATATTTAAATATATGAAGTCATTATCTTGAAGAGAAAATTGCACTGTATTCATTGTAGCATTATTCACATTAGCCAAGACATGGAATCCCTGCATGTGTCCTTCGAATTAAGGAATAGCTAAGAAACACATGAGATGTGAGAATACACACACTCCCCCCCACACACATACAATGAAATATCAGTCATACACAGGAAATCATCCTATGCTCTACAACATATGTGGACCTTGATGGCTGAATGCTAAGGGAAATAAGTCTGAGAGAGAGGAAGAGAAATAATATATGGTCTCCCTTCTATGTAAAATCTGAAAAAGCCAAAACCATAGAAACAAAGAGTGGAAGGGTATATGCCATGACATGCAGAGTGGTGGTCTAGATATGTGTGTGGAGAGACTTTGATGAAAGTATGCAAACTTCCAATTATAGTATGAATAAGTTCTGGGGATCTAATATACAGCAGGATGACCATAGTTAACAATATATATTATGTACTTGAAAGTTGCGGAGAGTAGATCACAAATGTTCTGACCACAAAAAGACTATATTATTCCATATATATGCTTTGTGGAAAAATGAAGAACAAGTCAAACTTAAAATAGAATGATGTTTGTCAAAGATGGTGAGGTGGGGGAAATGGGAGAGGTTGGCAATGAGAAAGAATGAAACCTGGCTATTTGCAGCAATGTGGATGAAACTGGAGGGTATTGCGTTAAGTGAAATAAGTCAGTCAGACTGACTGTCTTTACAGATACAGTATGTTTTCACTCATATGTGGATCTTGATAATCTTAACAGAAGACCATGGGGGAGAGGAAGGGAAAAATGTTACAAACAGAAAGGGAGGGAGGCAAACCATAAGAGACAGTTAAATACAGAGAACAAACTGAGGGTTGATGGGGGGGTGGGGGAGAGGGGAAAGTGGGTGATGGGCATTGAGGAGGGTACTTGTTGGGATGAGCACTGGGTGTTGTATGGAAACCAATTTGACAATAAATTATATTTTTAAAAAGTATAAAAAGTCCTCGTTATGAATTAAAGAAGTTTTGAAGATCTTATTTATGGCATATCATAGTTGATAATACTGTATTGTATAACTGATATATGTTAAGAGAGGTATTAAGCATTCTCAAGCAAAAAAAGAAAAGAAAAGAGAAAAGGTGACTTTGTGAATTGAAACATGGGTTAATCAACTTGATGGGCATTCTTTCACAGTGTATGCATATATCAAATCATCACATTGTACACTTTATGTATATTACAATTTTGTTTGTCAGTTATTACCTCACTGGAGGTGCAAAAAAATATCTTTTAAACTATTTTCTTTTTTTTTAAGTTTATTTTGGGAGAGAGAGTGCATGCAAGTGGGGGACGAGCAGAGAGAGAATCCCAAGCAGGCCCCGCACTGTCAGTGTGGAGCCCCATGTGGGGCTTGAACACATGAACCGTGAGATTGTGACCTGAGCCAACATCAGACGCTTAACCCACTGAGCCACCCAGGTGCCCCCCCAAAATCATTTAATATAAAATACATATAGTTGTTCACAGGTGGCCATCATTGCTGAAATTGAAAGATAGCTGGACTTTGAATTAAAAACAGTGTGTTCAGTCCTAGCTCCACAATTTACTACTTTGGGATCCTAGGTGAATTGCCTGAATTTTATGATCTTCTGCATTTTCTTTCTTTTTTTTTTAAACTTTAAAAACTGTTTATTTAAAAAAAATTTTAATGTTTATTTTTGATGGAGAGAGAGAGCATGAGTGGGGGAGGAGCAGAGAGAAAGGGAGACACAGAATCTGAAGCAGGCTCCAGGCTCCAAGCTGTCAGCACAGAGTCTGACAAGGGGCTTGAACTCACAGACTGCGAGATCATGACCTGAGCTGAAGTCAGAAGCTTAACCAACTGAGCCACCCAGGCACCCCTGATCTTCTGCATTTTCAACTGTAAAATGGGATAGCTAAGACAGTTTCTGGGAAAGTATATGAAAGCACCTGGTATCTAATGCAAAATGATTTTAAAAATAAGTTTAACTAAAACCAAAACAGGAGGCATCACAATGCCAGACTTGAAGCTATACTACAAAGCTGTAAACATCAAGACAGTATGGTACTGGCATAAGAACAGACACTCAGATCAATGGAACAGAATAGAGAACCCAGAAATGGACCCACAAACGTATGGGCAACTAATCTTTGACAAAGCAGGAAAGAATATCCGGAATAAAGACAGTCTCTTCAGCAAGTGGTGCTAGGAAAACTGGACAGTGACATGCAGAAGAATGAACCTGGACCACTTTCTTACACCATACACAAAAATAAACTCAAAATGGATGAAAGACCTCAATGTAAGACAGGAAGCCATCAAAATCCTCGAGGAGAAAGCAGGCAAAAACCTCTTTGATCTTGGTCGCAGCAACTTCTTACTCAACACATTTCCAGAGGCAAGGGAAAGAAAAGCAAAAATGAACTATTGGGAACTCATCCAAATAAAAAAGCTTCTGCACAGCGAAGGAAACAATCAGCAAAACTAAAAGGCAACCGACGGAATGGGAGAAGATATTTGCAAATGACATATCAGATAAAGGGTTAGTATCCAAAATCTATAAAGAACTTATCCAACTCAACACCCAAAAACAAATAATCCAGTGAAGAAATGGGCAAAAGACATGAATAGACACTTCTCCAAAGAAGATATCCAGGTGGCCAACCGACACATGAAAAAATGCTCCACATCACTCATCATCAGGGAAATACAAATCAAAACCACAATGAGATACCACCTTACACCTGACAGAATGGCTAACATTAACAACTCAGGCAACGACAGATGTTGGCGAGGATGCGGAGAAAGAGGATCTCTTTTGCATTGTTGGTGGGAATGCAAGCTGGTGCAGCCACTCTGGAAAACAGTATGGAGGATCCTCAAAAAACTAAAAATAGACCTACCCTACGAGCCAGCAATTGCACTACTAGGCATTTATCCACAGGATATAGGTGTGCTGTTTCGAAGGGACACATGCACCCCCATGTTTATAGCAGCACTATCGACAATAGCCAAAGTATGGAAAGAGCCCAAATGTCCATCGATGGATGAATGGATAAGAAGATGTGGTATATGTACACACACACACAATGGAGTATCACTCGGCAATCAAAAAGAATGAAATCTTGCCATTTGCAACTACATGGATGGAACTGGAGGGTATTATGCTAAGGGAAATTAGTCAGAGAAAGACAAAAATGATATGACTTCACTCATATGAGTACTTTAAGAGACAAAACAGGTGAACATAAGGGAATGGAAACAAAAATAATATAAAAACAGGGAGGGGGACGAAACAGAAGAGGCTCATAAATATGGAGAACAAACTGAGGGTTACTGGAGGGGTTGTGGCAGGGGAGATGGGCTAAGTGGGTAAGGGGCACTAAAGAATCTACTCCTGAAATCATTGTTGCACTATATGCTAACTAATTTGGATGCAAATTTTAAAAAATAAAAAATAAAATAAAAAAAATAAGTTTAACCACAGAGAGATCGTTCTGGTCAACTGAAATGCCATGCAGAAGCCTAATGAGTAAGAAGGTGGTGATGATTTGGTTAATGTGGAAGTAGGGAGGCAGAAGTTCTGCACACTTACCCCCTCCGCCAGTTTGAGGGCCTTTGTTGGTTTTCAGAGAACGTGTATATACAACTCAGATGAATACAGCTTGTGTGGCTTTTGGCAAGTCAGTTTTCCTATGTGTATCTCAGTTTTGTCGTGTAGACTGGGGATGAGTATGATAATGATGAATACTTGTTTAGTTCTGTTGCATGTCATTTAAATCCTGTTACATGAAAATAGTGCTTACCTCTTTAGGTTGTTGTTAGGAGTAAATGAGATAAATCCCCTGTTGTGTATAGAATAATTTCTGAACAAAACTGCCCAATAAATATTTGGAATAATTTTTTTTATTTTGTTATCAATTCAAGGACTGTTTATTGCCTTTTATGACTCTTTCACATCTTTTTGGCTATCCTTATTCTATGATCATTTCCTTCCGGTTAATGTTTCAGTTTCCCTGTATTTCTCTTGGACATGGTTAATCCTGGGGCAGTAGGCCTCAGAGGTGATCCTGTTTTGTGCTTCTTGCTGACAGAGCAAGGCACTGAAAATAGAACGAGAGAAGGTGAATGTCTGCTTTTCATCCCCTCATTTTCTTCTTAGAGACTGCCTTGCCCCTTTGTTAGTGTTTGGGACAGGGAAAAGAACCCACAACTTCATTTGCATTTCTAATTGCTGTCTATGAATAACAAGGATATTAAAAGCTCTCTGGCAAATAATAGGACATAAATTGGGCCCTGCGTTATTCTTGGTGAAAGAACTCCTATACTAAACTGGACTGTTCCAAAATGGTATTCTTCCTCTTGAGATAATGTAGGAGGATTTTTTTTTAGTTTCTGGAGGGTCTCTGTGGTTTTGTGCCAAATGAAATCCTCAGGACTGTCAAAATGCCAAGGTTGGCCCTAAAAATATCTTCCTCTCGTTGGCGTGCTTAGTCTCAGAGTTGGAAGAGATTAGGGAGATTTTTGAGATCACCTCACAGGGAAGATTTAAAAGTAATATTAGGTCATGTTTTGTTTGTTGTTGTTTGTTTTAATCCATTAGAATGTTATGGGAATGCAAATCAAGGCAGGCCCAATGGTTTCAGTAGTAATTTGCAAAGCACACCCCTTGTCAGCTAATTGACATATTAAGGTGGTTAAGCATTGCATCACATCATTTTCGTGATGCCCAATCTGATGACTGGCAGTGACAGGATTGCATAGTATCCCTTGGAATGATGTCGTAGAATGTATTTCCACATAATTCTCATTCTCTTCTAAAGCAGCAAACCTTGATCATCACACCCAGTCGGGTGGAGATCTAGAAGGCTTCAACCTGTACATAATGTCCATATCTGCTGTAGTGCTGCATCAGGATATGCTGCTGTTCTAACTGTATACTGCCGAGAAATATTAATAAGAGCTCTGTTGACAGTAGGATTTTTGCTTGTCTCTGTTTATTGAGCGACATATATTAAAGATGTTCTTCCTTGGGAATCATTGCAAATTTCATTGCTTGCTCTGCTAATTAATTACCTCAGGAATTTCACATTCTTTTTACTTGAATCAAACATTCGGCTTCGGTGGCAGAGCTCATCATAATGTTTCTCTGGTTGCCCCAGGAAGAATGTAATGTTTTATTTTTCAAATCTAAGTTTGAAGTTCGTGTTCTCCCAGCCAACAGTTCCAGGTATCACCTATGTTCAGGTTCTGGATGCGCAATGGTTACTTCACAAATTGAATTTTTCTAATCTTGTTCAGAATGATGGTACAGAGAGGAAAAGTTTCCTATGTTGTGAGCATTTAGAGAATTTGGGGAAAAACAAAAGGAACAAATGAATGAATGAATGAATGAATGAATGAATGAATGAATGAATATATGAAAAAAAAAACATAAAATAAGCCTCCTCTGTGATGAGTTAATGTTTCATTGGTGGTTGCCAGTCATTGTGATAGATTTCTTAGTGTGGTGACCATTCTCCTACATGTCATGCTGCTTCATTTGGTATTTGGTATTGTGGTGTTAGGGGACGTATAAAATGTAGACGGTTTCTTTGTCCTCTCATAGACTGCAGGAGAACTATATAATGGAATTGTAACCAGTGACAGGGATGAGAAGGATTATAGAAACAATACAACAAAAAAGAAGGAGTTCTTAGTAGAGTAGTTGATACATGAGAAGCTTATTGAATGAATAGATGGAGTAGTATGGTTAAATCAAGCAGTTACTGAGTTCCTCTTAGTAATTGTCACCATGTAGATGGAGTCTTATTTAACAGAAAAGAACTACACATTGAGACTTTTTCTCTATGGATTAAGAAACAAACTCATTATAGGCCTTATAAACAAATGTAAAACAAACAAGGGGTAATGCAAATTGAACCATCTGATTAATTCAGGGCCCATATAAGTCATTCTGAATATTTGGGATCATTCTGAGACTGCATGTAGATATCTATGGGAGTTGGGGGCTTAGGTGAATATTTTGGCTTAAGATTTTGTTAACTTTTTTTTTTTTCTCTTTTGAGTTTATTTATTTATTTATTTTGACAGAGACAGAGAGGGAGAGAAAGGTGAGAGCTTGTGAGCAGGGCGTGGGCAGGGAGAGAGGGAGAGAAAGAATCCCAAGCAGGCTCCACACTGTCAGCTCAGAGCCCAACGTGGGGCTTGAACCCACAAACTGTGAGATCACGACCTAATCCGAAATCAAGAGTCGGATGCTTAACCTACTGAGCCACCCAGGCACCCCTTGGCTTAAGATTTTTATAATATTTTTTGCTGAATCTCTCTTCTTAGATCTGACATAGGAAATAGGAAAATGATATGGTTGTCACCATTCTTGGTAACATTACCCCATACTTCTCCTCAGTCTCAATAAGTTGATAAGTATGTAAATATATATGCATGTATCTACTAGACATCTTGCCCAGATTTACATAAACTTTTCCTCAACTGGCATTTTCTTCCTCTATTACCAATGCTCTTTTGAATACTTTATTATATTATTTTCTGCAGAAGTGATTGTAGCACACCTGTGACCTGCCATGTTGTATGTCCTTTTCACATCCAGTGTTTTGGTTATGTTTGACTGGAATTCTGGAGACTTGTAGATGTATTAATACATATAGATCCTTACTTATGGATAATACATATAGATCCTTATCTTATGGATACATATAGATCCTTACTTATGAAAAACTTTGTTTTCAAACTTTATTTTTAATATATCCTACAATGAGCATTTCTGTACATGTCTAACAATGGTAAAGTTTTGCTGAGTCATAATACATAGAAATGGAAGAGCTGGGTCATATTGTATACATATTCTTAATTTTACTAGATATCTCGCTCCTTTTTGCTCACTCATGTTCTCTATTCCTCATTGTCTCCCTATGTCTTTATCTCTCATGAGATTACCCCCACCTGGGTTATATAAATATTTACATTTCTCCACATCCTCACAAATTGTATTATCTTTATTTTGTGTTATCAATAATTAGGAGCTCATGGTGTGTGCTAGGACCCAGATTTTATATTTTCTTTGTATATAACCAATAGTCTTACCTCAATTTAATAAATAGCCCATTTTTTCTCCACTGCCTTGCAATACGTTCTTTAGTGTAAACCATATTTCCACATATATTTTAGTCCACTTCTTTTCTGTCCCATTCATCTTGTTGTCTATTCTAGGCCAATTTTGCATTGACTTTACAAAGCGTTATAAAAAGTCAAAATATATGATAGAGTTTTTACTTACTTCTTGTTCTTCAAAATAGTTTTGGCTATTCCCTATGAATTACAAGTCAGATTCTCAAATTTCAGGAGGAATTTTGTTTATGATTTTTAATTCCATTAGTATTAATGTTGTTGATTAATTTGGGAATGAGATAGAAGTTCATAGTCTTGAATATTTCCATCAATGAATATGTTAACAATGTTCGGTCTAATAAATATTAAAACAACATACTTCCTCTCCTCCTAAACAGTTTAATGAGCTTATTCCATCTTCATTCCAATCAGCCCCCTCCATTGCCTATATAACAGTCCTTTAATATTTTAGGTTCACTTTATTTTTAACTCTATGTGGTCATTAACATGTGTATTACTTGTTTGTCATGTATTTTATTTGCATTAACTCTTCTTTTACACCACTGTCTTTGTTTACTATTGCCTTTTGTAGTTTACTCCTTCCTTCTGGGTCATATTTCCTTTCTCACTGAATTGCATTCTTTAGTAGTTTTTCTAGAATGGTCTACAAGTAGCAAAATTAGGATTTCTGTGTCTGTAAGTTCTTTTAATGTCTAGGCCTGGATTTATATTTATTTCTCATGTTCAGTCATCTTTGTTTCGCTTAAAATAGGTTGTTGTTCAATTTTGGAAAAATCACAACCATTATTCAACTACTGCTTCCTTCACATTGTTTCTAATATTTCTTTCTGTGACTCACATTCAGTTTAGACCTTCTCATTTTGTCTTTCACGTCTCTTGAACTCCCTTTCAAATTCTCCATATTTTTATTTCTATGTGTTGTATTTTGGATAATTTTCTCACATCTACTTTCAGATTACAAATTATTTCCCCAACTGTGTCTTGCTTGTATTTCAACCTGCTCATGCAGTTTTTATATGCAGTGACATTTTTTTAAATTGTAGAATTCTACTTGGTCATTTTTCAAACTGATTAGTTTATTGTTAATATCCTGTGTAATCCTTATAGTTTCCATTCTCTCTTTTATTTCTTTAATTACTTCAAACATATATATTTTATGGTTTATCTCAGATTGTTCCATTTGAAGTTCTTAGAGGTACTAATCTTTCTTTGTGCTTTAACTGATATGTATTTCCTAATAGTTTCTTCATGTGGTCTCCAATTGTTTTATTAGGAGCTGTTCTTTCACTTTCTCGGGTTGAGGGAGGCATTCCTTGTGTCCTTGGATGTAAAAGTGTTATATCTGAGTGGTTTTACATTTGCTTCTGCCCAGAGTCTTAGCAGTTTCTCCCTTTTTAATCCCAATGTATGTTAATTTCATGCCCCTGGCGACCCCTATTATTTGTGTATTTAAAATTCAGATTCGACACCTGGGTAGCACATGTGTAGGGAATTTGAATCTCTCATGGGATACTTTTTCTCCCACCCCCCCCCATCCAAATAAATCAAAATTCCAATTTTCCTGCCCATAGCTAATGATTGGAACTTTTCTAGTCTAACTTGAACCCCGAGGATAGCGATACAATGTTTTCATCTTCCTGCTTTGGTCCTTCAGTGGTCTTTTGTCCCTCAGTCTGTGTGAATTACGGCCCTAAAAGCTAGGACCTTGACACTGTGTGCTAACTTCCTGGACTGCCAAAGCTGCTCAGCATTTAATTGCCGTTGTTCTCAGTTCTGCCTATTTTCTTTAACTAGGAATTGTACTTTCATGTTTCATACTCAGGTCCTTATTTTACGATATAAGTATTGTACTCACCAGTTACATGTATCTTCAGTTGGGTAAGGCTTCCACGTTCGCTCGATGCTTCATGTTGGTGTAACCCCCTCTTTACACTTTCTCACTTTAGTGCAATTAATGGTTTTCAGGGCTAGCTGCATCTGCCTCAATGCCCAGGTTGGTGGTGTGATTGTGAGCATGGGAGTTTTGTGTCTCTTTTCAGTTTCCTTTATCTAGTAGTTCCACAGCTTACCTTTTCTTACTCCGTTTTCGCCATGAGTAGTATACCTTCCTAACTTTATCTTACATTGTTTCTCTCTATTTCTTTTTGTTTGTGTTTGTGGGTATTAGGTAGGAGCTGTTATGCAATCGTATTTTCCCTGAGTTATTCTGTCCTCAGTCCTTTGATATGTAAAACGGGGGAAGATGCCATCTGTATATCTTTTACAGTCTTTTATACCTTTAACATTTGGTAAACAATAGCTGTGCAGCATTATTTCTGTTTAGGAAGGAGTTGGATTTTCATTTTCATAGATTGAAGTTCATCTTGCCATTTGCGTATTCTGACATGTCTTACTCGAGTTGATGGAGTTGCAAATCAAGCTTCCTTTGAGAAATAGGAATGACCTCTTTTAATTTAGATAGTTTTTTATGTTAATGTGCATTATTTATAAAGGATTCACTTTGAGGAATTCAATTTACAGCATGAATAGTTCAATTTCCAGGTATAGTCTGATTTGAGACGCAGTTTAATTACAGTTAAGAAGTGTCATGAAACCAGTGAAGCATTTGAATAATGAAATCCAACATATATGTGTAGAATATATAGAGTTCCGCCCCTTGAAAATCATTAAAAAATTTTGTCTACCAAATAACAAGTAAAGGTGTCATTTGAGTACTTCAGAATTCTGCATTGTAGTAATGGATAGTTTTGTGCTTGTTTTATTGACTTTGGAGGTATCCTGTTATCTTGACAGAAAACAGAGTTATCCAGAAGTGAAATTTTCTCTGAAAGTACATTTAACTGTACCTTAATTTAATGATTTTTAATATGGTACTCACGAATAAGTCATTCATTAAAGAGAATTGTATTAACTATGGGTTCAATGCTCTAAATCATACAGTGTATTGTTCTTTGTTTAGGCTTAGGATTGCATTTATGATTCCAGTTGGCAGTGGTTATAAGAGGCAATTTGCCAGAAGTAGACCTCATTAATATTAATTTAATGTGCACAAAAGTCAAAGGACTTCAACTTTTTACTTCCCTTTAATGTTGCCTTTTAGATGCTCCCCATGCATACTTTGTGCTCATTCATTTTTCCTGGCATGAACACTTTTCTGTCAAATTTTCCCTATTTAGACATCTACTTACATCAGTTCTTCATTTTTAGTAAAGTCCAGAAATGCATCAATCAGGGAAAATCACAAAATTGTTCCCTATGCACAAAAGCTGGTTGATGATTGCATTTACCTCCATTAGGAGTCTTAGTGGATATGAGGCGTTTTATCCAGCATTAAGGTTACTTCCCTGCACACAATATTGCAGTTATTAAACCCTAGGAATGCTGTATGGAATGAGAGATCAATTATATGGGAGCTTGTATTCCATATGGAATATGTTGCCACACAAACTCTTTATATAAAGAAGATCATTTGATGAACTAGAGTTTACTAATTATTACTGCATTTAAGGTCATCGATGAACTCAGCAGCTTATGAAAGTCATGGTTCTGAAGGAAGCTCTTTTCCCTGGGTTACCATATCAAGGACACACAGGTTGAGAGGCTTTCCTTCAAAGGTACGAATGAGTATATTTGAACTTTTAGATCCCTTGCTAAGGAAGCCACATTAACTTTGTACTCGAGTGTCACTTCAACAGGGATGAAAATAATAAAAGAGTTCCCACAGAGTGGGAATAAAATTGTAGGATACCAAGACATAGAAAATCAAACTGCTTTTCCTTACTTTTATAATAGAGAATCTTGAAATATCTCTGAAAATTTATAAGGCCAGTGTTCTCAGATGTTCCTGGTGAGGTCTATCCCAGGTATGAGCAGTAATCCATGTAGTGGAGATGTTTTACCATAGCAGGTCTCAGCAAGAGCTTCATGAAAACCTTGAGCCCATGGGGTAACTGGCCTGTAGCCTTCAGGTTATTTACCCCGTCCATCACTTCTCCAACTGGAACTGATTCTTTTTGGGGTTACGTGAGCATCTCTTGTTTGTTGTTCTCATATAGGAAGAATACTCACGAAGTGATTTTCAAGTCCTCTTAAATGCCTAAATGTCATTGTTAACAGAAAATCTTCAAATTACTAAGTAATAACATTATAAGGCTTCATTATATGCCACAGCATGATCTCTGGGTCAGTCAGGACCTCAACAGGAAACAAATGGAAAATTCATATTATAATAGTTTTAACAGCATTTATTTACAAAGGGGGGGGGGTTACCAATGTGTGTTTAAAGCATATGGGAACCACAAGAGATATTGTGAGAACAAAGGGAAGTTGACATGGTTACCATCCCTAATCCTGAGCTACAAAGGGGACAGAGTGGTTACTGGAAGGCAGATGGAGAGAGGTTCATATAAAGCTGCCTGCATTAAGAGCAATGACTTTCTCTTGAGAGATAAAGCCAACCAGAGTAAATGCTCATAATAGGGGATCTGGGGGAATAAATAACCTGACTTTACTGTCTTCCTTTTCTCTGTTCTTCTGCTGGTGATACCCACTGGTGACAGCCAGATAGAGAAGACTCAATTGTGAATTCAGGCCTGCAATTATATTTATTTAAGGTGTATGATATGTAAGACTCCTTATATGTATTATTTAATTCTTATAATAACTAAAGGAGAGAATATTTTCTTGGACCCATTTTACTGATGAAAAGTTGAAGTATGATGAGTTTATTTATCCTGGAGCACACAGACAATAAACTCAGGTCTGCTCTTATAAATATCATCCTGTATTTCTTCTCTACAAAACTCATTATTATTAGCATTTATCAAGAGGTTATTTAATCGAATTCTTTTGACTATCTTAAGATGTAGCTACTATTATTATCCCTGCTTGACAAATAGGGAAACTGAGGGTAAGAGACGTTAAATAACTTACCCAAGGTTATGTAGGTAATAAACATTAGCGGGATTTGGACCAATAAAGGTTGGTTCTTGAGCTCATGTTGTTAAACCATTATACTAGACCATATGTTAACCTGTCATTTGTTTTCAGAAATACTTGATTTGATTTTATCATATCCTTTACATTACAAAACAGCAATTATGATAGATTTTATGACCCTTTTCCTTCTAATTCAACACCAAGTTTTTTTTTTAACTTTAACAATCTGTCACCTTGATTATTGTAATATCCTCATAACTGGTCTCCCTGCTTCCATTATTGCTAACTTTGTTCGTAATATAGCAGTCAGAATGATCCTATTCATAAATCCAGTCATGTTCAAATCCCTCTTTCCAATACCTCCCATATCATGTTAGGTGAAACCCAAGTGATGCCAATAGGCTTCTGGAGCCCTTTGTGATCCAGACTCTCATTACTTCTCTGGTGTTATATCCTCCTTCTCTCCCAATACTCTGTTCCAGCCACACTGGCTGTGCCTGTGACACACTGGGCATTGTCTTCCTTAGGATTTTTGCACTTGTTTCCTCTGCCTCCGGTCCTCTTCCCTCAGTAATCTGTATGCCTCGTTCCCTCACTCATCTGGGGTGGGGGAGAGGGGAAAGTGGGTGATGGGCATTGAGGAGGGCACCTGTTGGGATGAGCACTGGGCGTTGTATGGAAACCAATCTGACAATAAATTATATTTAATACATATAACAAAGGTCATCTTCTTACTGGGGCCTTCCCTGATTGTTCGATTTTAACTTGAAACCCTCCCTCAGTACTCTTACTTACTTTTCCTGCTCTTTTTTTTTTTCTTACCTGATCATATCACTTGCTAACCTACTCTATACTTATTTGTTTACGGTTTATAAAGGTGTCTCTGGGCAGGGCAGGAGCATCTTGGGCCCGCAAGGTGAGATTCTCTTCATCAGATTAAGGAAAGTTTTCTTTGAGGTTTATTAAGTGCTTTTTCTACATGTATTAAGATAATAATTAGATTGTTGTTTCTTCTTTAAAGTTTATTTATTTTGAGAGAGAGGGGGGAGGGAGAGAATCCCAAGCATAGTCCGTGCTGATAGTGCAGAGCCCAACGTGTGGCTTAGTCCCTCCAACCATGAAATGATAGCATGAGCCAAAATCAACACTTACATGCTTAACCGATTGAGCCACCCAGGTACCCCTAGATGATTTTTTAAACATTTGATTTTCCATGGTGATTTCCTTAGACTAAATCTCAGATATAGATTTGGGTCGACTTAAATGGATATTATTAAGGTGTTGATTCCTTCATTCAAATTATCTTCCTGGTATAGTTAGTAAATTACATTCTCACTGGTACTGTATGGATGCCACTGTTTCTATGTACTTAACTAAACTGGAAATTACTTTAAAAATGAGGTAATGACTAAGATAATAAAATAGTATTTAATAATTTTCCCTCATATTTCATTGTCAATATGTTGGGTTTGTGTGTGTGTGTGCGCACGCACATTCGTGTGTGTAGGTGAATTGCCTGTTTATGCAAATGCAGATGTAGGGCTTTCTATTGAAAGAAACATGTATTTCATTGGCTGTGTCTGTGTGTAGAGTTTACTTGTAGAAGGGGGTGGAAGAGAATAGTGAATGGATCTGAGTGGGCAATGGGAATATGTAATAAGTGTAATACTACAAAGTATTCATCATAATATTAAATAGTTGTACAGAATATGATTTGTTATAGTGTAAATACTGATATTTTCAAATAAAGTAGTTGTATACCTCCTTTAAAAGTTTCCAATTGAATCTAAATATCCTAGTGATTTGATTCCTACCATCATTTATTTGAAGAGTATATGAAGAAGTTCAAAATCCATTAACATATGGAAGTGTTGGGGAGGAAAAATTTTGTTCTAACTTTCAAACTTGTTTTGGTTGGTCTAAGAATTAAATGGCCATGAGACAGATTAACAGGAGAAAATGAAACAAAAGTTTAGTAATATGTCTACCTCCTGTGTATCAGGGGAGTCCAAAGAACAATGAGTAACTCTCCTCAGTTGCCAAATACATTTCCTTAAATATCATTTCCAGCTCCCAGCAAAAGATGTTGTGGGTGGGTAGCAATTTACGGGAGGTTACCAGGAAAAGCATAATAAAAACAGGTAAGCTTCTTATGCAGATTGAAGTTTTGCCTTACCACTGGTAAGTTTCCAGAAATGGACTCCTCTATCCTTTTCCAGGTATAGTGAGATAGACACCCTTACAAATGGAGATTTCTCTCATGAATGTAAATATCTCTTATAAAATGTAACTTACTACTCAGTCATGCCTGTAGTTTATTAAAAATAAACAGCTTAAAATAATCGGTATGCCAAAGAGATCTATCCTGTGGGGCCTAAATTTGTTCCACTATGGAATATTTGCATCATTCCTTTTTCTCTTTTAACTCATTTTTAAAATATTTTTACTTCCTATAATATTTAATCTCAATTTTATTTGAATTTATGCTTTAAAAACTATGTTAGTCATCTATTTTATTTCTCTGGTAAAATATATAAAGAAACATTTTTTTCTGTATGTTTGCAATGGTCATGGTCTTGAAATTTTTTCTATTGGAATGTGCTATCTTTGCATAATACACAGCTGATCAAAACAACGTAAGTATATCAAAATTTTAACCAATAATTAAAAAATAAAATGCTATTCGAAATGCATCTTCTAATAAAATGATAGGAACTGTCATTGTAATTTGTTTTTAAAATATTTAGATGAAATTTGTTTTTAACAAAAATGAGACAGGTTTTAGCATTTTTAACTTTTTTAAAACAATTTTTTTAATGTTTATTTTTGAGAGAGAGCATGAGCAGGGGAGGAGCAGAGAGAGGGAGACACCGAATCTGAAGCAGGCTCTAGATTCTGAGCTGTCAGCACAGACCCTGACACAGGGCTTGAAACCCTCAAACCACAAGATCCTGACCTGAGCCAAAGTCAGACACTTAACTGACTTGAGCCACCTAGGTGCCCTTGTTTTTACCTTTTTTAAAAATTAATTTTAGGTGTCCTACAATGTTATCCTAGTTTGAGGGATACAGCATAGTGATTTGAGAAATCTGTAAATTAGGCAGTGATCACCATGGTAAGTGGACTTAACATCTTTCAGTATACAATATTATTCAATATTATTGACCTAATTTCCTGTGCTGTGCTATTCTTACCCATGACTTAACATTTCACTCTGATTTTTAGAATGTATAAACATAGAGAGGCCTGTTTTCATACAACTAGTTGTAATTAGGAAGAATTTTGTTATAGCAGTGTCTCTTAATGTTTTGAACTTGTTTTGAGTTACACACCAAAAATCACATACTCATTTTTCACTGAAAATTATTTTTAATGATTTGTCAGCTGACAGTCAATTAAGTTTACTTCAGTTTTGTTAAAAGCAAGGAATTAGAAATTACCTAAATTTTACAAGGATGTTACTCAACCATTAGTCATTCATTTTATCACCATCATTAACATAATTTGAAATTGTCTCTTTGTTTGGCTCACCACAGGTTTTTCCATATTTTGGCAATACATTATAGTAAAATTACTGACGCCTAAAAGGTATACTTTTTTTTTTATTGGTGACATAGATGAATAGGGCCGTGAATAAGGAGCTGGGAAGAGAGAATCTGCAGATTGCACATGTGCTCAGGCAAATAAAGATGAGGGAAGAATTTATACAGGAGTTGAAAATCTGAAATTATCTTAAATATGTCCATTTTCACACAAATCCTTTCAAAAATTTTTCATGTACCTCTCAGGATGTATATGCCATGGTTTAAATTCTTTGATTTAAAATGTGATAACACTATTGCTTCATCTATAATATTATCTTGTTGCCACGATGGCACAGAATGTATTTTTATATCTTTCCACTTGGCATGATTGGATTGTGGCCACACAATAGGAGCTCATGAAGTATTGCATTAATCTGAATAGGTTCCTGAGCTTATTCTTTTTATAAATCGAGAACTGAGCTGTAGACATGCATAGTGAAGGAGCATGTGGACTTCTAGGAGACAGATCATTTGTTTGCAGGACAGGAGGCCAACAAAAGCAGAATAAGAGAACAATAGAACATCAACCAAGGGCATTTTCTGGATCAGAATCATGATCAAACATCTCCTAATGTCAGGAGAAAATCAATAGAAATTTTAGGTGCCGTATAGTTTTTTGAGTGGACTTGGTATTTTTTGAGACAACAATCTGCCTATCTGAATACCACTTCTAGTTCAGGACCCGTGTTTCACCTTTTCTGTGAATCTTCCCTGACTTCTTTTCTTTCTTTGAGTTTTTTGAACAACTGGAGCATTTTTAATTTTTTAAAAAAGTTTATTTACTTATTTTGAGAGAGAGAAAGAGAATGAGAGAGCGAGCAGGGGAGAGGTGGAGAGAAAGAATCCCAAGCAGTCTCCATGCCGTCAGCACAGAGTCCAATGCCGGGCTCGAACTCACTAACCGTGAGATCACGACCTTAGCCCAAACCAAGAGCTAGATGCTTAACCAACTGAGCCACTCAGACACCCTGAACAACTGGAGCATTTAAACCTGTATTATATAATTTAGAAATTAATTATGTATGATATTATATTGTGTAAAATTATGTGCAAAATTATGTGCAAAATTAGTGTCTTCAAATAGGTTGAGTGCGGGGACTGAATTTTATTGCATATGATAAATAACTTGAAAATATTTGAAGTTTGAATCCAAATTCTCCTAAAAGTATAACATGGCTGTGAGTGTCAGAAAAAAATTTGTATTTAGAAATGATAGTCCAAAATTATAAATAATATGATTGATAATGTGATTAACAACTCTCCCTACTTTTTCATTTTGTATTATGTTTAAGTTTCTTTAGAAATGATTTATTACCAGTTAAATTCAATATATTCTATTGTTTATGATAAGAGGGATTAATACTAGCTTCAATGACATGGTCATTTAGACCTAAGTCAGCTGTAGATTTTGGTTATTGTAGCTGAATATCCATTAGGTTGTTGGTATTATTAAGATTTCAGTGTTATAAAGAGTTTAATTCTAATGTAAGTACAAATAACCTTGAAACCATTTTCTTCCATTGTTTCTCTCAAATATAATTATTTCTATTTATTAGCTAGTCAACATTTTCCCACATTCTATCTTCTTTCTTGCAACTGAGGCATCCCATGGCAGAGAGATAATTGAACTTTGAAATGATTAAGAATTTTTAGACATTTAAGCTTTTGTACAAATATTTTCCAGTAAGCATCTTTCTCTTTTCTGTTAGATCACTCTGTTCCGTTAGTTTTGCAAAATATTTGGTTTAAATTTTAAAAGTTAATTGATTTTTCTTTAACTTGGATTTTATAGTTACCTTGTATTTTCTTGAAACTAATCAAAGATGAACACAAGATAAAAAAAAAGTGTCTTTAAAAGGTGTGAGAGTGGGATTTGATTTACTTATGATTCTGACTTTGAAAATCATTGCTCTGATTTGTAAACTTCCTGAGATAATCTGTCTCTCATAGGTCCAGTATCGTCTGGCATATTGCAGGAATTGGACAAAGGTTTTTGATTGATTGAATTCGATTGATTGATTCTGTATTACTAGGATCCATCATCAAGTATCCTATGAATTGATAATAGAGAATAGGCAGCTATTAATTATACTTTAGAACTAGGTTCTAAATTATAAAATGCCTATGACATTGAGTAAACAAAAGATTAAAAGCCTGATCTTATTAGTGAAATTAGATATATATCTATATGTACGTAAACAAATATGTACATGTGGGTTTATGTGGTTCAAATGATCAGGCCACAGCTTGAGATGTGTTAGTTTCATTTTTCTTTGAGTAATCTAGGTGAAATACCAAAACTGAATTTTGGTGTTCCCTGGATTCAATTAACTATAGTTGTCTTTTTATTACTTGAAGAAACCTTCCTCTTTAATACATAAATTTCATGTCCTAAAAAGAAATGTATCATTCACAAAATTACTGAGAATTCCTTGGTCATATGTTCCCATGGTCACTTCTGACACTATTTTCCTGGTTTTACTGAAATTTTAGCCTTAGTGACATTTCACCTATCATGGATGTCCTGTATTCTTAAAATTTTTTTGAATGTTTATTTTTGAGAGAGAGAGAAAGAGAGAGAGAGAGAGACAGAGACAGAGAATGAGCAGGGGAGGGGCAGAGAGAGAGGGGGACACAGAATCTGAAGCAGGCTCCAGGCTCTGAGCTGTCAGCACAGAGCCCAATGCGACCCTTGAACCCACGAACTGTGAGATCATGACCTGAGCCGAGGTCGGATGCTTAACCAACTGAGCCACCCAGGTGCCCCTGCATATCCTGTATTCATAATGCTGTGCTCACCTAAATGTCACACTTAGTCATGTGTAAACATGGACGCATACACTTTTTTGTATGAGTCGCAGACTGTTTGAAAAGTTTCATCGAAGGAACAGGAATTTTTCTTTGTTGCCATGCTAATAACTTAGATTTGAATATCAAACTTCCTTCTTTCTGGAAGTCCATACCAGTGTACTAATGGTTATGTCACCTTGCATTTTCTTTCTCAGTACAATATTCTCTTCTTGCTTATTCCCTCAGTCTCTTGACATGTCCATGATCATGCTGTGTCAAGCTTCTTTAATTTATCTTAATATGACCCATGTTTAGAAAAATAAAACTAACCCCATTCTCCATATTATGCAGAACAATATATAGTTTTGTTTTCTATTGGCTCATGGATATCTTTATATATTCAAAGACTCAATGTGCTCTGCTAAACAGAGGGCCGTTTACTAGGGATTCACCTGCCTTGGAACTAGCTAAGCTTTGACAATATCTTCTGTTACTCTTCCCTACCAATCTCCAAAAGTTCAGAAGTGGCACAGAACCTGAAAAATAGGAATTAGACAGAAGTGACTCAATTAAGTTTCAGCTGAAAACAGTAGTTTAATACCATAAATAATAGAAGGCCAATTTCATTCATTCAATGTGAATGTTTCTTCATTTACTTCTCAAAAAGCAACTTTAATTTTGTTTTCCAAATACTTTGCTCTCACTCATGTTTCATTCATAATTACTATTGCTGTTATTATTAATAAAATGCAGCAGTTAAAAGAACAAAACAGTGATAAAATATCATTATCTATTTAACCTGTCCTTGAGAGACATATGGCTTGGGCGTGCTTTCTCTGTTTTGTGAGTATACATTTTGCAACAAACTTGAAGTAGTATGATGGGATGCTATTTTTATTTTATTTATTGATTTGTTGATTTATTGATGTTATTTATTTATTTAATTTAAATCCAAGTTGGTTAACATATAGTATAATAATGATTTCAGGAATAGAATCTAGTGACTCAGTGCTCATCCCGACAAGTATTCTCCTTAATGCCCATCACCCATTTAGTTAGCACTTTCCCCCACCCATCACCCCTCCAGCAACCCTCAGTTTGTTCTCTATATTTAAGAGTCTCATGGTTTGCCTCCTTCTCTGTTTTCGTATTATTTTTGCTTCCCTTCTCTTATGTTCATCTGTTTCATTTCTTAAATTCCACATATGAGTGAAATCACATGGTATTTGTCTTTCTCTGACTTATTTCACTTAGCATGATATCCTCCAGTTCCATCCATGTTGTTGCAAATGGCACGATTTCATTCTTTTTGGCCGCTGAGTAGTATTCCATTGTATATAAATACCACATCTTCTTTATCCATTCATCAGTTGGTAGACATTTGGGCTCTTTCCATACTTTGGCTATTGTTGATAGTGCTGCTAGAAACATGGGGGTGCATGTGCTCCTTTGAATCAGCACTCCTGTCTCCTTTGGATAAATACCTAGTAGTGCAATTGCTGGGTCATAGGGTCATAGGGTTTTTTGTAATTTGGGGGGGAACTTCCATACTCTTTTCCAGGGTGGCTGTACCAGTTTATATTCCCACCAACAGTGCAAAAGGGTTCCTCTTTCTCCGCATCCTCACCAACATCTGTTGTTGTCTGAGTTGTTAACTTTAACAATTCTGACAGGTATGAGGTGGTATCTTATGGTGGTTTTGATTTGTATTTCCCTGATGATGAGTGATGTTGATCATCTTTTCCTGTGTCTGTTAGCCATCTGGATGTCTTCCTTGGAAAAGTGTCTATTCATGTCTTTTTCCCATGTCTTTACTGGATTATTTGTTTTGTGAGTGTTGAGTTGGATAAGTTCTTTATAGATTTTGGTTACTAACCCTTGATCTGATATGTCATTTGCAAATATCTTCTCCCATTCTGTCAGTTGCCTTTTAGTTTTGCTGATCATTCCTTCATTGTGCAGAATCTTTTTATCTTAATGAGGTCCCAATAGTTCATTTTTGCTTTTGTTTCCCTTGCCTCCAGAGACATGTCAAGTAAGAAGTTCCTGTGGCCAAGGTGAAAGAGGTTTCTGCCTGCTTTCTCCTTGAGGATTTTGATGGCTTCCTATCTTACGTTTAGGTCTTTCATCCATTTTGAGTTTATTTTTGTTTATGGTGTATGAAAGTGGTCCAGGTTCATTCCTCTGCATGTCGCTGTCCAGTTTTCCCAGCACCATTTGTTGAAGAGACTTTTTTCCATTGAATATGCTTTCCTGCTTTGTCAAAGATTAGTTGGCCATACATTTGTGGGTCCATTTCTGGGTTTCTATACTGTTCCATTGATCTCTATGTCTGTTTTTGTGCCAGTACCATACTGTCTTGATGATTACAGCTTTGTAATATAGCTTCAAGTCTGGAATTGTGATGACTCCAGCTTTGGTTTTCTTTATCAAGATTGCTTTGGCTATTTGGGGTCTTCTGTGGTTCCATACAAATTTTAGGATTGTGTGTTCTAGCTCTGTGAAAAATGCTGGTGGTATTTTGATAGGGATTTCATTGAATATGTAGACTGCTTTAGGTAGTATTGATGGTTTAACAATATTTGTTCTTCTAATCTAGGAGCATGGAATGTTTTTCCATTTCTTTGTGTCTTCTTCAATTTCTTTCATAAGCTTTCTATAGTTTTCAGTGTACAGATTTTTCACCTCTTTGGTTGGGTTTGTTCCCACATATTTAATGGTTTTTGGTGCAGTTGTAAATGGGATCGATTCCATGATTTCTCTTTCTGCTGCTTCATTATTGGTGTACAGAAATGCAACTGATTTCTGTACATTTATTTTATATCCTGCAACTCTTCTGAATTCATATATCAGTTCTAGCATGTTTTTGGTGGAATCCTTTTGGTTTTCCACATAGAGTATCATGTCATCTGTGAAGAGTGAAAGTTTGACCTCCTCCTTGCCAGTTTGGATACCATTTATTTCTTTGTGCTGTCTGATTGCTGAGGATAGGACTTCCAACACTATGTTGAATAACAGCAGTGAGAATGGACATCCTCGTCTTGTTTCTGACCTTAGGGGGAAAGCTCTCAGTTTTTCTCCATTGAGGATACTATTAGCTGTGGGTCTTTCATACATGGTCTTTCTGATCTTGAGGTATGATCCTTCTTACCCTAGTTTCTTGAAGGTTTTTATCAAGAAAGGATGCTGTATTTTGTCAAATGCTTTTCCTGCATCTATTGAGAGGATCATGTGGCTCTTATCTTTTCTTGTATTATTAATGTGATATATCACGTTGATTGATTTGCAGATATTGAACCAGCCCTGCATCCCAGGAATAAATCCCACTTTATTGTGGTGAATTATTCTTTTAATGTATTGTTGGATCTGGTTTGCTAGTATCTTGTTGAGCATTGTTGCATCCATGCTTGTCGGGGAAGTTGGTCTTGTAGTTCTCCTTTTTAGTGGGGACTTTTGGAATCAAGGTAATACTGGCCTCATAGATTGAATTTGGAAGTTTTTCCTTCCATTTATATTTTTTGGAACAGCTTCAAAAGAATCGGTGTTAACTCTTATTTAAATGTTTGGTAGAATTCCCCTGGAGAGCCATTCAGCCCTGGACTCGTTTGTTGGCAGATTTTTGATTACTGATTCAATTTCTTTACTGGTTATGGGTCTGTTCAAATTTTCTATTTCTTCCTGTTTCAGTTTTGGTAGTTTATATGTTTCTAGGAATTTGTCCATTTCTTCCAGATTGCCCAATTTTGTGGCATATAATTGCTCATAATATTCTCTTATTATTGTTTGTATTTCTGAAGTATTGGTTGTCACTCTCCTCTTTCATTCTGATTTTATTTATTTGGGTCCTTTACTTTTTCTTTTTGATCAGTCTGCCTGGGGGTTTATCAATTTTGTTATTTCTTTCCAAGTACCAGCTCCTGGTTTCATTGATCTCAGTTTTTTTTTTTTAATTTTGATATCATTGATTTCTGTTCTAATCTTTATTATTTCTTTTCTTCTGCTGGTTTTGGGCCTTGTTTACTGTTCCTTTTCCAGCTCTTTTGGTTGTAAGGTTAGGTTGTGTATGCGAGACTTTTCTTCCTTCTTTAGGAAGGCCTGGATTGCTATATACTTCCCTGTTATGACTGCCTTTGCTGCATCCCAGAGGTTTTGGGCTGTTGTGTGTTCATTTTCATTGGCTGATAGGATGCCATTTTTAAATGTTACCAATTAAAGTTATCATTTGTCCAGAATCTTGACCTAGTATAGTAGTATTCAATTACAGTGGCTTGCATACTTTATTCTATTCATTATTAAGAAATTAAATTCAGGGGCACCTGAGTGGCTCAGTTGGTTGAGTGTCTGACTTCTGCTCAGGTAATGATCTCACAGTTTGTGGGTTTGAGCCACAGGTTGAGCTTTGTGCTGACAGTGAGGAGTCTGCTTCAGATTTTCTGTTTCCCTGTCTATCTGCCACTCCCCCACTTGTACTCTCTTTCTCTCTCAAAAAGAAATAAATATTAAAAAAAAAGAATTCAACTTCCAGGTGACTCCCCTGGGCTGACTTTATACACTTTGAGACTTTATATTAGCTGCTGAAGAATTGTGAATTAACGTTTACCCTTTTTCCATAAGTCTTTAACTTCCTGGAACCAAGCATTTGTGTCCGTTTATGGCAGCACTGGTGTTGGCACATTCTTGTTCTTAGAACGCGGTCAGTATTTAATCTCCTATCCTCATTTGTAAAAGGAATCCTGGAGAAAACTGATAGAATAGGCATGTGCATTTAGTAGCTACTAGGTATCTCTTAAGGCTTAAACAACCTCTTACATTAATTCCCTAATACTTTTTTCTCTTTGCTTCCTAGAGACTTACTTCCTTGATTCATCTTTTTCTCCTATTGGCATTTTTCTGTATTCATTACTGACATTTTGCTTGCCAGCTTCTTGGGGGTAATTGTATGTTCAGTTTTGCATTTTGATTTTTTTTCAAAAAGCTCACCTGTGCTTATAACTTTGACTGTCATTTCTATATGAATGGTTTCCAAATTCGTTATCATGGCTCCCACGACTATGTCTTCCCTTTTTTTATTTTCAAATGCTTTTTTTCCTGCTTATGATTCTTCCAGTCTCAATGTGAATCTACTGGAAATAACGTACATTATTCTTTTATGATATTCATCTAGTCCATGATTAAGTTCTGCCCACTCTTTATTTTGTATTCCTGGTTACCTTTCCAATAGAGGACGAGCCACCTATTTTGATTGTTATAAAAACCTTGTAATTGATTTTTTTTTCAACGTTTATTTATTTTTGGGACAGAGAGACAGAGCATGAACGGGGGAGGGGCAGAGAGAGAGGGAGACACAGAATTGGAAACAGGCTCCAGGCTCTGAGCCATCAGCCCAGAGCCCGACGCGGGGCTCGAACTCACAGACCGCGAGATCGTGACCTGGCTGAAGTCGGACGCTTAACCGACTGCGCCACCCAGGCGCCCCACCTTGTAATTGATTTTTAAGTGTGCTGTTCCTCTACCAATCTGGCAAAACCCCAATTCTCTTTATATACCTTTTTACCTATAAATCTAGGGCTTTTTATTCCTTAAGATTCATACCTGAAAGGTAAATAAGAGCCACAAGGTGAATTTGGATGATTAGTTATGGCTTTATGTGTATTAGCTGGCCAGGTCTTTTCCATATGTGAATAATTGAGGATAAATGTCAGTGTATTCTTTTGTTTGACCTTAATACAATCATTTCTTAAGATATTAAGCATACTTGTTATAGTTTTAAAGAAATAAATATTGGGGCGCCTGGGTGGCTCAGTCGGTTAAGCGTCCAACTTCAGCTCAGGTCATGATCTCACGGTTTGTGAGTTCAAGTCCCACACTGGGCTCTGTGCTGACAGCTCGGAGCCTGGAGCCTGCTTCGGATTCTGTGTCTCCCTCTCTCTCTCTATCCCTCTCCTGCTCATGCTCTGTCTCTCTTTGTCTCTAAAATAAACATTAAAAAATTAAAAATAAATAAATAAATAAATATTTAGATACAAGTTACGTTTCTCAGCAACTTGCACCATTTTTCCCTTCTTAGTCACTTAAATACAGCATTGGCTCATTTCTCTAGTTTAAGTAGAAAACAGCTTCATGACTAAATTTGTAAAGTTTGACGGGGTCAGAAATGTTTCACAGCTATAAATGTACATTTATTTCTTATTCTTCTGCTTAAAAGCTTCATGCTGGTTGATTGGATGAGGTTTGAAAAGTCCATAACTTCTTCATACAATTTTTCAGGGAAATGATATATTTAATCAAGGCAACTTATACCAATAACTGTAATAACCACACTTCAGCACTTTGACACAATAAATGTTTATGTCTTATTCATGAGGAGTCAAATGTGGAAATTTTAGTTTATGTGTCTCTCATCTGTTTCTCTCCATTAATAACTTAGTTTCTTAGTTTGCAATGCTGTTAAATACCATAGACTATGTTGCCTATGAACAATATAAATTGATTTCTCACAGTTTAGAAGGCTGCAAATCTGGATCAGAGTGCCCCATGGTAGGGTTCTTGTAAGACTCTCTTCCACATTGGGGACAACTGTTCTAGCATATTCTCACACAGTCCAGGTAGCGAGAGAACCATTTTCGATCTTTTATATAGGGGCATTAATCCCATTCATAAGGACTCCACACTCAAAGCTAGTTAGCTCCTAAAGGACCTACTTGTAATACCATTACATTATGTTTTAGGACTTCAGCAGATGAATTTGGGGGGTACACAAACATTCAGTCAATAAAAGTGAGGTATCTTGATTACTTCCATCTAATAGCTCAACATTCCCTAGGGTCTTGGTGTACTTTGCTGGATCTTCTACATTTGTCCGTACATGAATGTAATGAAAGAGCTTGAAAGATCACAGAGAACATTTTAACAACCAGGCCTTCAGAGTATTATTATATATTATTTTTGCCTAACTTTTAATAGCAAGTAGTAGTCAAATGGCTCCACTTAGATGCAAAGGGCTTGGAATTTTTGCCACAAATGTTAATGTGTCTTCAGTACAATACCAGTTAACACTTTGGTTTCTGATTTGTCTAGTTGCCTGCTCATCATAAGAAGGAAATTTTGTTTCATTTTGTTTCCTTTTAGTTTTGCACAAGTATCTTAATAGTGAATAACCAAATTGCTACCATCTATATACATAGACCTCTTCTGGTATTGATGGTGGTGGAAAAGGTAGAGAAGATTGGGGAGATGATGGCAAGTGTTGTTGAAGTTAATTGTGCACTACTGATAAACTATGGCTACAGTAAAATATTTTTTAATTGCTGTAAAAATAGTTTGAACATGTAAATTATATTTATGTGTGTCATGTGAATAAAGTTTAATTTTTTTTAAGATCTAATGCACATAGCATAATATTCACCCCTTTGAAGTGTATAATTCATTGATTTTTAATATAATCCCTGAGGTGTACTACCACATCTATTCTCTAAATCCAGAACATTTTCATCATCCCTGAAGTGAAACTTTCTACCTCTTACCAGTCTTCCCTATTACTTTTTCCCCTTAGCTGCTGGCAGGGATTTATTTAAATATATATAATTTTGGAGTATTGCTATTTTATCAATATTAATCTTCCAATCCCTGAACACTGGGCACCTTTTATTTGTTTAGGTCTTCTTAAATCTCTTTTTACCATGTTTTATAGTTTTCTGTGTGAACATAGTATTCTTCTTTTGTTCATTTTTCCTGTCTTATTCTTTTTGTTACTATTATAAGTGGAATTGTTTCCTTAGTTTTCTTTTCATATTATTTACTGCTAGTGTGTAGAAATGAAATTGTTTGGGACACCTGGGTGGCTCATTCGGTCAAGTGTCAAACTTCACCTCAGGTCATGATCTCATGGTTCATGAGATCGAGCCCCCCCGCATCAGGCTCTCTGCTGTCAGTGCAGAGCCCACCTCGGATCCTCTGTCCCCCTCTCTCTTTGCTCCTCCCCCGGTCATACTTGCTCTCTTTCTCTCTCAAAAATAAGTAAACATTAAAAAAATTAAAAAAAGAAATTGTTTTATATTGCTATTACATCCTGCACCTTTGCTGAAATTATTTAATATGGGTACTATTAGATTTCTTTTCAATTCCCTAGGATTTTCTCTATAAAAGATGATCTCATTTGCAAATACAGATAGTTTCATTTCTTCTTTTTCAATGTGGATGCCTTTTATTTTACTTCTTTTTTTCTTACCTAATTGCCTTGGTAATTAGGACCTCTTCTAGAACATTGGATAGAAGAAGCAATTGTAGATATGCTGATCTTGTTTCTATTATTATGGGGAAAGCTTTTAGCCTCAATCTTGTTTGCTCTGTGTTTTTAATAGATCCCCTATATCAGATTAAGAAAATTCCTTCTATCCTAATTTTTTTGAGTTTCTCTTTTAATCATTAAATGGTGTTGGGTTTTGTGTAGTTCTCTTTTTTTCCACCCATGGAAATATAGTGTGTATTTTTTCCTTTATTCCATTAATAGGGTATGGATGTTGATGCAACCTTTTACTCCTGGGTTAATCCCATTTGGTTTTGGAGTATAATCCTTTTACTAAGCTATGGCATTAGGTTTGCTAATATATTGATGAGTATTTTGTTATCTTTTTTTCAGAAGGAATTTTGGTTACTAATTTCTTTGTTGTTATTTCTTTGTCTCTTGGTTTTATTAGGCTAATACAGGCCTCACAGGTGACTTGGGAAATGTATTCTCTGTCGTTTTGGAAAAGTTTGTGAAGAATTTTTGTGAATAATTCTCTAAATAATTCCTAGTATTTGCCAGGTTAGTCATCTGGTCTGAGAGTTTCTTTTGTAGGAAGCTTTTTGGTTACAAATTAAATCTTTTACTTCTAGATCTATGAAGAGTTTCTCTTTCTTTTTAAGTAAGTCAATGTTGTCTTTTGGGGAATATGGCAGTTTATTCAGGTTATATAATTTGTTGGTGTAAAATTGCTCATAGTACTTTTTAAAAATTATTTTTACTTTTATATGATAAGTAATATTATTCCATATTTCATTTGTTTTTTCATTTATTCATTCATTCACTTTTGAGACAGAGAAAGCATGTGTAAGTAAGCAAGGGGCAGAAATAGAGGGAGATAGCGAGTGCAGAGCCCAAAGTGGGGCTTGAGCTCACCTGAAATGGGCCTCGAACTCACAAACCATGAGACCATGACCTGAGCTGAAGTTGGATGCTTAACCAACTGTGACACCCAGGCAGTCCCTGTATTTCATTTCTGAATTATTGAATTTGATTCTTTTTTTTCTTGTTTAGGCATAGGTTTGCTAATATTTTTATTTTTTTCAAAGAACCAACTTTATTTTATTTATTCCCACTCTCATTTCTAGTATTTCCCTTTTTGTTTTAGCTTTGACTATAGTAGGCTTTTATTTTCCTAGTTTTATTTTGGAAGATTAGGTTATTTATTTGACATTTATTTTCATTTTTAATATAGATTATTTCATTCTTATCAAAATGCATGGAATAGTTTTCATAATAAACAATTGCTAGGTCACAAAATAATTTGTACATTTCTGTTGTGACATCCAGTCTTCATTAGATGTCTGTTAGTTGTAGTTTATTTAAAGTATTGTTCCATTCTTTCATTTCTTCTGCTTAGTTGTATCCAGTGTTAGTTATTATTGAAGTCTCCAATTATTGTTGTTTTTGTCTCTTAAAAATCGAACAATTTGTAAATGTACATTTTTTTATTAACATAAACATTTACAATATACGTTAAGAGAAATGGGTCAGGAAAATAATTTTTAAAAAAACATAGAAAAAGAAACCTGTAGGTAGAAGTAAATCTGAAAACAGTTTTTTAAATCCCTGTTGGAGGGGCACCTGGGTGGCTCTGTCGGTTATGCGTCTAACTCTTGGTTTTAGTCACAATCTCAAGGTCTTGAGATCAAGCCCTGTGTCTAGCCTCCTTGGGATTCTCTCTCGCCCTCTCTCTCTCTGTTCCTCCCCACTCACTATAAATAAATAAACTTTTAAAAATGTTAAAAATAAATCCCTGTTGGTGAAACAGTAACTTTGTTTTTATTGTGTTGATTTATATCTGTTATATGTAAGGAATATATTAAATCTCCATAATCCCAAGCTACCTCCAAAAGCTTCCAGCCTATCCAATTAGTACTGTTTATTTGTATATTTTCCTCTTAAATTCTATCAATTTTTGCATCGTGTATTTTGTAAATTTCTTGTTAGGTGAGTATAGACTTATAATTTAAAAAAAAATTTTTTTTTAACCTTTATTTATTTTTGAGACAGAGAGAGACAGAGCATGAACGGGGGAGGGGCAGAGAGAGAGGGAGACACAGAATCTGAAGCAGGCTCCAGGCTCTGAGCCATCAGCCCAGAGCCCGACGCGGGGCTCGAACTCACGGACCGCGAGATCGTGACCTGAGTTGAAGTCGGACGCTTAACCGACTGAGCCACCCAGGCGCCCCTAGACTTATAATTTTTATATATTCCTTATTTTTGACACTTTTATTCTCTACACCAAATCTGACATGTACAGAACCACACCTTTTATTTTATTTTAGTTTAATTTAATTTAATTTGATTTAATTTAATTTAATTTAATTTATTCTTTTAAGTAAGCTCTAGGCCCAACCTGGGTCTTGAACTCATGTTCCTAAATTCAAGAGTTGCATGCTCTACTAACTGAGCCAGTCAGGCACCGCTTGACACTTTATCCTTACAAAATGTTCTTTGTCACTAGTAACAGTTTTGGTATTCAAATCTATTCAGTTTTACATTAGTCACTCAAGCCAACCTTTGGTTGCTGTTTGCATGGTATATCTATTTCTGTAGTTTTACACTTAACCTGTTTGTCTTTGAATCTACTTTGTGTCTGTTCTTAAGATAGTATAGTTGAATCATATTTTATATCTATTCTGTCAATCTCCATCCTTTGGTTGGAATTTTCAATTCATTTTAGTTAATGTAATTACTGATTATAAATAGGTATTATATCTGCTGATTTCTTTGTTTTTCTATATGTCATCTCATTTTTTATTCATCTGTTTCTCCCTTAATGCTTCTTTGGTTTAAATAGATATTTTCTAATATAGCAGTCTAATTTAGATTAGTTAAGGTTATCCAGAGATTTATTATAATGATTTGACTCATACTGTTATGGAAGCTGGCAAGTCCTAAGATCTTAGGGTGAATTGGCATTGTAGAGACCTTGAAGAGCCAATTGTGAATTTCCAGTGCAAAGGTCAACAAACTTGAGACCCTGGAAGATTTAATGTTTCATTTGGAGTCTAAAAGGTATCATGTAGGAAGAATTCTGTCTTACTCAAGGGTATGTCAGTCTTTAGTTTTATTTAGACTTTCAGCTGTTGGATGATGCCAACTCATATTAGGGAGGCCAGTCTGCTTTATGTTGTCTAATTTAAATGCTAATTTCTTTGAAAAATACCCTCCTAAGCAGAAACCCCCAGGATAATGTTTGAACAAATAATCTGAGCACTTTGTGGTCCACTGAAATTCAACGTAAAGTTAACCGTCACATATTTTTTCATTTATTTTACTATGTTTTTGAGTTACTTTCTTAGTGGTCCCTGGGGGTCACAAGTAACACCATAATTTATAACAGTCTAGTTCAGATAATGATAATGATGCAGTATTAATTGTATAAAATCTTTAGTTTTTATAGACCTTCCATTTATCCTCACTTTGTGATGTTATTTTCATATAAATGACTAAAGTATATATGTGGTATGCTCATAAACACAGATATAATTGCTGCTTTAATTTGTTGCCTTTCAAATTAGATAGAAGATAATAGGTATAAGGTAAAAACTACATTTATAGTGTCTATTGTTTTTACTTATATACAGGCATGCATTGTTTTATTCCACGTTGCAGTTGTGTTCAACAAGTCTGTTGGCATCATTTTTCCAACAGCATTAGCTGACTGTGTGTTTCTTTGTCACATTTTGGTAATTTTTGAAATATTTTAAGCTTTTTCATCATTAGATTTATGGTGATCTGTTATCTATGATAACTTTCTGAAAGCTCAGATTATGGTTAGCAGTTTTTAGTAATAAATTATTATTGGTACTGTTTTTTTTGTAATAAATTAGTTTTTAATCAAGGTATGCACACTACACATTTATTCAACACTGAGGTTAGGGTCACAGACATCCTGCACATTCAAAAACCCATGTATAACTTTTGACTCCTCAAATACATAATTAGTAACCTAGTTTTATTGGAGGTCTTACCAATAACATTAACAGTCAGTTAACATATATTTTGTATATGTATAACATATGCTTATTGTAAAGTAAGCTACAAAAAACAAAATGTTATTATGAAAATAATGATGATGAGTAAATATTGACATTACTGTATTTATTGAAAAACTTCTGCAGATAAGCCAGAATAGACATTTCCAATCCGTGTTGTTCAAGGGTGTATCGTACTTTGTTCATTTATGATGTAATACTATTGCACACCTAACAGGGTATGGTATTAGTGTTAAAATATCTTTTATATGCACTGGAATACAAAAAAAATTCATTTGACTCAGTTTATTGTGATATTAGCTTCATTGAGGATTTTAGAATATAAACCACAAGATCTAAGAGATATATGCCTGTAGTTACCTTTATTAGTGCTCTTAATTAAAAAAAATTTTTTTAACGTTTATTTATTTTTAAGAGACAGAGCGTGAGCAGGGGACGGGCAGAGAGAGAGGGAGACAGAATCTGAAGCAGGCTCCAGGCTCTGAGCTTTCAGCACAGAGCCCGACGCGGGGCTCAAACTCACAGACCAAGAGACCATGACCTGAGCTGAAGTCGGATGCTTAACCCACTGAGCCACCCAGGCGCCCCAGTGCTCTTAATTTTTCATGTATATTCAAGTTACTGTCCAATGTCTACTTACTTCAGCCTGATGGACTCCTTTTAGTATTTCATTTAGGCAAAGTCTGTTAGTGACAAATTCTTTCATCTACAAATATCTTTTTTTTTCCTTCATTTTTAAGGATAGTTTTACTCCATATGGAATTCCGGAATTAAAGTCCTTTTCTTTAAAACTTTGAAACTGTTGTATCCCTACATTATGGTCCTTACGGGTTCTGATGAAAAATCAGCTGTTAATCTCATTGAGTATCCTTTGTACCTGATGAGTCACTCTTTTCATGCTGATTTCAAGATTCTCTCTCCATCCTTCATCAGTTTGATTCTAATATGTGACTGTGAGGATGTGTTTCAATTCATTCGACTTGTATTTTGTTGAGCTGCTTAGATCAGTAAATACATGTATTTAATCACATTCGGAAGGATTTTGGCTATCATTTCTCCAAATATACATTTTTCCCCCTTGTCTTGTTCTACTTCTGTGTCTCCAGTTGTGCCTATTTCAGAATGCTTGTTTGTGTCACAGATCTTTTAAGCTCATCAATATTGTTTTTTCCCCCTCTTTCTGTTAAGATGCAGTGAACTCTACTGACCTACCCCCAAATTCACCTTTTCTTTCTTTTGCCTGCTGAATTCTGTTGTCAAGCACTTCTAGTGATTTTTCATTTGTTATTGTTCATATCAACTCCAGGATTTCTTTTTGAGTCTTTTATTTTTTAAGCTTGTTTATTTATTTTGAGAGACAGGGAAAGAGCAAGGGAAGGGCAGAGAGAGAGGGAGGGAGAGAATCCCAGGCAGGCTCCATGCTGTCAGCACAGAGCCTGATGCGGGCCTCGAACTCACGAACCGTGAGATCATGATCCGAGCCAAACCCAAGAGGCAGGCGCTTAACTGACTGAGCCACCCAGGCACCTCTCTTTGAGTCTTTTAAAAATAACTACGTGTACATTTTATTGAAATTCTGTTTGGTAAGACAAACTTTTCATACTTTTCATTAGTTCTTTAATCTTGCTTCCCAATAGTTCTTTGATTGAATTTAAAGTAGCTGATTTAGTTTTTGTCTAGTAATCCCAATGGATTGTCTTCCCAGGGACAGTTTTCTTAAAATTTTTTATACTATGTACCATCTTGTTCATTTGCATATTAGTCTTATTGTTCAAAACCAGACATTTAATATAATTCAGCAATTCTAGAAATAAAATTATTTTTTCTCTCCAGGATTCATTGTTATTTTTTCTGTTTTTACTAGTTACTGAATTTTCCTAATTGTGTTTTTTTTTTCTGCCTTTTTCTCCCATTTCATTCTATTCAGCTGGCTTTGTTGCTGGCAAATGTCTTATATTCCTAACAATAAGTCCCCTATGGACATCTCTTTCCCCAGGGCTTCATTTTAAGCTTTTTGTTTAGCCTGTTTACAACAATTCTTATCCTCTGCCTGAGGCTGCTGTGGTAACAAAACATTGCTACTCATTATATTTTACAAATGATCCTAGGTAACAGTTGTTCTCACCTGGCAAAACTTGATTCAGGTCAAAGAAAATGAGGCCTTGGAATCAGGTCTTCTAGGAAACCACCAGATTGGTTAAGTAATGATCATTCTCTAGTAATGCACTTTTGAAAGAGCTCCATCTCAGTTCCCATTCAATTAGTTATCAAGCTACTTGTTTTCATAGTGAAAGGTTGTTTATTTTCAAGGTTAACACACGTTTGGGGTATGGGAGATGAGAATAGAGCAAGTTATATTGCCAAAAATTTTCCCATTATTATTGAGATGCAGCTATTTCATTAATATATTCTCTCGAATTGTTGCAAGGCTTTGTTTTATTTCTATAGTTCTCAACAAATTTACTATGACAATTATGTCAGTGTTATTTTTTATTTTATTCAGGTGATGATTTTGCAAGGTCCTTAATCTGCTATTCCCAGTGGTAATCTGTCATTTTCTGGTGTTTTTAAAAGGTATATATGTTTTAGTAGTTTATTTCAATTAATCATGTCATACATACTCTGGAACGTGGTAACCTCATTTTGAGAAAACTATTGTATGAAGAAGAGGGAAGAAGCTCTTTTTCTAATAGAAACAATAAATTTGCAACAATTAGAGTTTCTTCAAAGGTAGGACAAGTCACTTTGTCAAATAAGCACTTTCTTAGGTCATCTTTCAAGGGTACCACTGAAAATATCCTTTGTGGTCTGTAATGAAGTTTTGAATTAAATGAATTCTAAAATCTATTCCAATAATGAGTTTTTCCTAAAAATCTATTATTTCAGTTTATTGAGAATATCAATAAAATCCCAATTCCAAAAAACAATGCATCTATGTGTGAAAGTTAGTATTAGTACATGAAGAAATAATATCTTTAAGTGGAGGTATAAGGTGTGTATATATAATTATTTAAAGAGTGAATTTAACAATCACATACTCATTTGAGGACTGAGACTAATATTAGAATATATTATCATAGAAACATGCTACTGAAAAGTCATGAGGGAGCATAAGACAAGCTGATACCCCACAAACACTGCCTCCCCCCACCCCATAGGATCTGTGTGATATTCCTTAGGCACTCCTGGATGCCCAAGAATAAAGGAAAGGAAAGAAAACAAATGGTTAACTGATAGAGATCACAGTCCTGCAGGACAGGAGTCTCCATCAGTTTACAAATATCTTAGTCAATTACAAGAAAAAGGCAATCTCATCAATAGCCTAATGTCCAGAAACCTATAGACTTTGCTTCCTGGATCCCCAACATCACCTTGTCCTCCTTAGTGATGGGGGGACAAAGGCAAGAAGGAAATGGCAGGTAAAATTAAAATTCCTTGTAACCTGCAGCCCATTGACAAATACTTGAGGCAAATACAGAGTATAACATTTCTCCAGGAACCCCCTATCCCCCTAATGTTAATGCCTTACCAAAGGGAAAACAACCTTAGCTTGATAATAACTGTGAGTCTTCCTTCTTTAGCATATGAAAACAGCTTTGGAAACTTGCTCTTGTCTTTACCTCCCCCAACTCCATAGTATATAACCAGTCAGTCTTTACTACCCCAGTGTAGCTCTTTCTGCCCAGGGGTCCTGTCCCCATGCCTTAATAAAATCACCTTTTTGCACCAAAGGCATGTCAAGAATTCTTTCTTGGACATCAGCTCCATACCCACATCACTCCAAAACCCCATCAAAAAAGATAAGAGATACCCAGATGAAGTTATTGAGTTTTTTTTTTTCAGCTTCTGCAATTTTTGTTAAGAAGGAGCTAATTTGTATTTTAATGATCAACATTTACTCATGGTATATATGACCCTGACATTTATTGTAAAAGATACCCAAATCAATATAAAACATGTCCAATTTTGTGAAAACTCAATAACTACAATACAAATAGAAAACATCACAAAACCAATAGGTGTTGTGGCATTTTTAATTTTTTTTATCTTTATTTTTGAGAGAGAGAGACAGAGTCAGAGCACGAGCAGGGGAGGGACAGAGAGAGAGGGAGACACAGAATCTAAAGCAGGCTCCAGGCTCTGAGCTGTCAGCACAGAACCCGAAGTGCGGCTTGAACTCACGAAATGTGAGATCATGACCTGAGCCGAAGTGGGACGCTCAACAGACTGAGCCACCCAGGTGCCCCGTAGCATTTTTAATAATGACAATATGATATGTTAGAACATAATTTCATTCTTTTTGTAATTTAACCCCTGGTTTTCTGCTAGTTTCCATGTGTAATTGCTGTGTCCCTCATTGTTACTCTAGTATTTGTATGTTTGTCCTACCTAATATCTTTCTAGTACATTTTCAGTGACATCCTTATTTTTGTATAATGGCTTTTTATAATGGAAAAAGTAAGGAATATTTGCTTGTGCCTCTGTAAAGTGATTATGTCCACCCCAAAGTGGCCCTTTTACTTGAAAGACTACTCTGTCTAGGCTCCTATATTACTTAACATATTCTTTGTATATTTTGTATGTCCATTAAACATATGTATGTGAAACGGCACTTCAAAATAAAACTTGAAGGGCACCTGGGTGGCTCAGTGGTTAAGCATCTGACTTCAGCTCAAGTCGTGATCTCACTGTCCATGAGTTTGGGCCCCAAGTCGGACTCTGTGCTAACAGCTCAGAGCCTGGAGCCTGCTTCAGATTCTGTGTCTCCCTCTCTCTTTCTCTGCCCCTCCCCCACTCACACTCTGTCTCTCTCTCTCTCTCTCTCTCTTTTAAAAGTAAAAACAAAAAAAAACATTAAAAAATAGAGACTGTTCCTTACGCCTTTCTAAAATAAAACATCAACACATAGTACTGTGTGTATATTTTATCTCTACTCACACTTCAAGCCATAGAAGACTAATTTGGAGTGAAGAAATAGGTTGAAAGTAGAATTAGAACAATTACTGAGATATTCATGTTATTTGTCGTTTCAGTTGTATTCTTTTCTGCACTTTCTAATGCTTCATAAGCATCTTGGGAAACAGAAGCTATCATATGAATAAAAGAATCTGAAAGGTCAGCAGGCTGAAGTGTGAAAGCAGAGTTGTAAGGTAAGGATTATTTAGTCTGGATGAATTAAATTTGAGAAGAGAAAAAACTAGCTTCTGTGAGATCCTGAAAGGAGGAGAGTGTAATATTGCCTTTTGAAGTGCTTTCTTTTTTGTTAACATGTATGTATATTTTCTTTCATTTTTTAAAATTTATTTCTTTATTTTGAGAGAGAGAGAGAGAGAGAGAGAGAGAGAGAGCAAGCAAGGGAGTGGCAAAGAGAGAGAGAGAGAGAGAGAGAGAGAACGAATCCCAAGCTGACCCCCACTGTCAGAGCAGAGCCTGATATGGGGCTCAAACTCAGAAGCCATGAGATGGTAACATGAGCTTAAATCAAGAGTTGGGTGCTTACCCAACTGAGCCACCCAGGCTCAGTATATTTTCTTGATAAAAATTAGAATGTAGAAAAATTAGAGTAAAAAGGGGAAGTCCAACCAACCCCAACCTATTTAATTTCCCTCTTCTCTTCATAGAAGTTCAGCTTTCATCTGGTTTTTCATGAATTTGTATGTTTATAATCATGTGCATACACACACTTACAGTTATTCTTTATTATGCTTTAATTATCTGGTCATTTTTTTCTTGTTACTCATGGGTTCTAGTTCATTCCTTATTTGATAGTATATATGATAATGTGTTTATCCACTCATTTATTGAGGGACATCTAGATATCAAAATTTGCTACTATAGACAACTATTAGACAAGTGGTTTTTAGGTTTTTTTCAATCTAAACTGATAAACTGTGATTTTTAACAGGTGTCTTTAATCCATTGTCTTTTCTTATTGGTTCTGTGTATACTTGTTACAAATATCATATTTTATACATGTTTATTTTTTATAGTTTATTCCATATACCATAGTGTGGTCAGCACAGTCTTTCATTGAAATATCACTGTTCTGATTTACTAACCCAAGTAGCATTCTGAGAATAAGCTATATACATATTTTGTGATAAACTATATTACGTACACTATAGTGTGATAAACACATTTATTCACTGAAACCACACTGTCTTGATGCAAGGAATGGGTAGCATTCTCTGAAACATCTTTTATAAATATGTATTTTCATAGAGTATTATATACAAACTTGTACCTATTTCATCCATTGAAATAAGAATACCTGGATGCAACGAAAAGTTTACACTCTTTAAATGTATCCAATATGTATGTGTTTTCTGAGTGTATTATATGCAGCACAATGTGGTGAAGACATTTAGTTACCGTAATAACAATACCGTGATGAAATGAATAACTGGCACTCTATGAAACATCTTGTATACATGTTCTTTATTACACGTACCATTTTTGTTGAGTAATTTTTTGTCATACTGAAAAACACATTACATGGAATCGGCCCTTTTAAAAAATTCAGTGGACAGTACAGCATTTTTAACTATAAGCAGAATATTGGACAGTATCTCTCAAGAACTTTATCTTTCGTAACTAAAATTTTACACTCATTTAATGGCAGCTCTTTATTTTCCCTTTTCCTCAGTGCTTATCAACCACCATTCTACCTTCTGCCTTTGTAAGTTTGATTACTGTAGATGCCTCATAGAACTAGAACCATGCAGTAATTTTCCTTTTGTGACTGGCTTATTTCACTTATGTTCTTAAGAAGTTATCACATATGACAGGATTTCCTTCCTTTACATAACTAAATAATATCCCATTTAATTTGTTTACCACCATTTCCTATTCATTCACCTATCAGTGGAAATTTAGGTTGTTGGAACCTCTATAAAAAAATGCTGGAATGAATTTGGAAGTAAAACTACCTTCTTGAGATCCTAATATCCATTCTTTTGGATAAATATCCTGAAGTGGAAATTTTGGATCATATAGTATTTATTAGAATATTTTTTTGTGGCACACCTATGCTGCTTTCCATCGTGTCTGTACTAGTCTACAGCAACTGGAACAGTGTGCCAGGCTTCCTTTTTCACTGTACTGCCACTAGCATTTGTTATCTCTTCTATTTTCAATATTAGCCATCTTATCATGTGTGAGGGGATAGCTCAATGTAGTTTTCATTTGCATTTTGGTGGTAACTGGAAATGTTGAGCATCTTTTCATATTTCTATTGGCCATTTGAATGTCTTTCTTTGAAAAATGTCTATCCAAAATATTCACCCATTTTGTAATCAGATTATCAGTATTTTGCTACTGAGATGTAGGAGTTCCTAGAATATTTTGGGTACTAACTGTTCTCAGATATATAGTTTAAAAATATTTTCTTTCATTCCTTAGATTTCCTTTTCACTCTGTCACCATTCCCTTTCTGTTGCAGAAAATTTTCTGCTTGATACAGTCCCACTTGTGTATTTTTGTTCTCGATGCTTTTGTTTTTTGTGTCCTGTGTAACGAATGATGGTTAAAAACCAATGTCATGAAGCTTTCACCTCTGTTTTTTCTAAGAGTTATACCATTTCAAAAGGTTTTATATTTAAGGTTTTAATTCATTTTGAGTTAATTTTTGTGTATGGTATACATACAATAAAGGTCCAATTGCATTCATTTGCATGAGGATATCTAATTTTCCCACATGACTTATTGAGGAGACTTTCCACATTGTGTATTCTTGACACCTTTATGGAATATCACTTGATTGTGTGTGCATGATTTTATTTCTGGGCTTTTTATTCTGTTCTATTGGTCTTTATATTTCTTTTGTATAAGTTTTTTTTAATGTTTTGATTACTCTGTGTAATACATTTTGAAATCAGGAAGTATGAAGCTTTTATCTTTGTTCTTATATCTCAATATTATTTTGGTTATTTTTGTTTGTGTTCCATATGGATTTTGAGATTGTTTTTTGATACTTTTATAAAAAGCTGCCATAAGTATTTTGAGAAGATAGCCTTGAATCTATATGCATCGCTTTGGGAAATATGGACACTTTTTTATTAAGTGTTCTAATTCATGAACATTTCTTTCTTTCTTTCTTTCTTTCTTTCTTTCTTTCTTTCTTTCTTTCTTTCTTTCATTAATTAATTTTTTTGTCCATTCAGTTTCTTTTATCAGTGTTTCATAGTTTTCGGTCTACAGATCTTTCACCCATTTGATTATATTTATTTGTAGGATTTTTTTTCTGTTTGGTGTATAAATGCTTTTTTGTTTTTTTATTGTAAATCAGATTGTTTTCTTAATTTCCTCTCATGTGGATTTTGGTAGTGTATAGACGTGCAACTTTTTTTCTCAATGTTTATTGTTTTGAAATGAAATTTATTGTACTTGTTTATTCTAACAGTTTTTTGCTGTTGTTGTTGAATCTTTAATGTTTTCTATATACTGGATGGTGTTACCTGGAGACAGAAAATTTTAATTCTTTATGGATGACTCATATTTGTTTGTTTTTCTTCCCTGATTGTTCTGAATAGGTCAGGTAGTTTCACAAGTTGCTAGAGTGGCCATACTTGTCTTTCTTAGATGAAAAGTTTTCAGTTTTTCATCATTGAATATAATCTTTGTTATGGGATTATCATATATGGCCTTTATGATGTTGTAATGCTGTTCCTCCTTTGAGTAGACAATGTATGACTCTGTTTCTAACCGTGCTCTTTTTTAAAAATATATATTCATTTATTTTTTAGAGAGGTAGAGAGAATATGAGCCAGGTAGGGGCATTGAGAGAGAGAGAGAGAGAGAGAGAGAGAGAGAGAATCCCGAACAGGATCTGCGCTGTCAGTACAGATCCTGAAGCAGGACTTGAACTCACAAACTGGGAGATCATGACTTGAGCCAAAATCAAGAATCAGCCACTTAACCAACTGAGCCACCCAGGCACTCCTCTAACCACACTCTTAACCCGAGCAGCCACAAAAATGATCACCTATCTTCTCCACTATTGGCATTCTGCATAATGTATTAGGGTTGAAACAAGCTTTGGACATTTTTGTGTTTGTTTCTTTTTGTACCAGGATTCGTTTCCTTTCATCAGAACTAAATGAAGGTGGATAATCACATGTCAACATAATTGGGTTTTTTTCTGTTTTATTCTTTCATAATAAGTGTTTTCTTGTTTCTGTTTTTGTTTTTGTTTTTGTTTTACATTTTAAGGGTAATTCATTAAGAGGTAACAGGAATAATGCTGTTCATTCCATGTTTGGAATAGGGGTGTTAGCCTTTAATCAGACTAACAGAATAGGAAGAGATAGAGCAGAAGCAGAATAAAAGGACATACTAGCAGAGATACTTTAAAAATAATTAAAGGAGGGCACCTGGCTGGCTTAGACTGTAGAGTGTGCAACTCTTGATCTTGGTGTTGTAAGGGTGAGTCCATGTTGGGCATAGGGATTACATTAAAAAAAAACAAAACAACGAAGGACATTGTCCAAAAGATTTAAGAAACCTTAAATATTCCAAGTAAGAAAAATAAAAGGAAATTGTACAGTAGGCCCATGTTAACGAAATTACTGATATTTAAAAGTGAGGTCATGTAGGATATCTTCGAAGAGAAAATATACTTAAGAGATGAGCAACCAGTGAATTTACAGTTGACTTGTCAACAGCAGTGATGGAAGTCAAAGGCCAGCAGAATATTATACTTTTGCCAAAAAAAAAAAAACCCTAAAGCGCAACGTAGGGTAATGCATTCAATGAAAATGTTATTCACAGCTGAAGGAGGATCTAAAACTGAATGGATGGTAAAAGAATTAATGTGTTCCACAATACGTATATGATCTAGGAAGAGAGAAAATGTATTGGTCCACTTTAGAATTAACTTAAATATGCATGCACAAATTTCCAGAGAAAGCACTAAAAGAATAGAAATGGAATGTATATATTTTAAATTAATGGAAAGAATAATGCGGCAAGATTGAAAAATTAGTTTCAAAGGCAGGAAAAAGGAATCAAAGATTATTTGGGGACAAAATAAATGGTGTGAATAAATCCTATAGGTGTTTTTTTTTGGTTTTTTTTGGTGGTTTTTTTTTTTTGGTGTTAAATATAAATTAAATATACATTACTTACAAGTAGACTCATTGTTTCCATTAAAAGACCAACTTTCTTAGAAAGGATTCAAAATGGTTAGCAAGGCTGGCCCGCAGGCACTATGGTCTTTGTCACCACACAGCTTTGCCTCCCTGAGAGGTACTGGAGAGTCTAAGAGGTGCTTCAACTCGCAGGGCATTTCCAGGGAAGGAAGAATCAGCGCTACAGACTGGTGGTCGGAGCTGTCACCAGAACTTTTGTGAAATGTAAAAAAGTGCGAAGACTGAAGAGGAGCATGAGGACACTCTGGATTAATAGAATTATGCCTGCTTCCCAGGAATACAGCCTGCAGTACACCCAGCTTTCATTGTCAATTTAATTAAGTGCCAGGTGGAGGTCAACAGGAAAGTACTTGAAGGTCTAGCCATCTATGAACCAAAGACTTTTAAATCTTTGACTGCTTTGGCCATCAGAAGGCAACAGGAAGGATTTGCTGATGAAGTTTTGGAGTGATGGGGGGCTCATGGGGTCCAGAGCTGATGGCCAAGAAAGAATTCTTGAAGACGTTATTGGTGTAAAAAGGTGAAAATAAAAGGTGATTTTATTAAAGCACGGAGGCAGGACCCGTGGGCAGGAAGAGCTGCACTGGGGTTGTGAGGGGTAACTGATTATATACCCTCAGGCTGGGAGGGGGTCAGGGATAGAGTATGTCTCTAAGGAATTTTGGAAGCAAGGTTTTCAGGACCTTGAAGGGCAGCTGTTGCTAGGGAAACACCATTTATTACTGTTTAATAAAACCACAGTCATGAGACCCTTAAGATGTATATTGATCGGTCATACACTTGCAGAATGATTGCCAGCATGTATCTTAGGGCAGTTGAGATAAAGGAAGTAGACCTACAGGATCCTTGAGGTTGGGATTAATGTTAAGCCAAGGTTCTCTTTTGACCCCAGCAAAGTGTCATCCTTGAGGCAGTGGAGCTCCTAGAGTGACATCACTCTGCTGGTCTCAAGGACTTGTCAGTGGGCTAAAGGCAGTAAGGGAATTTCATTTTTCATTTGCCTTAGTTTCCCACATTACCATGGCAAGCACTTATACCCCTTTCTTTTGCTCTTGGGTAGCCAGCCAGGAGTGTCTGAGGAATATCACACATATTCCACCCGGGATGGGGGTGTGAGCATGCCATCCTATATTTTGCCCTCAGCTTGCCCCAAGCTCCCTCATCATTGCTACTGCCTTTGGCACCAGGAATGAGCCTGACGGTCTATTTTCCAGAGTGGTGCAGTATCATTGAGGGGGAGTCCAACACTGCCTGCCATTTGCAGCTGAGTATCTTAGGGAAAGATTTTTTTCTCCCTGTTGATCACCCTAACTAAAATAGAGGCTAAAAATTACCTGTAAACAGTGTATATGTTCTCTTGTAAACAGTGTATATGTTCGGTGGGCAATCATATTAATTTACATTTTAGTAACTGGTTTTAGAGAAGGGTTTCTTCCCTCATTGGAACAGATTCAGAAATCTCTTGCACAGATTCTGTGAATAAAGCTCATGTAGTATTGAAGAAAAAAAGATCAACAGTATGCAGTTTATAACAGATACACTCATAAAATGTAAGTATACAAAGAGATTGATGTACAAGGATGGAGTAGTTTAAAACATATAAATATTAATCAGATAGTTTATATCATTATATTTTAATAAGTGTATAAAGGGATAAAAATTATGTTTAGATACATTCTTGTTTTCACTTAGAAAGTTACAATAGAGTATCCTATAATACCTGATTATGTCTACTTAAAATATATAAAGCAAAAATTTAGAGAACCACAACTTACAAAAGAAGTTCACAATTATGATAGGGGATATCATTACATCCCTCTACAGTGATAATAAGGTTTTACAAGTCATAAAGAAATAAATGTATCTAGGGGTGCCTGGGTGGTTCAGTCGGTTGAGCATTTGACTCTTGATTTTGGCTCAGGTCATGATCCCAGGGTTGTGGGATCAAGCCCCACATTGGGGCTTAAGGCTCCTTCTCCTCTCCCCCCACTTGCATTCGCTTTAACTATATATATATATATATATATATATATATATATATATGTATATGTATATATGTATGTATATCTATACATATATATGTATATCTATATATATGTATAGATATACATATACGTATATATGTATATATATACACATATACATATACGTATATATATACATATATATATACATATACATATATACGTATATATATACATATATATATACATATACATATATATGTGTGTGTGTGTGTATCTAAAATCAAGTCATCTGAATGACTCATGGATGCTGTAGTATTTTACCTCGTCAACTTCCTCCTTCTGATTTTTACCACCCCCTTCCTCTTTCTTCTTCTTTTCCTTCTTCTACTATTCCTTTGTCATAGGGCTTCCATGATTGTACCCTCTGCTTTTCTTCTTATCCTCTCATCTTTTTCTTCCTTTTATTCATTCCTTTTCTTATTACCAGTGTGGTATGGGTATTTCCCAATTTTTGACCTTAACTCTCTTTACTTGGTTTAATCTTCACAAATTTAACTATGACTGAAACACAGCTGGACTCCAAAATCTGTTATTTTTAAAATGTTTATTTTTGAGAGAGAGAAAGAGAATGAGCAAGAGAGCATGAGCAGGGGAGGGGCAAAGAGAGAGGGGGACAAGGATCCAAAGCAGGCTCTGTGCTGACAACAGAGAGCCCTATGTGGGCCTTGAACTCATGAACTGTGAGATGATGACCTGAGCTGAAATTGGATGCTTAACCAACTGAGCCACCCAGGTGCCCACAAAATCTTTCTCTCTAAATCGAACCTCAGTTCTGAGCTCTAGGGAACCAAAAATATAAATATCCTGATAGTATTTGAGTACTATTCATTTATTGAAACATTTATTGACTACCAATTAAGTTATAGGTACTGTATAAGTCAGAGTTTCAGTAGACAGAGATTCCAGCCAATATGTTCAATCAAATCATACTGGTTCTTAGTTATTGTTTTTGTTGACATGTCACAGTAAACTATAAATCATGTAGGGAGTTACTTCTGGGGTACATAAGAAATCAGGAAGACTTAAAAAGTTATACATCATCTGAGTTGTGAAAGTATGATATTAATAAGAAAAAAGAAAACATTGTGAAAGTGAATGAAGGAAATAGAAAAAATACTGGATGAGCAAACTTGAATGCTTATAAAACGTGTGATAATCTTCTGTATGATTTACTGCACAATAAGGTTATTAATTAAAGCAAAAGTATGATGTCAAACTTTTTTGATTGTCAAATCTTAAAAAACCTGATGAGCCCAGTAGTTTCAGTCTGTCCCCTCTTAATACACTCTTGTTTCTTTGTTCAGGAAACTGACCTGTAAGGAGCACATCACTTGAGTTTCCTTTTCCTCCATCATCTGGTTGGATTAAGGAGTATATCAGAGTGTAAGGAGAGAGTGATTTCAGGGAAATTATTCTGGTTGCCTTCCTGTGGACTGGTCTCTGGATCATCTCATCCCTTGAATAAAAGTCCAAAAATATTTCCAAGACAACTTTCTATCTTTTAAGGCTTTCCTGTTACTACTCTCTCTATCCTTATCCATTTGGGATGCAGAAGTTGTAACAGTCCTGGGATACTGCACTATCCCTTTTTTTACACTGCTCTATGCCTATTACTTGTAAATAATTTCCTTCATTCTAATTTTTGGGTGCCGTCTGTTTTGTGGTGCCCCTTGAGGGAGACAATAAATGGTACTAGAAGTGAATCTAAGACCCAGTCTCAAAATATGTGTTGCAATTGAATTATTCACATATTCATGGAATGGAAGGAAAATTTCATTGTTGAGAAGTGTTACCTGTATAATCATTGGTATTTTGTGACATCACAGGTACACAAATCACCTTCAATATCTTACATAGATGGTAGGTACAGTTTTTGGTTCTAAGTCAGAATATAACATTAATAGCACACCATGCTTCTTAATTTATATGATGGACTTGCTGTGTTCCCTGTGTTTAGAGATCTATATTTTTCATCTATATGAAGGACAAGAATAGATAACGCTGCGAGGTAAGGAATGGAATTTCATCATATTTCTGTTTTTCCCTCGAGATACACTTTCAGTCTTGCTCCAGGTGGCGACATGTATGGAGTACCTTGGTGGGTGTCCTTCCCAATGCTTTTTAATGTGCATCAGTAAGGAGCATTGAGAAGAGATCACAACAGTATAAGAGAGTGGCATATAGACATTGATTTCCCGGACTCGCTCCTTGCAGGATTGGTCAGTGGTTGAGCTATGTCCTTTGTCTGAAGTTCCTACCCTCTCTGAAGGGGACCTATGAGACTTCCTTCCTTACTCTAGTATGCACTCCCACTCCTCATCACTTATGAACCAGTAATGGTCACAGATCTAGGATGCTACACAATCCCACGTCTTTTCCCTACAACCTGCCCACACCACCTAACGTTAATTCTTTTATTGAATCATCCTTTATTTATCATCATTTGACTGCCCATCTGTTTCTGGAGCACTGATTCTTCTGATAATATTTGTAGAGATGTGGGGAAAGGAAGTTTTTCACATCTGTGGTGAAAATTGTGTTGATAAAATTACTTGTGAGAACAGTTGGGTACTAGCCATAAAGTTGGAATGCATATATCCTATAACACAGCAATACTGTTTCAAGAAGAAATTTTTAAGCGCGTGCAGAGGGATTCATGTGTACTCATGGCTCCTTGCCATAATGTTTATTATGGTGATGGTGTATAAACAATCCATCTTTACCCCAATGAGTGGTTGAAAAAATGAATGATTTCGTTATGATACAGAATACCAGGCAGCAGTTAAAATGAGTAATGTATACCTATTCATATAAGAGCATGGACAAAGCTCAAAAATACTGTGAAATTAAAAAGATGGAAATGAGTTTGTACAATATGTTTTAAAACCCATAAATAAAACTATTTATTGTTAATGTATACATACAAATATAGTAAAAATTAGAAAACATAGTGGATGTATTAGTTATGTATTCCTGTGTACCAAATTGCACTGAAGCTTCAGTACCCAAAATAGCAAATATTTATTATCCTACAGTTTCTGTGGTTCAGGAATCCACGTACAACTCAGTTGTTGCCTCTATTTCAAGGTTTTTCTTGAGGTTGTAGTCAAGCTGTCAGCAGGGATTGCACTCATCTCAAGACTCTACTGGGGCTAAGAGATGCACTTCTAAGCTGCCTCATGTGGGGGTTGCCAAATGTTATTTTCTCACAGGCTCTTCATGTCTTGGGGACTCCATTCCTTACCATGATAGGGGGGCCCTTCCTTCGAGGTGCTAATATTATGGCAGCTGGATTCTCAAGGGAAGGTAAGCAAAGAATGAGAGTGAGGGCTCAGGATCGAAGCCACAACCATTTTGTAACCTGACCTCAGAGGTGACTTCTCATCACTTTGGCCATATTCTATTTGTTAGAAGCATGTCTCTATTTCATAATGATGGGGAAAGATTACCATCGGGCATGAATACCAGGAAGTAGGACTCATTGGGACCATCTTAGAGGCTGCCTCCCACAAATGTATATGACACACAGTGAAAACACCGGGTAATGCTTATTTCTGGAGAGAGAAAGTTGAAAGTGTTACTATGGGGTATGTGCATTAGTTGCAAGTGTAAGATTTTCCTTTAATAGCAGGGTATTTTCTTGTTTGACATAGACATTTGGGGAGAGAACATTGTAGGCAGAATATTGAGAATAAAGGCAAGAAAGAATGGAGCAGCCTTTAAAGTTTTTTTTAACGTTTATTCATTTTTGAGAGACAGAGCATGAGTGGGGGAGGGGCAGAGAGAGAGGAACAGCCTTTTGAGTAATGGGAAAGGCATGTCATTTATTATGTCTGAAGCCATATTTTTATACCTTCATTTTTAAGTAGTGCTTAATGCAATGTCTTGATCACAATAAATTGTTTTTTTGTATATACATTTTTTTAAATTTTTATTTATTTTTGAGAGAGACAGCATGAGCAGGGGAGGGGCAGAGAGAGAGGGAGACAGAGGATGCAAAGCAGGTTCTGTGCTGACAGTGGACAGCCAGATGTGTGGCTCCAACTCCGGAGCTGCAACTCCCGAGCTGCGAGATCAGGACCTGAGTTGAAGTCGGATGTCCAACCAACTGAGCCACCCAGGCCCCCCTGACCACAACAAATTCTTAGTGTCCATTTTTCAATTTTGATTGAAAATAGAATAATTCATTCCTAAAAGAAAGACTTTGATATTTGTGTAGGCTGATAACAAGTATTTAGGGCTACACCACTGTTGCTTTGCTATAGATTTGACAGAAATTTTGTTCGGTTCCTTGAATTTCCACCCATTATTTGCTGAAATATACCCTATTAATGAGTTACATGAAGATCGCATAATCTTTTGTGTTAATAGTACTTGTGGCTGTTTTCTCTCCCAAATAGCTTAGATGACTGTAAATTAAAAAAAAATAGACTTTTGTTTCTTTTTATCAGCTTGTCCTGAATTAATTTCAGTTTCTGGTCAGCAGGCCCATTTTGATGATTGTGCCAGCATGTTTATCCTTCAAGTCTTGCAATCTAATCCCAGTTTTGGGTAAAGTATTTTTTTAATTTTCCAAGTGTGATTTTTTTTGAAATTCATTTGTGTCGTTGTTTAAAATATTAGGTGAAGTGACCAATTTTCCATGGAACACCATTTGTACCTGACAGACCTACAAAATATGATTAATCACATTTAGGTGTTTAAAGATTTTTTTTTTAATTAATCAAGCCAGCTTGCCACTTCATAGAAGACAACAGAGAGTTACCAATGTTAAATTTTGTGATTTGGGGTAAAAATTAATATCTTGGAAAATTTGTGACTGTTACCCAGTAATTAATAGCTTTTCTTATGAGATTGGTGGTCATATTAATACATACTATTTTGGGATATTATATAATGAAAGGTGTTAGCATTTGGAAAATCTGACCAGTAGTTTTCAGATGACCAATGTTTGATGTTACAAAATTGAGCATGGAGTAAAAGGTGCATTCAGAGGGCAAGATAAACCAATGAATTTGAATGTAGCCAACCAAAAAATATATTGTTACAATTTTACTTTCCACGTTTCAATTAACCTTGAAATGATAGTTGTTCAATTTTGGTGTAGTATCAAATGAGAATATCTACGTGTATCTGAAAATGGTTTTAAAATACCTAGTTTCCAATTACATGTCGATGTTTGGCTCAATTTTCATCATATACTTCAACCAATACGATGTATAGCAACAGACTGAATGCAGAGGCAGATAGGAAAACTTAACTCTCTTCTATTAAACCAGATCTTTAAAAAAATTTTTTTTAATGTTTATTTTTGAGAGAAACAGAGCGTGAGTGAGGGAGGGGCTGAGAGAGAGGGAGACAGAATCTGAAGCAGGCTCCAGGCTCTGAGCTGTCAGCATAGAGCCCAACTCATGAACTGTGAGATCATGACTTGAGCTGAAGTCACTTAACCCACTGAGCCACCCAGGTGCCCCCTGTTCAACCAGATCTTAAAAAGATGAAAAACTGCAAAACGATGCTACTTTTATCAAGATTTTTTAAAGTATACCTTTTAAAAATTATATTAACATGTAAAGTTTTATTATTATTTTTTAAATATTTTATTTGTTTTTGAGAGAGATACAGAATGTGAGCAGGGGAGGAACAAACAGAGAGGGAGACCCAGAATCTGAAGCAGGCTCCAGGCTCTGAGCTGTCAGCACAGAGCCCAACACAGGGCTTGAACTCACGAACCACGAGATCATGACCTGAGCCGAAGTCGGCCGCTTAACCAACTGAGCCACCCAGACATTCCTAAAGGTTTCATATTATTACAATAATAGCTAATTTACAATTTTTGTCAGTTTTAACTTGAAATATAAAAAATATAAAGAGATATGCTCAAACTTTGCCTACATCCTTATTAGGAAAATCTCTTTAAGGTTCTCAACAAATAAACAGTGAGTGTTAAGGCTTCCTAAAGACCAAATAGTTAGAAAATCATTGTTCTAAGAGAAATGTGTCAGAATGTGAAGTCCAAGGACTTCTGGGTTTTTTTTTTTTAAGAGTAGTAATATTTATAGCATGTCCATGTTTTATACACATTTTGTTATGTAAATTAATCTATTCATATATTCTACATAAGCTTTTCCCAGTTTCTTTCACCAAAAGATATGAAATTATTTCAATATATCATGTATTTATAAGTATGTTAAATATTGATCAAAATGACTGTGGAAGATACCTATGCATCAAAGAACATTAGGGTTGGAAGAGGCCTTAGAAATCATGTAGTTCAGGAATTGATAAATATTGTATGTGAACCTGCATTTAAATTACTTAGGGAGCCTGGGTTTTAGAGATTGTTGAATGTTACTCTTGGTATTTTGATTCAGTGAGTTGTGATTGGGGCCAGAAATCTGTATTTTATGAAAGCTACTCCAAATTATCACGATGCATAGCTAGGTTGGAAATTAATAGTTTGGTCCAACTCTGGTATTTTTTTTGGCAGAGTTTGAAAATCTATGGCCAGGGGGCCAGATCCTGTCCCCCATCTGTTTTTGTAAATAAAATTTCATTGAGACTCAGCTGTAACCATTTGTTAATGTATTGACTATCAATGATTCTGGGCCTTAGCAGCTGAATTGAGTCATTAAAATAGAGATCTGTGGCTCAGAAAGCATAAAATATTTAGTGTCTAGCCTTTTGCAGAAAAGGTGTGCTGACCTCCATGCTAGAAGAAAATCAGTAAACTTAAAGGTTATAAATTTTTTAATGTAGTTTGTATTAGAATTCAAATTAGAAATTAGGTCTCTTACCGCGAGGTTCAGTGTGCTCTCTTATGCCTCATGGTTTCTTCAACACAGAAACTATGCTAGAAATAATTATTTGTATAGATGCTAAATTTAGGAACAAAGTCTGTTAAGTGACCAACTGCTATAGTGCATTCAAATTGTAATTTGATTTGGACTTGTTGTTAAGTTCAAAAGCAACATTCTCTGTAACAAACTTGTTAAAGTGAAATAAATGGGCCAAAATATCTTTTGCTTCCAACCTTATTCCCAGTGGTCCATGACTAAAGTTTCTTTTCAAGTGCTGATTTAAAGAACAGTGGTTATGTAATATTAATTGCTGCCATTTATTTTCTGCTCTTTTATGGCAAGCACTAAAATCTTTGTATACATAATCACAATCGTTTCCAAATTTCTTGAATTCCTTCTCTATCCTGGTGGCGTCATTATTAGCTGTGCATTTATCTGTTGTATGTGATGGGCTTCCCAAGATTTAATTTGAATAAAAGTTTCTGAGGCTTTTTAGAAATACTTGCAAATCACTCCATATCTTATTTACTTCTCATAACTTCCCCATGAAGTTAGTATAATGTTCATTTTAGAGTTGATGAAATTGTGAGCTGTGAGTTTCAAGCAATGGACAGAACTTAAACTTATTTTGGTAGGCTCCAAAGGATATGTTCATTCATCACATCCCCTGTCAAATTGAGGGAATGCAGTTTTTTTTTTTTATGTAATCTCTACACCCAGTGTGGGGCTCGAACTCAGAACTCCAAGATCAAAAGTCACACGCTTTACTGACTGAGCCAGCCACTTACCCCAAGGGAATGCAGTTTATAGATATCTTACTTATTTCACTTAACATAATACCCTCGATATCCACCCATTTTGACTCAGATGGCACAATGTTATTCTTTTTTATGGATGCATAATATTCCTGTGTGTGTGTGTGTGTGTGTGTGTGTGTGTGTGTGTAGTATATTGGTGAAGGGAAGTGGGAAGAGGGAGATACAGGCTTCCAGGCTTGGAATGAATAAGTCATGTGAATAAAAGGCACAAGATAAGGAATACAGTGAATGATATGTTAAAGTGATGTAATGTGACAGATGGTAGCTACACTTGTGAACAGAATGTAATGCATAAAATTGTCAAATCACTAAGTTGTACACCTGAAACTAATGTAACATTGTGTGTCACTCTACGCAAACAAAAAAGGAAGAAACTCTTAGAAAATGCTACAGAATAAATTTACCTCCAAAAGGTGCTATGAGAAACAACCCACACACAGGGGTGCCTGGGTGGCTCAGTTGGTTAAGTGTCCGAATTTTGGGTTTTGGCTCAGGTTATGATCTCATGGTTCATGCATTCGAGCCCCACATCAGGCTCTGCACTGACAGTGGGGAGCCTGCTTGGGATTCTCTCTCTCCCTCTTTCTCTGCCCCTCCCCTGCTCATGCTGTCTCTCAAAATAAACAAACAAACATTAAAAAATTAATTTAAAAAAGTTTAAAAAAAAGAAGCCACACATAAAGACTACATATTGTATGTCTATTTATATGAAATTACAGAACAGGAAATTTATAGAAACAGAAAGCAAATCAGTAGTTGCCTAGTACTGGGATGAAACAGAAACTGCAAATAGGCACAAAGGAACTTTTTGAAGTTATGTAAATATTCTGAAACTGAATTGTAGTGATTATTGCGCCAAGTATACATTTACTAGAATCATTGAATTGTAAATTTATGATGGGTGCATTTTATAGTATGTAAATATACCTCAATAAAACTTCTATTTTTTAAAAAAAGTTTTATTTATTTTGAGAGAGGGAGAGAAAGAGAGTGAGTGAGTGAGCAGGGAAGGGGTAGAGAGAATGGGGGAGAAAGAATCCCAAGCAGGCTCTATGCTGCACAGAGCTGACATGGGCTAGATCTCATGAACTGAGAGATCATGACCTGAGCTGAAATCAAGAATTGGATGCTTAACTGACTGAGCCCCCCAGTTGCCCCACCTCCATAAAACTGTTTTAAATTAGAAGTGGGTTGTTTTAGATCAGAGAACATAATTGAAGGAAGATACTGATATTCTCTAGAATGAGATGAGAACAGAAGAAAAGCTTTTATCAAATCTCTTTTTCTGAATGAATCTGAGGTGATTTTAATTCATTTTTTCCCGTTGGTCACCATACATTTGTTTCTTCAATTGTGACAAAGAAGATTAGGTTTTTAGGCCCTGCCTGCCTACAAAAAAGGCAATTTCTGTATCATTGTGCAGAATTTGGTATATTTTCTTTACAAATCACAATTGAGCTGGGATGCCTGGGTGGCTTAGTCGGTTGAGTGTCCGACTTCAGCTCAGGTCATGATCTTACAGCTCGTGGCTTAGAGCCCTGTGTCGGGCTCTGTGCTGACAGCTCGGAGCCTGGAGCCTGCTTCGGATTCCGTGTCTCCCTCTTTCTCTGCCCCTCCCCCACTTGCACTCTGTGTGTGTCTGTCTCAAAAATAAACATTAAAAAATTAAAACAAACAAATAATAATTGAGCTTTACCACATTTCTTGAAGCCAACCTTCTGCTTGGGGGTTTGGCCAGATTACTGTCAGTTGAAGTTTTTTGGTGTCAGGAGTTTCTGCCTGCTTAAAGGCCACATTTTAATCCTTTTCTTTTTGCTTTGCCTTGGAAAGATATGGATAACAGCTTTCATCCAGGTCATCTCGCTCAATTCAGTAGTGAATGTTGACTCATGTTTCTCTTCTGTAGCGATTCTGGTATTCTTTGTTACAATGGAAATCAAGCAAAAAGTGTATAACTTACTGAAAATTCAGTCTCCTACCTGGAAAAGAATACCTTAATATTTAAAATATGGGAATCATTGACCATAGTGTAAGTTTGTGTAACCAAATGCAATGTGGATGAACTTTGGAGTTTAGGAAAGATGGATCAGAATGCTATTTTTACCATTGATTAATCATGTGATTTTGATTTAGCTACTTTACCACTTTCTCTCAGTTTTTTAATATGTAAAGTGAGGAAAATAATCATGTCTACATCATATTGTCTCTCTCTCTCTCTTAGATATAAGTGTGGTACATATAGTTACATTATGTGATAAATAATATATTTGTAAGTAATATCTATATCCAATGTGGGGCTCGAACTCATGACCCTGAGATCAAGAGTCATATTCTCTATGGACTGAGCCAGCCAGGTGCCCCTGAAATAAATATTATTATACTCCTTTTATATTTATGAAATGTGACTATATATGTTGAGATATATATCTATATTGAGATGTATAACACATGTGTAGCCATATACAAATAATCCTCAATAAATACTACTTCTCTTGTTTAGTGAATAAAAACATCTGATGTTTTAAAAGAACCTTCCTTCAGGGGCCCCTGGGGGACTCAGTTGGTTAAAGTGCCCAACTCTTGATTTCAGCTCAGGTGATGGTCTCATGGTTCCGATATGGAGCCCCACGTTGGGCTCCGTGCCAACAGCGTGGATCCTGTTTGGGATTCTGTCTCCCTCTCTCTCTGCCTCTCTCCTGCTTGCCCTCTATTTCTCTCTCTCTCAAAATAAATAAACATTAAAGAAAAAGTTTAAGAAAAGAACCTTCCTTCAACAAGTAGCATGTTATTCACAGACATCAATTATTCCTTATAAATTAAAACCTAAAATGATTATAACATTGTCAAAGGGTGTTCCTGTTTCTTCATTCAAGTCATAATAATACAGTTGTGGAGTCTAGTGTTTAGTCAGTGATTTAGAGAATGCTTATTAATTATTTTGATAGAAGCAAAAAAGTAGTAATTTCATCTGTTGAATTTTTCTCTGTAGTTACATATTTCAGGTGAATTTTTCTCTGCATATCAATATCTATTTTCTCAAGTGTTTTTATCAACCTACCTCACCTTACGTGCTTTGTAAAGCCACTGAAAGTAGTGAGAAAATTTATCAAGTTATTTTATATTGGAAATAGTATGTTTAGTTTGTAAATAGAAATATTGCTGGTTTTGATAGTAGATGCAATCATCTCAAAGTCTGATTGGTGCACATTTTCATACTTTCTTCCTAACATTTTTAGTTTACCATCTTTTTATACACTTTTCTACCCAAAAATTTAAAAAAAAACAATGTATAGAAATGGTTTCCGCAGTGACTCTTGCTGCTAACAAACATTTGGGTTTTTATAATTTGGCTTTGTTGTAGAAACACTTTACATTTGTCAATGATACTTAAAAAGAAAATGCTGTCATTTTGAATATGATTTTAGGAAGCCACTCTGCTGTAATCATATTCACCAGTTTCCTCAGAAAGGAAATGAATGAAAGACAAAAGGAAAGAAAAAAGAAAGAAAGGGAAAAAGGAAAGAAAGAAAGACAGACAGACTCTGGATGAATAGAAACAGCTGCCCTATTGTACAAAAGCTGAAAAAAATGCTTTATAAAAAAATTGACTTGGCATGTTATACCCCTAGTATTAGGATACATAATGTTTGATTTTCTTTCTTTGTGCATCTTTTGTTCACTTGAAATAGCGCATTTGCATGTGAATGGAAGAAAGCAAAATTATATCCCAAGGTTCATGAAAAGAAATTATTGATTGGCTCTTTAATTGAGCAAACACCATCTGAACCACTTTCTTCATTTATTTTCAGCCTCAACATTAACTGAAACACTTCAGTGAAAATAGTGTTTGTTGTCTAAAGTTTTCAGTTAGCCAAAATGCTACATTATGGTCTATAAAGAATGAGGGTGTCATAACACTTCATTCTGTAGTTGTGGTTGTTCCTGTTTATAGGATTTACTCTTTAAAAAACTGATGTGGCGGGGCGCCTGGGTGGCGCAGTCGGTCAAGCGTCCGACTTCAGCCAGGTCACGATCTTGCGGTCCGCGAGTTCGAGCCCCGCGTCGGGCTCTGGGCTGATGGCTCAGAGCCTGGAGCCTGTTTCCGATTCTGTGTCTCCCTCTCTCTCTGCCCCTCCCCCGTTCATGCTCTGTCTCTCTCTGTCCCAAAAATAAATAAACGTTGAAAAAAAAAATTAAAAAAAAAAACTGATGTGGCAAGGCCGAGGTTTTGTTTAGTACTGGTGCGCCTTTCCCCATGATGCCAGTGTACTCAGGAAGTGCTAGTACTTTTCATTTTGGTCCTTATTTACTCATGTTCTTCTAATTCAGAAGAACATGACTCTTCTCTTCTCTCACTCCTAACCTCTATAGATAAGAGAGAAGGTACTATTCATGTATGCTTTTCCTTTAGTGCACAATCTCAAGGAGTTCTATTGGCTAGGCAGTTTACATAAAGAAAAATACTGGATCGTCTAGGGACCGTAAAGAAAAGGAAAGTCCAAGCCCCATCTAATGGGGACAGCAGATGACTGCCCCATAGGAATATTGACCCTTATATTGACTGATCGAGCTATCTTCCAGCTTCGCATGAAGAACCAGACATAATTGATTGTTTTTAAATAATATGAAATCTCCTAGGTGTTCAACAATGGAAGTAATTTTTTTTAAACACTTCTTGATTATACTGTATGAATCACCTAAAACTCATCTATAGGTTTCATGTAACTTGAAAAGCCACCAGGTTGTACCCTCTTTTGGGGGAGTTTGCTTTGTGCTCTGGTTGATAATGGCTTAATAATAAAATTTGTCATTCCAATTTCTAATTCATGTCTGTATTACTTCTTCCTCTCTCCATTCATTTATACATTCCTAGAATATTTACTATGGAGATATGACTTAGTAGACTGGATATCCTTCTAGGCATTGGAAATTTTAGCCTAATCAGTCCCTTTCCTCAAGGATGTAAGAGATTATATGAGAGGCTGAATATAAGCAATCATGATGCAGAATGATGAATGTGATGAGAGAGGTTGGCATAGTATATAATGGTGACATAGAAGAAAGATACTTAACATTTGTTGTTAATACAGCCTCTTAAATGAGTAAAATGACTACATCTCCCTCTAGCAGTTCTCTGAGAAGAAATGGTTATGGCAGTATGTTCAAGAAACCCGATATCCTGGTGGGGGAGAGATTTGTGGCAAGATGGGCCTTTCAATTCCTCCTAAATAGAGCATCTTTGTCATTTGGCAATTGAAAAAGATGATGCTTTCATTTTACCCTTTGACACCTATTGAGTGTTATTTCCAAAGTGAAATGCTTAGAAGAGTCAATAGACTGTTCCCTTTTTATATTGCTTTGACTAGATGTCAGCAGTTCCAATCGTATCAGATCATTTATTACTCTGAGAAAATCCCTTGACAAACCTAGAGATTAATTTGTTGTTGGTGAGCTACTCAGGAGATATTTCTCCTTCTTCCCATAATAGAGAGAGATGCTCACAGTTCAGGCCAGGTTTGGTATTATGGCTTTGTATGAAATACAAGCATCTAAGAGAAGGGAATCAAAGTGAAATCTTGACCTGGTTTCAAATCAAAACCAAATCTCCATGCATTGTCAAAATCCTGGGCTTGCTTTATTGCAAGGGCAGTTCATGCAGAGAAAAGATAAGAGTGCCCAGTAAACAAGTAGCTTTTGGATAGCAGATAAAACTGCAAAATGAAAGCACTTGACTGACGGATGATAAATGTTATTTGTCTGCCTTGAGTTGATATTATATTTTATGGGATATGAAGTAATACCTGCCTTGTAGATTTACACAAGTGTGAACAGGCAAATTTCCTGAAAATGGCTTTTTTGCAATGAGTTTATAGAACTTTAAGGGAAAATTAGTATTAGCTGCTGACTTATTTTCAAAAAACACTCCAGAAGATTCTTACAGCAATATTTATTCGAGGTTAAAAATCAGATAAATATTTCCTTCACATACCAGTAGGGGTTATAGTATTTGCAGAAGGCACAAATTCTCATGATGTTATTTGAATAAATACTCTTGCCATACAGAAAATCCCCTGTAGACAGGTTACATTAAATTAATTTCTAAGGTTCAGGCACCCGAACGGGAATTTTTTTTTTCAAGTGTGTTATAGGTATTTCACTTTCCCACTCTCACCTGCCAAATCAGCCATTTTAAACATACTGGAGAATTCACTGTTTCTCCTCTGTGACCTTCGTGACTAGCCTGAAGGACTGTGGGTGTCTCCATATTCGGAGTATTGGATCCTGGAGCATTATACTTTGTGTTCAGTGTCCTTGCCACTTGCTAGTTGTGTGGCCTTGGACTAATTGTTGAACTTTCTTGTACCTCAGTGTACTCATTTTAAAGATAGGAATAATAATCCTGACTCATTAGGTTGTTAGAAGGACTGAGGTACTGATGCCTTGAACATGGTAAATGTGCAATTAATATTAATCACCAATTTTTCCTTTCTAAGGCTCCAGTGTTGCCAGCATTTCAGAACCAGAGAGAACAGGGATGAAAATAGTCATGGAGGGAAGGGTTCCAACTGATGATCTTCAAGTTAGGCAGTAAAGATGGGCACCTGCTCTTCTTTTCCAAGAGATGATTTCTTGTTCAAGGACCTTTCGCCTTCCTGGTAAGCTTTGAATTAAGTACTTTTTCTTTGTGTACAAATTTAAGGGGCTATAGGTTTCAGCAACTTCCAAACCTGATTAGGGGGATATTTCACCAGAAACTCCTTGTTTCTAATTTTCTTTATATACTTTAATCTGAGGATTTGCCTGTGCAGGGGTGAAGGATTTTTTATTGTCAGTTCAGGCTCTACTGAGCTAGAAATCCTTATGCAGAGAAAGCTCCTACTGAGTCCAAAGGGAACTTTTCCTAAGAAAGACCTGTAGGACTTGGCCTACTGTGTATAGATATTCTTTATTCAAGAGAGTTTTGAAGATATGTAGGTTTGAAGTTAGCATATATTCCCTCCAGCCTTGCCCCAAGGGATTTCTTAAACAACATACCTACAGACATCTGCCTTTTCTAAGGGACAAATCACTCATTTGGTCTAGTTCAACAGCTTAGAATTTCAAAAATATAAGAAGCCCTTCTTTGTGAAGAGAGAATGATGTAGTGCATTTGAAAGTCCATTATTTTTACTCTACTAGAGTTAAAATATTGATATAATCAAAAGGAAAGTCCTACAATTATTAAAATGTGAATTCAGAAATCATTACTATGAGAAGGGAATTATCATAATTTCCTCTGGTTTTTGGTAAATAAGTAAATCAAACCTATTTCTCACTCCCTGGAAAATATCATGAAATATTATTTGGATAAAATTAACAGAATTCCTAATCAGTCAAACAAGCCGTGAGCATATATTTATTCCTGCATCGGTACTCTGCGAAGTATATGTCTAGGATGTATAGAAAATATGGTTCTTTCTCTCAAAGTATTTATAGAATATTCTGAAAAACATGATATATATATATATATATATCAACTTTTTGATACTTAGATTATGTTTATATAGATTATGCAATAAATGGTACAGACTAAATAATATATTATTCTGAGCACTTTGCATCTTTACATTTTGGAGAATTTTCATAAGACCTGTGATTTATTTCACTTCATTTCTACCAAAGTTTCACATAATACTAACTCATTCACACTGTGGTTTAAGTGACTGATAGCTGGTTATTTGCAGACAACAAGGGGAAGAAGTTAAAATAGACTGCTAAGCATCGGAAAGGTAAGGGAGCTTAAGGGAAGGTGTTTTGTGAGATGGAGTAATACAAAAAGGATCAATAATGTGATGCTGAAGACAGCCATTTAAACTGAAATTTGCCTCTCCTGTCTTTCCTGAAGTCCATGAGAATACGTCCTTGAATAGCATCCGGCAGAAGTCTACAGGCGCTATGTCAAACCTCCATTTAGACTCTGACTTTTAAAGAAAATAATTATCTATTTTCTCTAGTATCTTTTGGGGACAGTAACTATGTCTTATTTATTGCTGTATTCTCAGCACCTGTGTGCTACCATATGATAAGCGCATATAATTAATATCATTCCATTGAGCTACTTTTCTCTCACTTTTCTATTCATCTTTTTCATCCTCTCTGTTTTGTTTCCTCTATTTGGCCCCTCAAATGATAGTTTCCCAACGTTCCCTCTGTAGACCCTTGCTTGCTCTTTCTACACACTTTCACTGTGTCCATTTATTCTTCAGTGACCCTCTCTTTCCCAATGACCAGGCGGTGGTTAAATTGCAGGCATGGCCTTTGAAATAAAACAAACCTGGGTTGAAATTCAGTTTTCCTACTTGCTAGCTGTCAGACCTAGGAATACTTGACTTTTGATCCTTAGATTATCCTTCTTTTAAACAAATTTAATGATAATACCTAACTCATAGCATTATCATTAGAATTTGGTCAGATAAGAAGTATAAAATAAATAGCATAGTGCTTGGGCCTTAATAAGTACTCTGTAAATGTTAGTTGATTTTACTTTTTTTTATAAAGCTTTACTGAGACACTATAATTTACTCCCATAAAATTCACCCATTTAGTATATACAATTTAGGGCTTTTTGGTAAATTCACGTACAACCATTACCGTATCTAATTTTAAAGCATTTTTATTCTCCTAGAAATAAACATGTTGCCATTGGCATTAACTCCCCATTTCCCCCACCTCCAGCTCTAGGAAATGATATTTCAGATTCTGCAATTCTAGACAGCTAGATAAATGGAATCATACAATATAGAATAATGCTGTTGAGGTTCATCCATGTTATAGCATGCATCAGCAATTCTTTTTACTATTGAGTAATATTCCGTTGTATCAACATATCACATGCTATTTGCCCATCATTATTTGATAAATGTTGTTTCTACTATGTGGCTAGTATTGATAATGTTCCTAGGAACATTTGTGTACAAGTTTTTGTTCAGACTTCTATGTTAATTTCTTTTGGGTGTATACACAGGAGTAGGTATATACCTACTCAGTCCTATGTAACTCCATGCTGAAAAATTTTGAGGAAATGGCAAACTGTTACCAAAAGCAACTGTAGCATTTTATATTCCTGCCAGCAATGTCTGAGGGTTCTAGTTGCTCTACATTCTCCCTAACACTTGTCGTGTGGTGTTGTATTTGTTTCTTTTTAAATGTTACCTCTCCTAGCAGGTGTGAAGTGGTTTCTCATTGTAGTTTTGATTTACATTACCTAAATGACTAATGATTTTGACTATTTTTTTATGTGTAGTTGCTCCAAATCTTGTGACATAATACAAAATATATATTTGGTATGTATCCCTGGTTTTTGACACAGGGCTTCCAAACCCCTTAGAATTTCCTGGGTGTTAGGAGGGTCTTTTGTCCAAATCTGGCAACTATTGGTGGGCTTTTGAGTAGCTTCAGCACAGGGACTAATTATCAGAAAGACCAAGCCATGATTAGAAGCTTGGAACATTCAGTACCACCCACATCCTACAGGAAGGAGAGGGAAGAGCTGTCTAGATTAATGTAGTGAATACCTGTTTATGCCTATGTCATGAAGCCTTCATAAAAATTCTGAAAGTATGTTGTTTAGAGAAATTTCAGGATTGGGAATGCATGCGTGTGTTTGGAGGATGATGCACCCCGAGCTCCTATACTCCAGACATTTCCAGACCTTGTCCTATGTACTTCTTCATCTTACTGTTTATCTATATTTTTATAATATCCTTTATAATGAACTGCTAAACATAAGTACATGTCTCTTGAGTTTTATGAGCCATTCTAACAAATAATTAAACCTGAGGCAGGGAGGTTACGGGAACCTTCAAGTTTCTGGTTGGGTGGGACAGAAATGTGAATATCCTGGGGACCATTACGTGCAGCTGGCATCTGAAGTGAGGGTAGTCCGGTGAAACAGAGCCATTAAACCTTTAGAGTCTGACACTAAGTACCTGGAGTAATGTTGAATTTCATTATAGGGCACCCTATTGGTGTCCAGGGAGTTGGAAAATCAGTTGGTATGGGGAAAAAACCTAAAATTTGGTATCAGAAGTGTTTAGACTAGAGAAAGGTTTTCCTTTAAATCTAATTTCCCATTGATCTGTTGAGGTATTTGTCTTTTTAGTATCGAGTTATTATTGTTCTTTATATATTCTTGATATAACTCTGTTATGACACATATAAGATTTGCAAAAATTCTCATCCTTTCTGTGAATTATCTTTTCACTTTATGGTAGTTCTTTAAGCAGAAGTGATTTTAGTTTTCATGTAGTCCAATTTATCCTCTTTTTTTTTGTCATTTGTGCTTTTGAAGCCATATCTATGAAATGATTGCTTAATCTACAATCATGGGTATTTAGTCCTTGATTTCCTTCAAAGAATTTTATAGTTTTAGATTTTACACATAGGTCTGTGATGTATTTTGAGTTACTTTTTGAATGTGGTGTGATGTAGGGGTCCACCTTCATGCTTTTGCAAGTGTATATTCATTTGTTCTAGAATCATTTGTTCAAAAGGTTATTATCTTTCAATGAGTCATCAAGGCATTCTTGTCAAAAATCAATATATCATAGGGTGTCTGGGTGGCTCGGTCAGATAAGCGTCTGACTTTGGCTTTATCATGATCTCACAGTTCATGAGTTCAAGCCCCCCATAGGACTTTCTGCTGTCAGTGCAGAGCCTGCTTCAGATCCTCTGTCACCCGCCCTCTCTGCCCTTCCCACATGCTCTGTCTCTCTCTCTAAAATAAATAAACATAAAAAATTAATGTATTATAAATATACAGGCTTTATCTCTGTATTTCATTTTCATTCCTTTGGTCTATATGTCTTTCTATTGGCAAGTACCAAACTCTTCTCGATTGCTATAGCTTTGTACTAAGTTTTGATTTAGAGAAATATGTCTCTTCCAAGATCATTCTTTTTTAAAATTCTCTTGGATATTCTGGGTCTCTTGTATTTTCATATGAAATTTTGGATAATCTTTCTGTTTCTTCTAAAAGGCTAGATGCTATTTTGATAGAGGTTATGTTGAATCTGTACATCAGTTTATGTAGTATAGCAATTTTAGCAAGGTCTTAAGTCTTCCACTTCGTGATCACAGATGTCTTCCCATTTGTGTAGTACTTACTTAATTTCTCTCAGTGATGTTTTGAAGTTTTGAATATATAAACCTTCTACTTCTTTTGACAAATATACATCTAAGTATTTTTTATGCTACTATAAATGAAATTTACATAATTGTATAATTTCTTTTTTGATTTTTCATTGCTAATACATAGAAACAGTTAATTTGTATACGTCAATTTTGTAGTCTGCATCCTTAGTGAACTCATTTATTCTGATAGTTATTTTAGTGGCTTCCTTATGATTTTCTACATATAAGATTGTATCATGTGCAAAGAGGGAGTTTTATTTCTTTTCCAATTAGATGTCTTTATTTTTTTCTTGCCTAGTTGCCTTAGCCAGAGTTTACAGTGTAATATTACATAGAAGAGACGAAGGCAGGGGGTGCCTGGGTGCCTTAGTCCATTAAGCATCTGACTTTGGTTCAGGTCATGATCTCAGGGTTTGTGAGTTGGAGCCTTGCATTGAGTGAGCTCAAGCCCTGCTTCAGGCTCCGTGCTGACAGTGTGGAGCCTGTGTGGGATTCTCTGTCCCTTTCTCTCTGCTCCTTGTGGAGTTCTCTCTTTCTCCCTCTCTCTCTGCCCCTCTCTCACTTGCACACTCTTGAGAGAAAGAAAGAAAGAAAGAAAGAAAGAAAGAAAGAAAGAAAGAAAGAAAGAAAGAAAGAAAATAGAAGTGGTGAAGGCAGATATATTTGTCTTCTTCCTGAATTTAAGGGAATGATTTCTGTGTTATGTCATGATTAGAGGTTGGTTTTTGTAGATGCCCTCTATCAGGCTGATAAGTTCAATTCTGTTGCTAATTTTTTAGTGTTTTTATCATGTAAGAGTACCAGATCTTCTCAAATGCTTCTTCTTTTCCTCATTGATATGATGATGTGGGTTTTGCCCTTAATTCTGTTGTATGTTGTATTACTTTGACTTTTTATTGTTGAACCAGTCTTGCAATCCTGTAATAAATCCCACTTGTTCATGAAGTATAATCCCTTTTATAAGTTGCTGGATTGGTTTGATAATATATTGTTGAAAATCTTGTGTCAATATTTATAAGTATTATTATTGTGTAATTTTTTTCTAATATGTTTGTCTGGTTTTGGTATAAGGGCAACATTAACCTTGTAGAGTGTGTTGGGAATGTTCCCTTCTCTTCTTGTTTTTTAGAAGAACTTATGAAGGATTAGTATTAGTTCTTCTTTAAATGTTTGGAGGAATTTACCAGTGAAGCCTTCTGGTCCTGAACTTTTCTTTAGTATGGAATTTTTACAAAATTACTGATTCAATAGCTTTGCTGTTTATTGGTTCTTTCAGGTTTGCACTTTCATTTTGAATCATTTTCACTAGTTTGTGTCTTTCCAGGAACTTGTGCATTTCCTTTATTTATTTCCTTTACTTTTGGGAAGTAGTTACTCATAATATTTCCTTATAATACTTTTTATTAAAATTTTTTAATGTTTATTTTTGAGAGAGAGAGAGAGAGAGAGAGAGAGAGAGAATGAGCAGGGGAAGGAAGAGAGAAAGAGGGAGACACAGAATCCGAAGCAGCTCCAGGCTCTGAGATGTCAGCACAGAGCCCAACGCAGGGCTCTAACCCACAGACTGTGAGATCATGACCTGAGCCAAAGTCAGACGCTCAACCGACTGAGCCACCCAAGCACCCAATACTTTTTATTTTAATAAGATTTCTCTTCTGTCTTTTTTTCATTTTAATTCAGCCAACTGCTTGTCAATTTTGTTGATTTTTTTCAACAAATCAACCAACCATTGGTTACATTGATTGTTCGGTGTTGTTTTTATTCAGTATTGTATACATTTCCTTTCTAATCTTTATTAATTTCTTTCTTTTGTATGTTTTAGGTTTAATTTGCTCTTATTAATATCCTACCCTATGGTAGAAGATTATATTATTGGTTTGAGCCATCAGTGTGACATAGGTGGCTAACATCTGATTAGTAGAGCCAGTGGTAAACATCTGTTTTCAATCCTGCATGCAGTGGTGTCACATTCATACCTTTAAATTCATGTATTTTGGGTATTTCTACCACAGAAATGAGCAAAGGATACAAAGAAAGGGTTTATTTGTAGATAGCTATTTTACACGTACACCACTGCTCATGGCCAACTTGCTTGAATCTGCCTAATTATACTAACATCTTTATTAGATGACATTAGGACTAGTCTTCCAGGATGTGTTGCAATTTTGGAATTTTTTCCAGTACTTCATTTCATTAATATTCATACTTACCTTTTTTTTTTTAGACAATTATGGAGTTCTTACATTCCTCAAGTCACAGTCAAGTTGTTATGTTCAACTTACGGGTCAGAATATTTACTTACTTTAGCCCTATATTCTCATCTTCATTTTCTTTCACTGGTATCTGCAATGTTTGTGGTTTTGAGATTTTAGTATGATAAGCCTTTTGAAAATGGAAGTGAATGTTCATAGTATCTTTGGATAAGGGCATTGCCTGATTTAGCTGTACCTGTAATTATTTTCTCCTGCTGTTTGATTATTTTTTGCAGGTGCAAATAAACAGCAACAATCTTCTGGAAAGCATAAAGCAAATACTTACATCTGACACCTGGCTGTGAATTATAATCATTTGGAAAATCAGCCTCTGTTCATGTGCCCTATTCCTATTTAAGTTGGTTAAATGGAGTTTTTATTTTAAAGGCGCTTTTCAGTCATGACCTTTAATGACAAACCTTAGGCCAACATAGATTGATTATGGCTGAGTTACAGTGTGCCCCTACAGCATTAAGAATGGAAATGCTGACTGTGTGTGGCTTTAGTGTAGCCAAGCTGGCCAATGCAGCACTTTGTACTTCACAAAAAGGTTTCACCAGCATTTGAAACTGAAGGAATTATTGAGAATTTCTTCATTATTTGGAGATGATTGCACAGACAATTCACTTTCTACTTGGAATATCTTTCATAAAACCAGATAATTTTTTTAGGTTGATAATGAAATAGAAATTTGCAAATTTCTTTAAATCCTCTTTTGCCATTTACTCTGTGACTTTGGCAAAAAATCTTAAGTTCTTAGAACCTCAGTTTCCTCAATCGAATAATTGAAGTAGTATAATGCATAATGTACTGTATGATAGCAAATTGCTGGGGCACCTGGATGGCTCAGTTGGTTAAGTGTCTGACTTTGGCTCAGGTCATGGTTTCACTGTTCATGAGTTCAAGCCCTACATTGGGTCTCGGCTGTCTGCATGGAGGCCTCTTCGGATCCTCTGTCTCCCTCTCTCAGCTCTTACCCAGCTCACGTACTCTTTCTCTCTCAAAAATAAAATAAAACATAAGAAAAATTAAAAAAAAAAGAAATTTGCCTTGCAGGGTTAGTACAAGATTTAAATTAAGGCCATATACATGTATATTCATATGCATCTAGCATAATATATGTTCATTTCCCTTTACTTCCTAATTCTGACTTCCACTTGTCCTTTGCTCAAGGCATTAATTTTTTTAAGATTATATATATATATATGTATATATATATATATATATACACACATATACACACACACATATATACATACATACCACATTTTCTTTATCCATTCATCAGTTGATGGACATTTGGGCTATTTCCATAATTTGGCTATTGTAGATAATGCTGCTATAAACATGAGGGTGCATGTATTCCTTTGAATGACTATATTTTTACTGTTTGGGTAAATACCTAGGAGTATAGTTGCTAAATTTCAGGGTAGTTCTATTTTTAACTTTGTGAGGAACTTCTGTACAGTTTTCCAGAGTGTCTGTACCACGATGCATTCCCACCAACAGTGCATGATCGTTCCCCTTTCTCTGCATCCTCGCCAACACCTGTTGTCTCTGGTGTTGTTCATTTTAGCCATTCTGACAGGTGTGAGGTAATTGTAGTTTTGATTTACACTTCCCTGTTGATCAGTGATGTTGAGCATCTTTTCATGTGTCTCTTGGCTACTTGTAGATCTTCTTTGGAAAAACATCTATTAATGTCTTCTGCCCATTTTTTAATTGAATTATTTGTTTTTTGGGGTGTTGAGTTTTATAATTTATTTATACATTTTGGATATTAACCCTTTATCAGATATGTCATTTGCAAATATCTTCTCCCATTCTGTAGGTTGCACTTTAGTTTTGTGGATTGTTTCCTTTGTTGTGCAGAAGCTTTTTATTTTGATGAGGTCACAATAGTTTATTTTTGCTTTTGTTTCCCCTGCCTCTAGAGACGTATGTAGAAATAAGTTGCTACAGCCGATGTCAAAGTTGTTCCTGCCAGTGTTCTCCTCTAGGATTTTAATGGTTTCCTGAGTCAAATTTAGTTCTTTAATCCATTTTGAATTTATTTTGGGGTATGGTATAAGAAAGCAGTCCAGTTTCATTCTTTTGCATGTTTTTGTCCAGTTTTGCCAGTAGCATTTGTCGAGGAGACTTTCTTTTCCCCAATGGATATTCTTTCCTGCTTTGTCGAAACTTAATTGACCATATAGTGGGTTTATTTCTGGGTTTTCTATTCTGTTCCATTGATCTATATGTCTACTTTTGCACCAGTACCATGCTGTTTTTAATCGTTACAGCTTTGTAATATAATTTGAAGTCCAGAATTGTGATGCCTCCAGCTTTGCTTTTCTTTTTCAAGATCACAGTGGCTATTTAGGGTCTAATGTGCTCCCATACAAATTTTAGGATTGTTTGTTCTAGTTCTGTGAAAAATGCTGTTAGCATTTTGACAAGGAGTGCATTAAATGTGTGGATTGCTTTGGGTATTCCATGAGCATGGAATGTCTTTCTATTTCTTTATGTCATCTTCACTTTCTTTCATCAGAGTGCAAGTCTTTTACCTCTTTGATTAGGTTTACTCCTAGGTATCTTGTTTTCTGGTGCAGTTGTAAACGGGATTGATTCCTTAATTTCTATTCTGTTGCTTCATCATTGGTATATAGAAATGCAACAGATTTCTGTACATTGATTTTGTGTCCTGTGACTTTACTGAATTTGTGTATCAGTTCTAGCAGTTTTCTGGTGGAGTCTTTCAGGTTTTCTGTACAGAGTGTCGTGATGTCTGCAAAGAGTGAAAGTTTTACTTCTTCCTTGCCAATTTGGCTCCTTTTTATTTCTTTTTGTTGTCTGATTGCTGTAGCTAGGATGTCCAGTAGTATGTTAAATAACAGTGGTGAGGGTGGACGTTACTGACTTGTTCCTGACCGTAGAGGAAAAGCTCTCACTTTTTTTCCATTGAGGATGATATTAGCTGTCAGTATTTCATACATGGCCTTTATTATTTTGAGGTATGTTTGCTCTAAACCTAGTTTCTTGAGGTTTTCCTTTCTCACAAATGGATGCTTTACTTTGTCAAATGCTTTTTTTGCATCTAATTAAATGATCATATGATTCTTACCCTTTTTTTATTAGTGTGGAGTAGTACTGTTGATTTGTGAATCTTGAACGACCCTTGCAACCCAGGAATAAATCCTACTTGATCCTTGTGAATAATTATTTTAATATATTGTTGGATTTGGTTTTCTAATATTTTATTGAGATTTTCTGTATCCATGTTCAGCAGGGATTTTGGCCTGTAGTTCTCTTTTTTAGTGGTTTCTTTTTTAAAAAAATTTTTTTTTCAACGTTTATTCATTTCTGCGACAGAGAGAGACAGAGCATGAACGGGGGAGGGGCAGAGAGAGAGGGAGACACAGAATCGGAAACAGGCTCCAGGCTCTGAGCCATCAGCCCAGAGCCCGACACGGGGCTCGAACTCACGGACCGCGAGATCGTGACCTGGCTGAAATCGGACGCCCAACCGACTGCGCCACCCAGGCGCCCCAGTGGTTTCTTTATCTGGTTTTGGTGTTAGGGTGATGCTGGCCTCATTGAATAAATTTGGAAAATTCCCTTCCTTTTCTATTTTTTGGAATAGTTTCAGATGAAATGGTATTAACTCTTCTTCAAATGTTTGGTGGAATTCACCTTTGAAGTCATCTGGCCCTGGATTTAATATTTGTTGAGCGTTTTTTGATTACAGATTTAATTTATTTGCTGCTTTTCTGTCTGGTCACATTTTCTATTTTTTCCTGTTTCATTTTTGGTACTTTCCATGTTTCTAGGAATTCATCCATGTCTCCCACGTTGTACAACTTGTTGGCATATAGTGGTTCTTTTCATTGTTATTCCTATAATATTCTCTTAATTGTATTTCTGTGGTGTTGGTTGTTATCTCTCCTCTCTCATTTGTGATTTTATTTATTTGGTTCCTTTCTCTTTTCTTTTTGATAAGACTGGTTGGGGTTTAACAATTTTATTAATTTTTTCAAAGAAGCAACACCTGGCTTCATTGATCTTTTCTGTTTTATAGTTTCTGTATCATTTATTTCTGCTCTTTTTTTAACATTTATTTATTGTTGAGAGACAGAGAGACAGAGCAAGAGCAAGGGAGGGGCAGAGAGAGAGGGAGACACAGAATCTGAAGCAGGCTCCATGCTCTGAGCTGTCAGCCCAGAGCCCAATGAGGGGCTCGAACTCACGAACCGTGAGATCATGATCTGAGCTGAAGTTGGCTGCTTAACCAACTGAGCCACCCAGGTGCCCCACATTTGTTTCTGCTCTAATCTTTATTATTTCCTTCCTTCTGCTGGATTTAGGCTTCATTTGTTGTTCTGTTTCTAGCTCCTTTAGGTTTAAGGTTAGGTTGTTTATATGAGATTTTTCTTCTTAATGTAAGCCTGTATTGCTATATACTTCCCTTGTAGGGCCGCTTCTGCTGCATCCCAAAGGTTTTGGACTGATGTGTTTTCATTTTCATTTGTTTCCTGTGTATTTTTATTTCTTCTTTGATTTCCTGGTTGACCCATTCATTGTTTAGTAGCATGTTGTTTATCTTGCATGTATATGTGGTCTTTCTAGATTTTTTCTTGTGGTTGACTTCTAGTTTTATAGAGTTGTGATCAGAAAAGTTGCATGATATGATTTCAGTCTTTTTGTATTTGTTGAGACCTGTTTTGTTATCTTAAATGTGATCTGTTTTGTTGAATATCACATGTGCACTTGAAAGGAATGTGTATCCCACTGTTTTAGGATGGAATGTTTTGAATATATCTGTTATGTCCATTTTTGTCCAGTGTGTCATTCAAAGCCCTTGTTTCCTTGTTGATTTTCTTTTTAGTGATCTATCTATTGATGTAAGGGAATGTTAAAGTCCCTTAGTATTACTGTATTATTATCAATGAGTTCCTTTATGTTTTTATAAATTGTTTTATATATTTGGGTTTTCCATGTTGGGTGCATAAATATTTACCATTGTTATATCTTCTTGTTGGATTCTCTCCTTTATGTTTATATAATGTCTTCTTTATCTGTTTTTACAGGCTTTTTAAAAAATTCCAATTAGTCTGATATAAATATTGTTATCAGGTGTTATACCTTCCCCATTTTGTTATTTTTTAATAGTTTTGATTATTCCAAATAGCTATTTCATATAATTTTTAGTATTCATTTCCCAATAGCTATAAACCAACCTCTGGGACTTTTATGGGAATTGCATTGAATATATTAGACACATTTGAGGAGAACTATCTATATGAATTCCTGTAATCCATGAAATTGGAATATTTCTCTCATACTTGCTCTTAAAAATATTTTTAGTTGGGTTTGTACAGGGCTTGCGTTTTTGTTAAATTTAATGTTTTGCTTTCTTTTATGATATCATTTATCAAGAATGGGCTTTGAATTTTGTCAAACGATTTTTCTTGTGTCTGATGGGATGGTCTTACTAGTAATGTTTTGTAATTTTTTTGTGTTAAGTTCTTGCATATCTTTCCTTACTAGTATTTTGAGTTTCTAAATAGCCTTTTGATTTTATAATATCTATGATGTTATTATAAATGGCATCACTTCTAAGTTTTACATTCTTTTTTTTAGTTTTTGATATATAAAGTATATACATATATAGTCTCTATATACTGACATTTCTTCATCATTTTATCAGTGCTTTAATATTATTAATCTTTGCAATAAACAAGTTTTTCATTATTTGCCATAGAATGTTTTTATTTTCTATTTTATTGACTTCAACTCTACTCTTTATTATTTTCTTCTTTTGTATTACTTAGGATCAACCTGCTGGTGTTCTCGGATGCAAACTTCTATACTTGTTTTTCAGCCTTACCTTTTTCCCTAAATATGCATTCAAGGTTATGTGTTTTCCTATGTACAACTTTATCCACATCTTGAAAGATCTATGTGATATATTCATTATTGTCTAGGTAAAATTATTATGTTTTTACGTTTTATTAATTTTGAGAGCGAGAGAGAGTCACAAGCAAGGTAGGGGCAGAGAGAGAGGGAGAAAGAGAAATCACAAGCAGGCTCCATGCTCAGCAAAGAGCCTGATGCAGGGTTCACACCCACCTACCATGAGATCATGACTTGAGCTAAAATCAAGAGTTGGACACTCAGCTAACTGAGACACCCAGGCACCCTGCTTAAAATTATTAAAATTTTTTTTTCATTGAACACATGGCTTATTTGCAGCATGTTTCTTAATTTCCAACCCCTTAGGTATGTTCTACTTAACATTTTAAAATTAATTTAAAGATTAATTCTATTGGTGTCAGAGGATATAGTCTTTTTTATTTCAGAGGATATAGTCTTTTTTTTATTGAAGTGCACTTCACATATATGAAATTATTTTCTGATGTATGACATTGTGACTGGACAGTTATATATATTATGACATAATCCCTATGATTAAATGTAGTTACCATCTGTCACCAAAGTTATTATAATATTGACTATATTCCCCATGATGTACTTTTCATTGCCTTTCTAGTGTGTTTTGCATATCTAAAGTTTTTAAATTTTTTATTTTATTTTATTCTTTTATTTAGAGAGAGAGAGAGAGAGAGAGAGAGAGAGAGAGGGGCAAAGAGAGAGAATCCCAAGCAGACTCTGTGCTGACGGTTCCGCACTGTCAGCGCTCGACCCTACAAACTGAGAGCTTGTTATCTGAGCTGAGATCAAGAGTCTGATGCTTAATGGACTGAGCCACCCAGGCACCCCTACATGTCTAAAGTTTTTTAATTTGATGAATTCCTATTTATCAATTCTTTTCTTTTATTGGTCATGCTTTTTTTTATACGGTCAATAGTTACACTGAACAGTTTAGTGGGTTACTTTAGTGGTATTACAGCATCATTTATTGTAAATAACAAGTTTTCTTCATTTTATTATGTTTACACATTTAAAAAAATCATTCAACATGTGTCTTTTTTCAAATTTTGGACTGTGTCTTCACTTTTATTTATCTGTTTTTAAACCCTTTTCTAATATTAAACTTTCTTGAATTCTCCAGCTTTATGTTAATAATTCAAATTATGTATGTACTTTAGCTTTGTAGTCTTTTAAATAATTCTTTTGGCTAATCTACCTCCTTTTCTATTTCATGTTCATTTTTTAATTTTTTTGCTTTAAATATTTCTTTGTGGGAGAGGACAGCACAGTTCTACTCAAGAGTATAATTTTTACAGTTTTGAAGACTTTCTTTCTTTTTTTTTACACCTATTATGCCATGAATTCATAGTGAATGGGTTCCAGTAGCTCAGGCTCCTTCCCACTGATTCTTATAATGTGTGCTTCTCTGGGTGGGGCAGGCTGATGCTTTAGTTGAATCCAAGTAACTTTCTCTTTGGTTTCCGTGTTCTTCTGATCATTTTCCTTCACAAGCTTCAGGAAGCTCTCTTGGCTCTTTGAGTATTTAATATGCTCAATGTGTATATTAATTTTCTTGGCAAGAATCTTGCCCTTCACAAGTTTGTTCACAACAATGTCAAGAGCATGCTGCGTAACTTTGTAGTTTTGCCATGGTAACTTTTGTGGGGCATTCCTTTTGGAACATTGTCCATTACCTTGATGTATACAATATCACCTTCTTTGTAGATTTGCATGTAATTAGCCAAAGGAACAACTCCACCATTTCTAAAAGGCCTGGAGAACAGACAGTGGGTACCTCTCCTTTTTCCTTTTATGTTGTTCATTTTGGCGAATTACTGGAAGATGGAAGTTCCAAATGAAAGGAAGCTCTTGTAAATTTTCATTCAAGCGTCTTTACAGATACAAATTAACCTTGCTAGGATTGCATTAGATATATCAATTTATAGAGAATGTTTATGTCAAGAAAATTGAGTTCTTATATGAATTTTCATATTATAGAAACATAAAATGTCTGTATTTACATTTATTTAGGGTTTTAAAATTTTCTTTCAGTTTGTTTTGTAGGTTTCTGCATACTTTTCTTATATCTATTTACTTAGATTTATTCCTAATAATTCATTTTTTGAATCTATTTCAAGTGGTACTTAATATTTTCTCATTCTTCATTGCTATTATAGAGAAGTAAAATTGATTTTTGCATGTTGTTTTTGTTTCTTTTGAACTAGCTATATTTGATACTTCTCAGAACATTTTTAGATATTTTGTGATTTTCTATATATATAGTCATATCATCTAAATAGGGGAGGTTCAATACTTTGAACTTAATGGACAAGATAAATGATAAATGAACATCTCTTGGTCATTGATATCTAATTTAATACCATTCTGGATATTAATGATTATATGATGAATCTTTTAGAATTTATTGAGGGGTGCCTGGGTGACTCAGCTGGTTAAGCGTCCAACTTCAGCTCAGGTCATGATCTCACAGTTCATTGGTTTGAGCCCCGTGTCAGGCTCTGTGCTACAGCTCAGATCCTGGAACCTGCTTCAGACTCTGTGTCTCCCTCTCGCTCTTCCCCTCCCCTGCTCACGCTCAGTCTCTCTCTCCTTCAAAAATAAATAAACCTTAAAATTTTTTTTTAGAATTTATTGAGAATTGTTTCCTTGGCACAGAATATGATCTATTTTGGTAAATATTCTGAGTTTACTTGGAAAGATTATTCTGCTCTTGCTGGGAAGAATGTTCTATAAATGTTAGTTATGTCCATTTGATTCATATGGTGTTTTATGTTGTCTATATTTTTATTGATTTTCTGTCTGTTTGTTCAATGAGTCAGTGAAAGAATGGTATTTCAATCTTTGATTATAATTGTGTGTTTATTTCTCATATTTCTATCAATTTTTGTTTCCTGTATTTTGAAGTTCTGTTGGTTGATTAAGATATTATGATTATGTCCTCTTGATGAACTGGTTTAATTAGTAATATAAAATGACCTTTTTAATCTCTAGTAATATTACATAATGTTACTAATATATAGCAATCTTTTTACCAAAATATAATTTGTATTATACTAATACACTTATTCCAGATTCTTCTTGATGTTGTCACATTATTTTTCCATGTTTTAATTTAAAACTATCTTTGTGTTTATATTTGAAGTGTTTTTTTTCTATTTCTTCATATATTTGCATCCTGTTTTTACTAATTTATTATTATAATCTCTGCCTTTAATTGGGATATTTATACTATTAACATTTAATGTGATAAGATTAGTTGTAAATCTATCATTTTATATTCATTTTCAATTTGTTGCATTGTACTTTGTTTCCTTTTTTCTTTTTCTAAATTCTTAAGTTAGTTATATTCATTAATTTGCTTTATGTCTTTTTTCTTTTGTTATGTATTTATTTGTTTTTAATGTTTGTTTATTTTTGAGAGGGAGAGAGAAAGACAAAGCGAGAGCTGGGGAGGGGCAGAGAGACACAGAATCTGAAGCCAGCTTCAGGCTCAGAGCTGTCAGCACAGATTCCGATTCGGGACTCAAATTCACGAACAGTGAGATCATGACCTGAGCCGAAGTCAGATGCTCAACTCACCCACCAAGCCACCCAGGTGCCACTTTTCTTTCTTTCTTTCTTTCTTTCTTTCTTTCTTTCTTTCTTTCTTTCTTTCTTTCTTATGTTTATTTGAAGGAGAGACAGAGTGTGAGCAGGGGAGGGGCAGAGAGAGAGGGAAACATAGAATCCAAAGCAGGCTCTAGGCTCTGAGCTGTCAGCTAGGCTCGAACCCACAAGCCGTGAGATCATGACCTGAGCTGAAGTCAGACACCTAACTGACTTAGCCATCCAGGCACCCCTTTTCTTTTGTCTTTTGAAGTTTATTTATTTATTTTGAAAGAGAGTGAGAGAGCATGTGAGCAGGGGAGGAGCAGAGAGAGAGGGAGAGAGAGAATCCCAAGCAGGTTCTTCTCTGCCAGTGCAGAGCCCAATGTGTGGCTTGAGCCCACTGAGATCGTGACCTGAGCCAAAATCAAGTTAGATGCTTAACCAACTGAACCACCCAGGCACCCCTATATCTTTTGTTCTAATTAGCTATAGTTGTTTATGTTGATATTGTAGTGGTTGTCCAACTATAGCTTCGGAAAGTCCACATTTATGTGATAACACTTCATCAATAATATTTTTATAACAATATACTACTGTTTATCTCCCCTTATGACTTTTGTACTATTGTTATTTATTTGACTTTTACATATGCATTAAATTCTAAAGTAAGTTGTTACGATTGTTTCATTTAAAATACTATTTTTCAAAGGGATTTTTAAAATTATGGAAAACATTTTATATTTTTCCAAATATTTCTATTTTCCAGTGTTTTCACTGTATTGTGTAGATACATATTCCCATGGGAAATCTCTTTCTTGCTGAAGGAATTCCTTTTACATGGCCTGTATTGGAGGTCTGTTTGTGATGACTTGTTTTTAATTTTTTAATTTCTTTATTTTTTAATTTTAATTTTTTCTTCCTTTTGGAAGTATTGTCAATGGTGTAGAATTCCTGGTTGACATTTTTCTTTTCCCTTTATGCACTTTAAAGATATTTTCTTGGCTTGCATTCATACTACTTAATCATTATGGTTTTCTTGCTTGAGCAATGAATATATTCTAGAAATAGTGATTATGAATGCATGTCTTTGTGAATGTATTTGATGGCACTGAATACTTAAATTTAAAAATGGTTCAAATGATGAATTCAATCTTACAGGTATTTTAGTACAATAAAAAATTGGCAAATGACTTGAAAAGATTTTGTATGCTAATAATGTGTGCATTATCTAACTTCAACAGTTGTAAATACTTTACTATTTATATTTTATCCAACTCCCACTTATTTCTATATTTTTGTTAGAGTATTTGTAAATCAAAGTCAGCCACCATATCATTTTCACTATTAATTTCATTCAGGGTCTATGTCAATGTGATATCCATGGCGCTCTGTATGTGGCCTGTTGTTTAGTCCATTACTTTGAATTACTGGCTAGTATTTCAGAGTGAGTCATTTAGTTAATTTTACCTCCACAGATGAACACCAAGTCTCTAAATTTCACTTTCTCATAATTGCTGTGAACACTAGCCTTTTACGTTTGCTCGGATATTATACGAGTGTTTCTCTTGGATGCATACTCAGAAGTAAGTATATAAATTTACCTAGAAGTGACAATAAAATTTATGTTTTTATAAACCTGATGCTCAGAAGTAAGTATATAAACTTACCTAGAAGTGACAATAAAGTTTATGTGTTTATAAACCTGCTCTCTGCACACTGGGTGGCATTCACTTCTTGAGGCTTCATTTCAGAAAACCCCTTACCTCTTGACCAGAGTCTCCTGTTTTATTACACATTATTTGTCACACTTATTTGGACATATGTGTTAACCCCTGAATTTTTTCTGAGGGAAGGAGTTGGATATGATTCACCAGATTTCAGAGAAGTTACTGGAATGGTTGTTTAATAAATTTGAACATTCTTCTTCTTTTTTTTTAAGTGCAAAAGAGAGAGAATGCATGTGCGCTAGCTGGGGAGGGGCTGAGAGAGAGAGAATCTTAAGCAGGCTCCATGCTCAGTGTACTGCTCAATACGGGACTTGATCCATGACTCTAGGATTATGACCTGAGCCAAAATGAAGAGTTGGACACTCAACCAACTGAACCACACAGGTGCCCTATACATTTGAACATTCTATGTTCAATAATCTGTGACCTAGCTCCACAAAATTCGCTGATGATCCACAACTCAAGTTAAATTTGTTTGCTTCTGAATCATACCAGTGTCCTTTCACATAACCTGTGAAACCTGTTGTTCCTTCCTGTATCCATCAAGAAGTGTACCGAGCCTCAAGCTTTGTAGATTTTAAGTCATCATAAGGCTTTGGCTTAAGTTTTTCCTCTTATGCCCGGGTTTCTCTGACCTCAAAACCAATGTGACCATTGTGTCCTTGGAACCTATGTACTGACTCTGTAGTAATAATAATGGTGGCATTTGCTAACTGAATTAAGATGTATTGAGCATTTATAGTGATGAAGTATTATCCTTGGCAGATAATAGAGACATACAGAGAAAAGACAAGATCCTATCAACAAATAGGTTGTTTTCTGGTTTGAGACAGTCTTAGAATCCAAGACTTTGCTATTAGGGGATTGTCTCAATGAAGATCTATACCAACTTTGGGGAGAACCTCACAGGAAACACTAGAATAAGCAGATATATAGGTCTCAATAGAAGTGATGATGTCCCAGGATGGTTATGAGAGTAATGAAGGAAGAGGGCCTGAGAACAGAGACCAGGGAACAATAATAGGAATAGAAGTTTGGAGAATGGGATCATCAGAAGCTGACTTATGATCCTGAGATGTTCCTTCAAGACTTTTTTGTTCTATTGAGCTAGAACCTGTTTGGATTTAGGGATCATGTGTTTTTCGGTAGTGTGTCATCCTATGCCCCTATCAGTATTTATGCAAAGCAGGTTATCAATAAATTGTTAATGAGTTAATATACTTTGTGACCTGTATTATGTTTGTATTATGGCTTTAACAAGGTCCTACAAACTTACCAATAGAAAATGCACAATTTTATTATAACAGGATTTTTGGGAGAATAAGTCCAATGTGTGCCTCTCTGGGATGAATTCAAGGTATCCTTAGGGCTGCATTCCTTTCTGGAGGTTCTGGGGTATAATCCGTTTTCTTGCTTTGTGTTTCCTTCTTGAGAATATATTCATTTCTTTTATAGGCTCCTGTTTTCATATTCAAAGCTAGCAAATTTGAGTATCACATTGCATTAATTTCATTGTTCCTTTTACTTTTTACTTTGACTTCTTTTCCCCTCTTCCACTTTTATGAACACATAGAGATAATTCAGAACAATCACCCTATTTTAAGTTCCACTCATTAACAGCCCTAATTTCTTTTGTAGCCTTAAATCTCAGTCACCATGTAACTTAACGGTACATGGGCATTAAGTCATGGACGTTTTTGGGTTCCACCAGGAATTGAGTGCCCCATGGGAAACTCAGGAAAACCCTGCTTGGTCTAGAGGTTGTAATGGCCACAAGCTATATGAGTATAGTTGGTAATTTAGAATCATAGACCTGTAGCTAACCTTATCATATGTTTTCCTTCAGAGCCAAAAATCTGAATTAAAGCTCCTCTATCTAGGGAGTTAATTGGAGAGAACTTCATCTTGGAGGACTTGTCTCCTCTAGGAAGCTGGATGCTTGGTATCACTATTCATAAAATTGAATGCCACCAGTCATAAGATAAGCTCCATTTCTCCAGAATAGTGAAAGTAAATAGGATGGAAATAGTACCAGCCGTAAAATAGGTTTATAAAAGTTACTGTTAAGTGCTGACATATATTTACAAAGTTTTTCATGTATGTCATGCCTGATTAGCCCAAACTCTTCACTGAGAGTATTTGTCATCCATATGTTGTTGTTATCTGCATACAAATACCTAGAACACCTTCCACCAGATAAATATTTGTATGTACTCCCACAGTGGTACAAAGCACATCTGGCTACTATAGCTATTGAAGTGAACATGAACCCCTATATTTGGAGTGAGACCACAATACCTATATAGCAAGATTTGCCATCAGATTCTTGATAGTCCGGGGAAGTGAGTTCACACTGGAAAACAGAAAACGGATATGATCTATGTGGACACTGGGGAAAGAAAGGATGAGAAAATTATCTGGTAGTAGGAAATGAACAGTCTTTAAATTAAAAAAAAATTATTTATTTTTGAGAGAGACAGAGTGCAAGTGGGGGAGGGGCAGAGAGAGAGGGAGACACAGAATCCTAAGCAGGTTCCAGGCTCTGAGCTGTCAGCACAGAGCCCAACATAGGGCTTGAACCCACAGACTGTGAGATCATGAACTGAGCCAAAGTCAGACGCTCAACTGATTGAGCCACCCAGGTGCCCCACAAAATGAACAATGTTTAAAACATATAAAAGGAATTAGTTGGAGAGAAATGGGATGACTCCTATATCCAATGAGTTTGTATTCCAAACTAGTACTTGATAGTGAAGGATGGGAGACAAAATTAACTAGGGATATGGATGGTGGCCATGATTAATGATTTAGAGGAAACATCCTTGACTTGTGTACCATAAGAAGTGGATATTTCAAGATGAGAAAGAGTGGGAGGTCAACTGGGAAGGCTTTTTAGGGGTGCTAAAGAAACATCCCCTATTTCAAACTACACTTCATTTTCCCCTCCAGAATCCGTGCCTTCCAGGGTGGTGTCAGAATGGTGACTTGTGAGCTGTTCATCTCTAATAGCTGCCATTGGCTAAGGAAAGTACTGTGATGACCCCACAATGTTGAAAGGCTGTGGTCTTTAGCGTGCTATGGAATGGTTATCTAAGGGCAAGGCAATATTCTTTGGTAGAAATTCTGAGGTTTTAACATGGCTAAAGTGACAATGAAATAGAGGATCCTAGTGTACTTAGGAGACTAAGATCCACAAGCATCAAAAGGAATATGAAGACCTTTAAACTCAGATTCAGACATGGTAACAAGGTCAGATGATCCTATCCTATCTTCTCTTCTTCATTGCCTGTCTCCCCTCCAAGACTCCACCCTGTCCTTGCCTGGCACAAATCATCTCTTCAGCCTCAACCCATTCTCATTAAGTCCCCCTTTCTGATAAAATGAATATTGTTTTTCCCTACCCAATGCCCTTCTGAGCTTACCCTCTTGTTCTAATTGTAGAAGATAAGGAAAAAACAAAAAGTCTGCTTCACTTGAGTTAATGTAATATATCTTGCTACCAAACTTCTCATACTTAACGACAGCAGACCACAGGGGGAAGGGCAGCACATTTTGTCCATTACCACCCAGTGTGTAGGAACGCAAGCTATACCAGATCCATGGGATGGTGCAGAACTACCCCATTCTAAGATATGACTCCAACTTAGAAAATTGATGGTGATGATTAAAGTCAATAAGGTGAGAGGAGCCCAACCTCGCAGGAGATAATGAATGTATCTCTGAGTTCTCTGTTGATGGAAAGTAAAGAAGAATGTAAGAGATCTGTCCTAAAAAAAAAGAGGGGGGTGATGACTTGTAGCATTGGGGGCTAAATTGGTAGGTCCACAGGAATTAAATTTGGGATAACGCAAGGTGAGGAATGAGTATTGGTGTCAAATTTGCCTCCGTAACACATTAACCCATGTCCAAGGAGGAAAAACTCCTTGTTGTTTGTATGGAGTAGTAGGAGGTAAAGGGTAACTGCGTATCAGTGCATGGATTGCCAGAATCTAGATGGGAAGATGGTATTTTTCTTTTTTTTAAAGTTTATTTATTTTGAGAGAGTGTGAGAGGGTTTAGGGCAGAGAGAGAGGGAAAGAGAGAATCCCAAGCAGACTCCTTGCTGTCATCAGAGCCCAGTGTGGGGCTCAATCCTATGAACTGTAAGATCATGACCCGAACAGAAACCAAGAGTCAGTTACTTATCAGACTGAGCCACCTAGTCACCCTGGAAAATGGTATTTTTATTGTGGAGTGGAAGTTACAACTTAAAATAAGGCAGAGAAAAGAATCACGATTAGTCCACCTCATGGTGATGTTGGCTATGCTCCATTCTATGTTGTATGCAACTATAAGTCTTATGAAGTACCAAAATATTCACCTAATAGTACCTTTAAGTTAGAAAATAATGGTATTTGGAAACCACAAACCCAACACTGATTTTGCCAATGTCTTGCTAAGATTCTTAGAACTGTAATCTACCAAAAGGGAGGTGTGAGAGTTTTTAATCTCTTGATATTCCACTTGAGGAATTAGGTATTACTTCATGCCTACTTTGATTCTTCCCGGGAATCTGCATAGTTCAATTTTTTTTTGTCTATTGCTTTATAACAAGGTGACACTGTACCTGGGTATAAAATGGTTAGGTTACTTTCTTCTGTAAACATTGCTCCCTGTATTCTATCAGTGACTGTTGCAGTGAAGATTTTTGAAGCCAGACTGATATTTTCTTTTTATTGGCCTAAGTTTCATCTTTTGCTTCACTGCACGGTGTCCTTTATCTCAAAGACTAGGAGTATTTTAAGCTATCTTTGTTTTTCTTTTGTACCAATTTTTCATCTGAGTGAAAGGAAACTTTCAATCTTACAGCTAAATCTTTTAGTCTGAATGATTTTCTGAATAAAATGTTTGCATTTCTTTTATCTTCTTCAGGAACATTTTTTTTGCATATGTTAGATAGTACTTTACTTAATTTCTCCTCTCTATTTTCAGCTGACTTTTCAGAGGCTTGTTTTCTGTATTTTTTATTATTTATTTATTTATTTTTAAGTTTATTTATTTTGAGAGAGAGAGAGAAAGCATGAGCTGGGCAGGGGCAGAGAGAGGGAGAGAGAGAATCTTAAGCAGGCTCTGCACTGGCAGCACAGAGCCTGACATAAGCCTTGATCCCATGAACTGTGAGATCATGACCTGAGCTGAGATCAAGAGCCAGATGCTTAACTGACCAAGCTACCCAGGTGCTCCTCACGTTTTTTTTTTCCTTTTTGAATATGGCATTTATTTTTATGATGGTTTCACTTTTCTCTACTATTTTTAAGCTTCTTTTCTGGAATCATTTTTCATATTTTTGAATTGCTTCATTATTTTTCTACTGTATTTCTATTTTGGGATTTTATTTAATGTCAACTTGGAATTACATTTTCAACTCCCAAAAAATAGAGTTTAAAAACCAACATTTCCAAATTTAGTATAAGAAAATGACACTAAATTAAAATCTGTGACTTTCCTTAGACTAATTATATAACTTAGGTTATAGAGCAAACAAACATCCCCAAACCTAGAGAGATGTGTGTTTCTGAAGAGTCACTGTTAAGGTTGATTTATTTGTCTCATAAGCCATTAAAGCCATAAATTAGAAGGAAAATTTAAATGATCATTTTGATGAATTGCTAGAGGTTGATTTGTAACTATCATGACAGTAAAGAATTCCTGAGTGTTTCAGTTTTTCAGGAGTTTCCCATACTTTCATGGGTTTATGTAAAGGAAGCCCATCAGGTTTTCATAATGCATATCCAAGGAAGGTCCACTTGCGTCTCTGAAAAAATTAGGGAAGAGTGATAATTGTGAAATATATCAAGAGCCTTTTTCATAACAAAATCATACTCCAGGGTTAAAGACCTTCAGGTATTTAGTCCATTTGTGTGAAGGGTATTTTGTTGATTCCATATCCCTTTAGTGTTTTGGTTTCACCTGTGGGCAAAAGATGTAGTCAAAAGAGTTGAAGGATTCAAGGAAATTGACTGGAATGCTGGAGCCAGGCATTGCAGAATAAATGAGCTGAGGAAAAAAGCTACACAAATGGAGTAACAGTTTTGAATGTCAAAGCAATTCAATATAGGCCCACTAAAAGATGGAGATTCAATCATAAGATTCTTTTTTTTTAATTGTATTCATTTATTTTGAGAGAGAGGGAGAATGCACATGAGTGGGAGAGGGGCAGAGAGAGAAGTAGAGAGAGAATCCTAAGCAGGTTTAACCGTGTCAACACAGAGTCTGATGCAGGGCTCAATCTCATGAACTATGACATCGTTACCTGAGCTGAAATTAAGAGCCAGGAACTTAACCAACTATGCTTCCCAGGTGCCCATTAATCATAAGATTCTTTAAATCCCCCCAACTTTACACTTTTTCCCTAGCTTTACAGTTTCCAACCATAACAATAGAGCACCAGTATAATAAAAATGGATTAAACCTGAAATTGCTATAGAAACCAGGTTCTTTCTGACTATAATACTTAAGGAATCCCATTGTGATGATGGGAAACAAAAGGAAGCCCATTGTGATGATAGGAAACAAAAGTGGACATTCAAGTAATTTGAAGCATCAGTCACTTATAGAAAGGGAATATGGAAAACACAATAGAAAGAGTAAAATAAAGCCTAATTAGAAAGGAGTATATATCTCCATTCATATTTCTGATGCATTTCCAGTATGCAAGAAAAGTTTACAAGGGTGTTATAAACATGAGAAAACACAATATGAATTTTATGTATTGAGAAAATAGCCCATGTACCAGATTCAGACTTGATACAGATGTTGTAATTATCAGGCTGGCAGTTTGAAATCAGTACGATTATGTTATGGACTGAAATATACAAACAGTAGATAAGATACAAGAAAAGATGAAAAAGAAAATCAGTTAAAAACTCTAAGAATCAAAAGGAAATGCTGGTAAGAAATAACCATTGTGATTCAGAATGCCATCGATGGCCTCAACATAGACTGGATATGGTAAAGGAAATAATCATTGACTTTGAAGATGGGTGTATAGAATCTTCCCAAACTGAAACACATGGACAGAGAATCATGAATATACAGAATAGAACATCTAGGGAAAATATAAAGATTTGTAAGATGCATATAACTGGAATACCAGGAGGAGAAATAATAAGTACAATAAATATTTGGAGCAGTAATATATAAGAACTTTCCAAATTTAATGGCAGACAATGAACTACAGGTCCAGTATACTCAGAAATACCAAGTATTATCATTATCATTATCATTATAATTATCATTATCATTATTATTATTTTAAGTTTAGAGAGAGAGTGCATGAGAGGGGGAGGGGCACAGAGAGAAGGGAAAAGAAAATCCTAAGCGGGGCTCGATCTAATAAACTGTGAGATCATGACCTGAGCTGAAACCAAGAGTCAGATGCTTAACTGACTGAGCTGCCTAGGCACTCCAAGAAATACCAAGTGTTATTTAAAAAACATACCTACAACTAGATGTATATTCCAACTGCATAAAAAAAAATCACAATAGGGGCTCCTGGGTGGCGCAGTCGGTTAAGCGTCCGACTTCAGCCAGGTCACGATCCCACGGTCCGTGAGTTCGAGCCCTGCATCGGGTTCTGGGCTGATGGCTCAGAGCCCGGAGCCTGTTTCGGATTCTGTGTCTCCCTCTCTCTCTGCCCCTCCCCCGTTCATGTTCTGTCTCTCTCTGTCCCAAAAATAAATAAACGTTGAAAAAAAAATTTTTTTAAAAATCACAATAGAGAAAATCTTTAAAACATGATACACCAGACACCGTGTCTCTTCCTGCCTGGGCTCAGACCTAGTTTTGAGCATGTGACCTGGGTAAACGCACCAAGAAAGTCAGAATCCTCGGTAAAGGCAGGACCTGTTATATTGCTGCCTTAGGAAAATTTGGAAGAGGAGTAAAATAATTGAGCATGCCATGTAGACTTGCTCCTTCTATGGAAGAACAAAGATGGAAAGTCAAGCTATGGTGATCTGGCATTGTGGTTCCTGTATGAACATCATAGCTGGTGGTGTGTGAACCTACACCCCTGTTTCTGCTGTCACAATAAACTCTGCCATCAGAAGACTGAGGAGTTGAAAGACCAGTAGAAGCTCTGCCATTTGGAGCATTGCTAGCCTATAACAAAAGGGTTAATGTAAAAAACAAATAATAAAAATAAAGAAAAATGATACACCAAAAATCATACCTATAAAAAAACAAGCAGAGGGGGCACCTGGGTGGCTCAGTCGGTTAAGCATCTGACTTCAGCTTAGGTCATGATCTCATGGCTCGTGGGTTCAAGCCCCACATCAGGCTCTGTGCTGACAGCTCAGAGCCTGGAGCCAGCTTTGGATTCTGTGTCTCCCTCCCTCTCTGCTCTGCCCCTGCTTGCGCTCTCTCTCTCTCTCTCCCTCGAAAGTAAACATTAAAAAAATTATTAAAAAAAACAAGCAGAAGAAATACAGTGGACTTATCCTCTGGAACTATTCAAGCAGCAAGTTAATCGAGTGCTGTAAAGACTTGAGAGAAATAAAACATGTAACAATATACATCCAGAGAAATTAATTCAAAGCAGAACAAGAAATTAGCAGACAAAAACTGAGAATATTCATTATCAGATCTCTCCTGATGGAAAAATGAAAAGAAGTTTCTTGTGCAGAAGGAAAATCATATTTGTTTGATGTTTAGATTTGCATTTCCTTAAATAAGGGTAGAGCATCAGAGAAAGATAAATGAAGTTAAAATATTTTTCTTAATTGACCTAAATGATGACTGTTTACTTAATGTAGAAAATAAGTATTGGGTCATTATAGCATGTACAAGTGGAATGAATGACAGCAATGTGACAATAGAAAGGAGGAATTAGCAAAATATTATAGGGTATCTGTATTGTACATGAAGTGGGTATGATGTTATTTGAAAGTGGATTTATACTTTTAAAATTTTTTTAAGTTTATTTATTTTAAGAGAGAGAGCGAGTGAGCAGGAGAGGGGCAGAGAGGGAGGGAGAGAGAGAATCCCAAGCAGGCTCCACACTGTCAGCACAGAGCCTGATGCACAGCTCTAACTCATAAACCGTGAGATCATGACCTGAGCCAAAAACAAGTGTCGGACGCTTAACTGACTGAACCACCCGGGTGCCCTGAAAGTGGATTTGTATTATTAATAAGTTGTATTGTATACTCTAGGGCAACCAAGAAAACAACTTTTAAAAAGGAGGATATAAAGTGAAAATAGAGAAAATGCTCAATGAAAATATAAAGGGCAGGAAATGAAGGAAAAAGAAATTTTTAAAAAGCAGTTAGTACAAAACTATTATAAATATAGTAAATATCAATGTAATTATAATCCACATGGCTTTAAATGTGAATGATCTGCATGCACCAGTGGAAGACAGAGATTCTCAGGGTTTGAAAGAAAACTCGCAAATTTGATAGCTTACTGAAGTGGACCACTTATGTGATAGGCCAACTACCATAATTCACATGATGGGAAATTGCTAATATGAATAGTGTTAGTACATAACAGCATTTGAGTGAATATTAATAACCTTCCAGAAGGAAAGTGATATATGTTTTCTTGGTTAATCTGTAAGGGATTTAAGGAAGAAATTATAGCAATTTTATATAATCTAACCAGGAAACAGAAGTAGAGAGAACACTTCTAGCACATTCTGTGTAACTAGGATTAATAAAACCCAATAAAGATATTGCAGAAAAGGAAAACTCCAGACCAGTAATTCTTATGAACTTAGGTGCACAAATTCTCAACAAATTTTTAGTAAATTGAATCTAAAAATTGTTTAAAAAATTATAAGCAGATGTGTTCCAGATATGTAAGACTGGTCCAACATTAAAAATTCAATGAGTGTAATCTATCATGGCAAGCTAAATAAGGAAAATCATATCAATTCATATAGGAAAAGTATTTTGCTCACTCATGATAAAACTCTCAGCAAGATAGAAATAAAAGAACGTTCTCATCTTGATAAGTGACATCTAAAAATGTGCATCTAACATTACTGTAAATGTTGATATACTGGACACTTTACTTTTATGATTGGAGAAAATTCATGGATTTTCTTCTTTACCACTTTTATCTGATTCATAATGAAAAGCTCAGCTATTACAGTAAGATTTCGTTTTTATGTTTTACACATTATAAGGGTGGAATAAAACAGCCTTTATTCCCATATATTATTCTCTATGTAGAAAACTCCACCTGAAAAACTACCCAAAATTTCCTGATTCAATTAATAAGTAAAGCAAATTAAACCCTGCTGGAACTAATAAGCATATATAGCAAGTTTTCAGGATATAGACTAAATATATAAAAGTGAATTGTTTATCTATATACCAGCAATTAACATTTGAAATTAGAGTTAAAAAAAATAGTAACATTCACAATGGCACCAGAAATAAATACTGGAATATAAATTTAGTTCAGTATACTTGATTTGTATGCAGAAAACTAAAAAAACAGGGAAAAGAGAAAAAAAGGACATTTAAATAAATCTCAATTCATGAATTGTTACACTCATTATTGTTAATGTCAATTCTTCCCAATTTTATAGATTTAATGCAGAGCCAAATGAAATTACACCAAGCTATTTTGAAGATACTGAAAGACTGATTCTCAAAGTTATATAAAAAGGAAACCAAATTGGAAGAATATCACAATAAAATTTCAAGATTTCTTTAATAATAAATAACATAACTAAAACAGTATGGATTTGGTGAAAAATAGTAAGACATTTAAATCAGCATAGTAGTGTTGAAAATCTAAAAATAGATTCAAGCAAATACAATGAAATTATATTTGACAAAGACACCATAGTTATTTAATGGAGAAAGTGTAGATTTTTCAACAAATGGTGCTGGAACAATTTGACATCAATACACACAAAAAATGTAACTAAACATAGATCTTAACCTTTTGACAAACATTAACTACACATGGATCATAGACTTAACTCCAAAACCTAAAACTATAAAACTTCCAGAAGATAACATACGAGCAAATCTATGTAACCTTGAGTTTGGTGATGAGATTTCGATACTAACTGCATCATCCATGAACAAAAAGGATTATAATTTGGATCTTATTGAAATGAAAAGTTTCTTCTATGTAAAGGAAAATGTTTAAAGAATGAGAAGACAAGCCACTAAGCAGGACAAGATATTTATAAAACATATAACCCCTAAAAGACTTAACCAAACACATACCAAAGAACTATTTTTTATTTGGGTATTATTGACATATATACTAATTACATGTATACAACATAATCATTTGATATTTGTATACACTGTCAATTGATCAACTCAACAGTAAAAAAACCAACCAGATTTTACAGATTGGTGAAAGACCTTACCAGACTACTCCCCAAATAACTTCTAGAGACAAGTAACCATATAAAATGATGTTCTGCATTCTATGTGATTAGGGGAATGAAAATTGAATCAGCCACGTATTTCAGCTACACACGCGTTAGATTGGCTAAAATACAATATAACTGATGATGCCAATGCATGGCGAGGATGTGGAGTATCCTTCGTTGCTGGTGGGAATGGAAAAGGGTAAAGCAACTGGAAAACATTTTGTTAGTTTCTTACATAATTAAGCATATTCTTACCTTTTTATATAGCAGTTGTGCTCCTAGGTATTTTCTTAACTGATTTTAAAACTTCAGGCCAAAATTGTGGAAAGAGCCTAAATGTCCATCAAGTGATGAATGGATAAAGAAATTGTGGTTTATATACACAATGGAGTACTACGTGGCAATGAGGAAGAATGAAATATGGCCCTTTGTAGCAATGTGGATGGAACTGGAGAGTGTGATGCTAAGTGAAATAAGCCATACAGAGAAAGACAGATACCATATGTTTTCACTCTTCTGTGGATCCTGAGAAACTTAACAGAAACCCATGGGGGAGGGGAAGAAAAAAAAAAAGAGGTTAGAGTGGGAGAGAGCCAAAGCATGAGAGACTCTTAAAAACTGAGAACAAACTGAGCGTGGATGGGGGGTGGGAAGGAGGGGAGGGTGGGTGATGGGTATTGAAGAGGGCATCTTTTGGGATGAGCACTGGGTGTTGTATGGAAACCAACTTGACAATAAATTTCATATATTAAAAAAAAAACTTCGGGCCATACAAAACCTGCACAGGAATATTTGTAGTATATATATTCACAAAAATAAAACAGTGGAAGCAACCAAGATATTAAAAAATAGATTAATGTATAATTCAACTATGGTGTATCCATCCAATGGAATGCTATTCAGTGGTAGAAAGAAGTGAGCTATAATGCCATGTAAATACCTAGATAAATTATAAATGAATATTGTTAACGGGAAGAAAACCATCTGAAAAGGCTACGTACTATGCCATTCCATTTATGTAACATCTTCTACAAGTAAAATTTTTTTTTAATTTTTTTTTAACGTTTATTTATTTTTGAGAGAGAGAGAGAGACAGAGCATGAATGGGGGAGGGTCAGAGAGAGGGAGACACAGAATCCGAAACAGGCTCCAGGCTCTGAGCTGTCAGCACAGAGCCCAACACGGGGCTCGAACTCACGGACCGCGAGATCGTGACCTGGGCTGAAGTCGGCCGCTTAACCAACTGAGCCACCCAGGCGCCCCTACAAGTAAAATTTTAAGAGATTACAGAGTAGGAGCTGCTATGTGTGCAAGGTGGGGAAAATTTAAGTAAATGTAGCACAGCGTAGCTTTTAGAGCAGATCAACGTTTCTGTATGCTACTTTATTGGTAGCAACAACACAATATTTGTTAAAATGAATAGAACTTTACCACACAAGGATTGATCTTTAAGCAACTTTAAAAATCATTTGGGAAGCAAGTAGATCCCATGTTGGAATGGACACTATCCTAAAATACTCTAAATGAATTACATATATATTACATAAATTTACTAAATGGGGCTGGACAAAACTGTGCCAATCTTACTTTTGAATCAAATGGAAATTCTAGGACTAAAGGTAAAAGGAACTATACGTAAGCACTGTATTCTAATTGGTGATTTTTCCCATGGGGTTGTGGATCAACAATTCAGGAACCATTATACTTGTAAATGAGAATTGAAGAATTGTGTAAGGGGATTCCACACAGTAAGACCCAGGTTTTCCAGTGGCTACAGGTAAGGAAGGAACATGCCTCATTGCATTTAAGTTGGTGATATCATTATGAATTTGTTTAGCCTAATATGGATATAAATGGATACATATCATAATAATTATAGTGTACTTGAGTTAGTATACACACACCTATTTCCTAGCCCTGCCCACTGATAGGGCTTAGAAGCAAACATAACTTGGTATGGATAAACCCATCTCACTCCCAGCTTTTGTTTTCTAATACTGTCCAATAAAGAAAAATAAATCTTGTTTTTTTTAAGTATTATATATATCTCTCTACACAGACCTATATATATTTATTTTTTAAAAAATTGTTGATGTTTATATTTGAGAGAGAGAGAGAGAGAGAGAGAGAGAGAGAGAGAGAGAGATAGCACAAGCTGGGGGGTGGGACAGAGAAAGAGAGGGAGACACAGAATCCCAAGCAGGCTCCAGGCTCTGAGCTGTCAGCACAGAGCTGATGCGGGGCTTTTACCCACCTGAGTGGAAGTCGGATACTTAACCAACTGAGCCACCCAGGCGCCCCAGAAATAGAAATCTTTGAATAAGTAGTTTATTGTAGTGCTTTGCAATAGATATATATATACATGTATATAGTGTATATATGTATATATTTATATATATATTATATATGTATATATGTGCATGTATATATATTCTATATATATGTATGTATTCTATATACATATATTCTATATATTTATATTTATATATTTATATAAATATAAATATATTAAAAAATAGATATCTATTTAATAGATTTTATATATATATATATTTATATATATTATAGATGTATATATGTGCATGTATATTCTATATATGTGTATATATGTATATGTATATATGTATATGTATACATACATATATGTGTATGTATATGTAGATTCTGTGGCTGTTCATAATTCCAAGAATGTCCTCAACTCAATGTGATGGGGAAATGCATCCTGCCTGATGGCTTGCCTGTATGTTTCCTTCCCAACCTCACCTCTCATATTATTACTTGGAGTCACACTTTCTGTCAGAATAAATCTATGTCCCCAGACTAAATTGTGCCAACTTACTCATTTTCTCTCAAATTAACACAATTTCAATAACTATCCCTCTTGGAATTTAGGGGGTGTAAAATGCATTGTGAAGTTCAAGTGTAAGAAAACATATGCAGGAATGCCCATGAAAATTTTGGAAAGAGAATAGTTAGCAGAAATGTGTCATATCAGACACTATAATATTGTAGTAAAGATTCATTAACTAAAATATCATGACACTGGCTTAGGAACGGACAGGGAGATCAGTGAAATAGAACACAAACTCATGAAGTATAATTTTTCTATGAATCTAATTTAGGGTAGACATCTCACCTTGAATACTTCATTTTTTTCCCATTGCGTCATCCCATGTCCACTTTTATCCCCCTTAAATATTTTCTCCACAATGTAATATTAGAATGATCTAAAAATCACAGATACGATCTTATCATTTACCTGGTTAAAACTTACGGCAAGCAGTGCCCATATCTTGGTTTCTATATATCAACATTCATTTAAAGTATTGAGGCTCCTTGGAGAAATGAGTAATTCCAGGGTTGAAGCAGAGAGCCTCACAAACAAAAAGTGTGTGTGTGTCAGAAGTGTATATGAGCTAACCTGAAAAAGTTACTTATGGTCAAAACTGGAATGTTTGGAGCAACAAAACAAATAAAACAGTATTAGATTATAATTTAAAGTGTAATATAACAATTACATGAGTCTATACTGACATCAGTAAAATATTCAGTAAATGAGGAAGAAGAGACAACTCTTCCTTACAGAAGATGTATACTCAGATGCTTTCCATTCCAGGAAGAGGAACTAAAACTTCCTTGAATGTGGACTGGATTTAGTGACTCTTTCCCAAAGAATATATTCCCCAAAGGGAAAAATGGTTAAGTTTTAATGGAGAAACTTGACAACTATTACTTTATTTATCAGTGAAGGTTATCATCATCAGGATAAGTCATATGAATGTTATGTACCTCTTAATAGGATCGGATATGGTACTTTCCAAATACTCAATACACATTCTAATCATGAGATGAACATTTCATAACATATGAACTGTACTCCTCAAAACTGTAAAGTTCATGAAAAACTAGGAAAGAGACAACTAGAGGACACTAAGAGGAGTTACAGCAACTAAGTGCAATGTGTTATCTTAGATGGGATACTGAGACAGAAAAGGATATTAATAGAATAACTCATGAAACTTAAATAAAGCCTGGAGTTTCTCTAATAATAATATACCAACATTGCCTTCTTAATTTTGAGAAATGTACCACAGCAATGTAAGATTATCATGTTATACAACGGTGTGAAGTATATATAGGAAATCTTTGTATTGTCTTTGTAACTTTTCTGTAAATACACGTGTATTGAGAAACTAGATGCTTTCCCCCTAAGTCTGGGAAAAAGATAAGCACATTCTCTCTTTTCAGTCCAATTTGACATCATATTGTAAGACCTAGGTAATGTAGTAAGAAAAAGGCATTAAAAGTACACAGATTGGGGGGTTCCTGGGTGGCTCAAGTCAGTTAAGCCTCCAACTCTTGATTTCGGCTCAGGTCATGATCTCACAGTCTGTGAGATCGAGCCCTGCATCAGGCTCCACGCTGTGGAGCCTGCTTCAGATCCTCTGTCTCCCTCTCTGCTCCTCCCTGCCCCTCTCAATTTCTTTCAAAATAAGTAAATAAACTTTAAAAAGTTATTTTTTTAAGTACACAGATTTGGATGGTTGAAATAATAGCTCTTTGCTCATGATGACATGATTGTGTATAAATCCCAAAGAAGCAAGAACAACCAAAAATTCCTGGGACCAGTAAACAAGTATAAACAAGGTTGTAGGGTACAAAGTTAATGTCTAAAAGTCAATTTGAGATTTTCTGTATGTCAGAAATGAGCAAAAGTAATTTGAAATTAAAAACACATTTACATTAGCAAAACAAAAAATACGTATAAATCTAACAGAATTTATAGGATCTATAAGAGAAAAACTCTAAAACCCTGTTGAATGAAGTCAAACTGCATCTAAATAAATACAGAGATATTTGATGTCCATAAATAGGGAGAGTGAATATTATTAAGGTGTCGATTCTGTCCATCCTGATCTGTCAATTCAATACAGTCTCCATCTAAATCCCTTCCAGTTATTTTGTGTGTCTCAACAAACTGACTTTACATTTATATGGAAAATAAAAGACCTAGAATAGCCAACACAATATTGAAGATTGACAAATAAATGAATGAATTAAAGTATGACGTTAAAGAATAGACCCATGTAAATAAAGTCATGTGATCCTTAAGAGTAAAGGCTGTACAAAAAGGATAATCTTTTGACAAATTGTACTAGAAAAAATTGGACATCTGTATGCCTATAAAAAAATGTTGACGCAGACCTTACACTTTAAAATTTTTAACTCACTGGGGAACCTGGGTGGCTCAATCGATTGAGCATCTGATTTTTGATACCAGCTCAGGTCATGATCCCAGTGTCATGGGATCGAGCCCTGTGTCAGACTCTGCACTGGGCATGGAGTCTGCTTGGGATTCTCTATTTCTCTGTCTCTCTCTCTGTCCCTCTCCCCTACTCACATACTATGTCTGTAAAACTATATATACATAAAATTTAACTTAGAATGGATCATAGACTCAAATGTAAAATGCAAATCTACAATTTTTCTAGAAGGCGGCACAGGAGAAAAATTATGTGCCCTTAGGTTTGGCAATGAATTTTAGGTACAACACCAAAATCAAAATATATGAAAGGAAAAATGGCATGTTGGACTTGAATTTATGTTCTGTGAAAGATTAAGGGAATGAAAACAAAAAATTATACTGATAAAAAATATGTGCAAAGTACATATCTGAAAGACTTGTATCCAAAATATAAAAAGACTACTTAAAACTCAGCAATAAGAAAACAAATGATCCAGGAAGAAAATAGGCAATCATTCTGAACAGATACTTCACCAAAGAAAATAGTAGGAACAAAAAACATATGAAATGATGGTCAGGGGCACCTGGGTGGCTCAGTCGGTTAATTGTCTGACTTCGGCTCAGGTCATGATCTCATGGTTTGTGGATTCGAGTTCCGCATCAGGCTCTGTGCTGACAGTGTGCAGCCTGCTTGGGATTTTCTCTCTCTTCCTCTCTCTCTGCCCCTCCCCCACTCATGCTTTTTCTCTCTCTCAAAGTAAATAAACTTGAAAAACCATTTAAAAATGATACTCATTATCATGGGTAATTACGGTATTGTAGATTAAAGTAACAATGAGAAACCATTACATCCTTGTTAGAATGGCAAATATACAAAAACTGACAATACTAAACATTGTTGAGCATGCCAAGCAACAGGAACTGTCATTACTGGTCAGAATGCAAAATGTAGAGTCATGTAGGAAGTGAATTTCGTTGTTTCTTGCAAACTACAAATAATCTGATGGTATGATCTGTCATTTGAACTTCGAGATATTTACCTTATTGACGTGAAAACTTATGTCCGTACCAAAACCTGTATGTATCAATATTTCTAATAGCCGTATTCATTATTGGAAAAAAGTAAAAGCAATCCCGGTATCCCTCAATAGGTGAATGGATAAAGGGACAATGGTATATTCATGTAATGGAATATTATTCAGTGATGAAATGAAATGACCTATTAAGACACAACAGACATGAGTGGATCTTAAATGCGTATTGTTGAGTCAAAGAAGTAATTGTGGAAAGGTGGCATATGTGTTGCATGATTCCAACCTATATGACATTCTGGAAGAGGCAAAACTACAGAGATCAAGAGGGAGAGGTTTGATCAGATGCAACACACAGGAATTTTTGGTGTGATTATTATCCTGTATGATATTGAAATGGAGGACAGTTGGTTTATGCCTTTATGGAAGCCCTTAGAACTGTAGAACATAAAGAGTGGAACTTCCCATAAATGTATATTATGCTCATAGTTAATAATAACCTGTAAGCATTGGTTCATTAATTATAGCAAATACAACAAACACACTAATGTAAGATGTAAATAATGTGGGAAACTGTAGGGTATAGTAAATGAGAACTTTATATTATCTGCTCATTTATTTTTTAGTATTCTTTTTTAGTATACTTTAGCTCGTATATTTTTTTAGTTTAAACACTCAATGGCTATTTAAAGGGAAAATACAGGTAAGATTGCGAAGGCTACTAACGTGACAGCTTTTCTCTATGTGATGAAGGGAAATTTTTTCATGTGACTGTCATGTCCAGAAAATCATGACAGGACATCATCTATCAGCCTTGACATGTGAGAGGAAAGTAGATTTTGTGAAGGAACCAATAACTTGGAAGAAATGTTTAATGTTTCATGTATATTCCCGTCCAAATCTCAACAGATTTACATTCTTATTTTTTGACTATTTCAGTGTTCTAAGTAGTTTCGCTCTATGAATGTGAGATGTGATAGTACATGATCACGGTGGTGACGTGGCAAATTGTCAGTTTCACTTTGACTGATTTGTGTCCTAGAAATTTTTTTATCCTTTGCTTCCTCTGTAAAATGAGGTAGTTAGGCTATACAGTCTTCAGGAGCTTTTCTAATCCTAATGTTCTAATGTTTTAGAATTGATAGTTACCTTAATACTTTACTGTCTGTAAAGGAAAGTAATTCTTTCTCATCTCCTAGGGAAGTACCTAATAAACATAAAAGGGACAATTACATAATTGTGGTTAAGGTTATTTACTTATGGTTTCCTGGTAACATAAATACACTAAATTAAATTGTCTTCATAAAAACTTTAATGGGAACTTGACTAACTAGGACCCTGAGTCAACGTTTATTTTGACATTGCCTTTTGTTTTAGTAGAAATAAAATGACAGGAAAAAGTAATTGGAGAGCCACAATGAAAATAAAAACGTATTGTATCTTGCAGGCAGGTCTGTGTTCACTACAAAACATCATGTTATCTCTGTATCCGTTACTGCTTTTTTTAAAACCAGGGGTAGTGTTCTGAGGGAGCCAAAGAATGGAACCAACAAACAAGGTTAAGGGCAGCACATGCCCAAGTGTATTAGGGTGACAATGAAACAAAAGAAAAAGACTCCTACTACCGGGGAGGGGCTCCTTATAGAGGAGGCCATGAAGGCTTCTGAGGAGGCTTACATGGGTTTATGGTGGCAGGGCCTTCGGAGGGGGAGTAACTGTGCAGTTGCTGAGCCAGGATATGGTCTGGGCCGTTTGCTCCAGGGAGTGGGTGTTTCAGAAGGTCCGGTACTCTCTGCTCCATTGTTGTTAACAAGGGGCCGCTTATCCCTATCTGCCCAAGGTCAGTCTATCTCCCGTCTTATATCCACATGTAATCCTGCGTGATGTGACAAAATGGCTTCCACATGATCCTGGAATTTAGAAGAGAGTTTGAAACTTAAATTAATATTTCTGTTCACTTGATTCCACTTAATAAGGCAGAAGGACATATTAAGCAGACTTTTAGCATCTAATGTTATAGGAATAGGTTTTATATTTAAAATGGCATTCCATACTACCTGAGGTTACCTAGATATTTTTTATCATAATATTTATCCTAACATTTGAATGCCTTTGATGACCCCTGTTGAGCTCTTCTTGTCATGAATATTGAGTTCTTTTATTCCATTTGATGTTAGTACACATTATAAATTCTCAAGTACATACTTCTTTTTAAGTTTTATTTATTTCTGAGAGAGGAGGTGGGGGAGGGGCGGAGAGAGAGAGGAAGAGAGAGAGAGTATCTGAAGCAGGCTCCACACTGTCAGCACAGACCCTGAAGTGGGGCTCGAACCCACAAACCATGAAATCATGACCTGAGCCAAAGTCGGACGCTTCACCGACTGAGCCACCCAGGCACCCCGTCAGGTACATCACTTCTTTATCATGTCTCAGTTTATGGCCATGTGCAAAAAGATGCATATTTATATTTACTAATTTTAATGACATATATTTTGTATTTACTAGCATTATTTCTCTAAGTTTGTATTATATTTCAAAGAATCTTTTTCTCCTTGTGCTCATTCTTTTGAAGATAAGTTCATAAATGGGAAAATTAGAAAAGTCTAGGGTGCTTTATAATAGAATCTCCTGATTTCATTTTCTAAAATTGATTTCTTCAAGTAATTTTGATACCTGTAATTATGAACATAAAAAATTGAATTCTAAACTAGATTCCCCAGCTAATGAATTGTAGGCACCTTTAACATATCACTACTGACCTTGAGTGTGATCATATGGGGACATTTTTTTTATAGAGTAAGTAACTCAGTAATTCAGTTACCTTGTGATAAAATTCTGCTCGGATAAGCAGAAATTGCTTACCACTCTTAAATTCTGCCAATGTTACTATGTTCAAGAAAGTTCATCTCCTGGAACAGACCTGAAACAAGTTTGAGTTAGTATTATCAGCTGGGGAGAACATGGAATTAATTGCTCATGATGCTAATGTTTTGTGGGTTTTTTACACATATTTATAGGATGTCATGTAAGGGGAAAATATTACATGTTCCAAAGATAACTGAACACTTACTGGAGTTCGTGTGCCAGCTTTCACTTAGATTTGGAGACTAAGTGAATGGAATATTAATACCTCCCTAAAATGCCTCCCATCTTTTGCTACTTAAGTAATCAAAGCACATTTTTTTGCTTTTGGTGAATTAGTGGAAATATCCACAGGCATGATGCTTATTGGATGGTAAATAAAACACCAGGGATCGCATCCCTTTGTTAATCACCAAAAGTCTCCAGGACTTTTAAATTGTAATTACCAATGTTCAGGGCCAGGACTAAGGTGAGCTGAGTGAGGTCTCTGGGGTACAGAATTTTTTTTCTTTGAGAGACAGCGCAGGGGAGAGGGGCAGAGGAGAAAAGAGAGAATCTTAAGCAGGCTGCATGCTCAGCACAGAGCCCAGAGTAGGGCTCAATCCCAGGACCCTGGGATCATGACCTGAGCCAAAATTAAGAGTAGAAATTTCAACCAGCTGAGCCACCCAGGTGCTCCCCTGGGGTACAGAATTTAAGAGGGGGCTTATTCTCATGGCTATGACCCCTCAAATCCTGTGCCCAATCCTGGTCCTATACTATAGCCAAACATCTATAAAAATGATAATATGGATTTGGGTTTAATGTCAACTATGGATCACTAAAATGTTTTGAAATACTGTATTAATTTACCATACTATAAGAATTTAAAGCAATTTGAAAACCAAAGCAAACAATGAAGAAAAATCTCTGTTGTATGAATATGTAGCCAGACATACATGTTTTGGAATGCTAATAAAATTAAGGAATATCAGTGCATGAAAATTTTTTGAAATGAAGAGGAAACTCAGTCATGCTCACACTTTGGATTGAGTCCCTCATTTTTAAAAATCTGTTGTATTCATGGAAATTATCTGTTATATGACTTGCTTTATCTGGAATCAGTAGATTCTCCTGCTATAAATCTCATGTCATTCTGTACCCCAGTATCCAGGAGGTATATACTAGGGGTTGTCCTTGGGCTTGTTATGAAAATAAAAATCAAATATATATTTATATAAAATATGTAATTGTTAAATATAGAAATATACATTATATTAATTATATTTGTAATGAATATATAATTACATTTTAAAATATATTTGTAATAAATGCAATATTCATAATTATGTATATTATTAATATATAATAGTGTAATAAGCATAATTTATGTTTATTTGTTTATTTTTAATGAATTTGTATGTGCAAAGCATTTATTTGTTATTATTTTTAATGTTATTTTTTTTAGCGGGGCTACTGGAAGCAGGGCTCATGTTTTACCCAAAGCAGGGCTTGAGGTCACCCGATGTGGGACTCGAACTAACAAACTGTGAGACCACGACCTAAACCAAAGTCAGATGCTCAAAGACTGAACCACCCAGGTGCCCTTTTTAAAATTTTTTGAAGTAACCTCTACCCCCAATGTGGGGCTCAAACTTTCCACTCAGAGATCAAGAGTCACATGTTCTACTGAATGAGCCAGCCATGCACCCCTATGTTTCTCTATTTATAGAAATAATTATAATTATATATGCATATATGTATATGTGTATATATATACACATATACATATATATATGTATATGATACACACACACATATATGTACATGTATATGTATATATCATATATGTATATGTATGTATATGTATACATATGCATATATATGTATATGTATACATATGCATATATATGTATATGTATGTATATATGTATGTATACATATATGTATGTGTATGTATACATATATGTATATATATGTATATATATTATTAGCTCTTTGCATATCTCTGGGTATATATAATTTTGTTTTCCTCATCTGAAAAGTGACTTATGCCTTAAACTTAGGACTATTGGGGGATTAATGAAATAACAAATATAAAACAAGTGGAATGGTGTGTCATACTTGGTAATTCCTGAAAAAGCGATGATACTAATCATTTGTGAGATATGTAATAGTGCATGTCACAATGAAGGAACGTCACTGAAACTAGACTTTTTCCTTTAGGAGAGCACTTCAGGACAGTTAGACAATGGCAATTTATCAGTAGTGTGTTTTCACATGTATCCAAGTTTCCTTTTTTTTTTTTTAATTTTTTTTTTCAACATTTATTTATTTTTTGGGGGACAGAGAGAGACAGAGCATGAACGGGGGAGGGGCAGAGAGAGAGGGAGACACAGAATCGGAAACAGGCTCCAGGCTCTGAGCCATCAGCCCAGAGCCCGACGCGGGGCTCGAACTCACGGACTGCGAGATCGTGACCTGGCTGAAGTTGGACGCTTAACCGACTGCGCCACCCAGGCGCCCCCCTTTTTTTTTTTTTTTTTTTTTTTTTTTTTTTTTTAAATAACCTCTATGCCCAGTGTGGGGCTCCACCTCACAAGGCCTAAATCAAGGCCTTACTACTAACTGAGCCAGCCATGAGCCCCTCAAGTTTACATTTATATCATTTTTCACAGCCCCTCTGCAAATTGATTTTTTTTCCATCAGGATTACTACAGCTTTTATTATTCAGATGAAGAAGACCTTTGGTAATGGGGATTATATAGCAATAGCTAGTTCTAGGAAGAGGCCTATCTTTCATCTTTTCTGATGGTCTATTAAAGGGAGATTTCTCTGCTAGAAAAGGAAAAACACTCGGAATTATTTTTTTTTTCTGAAATAAATCTGTTCATTAATTTTGATTGGTATCAGACAGGAAGTAGAGTATGTTTCACAACTTGCATTGTCAGGTTAAGAGTGGTCATCATTGATTGGTGTTACACATTCTTGTGTATCATATATTTTTGCTATAAAGAACTCTACATAGAATTTGGAGCTCAATGATTCTATTGATTTCATACCACTCACTAGTTTACTGCTCTAATTTTGGTTACCTTTGCAACTTTGTAGAAGTTACAATATTTTATACTCTCTGATTGGAATGTAATATACTTTTGCAATGATGGCAAGTTGCAGTGGTGTATGTTATTGATTTTAGCTAATGAAAATCTTGTTACTCTCTTATTTTAATGGGGTATTGCCAGAATTTTGTAACTATAAGCCTGTGTTTTTAATGAAGATTTTCTGTACTTTGAGGGGTTGGGAAGCATATAATGTCAAAGAGAAAATTTTGAAGCGCATTTATCAATATTGTCCCAAGGACTGTGCTTATAAATTGAGCTGGGCTGGCACTAATAACTGAGAAAACAGACTCCATGTGATGAATAAGCAATTCTCTGACAGGTTCTGTTCCACTATTTGTTTGCTTTTGCAGTTTACAAGTATGTAATAAGCAATAAGTGGTACTTATTTAATTATGCCACAGTATCAATCTTGTTTATCCCAATTAAGTGGAGAAAGGAAAAGAAACAACGAGAATGTGACTTTCCCTAGATGAGAACTCTAAATCGGTGTTTCTGAAAATGTAGGTTGTAGACCACATTTATCAGTAGAGCGAAGGGGAGTTTGATTTCTTAATTGGTAGTTGTGTCCAGCGTCAGCTAAAAGGATAATTGCTAAGCTACCAAAGTTTCTTTTTGGTATTTTCTTACCTGTTCTTCTTTTCACTTTTTCATGTGCTCAGCACCCATGACCTGCTCCTCAGTCGTCCACAGGTCCTCTCTTTTTTCATGCAATGCTCTAGGCTTTGGATGGATTAAATCCATCTCTTTGCACTGCTCCTGTTCCATAATTTCATCATCCAAAACTTCTTCTTTGGTATTCTGTTGTCTCTACGTAAACTAAGAAAGCTTTTGTCCTGAGAAAACATGGCCCATGATTTGTGGACAGCTAAAAGCCCTTTCACTCTTCCTATCATATATTACTATAGATGAACCTTGTTGGCCCATCATTATGTATCCTGGTAGAATCATTTAAGAAAGTGTTAGAAAATGTCTTTATTGCCCCATGACTGTAATAAGAGGCCTATGATGCATACTCAGGCGGGTGAATAGAGACTAATAAGGGTATAAAAAATATTTATCCCAGTATTCACCATAAATAATTAAAAAGTTTGATTTCAGAGTCAAGTATGGCATGATGATTTTTCTAGACTAGAATTAAAAGTTGCTTGGAATTGCTAATGGATGTGGGGTTTTCTTTTGTGGGAACAAAAGTGTTTTATCATTAGATTGTAGTTGCCAATTGTTCAACCCTGTTAATATACTAAATACCACTGAATTGTATACCTCTTACATGGGCAAATTGTATGGTGCATGAATTAAATCTTAGTAAAACTGTTTTTAAAGTATGTATTTTTGAGTAGATAGTAGAAATACTAATGGTTAAGAGGCTATAGATTATGCTGCGAAATCTGGTTAAGGTGAAGTTTAGATTCACCACTGATAATGATTCTAGGTAAGTTAGTGAAATTCTCTGAGCCTTACTTTGCTCACCTGTGAAATGAGGCTAATATTTTCTCATGGTCTTTTTGAGGGTTGCATGGAGGTAATGCATTTAAGGTGCTTAAGAAGATGCCTGGCAACACTGTTATTATATTGATGTATTCATTTCTAAATGTATCTCGTTACATTTTGAAAGGTAACCCAACCTCCTTATTTCCACTCTCACTGCAGAGGCAGAGTAATATGAAGTGAATTGCAGAACCAGATAAAATACACAAACCTTCCTGCCATTGTTGTTTATTTACCATCTGTAGCATAATAATATTAATTACCCAGTAGAAGTGGTGTAAGAATTAATTTAAATTTCACCAGTACAATGATTTACGCAGTGTTCGGCACATAGCTTATAGTCAGTAAATGCCAATTCAATTGTGTAGTCATCCCTGACTAATGCTTCATTTTCTAGTTCCTAGTTTTGCATTAAACAAGGCTCTTAGATGGAAAAACATTGAAGCTACCTTCTGAAAAGTAGTGGGTATCACACACATTTATTCAGTCACTAAGTTGTTTATTTCTTTGGTAAATACTGATACAATGGTGAATAAAACAAACATAGCTGCTTTTCTGTAGAACTTCTAAAATCTTTTTAGTAATTTTCCTGTAGAGAAAAATCTAGGGTGGCCTGAGAGAGGTCTCCCAGGTTGAGAGAAGGGCGTCAAGGTCTGGAACGGCCACTCAGGAATAAAAACACATGTCATCAGAGCTGAAATCCGTGTTCCAGGGAGAGGGAGAGGATGTTGTGTCTGTCAATGCCATTCCTTAGTCATGTGTCAGTGCTTCTCAATATGTGAAGGCTGCCCTTGTTTCTGACCATTTTTTAGGAGTTCCATAGTCTGGCTGTGCTTGTAAGGAGCAGTTGCAACTGACTAAATGTTTCCTGGGACTGCCTTGACAGAGAAATATGAATTGTTTAGAAAATAATAATGATGAAATTGGCCTTTGGAGTTGGGGATATGGTAAAATGAATTCTGTCATTTATACACCGAAAGTGTGCACAATCAGTGTTATTCTCTCAGGAGCCTAATCAATATCTTCTCGTGGTTCACATTGAGCTCTACTGAAACTGACCAGAAAGGGGAAAAATGTTTTAAAATTATTTTGCTACCTCTGGTCATAACAGCCAGTCCAGGGGAATTCAGATATTTATATTTCTGACCAGACTCTGTCACATATATCATGTGGAACGAATTGGGAAACCATATGGCGACACCTATCAAGATAATATATTTATGTGTGTCCTGTAAGTAAGTGTATGTAATTATGACAATAATATATATGACTGACTTAGAATTGGAAGAATGAAGTATGCCCTTGTGTATAAAAACTTATAGGAGACTACTTAGGTCTTTCTGGTGTTTCCCAGCTATTGCAAAATTTGTTGGAAAGGTCCATTATAAAATGTATGTAAATGCATCTTGAAAATTATACACATGCTAAGTAATACTAGTCTGTGCCGAAGTGACTAACAGGTAATTGGACAAAAGAAATGTTTTTCAATATTTGTTTTTGTTGTGGCATATTTTTCAGAGTTCCTGCCTCCCTTGTATGCCCTTGACAACTCCTTTTTTCTATTTGGTTTTCTAAATTTATGTGTTATTTACGCAAAGATGTATCACAAATAAAACAAAAAGAAAACAAAAAACACATATGCTATCATCTTTGCTGATTGGTCACCATGGTACATTTGTCCTTACCATTTTTTTTAATGTTGATTTATTTTTGAGAGAAATTGAGAGGGAGAGAGAGCCCTGTGAGTGGGGGAGGGGCAGAGAAAGGGGAAGACAGAGGGTCCATAGCAGGCTCTGTGCTGACAGCAGAGAGCCCTGTGTGAGGCTTGAACTCTTGAAGCGTGAAATCATGACGTGAGCCGAAGTCGGGCACTTAACCAACTGAGCCACATAGGTGCCCCTGTCCTTACCATTTCTGTAACTCAAAATTAACAGACGTCAGTGGTATCTGGATTATGTGGCTTGCGGTATAACTTCTGATAAGTTCCATTTGAAATAGACTTGGAACTAAGGGCAATACATGGCAGTAATCAAGCAATGTGATTTTATAATCCAAATTTCATTACCCTACACTGAGAAAAGAGTTATTATACACATGAAAGAAAATCTTTTCTTTCATTAACATCTAGGTATATTAAATTTGGCAATAATTTTTTGTCCTGAAACCAAAATTTCTGTCTTAGAATTTATTCATTCCAGAGGAAGAAATATTAGTCATGGATATATTTGGGCATTGAAATTATTTTGTATCACTTGTGATCAGTATTATATGATGAGTGTAAAATTGCTTATTTTTGAAAATGTTATCATTGGCAGCAAAAATATAGGCTCTAACATGTTTAAAGTTATATAGATAAAAAGGCTTCCTGTAATTGGACTTATTTTGAACTAAATTAGACACTTGCTGGGGGATCTAATGAGTGATTCTAAAATGTGGTAAAATATGGAGTCTTAACTCTTGTGTGGAAACTCATGCTTCTGTGTATTGCCCCAAATTCCTAGAGATTAAGTCAGCCTGCTTTGTAGAAGCAACCTACCAGTGGTTAATACTTTGTGATTTCAGGGCGCCTGGGTGGCGCAGTTGGTTAAGCATCAGATTCTTGATTTCGGCTCGTGTCATGATCTCACAGTTTGTGGTATCGAGCCCCGTGTCAGGCTCTGTGCTGACAGCGTGGATCCTGCTTGGGATTCTTCCTCTCTCGCTGCCCCTCCCCAGCTTGCTCTCTCTGTTTCTCAAAATAAATAAAAACTTAAAAAATACTCTCCTGATTTCATTTTTCTGTATTTTTTTTGCCTACCCCCCTTTCCAAAACATGTGACCATTATTTCTTTATTTGGTTTTCCTTTTCTCTTATAACTTTAGTCACTTTTTTGAACACTGCACTTTTGTTTGAATGGTGGCTGTTATATAGTCAAGGCCATTAACTTACTGCTTGTGTATTGGAATAAGTTTCTTGAATGTAAATTATATCACACAGACCAGGAAATAAATGCAAACAACTTCCTTCTTGAATGGAAAAAAGTTACTGTGCATTGACAAAATGTAACTAATTTTACACATACTTGCAAAGATTGCTTTTTGCAATTCAGAATATCCTGTGCTATTAAATTTGTGTATGTTAAAGGAAAGCCATTTTCCTGAGATGAGATGTTTCACATTCAATTATGTCAAAATTCCTCATCTATGACTCCTGATTTTTGACTTCTCCATTTGTGCATCTATTGAATTTTAGACAGTATACAACAGAAATATTGTTTTCAATTTTGGTAAGTTATGCAGAGGAAGGGAACTATAAGTAAACAAAAACTAATTATATATGTTTTAGGTTTTTGAGCAAATACTGGTCTTAGAAATAGGAGACTGGTGCGATAAGTTGACTATATCTGGTTTTTGAATTTTTTTAAATGTTCATTTATTTTTGAGAGTGATAGACACAGAGTGCAAGTGGGGGAAGGGCAGACACACACACACACACACACACACACACAGAATCCGAAGCAGGCTCCAGGCTCTGAGCTGTCAGCACAGAGCTCAATGCGGGGCTCCAACTCACCAACTGCAAGATCATGACCTGAGCCGAAGTTAGACACTTAACTGACTGAGCCACCCAGGCGCCCCTGGTTTTTGAATTTTTAAATATCACCTGCTGCTACCAGTCTGAGTGAGACTGAATGTGAGAAATAAAACAGAAAAAGCCGCTGTACTTTAGAGTACCCTTTTTGTGCCATTGATTACAAGATTCTTGTTCACAGGGAAACTGAAGGCCAGTAATTCTTTATGATTTATGTAATATAGATTGTAATTGTAGTCTGTTTGTCTTGTCCATAAATAGGCATAACCACAGCATAGAGAAAGTATCAAAGTCCAGTGGTGATACACAGAGTAATTTTCATCTCCAGTGTTCTGGAAAGAATGTAAGGCCATATCTGCTTTGTCTTCTTAGCCAGAGCCATGTAGACAGGAGCATCGTGGGCTAATAAAGGTAACTATTTCCTTTTAGGAAGGAAGTGGGGAATTAATTTGAAAGAGTCATGATGTGGGAATCATTTTCCAACTCATAGCTAAACCAAAGTTTTTTTATATTTCTTTTTTTTTAAGGTTTATATATTTATTTTGAGAGAGAGGCAGGGGCAGAGAGGGAGAGACAGAATCCCAAGCAGGCTCCATACTGTCAGAATGGAACCCAATGTGGGGCTCTAACTCATGAATTGTGAGATCATAACCTGAGCTGAAACCAAGAGGCATTGGCCTGACCGAGCCACCCAGGTGCCCCTAAAGAAAATTCTTAAAAAGTGTATGAAGAAAATGTCTTTTTCACAAATGTTAAAATAACACTGACCTTACTTCCTATTTGATTATTAATACCATCAATATGATTTTATTAACAAGTAAAATATATAGATAGAAAAATAGAGACGTGGAAATATATTTGACATATCTTCTATGTAAAAAATAAGTTAACACGCTAGATGTATAGAACAATCCATTTCTATACCCTCTGCATATACAAAAAAGGTGTTTACCTATATGTAAATATATCTTCATGAATGGTTTATGAACTAAACTGGTTATCTGTTATTACAAAACAAATCAGTCTTAAATGTAGTGGCTTAAAACTATTATTTTATTTCATTATTGTATCAGTCAACTTTGTTCAGCCACACAGTACTCACCTGACCTTCTCACGTGTGTTTGTCATTAATGGTTGCTGAAATTAGAAGTCATTTGAAATTTGAGCCATTTGAAGGCATGTCTTGGTCTTTGAAATCCAGTATGGTGTAATTATATGCCTGGGAGTTGATGCCGACTCAGTTGGGTGTGTAAATTTAGCACCTACATGTGACAATTCTGAGTGCTGAGCTTTTCTAGTGCATGGTGGCTGGGTACTGAAATGGAGTTTCACAGGAGAAACATACAAAATCCACGTGGAAGTTTTTGTTTAAAGGTCAGTGAAATAAAATATTTTTCTTTAAAAATATAGCTATAGATTTCCAACAACAACAAAATGTATGAGTTACAAAATAAATCGGCGTAAAGCAGTGTTCCTCAGAATGTCTTCTATGCATTGCTTACCCTTTGAAATAGAGTTCTGTAATATTGCTATGTCTGGTCCCTTTTTTATTTGTGTTTTTATTTTAATTCCATTTAGTTAACATACCATGTCATATTAGTTTCAGGTGTACAATACAGTGATTCAACAGTTCCATACGCCACCAGTTGCTCATCATGACAAGTGCACTCCTTAATCCCCATCACCTGTTTAACCCAGCTCCCCACCCACCTCCCCTCTGGTAACCGTCAGTTCCCTATAGATAAGAGTCCGTTTCTGGGTTTGTTCCTCTCTCTCTTTTTTTCCCCTTTTCTCAATTGTTTGTTTCTAATATTCCACATATGAATGAAATCATATGGTATTTGTCTTTTTCTGACTAATTTTGCTTAGCCTAATACTCTCTTGCTCTATCCATGTTTTTGTAAATGGTTAGATGTCCTTTTTATGGCAGAGTAATATTTCATTGTGTGTGTGTGTGTATATATATATATATATATATATATATATATATGGTCCATTCATTTATAATCCATTCATCAGTTGATGGAAACTTGGTATTCTTACATATCTTGGTTATTGTAAATAATACTGCTACACACATAGGGGTGAATGTATCCCTTTGAATTAGTGTTTTTGTATTTGGGTAAATACCCAGTAGTGCAATTGCTAGATCGTAGGGTAGTTCGATTTTTAACTTTTTCAGGAACCTCTGGATTGTTTTCGACAGTGGCTGCACCAGTTTGCATTCCCATCACGAGTGCGTGAGTGTTTTTCTCTATATCCTTGTCAACACCTTTTGTCTCTTGTGTTGTTAATTTTAGCCATTCTGACAGGTGTGAGGTGATATCTCATTGTAGTTTTGATTTGCATTTCCCTGATGATAAGTGATGATGAAAATCTTTTCATGTGTTTGTTGGCCATCTGGATGTATTCTTTGGAGAAATGTCTGTTCATGTCTTTTGCCCATTTCTTAAATTGGATTAATTCGCTTTTGGGTGTTGGGTTGTATAAGTTCCTTTTATATTTTGAATACTAACCCTTTATCAGATAGGTTATTTGCAAATATATTCTCCTATTCCATACATTGCCTTTTAGTTTTGGTGATTTTTTCCTTTACTCTGCAGAAGCTTTTTATTTTGATATGGTCCCAATAGTTTGGTTTTGATTTTGTTTCCGTTGCCACAGGTGACATAGCTAGAAAAAAAAAGTTGCTATGGCCTATAGCCCCTTTGCTGATAAAGGAAAATAATTTACTTAATTTAGTTATTCTAAGTTTTTCAAATGTATTTAACTGATATTTGTCAAATTACATATTGATGTCTTTTCCTATCATAATTCTCAGAACTTAGTGGAAAATGCTGCTCTAGTAGTAATTATTTTGTCACATAGGTCAGAAAGCATATAATAATTCATTTTGAAAACAACTAGTTAGCCATTTTGAGAGAAGTAAAATGTACCTGTACCTAAGTTTTTACCACAAATATAGCCTATGTGAATTAAATGTAAATAAACCCAGTGATCTAGATGAACCCTGAGGTGGCTGTTTAAAAATTTTTATGATGAGGAGAAAGTTTTGTAACTATCATCTCCAATCTGGAAATTATAGCAGATAAATTTGAAAGAGTTATTCAAATTGAAAAAGGACACAAGGAAAAACCAATGACAATAAGAAAAGTTCCTTAATTCCAAAAGCAAGCATAAATAAAGATATAAAATGTTGGAAAATATTGAAAAGAGTAACATCCTTACCATTAAAAAGTGTGGTAAACTAGGAGTGCCTGGGTGGCTCAGTCAATTAAGCATCCAACTTTGGCTCAGGTCGTGATCTCATGGTTCGTGGGTTTGAGCCCCGCATCAGGCTCTGTGCTGACAGCTCAGAGCCTGGAGCCTGCTTCAGATTCTGTGTCTCCCTCTCTCTTTGTCTCTCTCTCTCTCTCTCTCTCTCTCTCAAAAATAACAAACATTAAAAAATATTTTTAAAAAGTGTAGTAAACTAATAGAAAAGTCAAGCATTCACAGAGACAAGGGGTACAAATAGTCATCTAACCAAACAAGAATTTTGAATGGCCAATAGAGATGGAAAAAGGGTTTATTGCCTCTATTATATAAATACATATTAAAAGAACATGCAAGTTTTTTTACCTATTATGGCAAAAAAAGTATTTTGTCACTAACTGCTGATACAGTATGGAGATAACAAAGTTGATAGAGTTTGATAAGGGCATAAATTGACAAAACCATTCTGGTGGTTTGTGAAGCAATCAATATGAAAATTAAAATTTGGGGCATGCTTTGATGGCTCAATCAGTAGTGTGTGCAACTCTTGTTCTCAGGGTTATGAGTATGAGCCCCGTGTTGGGTGTGGAGATTACTTCAATATAAAAAAATTCTAAACAAAAATTAAAATTTTGCTTATAATTGTCATTTGTTTGCTAGAAAGAACAATTCTTATATCTCTTATTAAGCCCTTTTTCTAGTTACTTATAGACTTTAGTTAATATTTATTTTCTTCTAATTTGTTATGTTTGTTTTTTTTCTTATTTTTTTGCAGTTAATGCTTGCTTTGCTTACATCCCTCCTTTCTTCTATCATGATACACTTCAAAATGTTAAGAATCCGATTTTTTCTTTCAGTGTATCTATGGCCCTATCCCAAAAGTTTCATAAGTTCTTTTTGTGTGTGTTATTTTTTTTATGTTTTGTGATCCCAGCAACTTTTATTTATCTTCTGAATTTTACTAGTCCAGTCTGTTCCATCCCCAAAGCCCGAGTGACTTTTGAAATTGGTTAGCCTTTCATTGTCCACCAGTTGCACTTAGAATTCATTCCAAGTTGTTTACCACAGTGTTTAAAGCTGAGAATAATCTGGCTCCTGACTAAAATTCCAACCTTACCTTGGCCTACACTCTTCTTTGCTTTTCATCATCTAGCCAGAGTATTCTTCCCATAGTGCCTTGAGTACACCAAATACTTGTATTTTCACACACCCCACCTCTCTTAGTTGGCTGACTTCATTCTTCAGTTCTCTTCCTATCAAATCGTCAGGCTTTCTATCATGCTTCTTTGTTTATTTAAATATCTTTCTACAATTCATTCTGTATCTCATTTCTTTTCTTTAACCAAATAGAAATTGGAGTTATTTTTATCAGAGATTCTTTAAGAACACACAGTGTAAACAAATGAGATATGTTTTGCTGTGCAGATAACTGTGTTCTACATTTTCTTCTATAAAGCAACTGGATGAAAGCTCTGTGAGGACAGGGATCGTGTCTTATTTGCTACTTTTCTTTATTCCAACAAAAAGAGAGAGAAAACAAAATTGAAACATTTTAGAGGCAAAAAGGAGAGTAACCAGAATTCCCAAAGTGTTTCTAATAGTTTTAGGAAAGGAGAACAGTGAAAATGGAATAAAAGAAATACTGCAATTTAGAATAGAATGAAATTGTTGGTTTTTAAAATGAAACTATTGTCAATCAAATAATATCCAAATATTCAAATTGAAGAGGTCTATTGTGAGGGAAAATAGTTTCAGCATGTACTCTTTTAAATATATGTTGGCAAATTTTTGCATCTTCAAAGATGAAAAGAAAATCCTAAAAGCTTTGAAGAAAGTAAATGGTGACAGTCTATAAAAGAAATAGAAACATAGATAGGAATATAAATATTTGAATAGACAGGGTTACAAACATGATTGACACATGTAAGGAATCAGAGATTTTTCCTATTACACACTGAAAAATTTCCTGAGAATTCATTCTGGCAAAATGAAAAGTACATCTGTAAAAGATGATGTAGGTTTACATGAAGTAGAAATTATCAGTGATACTAGTGAAAGAAGTTATTTGTTCTAAACATGGGTTAATTCATAAAGTAAATTAAAATCAATAGCCATCGGGAATTAAAATCCCAGCTTTTAAAATGTAGTACTCCCAATATTCAGAATGTTTGCTGGCATACCGTTTTTGCTCCATATACATTTGTGGAACAAATTAGGAGAACATTAGAAGGATGAGAAAGTGAGCCAAAATTCTTGTTAGAGTTAAACTACTCCAAAAATACAAATACACTCATATTGGATTTTGAAAAATTAGGTATAATAATAAAAGGTCTAAAACAAAATGATGCAGTATGTTGAAATACCAGAATATAAAATATGCCAAGTACAGCATGTTAATCTTAAGTAAATTTCAACAGAAAATGGATTGAATTTAAAGATGAGTTCATGTAAATTACTAACACGTATAAGCCACTATGAAAATATAGCTATGAACCTTTGCTATTAGCATCATACCTTTAGGATAAATTGATATAAGCAAATAATCCCCAAAATCATTGTGGGATAGCCTATATAGTAGAGATTTACATTGCAAAAATTAGAATCTATTTTTTTTTTGTATTTCAAAATATCTCTGGGAGAACTGGAGAAAGCAAGTTGGAAGCTCACATTACAAAACTTATCCGATAAAGGAACTGTTAGTGTTACTAATTATGCTTCCATCCAAGCCAGAAAAATGGATGCCCACCCAGATTGTGTTTGCACACATTGTTTCTTTATAAGTCTTGCATTGTTGTGTCTGATTAGTAGAACTTTGATCACATGCTTGAACTGTGGCTGCACAAGGTACTAAAAAAGAGAATTGTGTATATATTACCATGGCAAAATGGTACTAGTTCACTGTATCCTGTTGTAGTCAACCTAACTGGGCTGCTTCTGGAAACATCATATACCTTTCCACCATTTTTTCTTGTTCTAAGCAACAATAATATGGTTCTACAAAGTATAATGCAAGTAACCCACAAAGAAGTGAGTACACTTACACTCTTTTACTAAAGGGAGAGACCTAACGTTCTCGTCTTTTTAAGTTCAGAATGTTTGGATGTTGATCATTTGTTCTCTAGCTCAGATACATTTGTTTTTAACTGTAAATTGTCGACTAAAATGTACATTTTAGAAGCACAAATACACTATATGGTTACTATATTACTCATTTCTAGAACTGGTTAAGATGACATTTTTCATAGCTGTCTTTACTCCCTATACTCTCCATGTCGTGTTTGTCTTTGCCTGGGAAGTCAGCTGGTTCACATTTTTTACACGGTATCTTAATCTGTTTGGGCTGTTGTAACAAAATACCAGAGACTATGTACCTTACAAACAATAGAAATTTATTTATTTCAGTTCTGGAGATTGAATGTCTGAAGTCAAAGTATGAGCACTGTTCGATGAGAGCCTTCTTTTGGGTTGTAGACTTCTCGTATCCTTACATGGAGGAAGGGGCACCGAATCTCTCTTGAGCTTGTGCCCTCATGACCTAAACACCTCCCAAAGTTTCTACTTCCTAATACCATTACCTTTGGTGGTTAGGATTCAACATTTGAATTTTAGGAAGATCATATAGATGTTCATTCATGAGATATCTGTCATTAGTAGTCCTATCTGTGGGGAGTTCTGTGATTTTTCATTAATTGTGTTCCAAACATTCTTCTTGGTTGCAACACTTCATGGCAGAAATCCTATTTCTCCCTGATAAGTCAGATAGGAAATATTTACTGAATGTTTTCTACATGCCAGATACTATTGCTGGGTGCTAAGATCCATCCATGAACAATACAGGAAAAGAAACATTCTAGTGTGATGGCAAAGGCAATTAATAGAATTAACTACCGCATAGGACTTTGTATGGTGACAAAATACTATGAACAAAACTAAAGAAAATAAGCAGGATAGAAAGATTTGCTAGGGCTAAACATGAGATTCTTCAATTTCAAAGTAGATTCTCAGACAAGACTGTGCTAGAAAGATATTTTAGCCTTCTCCAGATTTTACCACATCCAAGTCAGATTCTTTCCAAATGTCTGACCATCTGCTCAAACAATTATCTACTACCACGAATCAGTATAGATCTTCATCCCGGATTGTCTCTTTATCTGTTCAGATAATGGAATTGACACGAAGGTTTGAAGGCAGAGGTAATTGTAAGTGTGACAATGGGAGAAAGAAAACTATATAATGGGTATTGTCGTTCTAGGTACCCACTTGGTTCCATACTAAGTTTTCCATTAGGTCACTCCAAAATTTAGTCAGCTACCTCTGTGAAATGGGGTTTGTGCTACAAACAGTAATTTCCTTGAGTTTTAGCTTAATGGTCTAATTTCTTTTGATGAAGACAGATCATGTGTCTTCATATTACATAAGGCTCTCACTGAGTTCATTTATGGTGTTGGATAGAAGCATAGTGTGAACATAAGAAAAATCCATATCCAGGTTATCTAGTTCATTGAGGAACGACCACTGTTGTCTTTATGACAGAAGATCTACAGTATTCTCCACTTGCCAGTGCAGTCATTTCTAGTTATTCTAGGTAATAGCACTGTGTTTGGTATTTAGACTTGTTTTCTACCATTGCTGATTTGGGCACTGGAGCAGATTTCTTCAAATATCTCCATAATAATGTCTTTCATCCTATGTGCTCTTTATTGAAATTGACTTCTCCCTCCTCCATCAAGAAATGGAGTCTGTGCTCCTTTCTCTTGATTGTGGCTGACTACATGATTGACTTTACTAGTAGAGTATAGCATAAATGGAACTATGTCCACTCCAAGATTATGTCACAAAGAGGGCATTCCTAGGGATGCCCACTTTTTGAACCTAGTAACCATGCTACGAAGAAGCCAAGTAGTCCATGGAATTGAAGCTTCAAAGTTCAGCCTCAGCTGAGTTTCTAGCTAATAGTCGTTTGCAATTGCCAGTCATGCATATGGCATATTGGATGTCAATCTGCCAGTTCTTTTTTGAGCTTCCTTAGCTGATTCAAACAAAGAGGGGGCTTGTACTTAAATCCATGCCCAAATTGCAAATTTGTGAGCTAACTAAATTGTTTTTATTTTAAGCCACTAGGTTTCAGTGTGAATTTTTATGCAGCAATAGGTAACTTCAATAGGATCTAAAGAAGACAGTAGTTAACTCAGCAAGGTGAGAATAGGGCAGTATATCATATCTGCCACAATGACCACTATATGCTTCATCTCATTTACAAAACATTGTATAGACTTGGGAAAGACACCATCATCTGCATGACCTATCATATTGTCCACTGAATTATTGACACCTTTTTCTGTAGATAGTTCTTTTGGTGAGTAATCATAATGGACACACATGTATTCACAGTTTTGCAAATTATAAAATGCCAATTTAGATACTTATTCTAAAGGCTTCTTTTTTTTATTAGCGTGCTAATCTCTGGCAATATGGCTAAGTCACAGACAATATGATCAAAGCATTATTTGCTACCCATTAATTAGTGTAGTTCCATCTCTCTGATCATCTATCCTTACAAGCAGTGAGGGTAATGGTATTATTGCTCAAATTTGACGATGGAGAGGAGATCCTGTCCCCACTGTTCATTGGGGCCACCATTGTGTGGGACCAAATTTTTGAGGCAATACACATCAGGAAGTTGCCAGCATGTTTGCATTGCCATCTTTATGTGAGCATTGACTCCTGCCCACCCCCCCCCCCCACTGCTCTTAAGGGATTCTGCACTAAGATCACAGGTGTAGTTATAAGAAATGAAGTCAGTGTGATGGAAGTAGGCACACTGGCTTTGTAAGCCACCTGCTGTGTTCAGCAACACGTGTGTCTCCAAGTGCAATCCCTCAAGACCTTGTCCACTTCATAATGCAATCCCACTGGGCATATATGATTTGTGATGGCTGTTATCTTAAGAAGGTATTGCATTGTGAGGCATTCAGGCTCTAGCCTGGCCCAACATTAAGTCAAAAGTGTTTTCCATAAATAAAAAATAGATATTTACTAGAAGAAGCATGATTTTGCTGTAAAATAGTAGCTTTGAACCTTTTAGGGACTGGCATGAATTTTGTGCAGAATTTTATGTAATCCAATACACTTAAAAATTGGATAGTCTTAGACATAGTAGGCCAAGTGGGAAAGATGCTTGCACCATACTGTAGTCTGGAACATATGGAGATCCTTCAATATTTTTTATTTAATCTCTATCCAAAGCTATATATGTTACTTGATACATTGTTTGGAACAGCATACCCAAATCTGGTTTATGTAAATAGTCCCATCAAGTATTGTACCTCTTTTTTTAAAGAAAAGTGGAGTAAGGTGTGGGACTTACCTTTACTTTGGTACCTTTACTTTACTTTGTACTGGGCCACTAGCCCCCCAGTAAATTTTATCAGTGTTTAAACTCCCAGTTTTTCCTGGGATTTATCCTACATTCTGATAGCATATGTTTGACCAATGTATCTAAGGTAACTGATACTTTCTGCTCACCTTGTTCTGTTATCTTACTGTCCTCATAGTATAAATTAGTGTCATGTCCTGTAGCATGATGAAATGATTAAGGTTCCTATGAACTAAATTATAGCAGAAATCTGGAGAGATAACATATCCCTGGGCAAGATGGCAACCGTTAATGCTATACCTACCAGGTGAAAGCTAACTTATTTTTTCATTCTCTTTTTATTCATATGGGAGAAAAAGTATTTGCCAGCACTATAGCTATATACCAGGTGCTAGAAATTATAATGATTGGTTCCAGAAAATTGACTTGTCTCCTTTGCAGCTGCAGTTGGAGTCACCACCGGATTAAGCTTAAAATATTTTGTTGTTTTTATCAAGATGACTTTGTCTCATGTACAGGCCAAAGATGTGATTTAAATGAAGATAGGAAAGGATGTATATATCTCAATCATATGATAGTGTCATTGATCACTATGATTCTCCTAGGCAATTTTTTTTGAAGGAGTGGGGAATCCGGAGAATTTTCCCATGAGCCATCTCCCCATGAGTGAAGGAACCAACATGGGTATTCTCATTTCTCAGTGTGTCTATTCCATTTATATATAAGGAACTGGAGTAGATACTACCAGGCCATTTAGAGATATACTGAGCTCCAAAACTCCATTTTTCATTGGAGGTTATAAATCCCCTCTTTGACCAAAGGAATACCGTGGTGTTCTGAGTTCTCGGATACTAACTTTGTCTTAGAGCTAGTGTCCAGTGATACCTGAAAGGCAGGACTAATTTCTTTTCTCAAAGGCCCAATATTGGCAGAAGCCCTTGTGACTTTATCACCGGGTCTTTCCTCAAGGATAGGTCCCTCAATTTCATTCAAAGGTCATGAGTTTGTTAACTAGTTTTAGAGTTGTGGTCTGATTTAGTGGCGGTGACTCATTATTTTGATAGTTAAAGTTCAACTCCTGTAACCAGATTTATAATTGTTTTTCAGGTTTACAAGTGAAAAAACATATTACTGGGCTTCCTATCTGTTTCTGTCATAGGTGTCCAATCAGTTTTTTTCTACCAATGATCCTTGAGGGTTGATTCAATAGCATTAAAACGCTGGTCATGTCCATCAACTTAACCCTGCATATATTGTTAGTGGATGTCAAGTACTACTATTTGGCATCCTCCTCATTCAGATACCCTCTTCCCCATTAAAACGAGAAGCCTTAAAAATTTTTTTTGATGTTTATTTATTTTTGAGAGACAGAGAGAGAAAGGGAGAGAGAGAACATGAGCGAGGGAGGGGCAGAGAGAAAGGGAGACACAGAATCTGAAGCAGGCTCCAGGCTCTGGGCTGTCAGCACAGAGCCTGACACGGGACTTGAACGCATGAACTGGGGGATCATGACCTGAGCTGAAGTCAGACGCTTAGCTGACTGAGCCACCCAGGCACTCCTCAAGAAGTCATTTTAAATGTCAGCTTCTGCTTCTTTAATCTTCAATATTAGGAGGATACCCATTATACTACTTTTCAAAAGATGTTTATTCTACCTTTATCTATGGATTTCTCAATGTCTTTATAAAGGAAGTTTTCTGGATCCTCTAGTAGGACAGATTTAAAGGGTATGTTAGTATGTTACACTTGGGAATTCTATTCCAATGCTCCTATTTCCACATGAATTTGTATTTATTCCCTCTTTATTATAGCTACTGATTTCTTGCATCATTATTTAGTGTAGGAGAAAACTGGTTAGTAAACTAACCAAGTACACATAAAAGTCTATAACTCTTTGTATTAGCACTTGTAATCTAGAAACTCTGGTAAACTAATCCACAGAAATCAATTTATCTTGAAGAAAATTGTATTCCTCTCTCATCCCTCATCATCAGAATACATTTCCACACCTATGCCCCAGGAATTAGTTAAAATAATTAATACTCTTGAGACAAATCCTTTCGATCCAACATTTGTCCTTAAAGTTTGTCGCATTGCACATTCTATGATCTGACTCCAGTTACAATTTCAGTGACCATGTAGGCTCTTCACAGTGGGGCATCAGGATAATTGGCATCCATGTGCAATGTCACTGCCTCAGGAGATGTTGTCACAGGATTCTTTAAGCATGGTTGATTGGCAGAAGGGTTTCTTCTGCCGGCAAGGGAATCTTACTGGTATTTGGATGTCAAAGGTAATCTCAGTCCTTGGATGTGATCTTTCAGTGAGGTTTTGAGGTCTAGGGCTTTCTGAATCATCTGAATCCTCTCATCTGTTCCTGTATTATTTATTATAATTAACGCTAGGCACTGGAACAGGTAAATTATTTGATCTCAGTGGCTTAGTAAAATATAGAATTTCTTTAGAAAATATATATGAGAGAGTACAAACAAGGGAGAGGGGCAGAGGGAGAGGGAGAGAATCTCAAGCAGGCTCCACACTGAGCATGGAGCCCCACGTGGGCCTTGATTCCATGACCCTGGGATCATGAGCCCAGCCAAAATCAAGAGTCAACCAACCAAGCCACTCAGGTGTCCTGAATATAGACTTTTTTTTAACCATCACAGTTTGGTAATTCTTCTCTAAGTGATGATACTAGGGTCTGAGATCATTGTATCATGGAGTTCTGCCATCTTGAAAGATCTTCACATCTATTCACATGGACATGGTAGAGAAACAGGTGAATCTTACAGGATATTTTAAGGATTAGTTCTGAAATTTGTATGCACCAGTTCAATCCACATTCCGTCAGCCAGGAATGTGAGTTTACCCTAAATAAGTGTGGCTAGGCCCCAGGGAGATAAAATAAGATTGGTGAAAATTTAAGCTGGTCTTGTCATAGTCTGCTTTTCCATACCCATCAGCTAGATGGTCTTAGACTGTAGTTTAAGCAATGTATCCAATTCAGAATACAAGGTGTCTGGTTAATAAGCATTATTCTGCAGTAGGCACTGATGTCACTTCCTTAGTGTCTCCTGAACTACAATGCAGGTTATCTGCCCACCACTCCATATACCATATATTTTGGTAGAGAATGTATGTAATAACTTCAGGAAACTCTCTTATTAGAAAAGGGGAAGAATGGGAAATGCACAGAACTCAAGTTTAAGTAGTCTAAAATCTTGCTGTGCATACCTTTGTAGGCTCATATATTGTATTATTTAGGGCTATTAATTGTAACCTTCTTTACAAAGTAAACCCCAAATTTCTGTGGCTTAGCCAAATCAAAATGTTTTTGTTTTCTTATTACTTTTATAGTCCAATTTCTGATGAGTGGCCTTTTTAGGTGGCTCTACCTAACTAGCAATTCAGGGAGTTTTTCTCCATTCATCTAGTGGCTTCAAATTTGTTTCTTTCTGTGTAGATATGAGAGCTAGAGAAAGAAGAAGTAATGAAAATAGGAAGGAAGGAAGGAAGGAAGGAAAGAAGGAAGGAAAGAAGGGAATAAAGATTGCACAGAAGGTTTTAGAGCTTAGGCCCAAAAGTGGAAAAGGAATACATAATTTTACTCTCATTCCATTGGCCACAAGGATTAAACTCCTGCATGTAATTGCAAGGGAGCTAGGAAAGTAATCTTTCTGTAAGTATAGAAGGCAGAGGAAGTGGTGTGATGAATACAGCATTGTCTCTGCCACATTCACAATTCTAATTCTTGGGAGTTACATTGTTTCCTAGTAAATACCCTAATTATTACATGAGAGACATAAGTTTCACAATTCAGTGGACACTGAAATAAGTGAGCCAAGGGGATCAGAATGTGAATGTAATTTTTGTTTATATATCTCCAAGGCTGCAGAAGATAACAGATTTTATACATTTTATTATAGAAATTCATATGATCATGACCCGATGTGGGAATATACAATTCCGGCCATGTCATTTTCTTTTTTAAAGTTCTGTCGTCTCCAAAGAAGATATCCAGATGGCTAACAGACACATGAAAAGATGCTCCAGATCAGTTATCATCAGGGAAATACAAATCAAAACTACAATGAGATCTTACCTTACACCTGTCAGAATGGCTAAAATGAACACTAGAGACAAGATGTGTTGGCGAAGATGTGGAGAAAGAGGAAACCTTTTGCACTGTTGGTGGGAATGCAAAGTGATAGACACTCTGGAAATCAGTACAGAAGTTCCTCACAAATTTAAAAATAGAACTATCCTGCAATTCAGCAACTGGATTTCTAGGTATTTACCCAAAGAGTATGAAAATACTCATTCAAAGGAATACATGCACCCCAATGTTTATAGCAGCATTATGTACAATAGCCAAATTATGGAAAGAGCCCAAATGTCCATTGGCTGATGAATGGATGAAGAAGATGTGGTATATATATATATATACACAATGGAATATCACTCAGCCAAAAAAAAAGAGTGAAATCTTGCTATTTGCAATGATGTGGATGGAGCCAGAGAGTATTATGCTAAGTGAAATAAGTCAGTCAGGGAAAGACAAATATCATATGATTTCACTCATATGTGGAATTTAAGAAACAAAACAGATGAACATATGGGAAGGACAGAGAGAAGAGAGTGACACAAACCACAAGAGACTTTTTTTAAAGTATTTATTTTGAGAGAGAGCAAGTGGGGGAGGGGCAGAGAGAGAGAGAGAGAGAGAGAGAGAGAATCCCAAGCAGGCCCCACACTGGCAGCACAGTGCCCAATTCAGGGCTGGAACTCATGAACTATGAGATCATGACCTGAGCCAAAGTCAGACACTTAACCCACTGACCCATCCAGGCGCCCCACAAGGGACTCTTAACAATAGAGAACAAACTGAGGGTTGAGAGAGGAGGTGAGTGGGAGATGGACTTGCCTTCAGTAGATACTTTTTTTTTACTACTTAGTATAGGTTGTAATTTAAGTTACATTTTGCTGCTGCTTGAAATGGACTAATAAAGCTTCATTCTCTAATACCAAGAGAGTCATTTTTCATTAAAAGGCAGATCAAATAACCTATACCTAAAGCTCATTTCCCTAAGGGTCTGTGGCCTATAACCATTTATGGTACCAAGTCACACACTAGGAGGAGTTTTCTCTTGCAAACAACAGAATCCACCCTGCTTAGTTTAAGAAGAAAAGGAATTTATTAAACGCTATTAGGTAGTTTTAAAAATTATTAGGGGCGCCTGGGTGGCTCAGTCGGTTAAGCATCCGACTTCAGCTCAGGTCATGATCTCCCATTTCGTGGGTTTGAGCCCTGTGTCAGGCTCTGTGCCGACAGTTCAGAGCTTGGAGCCTGCTTTGGATTCTGTCTGTCTGTCTGTCTCTGCCCCTCCCCTGCTCATGCTGTCTCTCTCAAAAATAAATAAACATTAAAACTGTTTCTAAAATAAATGGATAGCAGGCTACAAGTCTGTTTTCTCACGTTACTAACTTCTGAGTCAAAGTCTCGCTTGGTTTAACGTGATTCACTATGTTCCATTCCTGTCACCTTATGGCTATGGCAGGTTGAATTGCACAGAAATCAGTGTGTAAGATGGAGGGTTCCTTGCAGAAAACGAACTGAGGAGTATTGTTATGGCCAAATCAGTTTGAGAGTGAAAGATTCAATGTCGGATAGAGGGCAAAGTTGAGGTGTGATGTGTTTGAAAGATGTCATCTAATTGTATGGTGGTCTCTGGTGGTGGAAATGACCTTCACAGTTATCTTCCATTGGGCAAGGGGCAAGAGTTCTATTCACCACAATAATCAGTGAATATATGCAGGTTCCCTCAGAACAGGACACAACGTTGGGTGAGATGACTCTGTTCAGTCAGGGGCAATCCTGGAGAAGGAGACAGCTGAGACCATTCTCAGTGGCTGGGATGAATGTCTTAGTTTTAATGGGGATAGTGGTGGAATATGGTTATTGCACCAAAAGATCCATGATAGTTCACCCTCTTATACCATTTGATGCCACTGAACATCTATTCCTGGATTATTTTTTAAATGTATATTTATTTTTTAATTTTAATTTTTAAAATTTGTTTTCAATGTTTATTTATTTTTGAGAGACAGAGACAGAGTGTGAGTAGGGAAGGGGCAGAGAGAGAGAGGGAGACACAGAATTCAAAGCAGGCTCTAGGCTCTGAGCTGTGAGCACAGAGCCCAACGCGGGGCTCGAACCCACGAAATGTGAGATCGTGACCTGGGCTGAAGTCAGACGCCCAACCGACTGAGCCACCCAGGCGCCCCTATTTATTTTTGATAGAAAGTGAGTGAGTGGGGGAGGGGCAGAGAGAGAGGGAAACAGAGAATATGAAGCAGGCTCCACGCTGTCAGTGCAAAGCCCGATGCAGGGCATGAACTCATGAACCATGAGATCATGACCTGAGCCAAAGTCAGATGCTCAACCAACTGAGACACCCAGGCGCCCCTATTCCTGGATTCTAATGGACCTCTTCTCCTGGGGGAAACATGTAAGATAGCAGTAATTTGGATGAAATAGGGGCGCCTGGGTGGCTCAGTGCCGGAGTCCAGCTCCAGCAGGTCCAGGGGTTCCCGAAGGAAGAACGGTGTCGGTGAAAATAAAACAAAACTAAAATAAAAAACTAGAAAATAAAAAACTAAAATAAAAAACTAAAACTAAAATAAAAATGGACACAGACAACAGCAGCGTGTTGAACTGGCCAATTTATTGTAGTAAACGTGGCATTATATTTGCTAATGATTTCCTTGTAACGTAAGTCATCTATGTTTTTCTAACATTACCTAATTTTGAAAATGTTCCTATGTGTAAACAACCTTTAAGAAATAACATGGTGATTTCCCCCTAACTTTCCCACATACCCTTTGATTATAGATTAATTTCTCACATTATTCCATTATGCATCTGCATTTATCTATAATCTACAAAGCATTTGCTTTGCCGTTCTCGTGAAAGGCCCTCCATTTCTCAACACCTCAAGTGGAACAGTTACAGAGACATGACCTCCTAACCACATGAGGCCAGAAGAACAATGTGTTTGCCTCGGTCTGAGGTGCCAGAAAGGGGCTGAAAAAGCCTTAGAAACCCATGCCTCATACATTCTTAGAAAGACAATGCACCTAGGAACCAATGAACCGACTAGGTTCAGTCATCATCTGGAATGCCTCCGGGGGGGCCAGGTGGGCCTAGGGGTTGAAGTCACCTGTGCCCAGAGATACACTCCTTAGTTGCCGGAGTGAGGCTTTCAAATCCATATGTCTCTCCTTTACAGGCCCTCTTTGCTGGCAATTGTATGAGGCTTTCATTCCTGTAAGTAGAGGAGTCTCCATAGGGGATGGCAAGGGCTAAATAATGTAAGGCCGCACAATTTCTTGTGGAACCTTATTTTCTTCCCTAATGGTTCTTTTCCCAGGGGGCCTGCCGAGGGCAATTCCCCAACAGACAATACCCCAGGTACTTTTAAGGCCAAATTACCTAAAAGCGGGAGTGCAAGAAGCTTCACTGTTGGTGGGCCTGGGCCGCCCTGCAGTCACCAGTCCATTCACAGCCCGGGCCCTGCCACTCAGGCTGGGATAGCTCGGCTTCCAGCAGCTCAGTTGGTTAAGCATCTGACTTCGGCTCAGGTCATGATCTCACAATCCGTGAGTTTGAGCCCTGCATCGGGCTCTGCGCTGACAGCTCAGAGCCTGGAGCCTGCTTCGGATTCTGTGTCTCCCTCTTTCTCTGACCCTCCCCCATTCATGTTCTCTCGTTGTCTCAAAAATAAATAAACATTAAAAAAAATTTTTTTTAATTTGGATGAAAATAGAATTGCTACCACTCCAACTGGTCTTATGTTTGTAGCTTATACTAATTGTTTTTTTCTATCACCACATATCTAGATTCTGCTTTTCATAGACTAGTACTTCTGCTGGTCTTGATGGCTTTCTTGGGTGATCCAGACCCTCATCCTTAAGGTGTCTATCTCATGTACTTTTTAGGCTGTGGCTAATATACTTGTCCATTTATATTCAACACTGGGCATGGACATCCCAAGAGATTAAGAAATGGATCGCTAGGGTGTCAAATATATTCTTCTTTGCCACCAATGAATCAAAAATCCCTACCTCCTCCTGATGCTCATGGTAAATTGTTCCTTCCAGATTGTTGACTATTTTACCTTCCTGCTGACATCTTGGCATAAAGAGCCTAATATGACTGGGATACAGCCATAGCTTCAGGTTAAATGGGATGCTTTTCATTTTACTTATTCGAAGCATTGCCCTCCATGAACTAGAACTTCTAAACATACAGATTTGAAGTATGGTAACAGGAAGGATGTGTTCCTTAAAGGGGTCATTGAAAGTAACATTGACCAGGGTCAGTCCTACTTTTATCGTTTAGTTCTTGGACTCATGTATTCTACCTAATGAGGATATAGTACTATAAATATGTAACTTATTTAAGTCAGTCGTTGCATCTTCTTCACTGGTTTTTCAACAGTCTTCATCAGCTTATTACTGTATCGGGACATCAGCTTAATAGTGGCATTGTATGTTATTATACCAGTGGATCCCACATTCATTTCTCACTGCCATACCTACTTTGCTATAATGTAGGCCCTTTGATCCAATTCAGTATTAGCAGGACTCAGTGTCTATAGATTAAATGATCTGTAATCCTTCAGAAAATAGTGATGGTTTGAGCTCTCACATTTAGGCAGGAGAACCTAAACCCCGAATATATATCAGTTGTATTCAGGGTGAAGAATTGCTGAAGTAAGTTTAATCTAGTCAACCTGCCCCCAAGTGGGTGGTTGATCTATTCCAGTGATGGTATCCTACTGAGAGCTCACTGTTCTATTGCCAGCAGTTTGGATATTTGGCAATTTCAGTGGCTCGATCAACCATGGAGAGTGACAACCCATTCTTTTGGTTCAAGCATAGACTTTTTCACTTTCCCTAGGGCTAATCTGTATTGCATTCTTTTAGCTCTATGATAATCAATTACGGAAACTTACGTACAATGGTCAAGTGATTGCATTTTAGTGTTTAATCTCTTCTTTGATGGATGCTCTCTGATGGGCAGTGAAATACAATACAGAGATTTTCACAACTTGTACTATGCCCATGGGTCAAAGTTTATGCCTAACCCCAGACATCCTTTTCCTTAGTATTCTAGACTACCTTCTTCAAGTACTTAGGCCATGTAGTCAAGCAGTCTGCCACTGCCGATGAATCCATGTACATCCTTACTGTAGTATGCTTCTAATTCCATAGAAAGTGAGTGACTGGGTATACCACATGGATCTCAATGCATTGGGAAGTTTTCTTCTCACTGCTGTCTTTTATAACCACCCTTTGGTGGAGTTTCAGCGCAGACCTTCTTAATTTTGTGACTGTTCCCAAATACCTAACTGACCAATGTATGAGCCAGTCTTGGCCTTTGTCCTCCTTGCCTAGCTAATCATAAGAAATTCACATGAGACCATAAACATGGGTAAACGTAGAGGCATGAGTGAAACCGTGCTGGCTGTCATGGTGGTCATGGCCACCTGAAGTATATTAGTGCACTCTGGCCCTGCTTGTGCCTGATTATGGATGTACTCTTTCCATCTTAAAATGATTATTGTGAGTCTCATCCTATCTTTTTGAAAACATGAGTATCTAGATTGGCAGTTCTGGCTGCATAGTTCCTTGATACTCTATTGTCAGTTACTCTATCTCTGCCAAAGTGCTGTAATACACTAGGGTCTGCTTCTTTAAAGGTGTCTATTTTTCTATTGGGAACTGTATGGCCTTGATGCAGAACCCTAGATCTGCTACAAAGCCCATTCTTGTTCCATGATCCACTCAAAACTGTTAGCCTTTCAAGTTATATCTTCTGCTAGTTTGTCATGGGATCAAAAAGGTCCTAATATTGCTTAAGGATCATGTCAAGGAATCTTGTGTTTTCAACTTTTTTGTGGCACTGGTGAATAGTGATCGAGAATCCATTTTAATTAAGTTTTCCAATAATATGGTCCCTGTGTGGAGAGTATCATGGACACTATGCTGTGCTACTCAGAATCTCCTCAGGAATGAAGGATTTATTCTCTTAGCTTCTCAGAGATGGGAAGAAAAGCTACTCACTAATGGGGGAGCTCATATCAAAGATTGATGAACAAAGGGATATAAGGATTCTTGCCCTACTATTCTGACCTGCCTCTGAATGTCCATACTGATGGATTTCACTGAGATCTTTGTTGGGGCTTCATGGCACCTCAGCTTCTCCCTTTGGCTAATCCTGCTTCCTCTTAGTCCCTTCCATTCCACAGGTATTGATCCAAAGTGTGTTCTGATTTACTTCCTGCATGCTAATGTTAGAGATGTCTTGGGGTGCCTGGGTGGCTCAGTTGGTTAAGCAACCAACTTTGGCTCAGGTCACGACCTCATGCTTCGTGAGTTCAAGTCCCACGTCAGGCTCTGTGCTGACAACTCAGAGCCTGGAGCCTGCTTTGGAGTCTGTGTCTCACTCTCTCTCTGCCACTCATCTGCTTGTGCTCTCTCTCTCTCTCTGTCTCAAATATAAATAAACGTTAAAAAATTTTTAATATTAGTGATATCTTGTCAGAGAACCTGATTTGCAACTGAGAGCACAAGCTCCTTAAGAAGGCATGAGAAGGCATGGGTAACGTGAAGAAAGACAGTTCGGAAGATCAGGAGGTGGATATACAGGGCACAAGTAGTTAATGAGGCACCAAGAGACTGATGGCAAACAGGAGGGTCAGTTGCATATTTCATATCTTTTTTGAGAACTAACCATGTTGGCCCCATGATGCAAATTCAGCTATTCAGTATATACAGTTTTATATGTGTGTGTTACATATATATATATATATATATATATATATACATGTATATATATATGTGTGTGTTTACATATATATATATACATATATATATGTGTATATATATATACTCATATATATATATATATATATATAAACACTTAAATATGTGTTTGCATGCCATGTTGTCAGAACAGTCAGTTGACTGATATTCCTTTCTACCAGTTGTTTTGTTTTGGCTTCATGTTATAAGTCCCAGAAAAGGGAAGGTTTTCTGACTAGGTATCTGGGAAAATAATTATGTTTAAGTTTGCTGATAGGAAATTTAGCGGCATTCAGTAAAAATGCAAGGAAAGGTCTAGGTTCTGAAAATTAGTGTTAACACGTGGAAAATCTCCCAATCTTCACGAATTAGAGTATTTCGGCTGTCTTCCAAACACTTCCTGATTATTTTTGCTTTTACTGTTGAATTCTGAGATCTGTCTTGAATGAGGACAGACAGGAGGCAACAGGGGAAGCAAAGAACAGCATTTCCTGTTCTTTGGAAAATTCTCATACAGCTTTGTGGAACATCCTGTCTTGATGTATGCTTTCCTGTCTCTCTTTTTTTTTTATCTGCTCGATTGGCTAGCTGAGATCTGCTTCAAGCAGATTTTGCATAATGAAATGACAGAGCATAAATAGCCATGCATTCTGTCAGTATGTCCTTTTCAGTATTTATAATGAAATAAATATTGTTAAGTCTGTTTGTGGCACATCATTTATTCAGTTGGAACAGGTCTTACCTTTAAAAACCGGATCTATTGAGAAGAATTAAAAGTTCACAAAGCAGGGCACCTGGGTGACTCAGTTGGTTGAGTGTCTGACTTCGGCTTAGGTCATGATCTCATGGTTTGTGAGTTCTAGCCCCACATTGGGCTTGCTGCTGTCAGCATGGAGCCCACTTTGGATCCTCTGTCCCCATCTCTGTGCACCCCCCCCCATTCATGCCCTCTCTCTCTCTCTCTCTCTCTCTCTCTCTCTCAAAAATAAACATTTTTTTTTTTTAAGTTCACAAAGCAACTTTGTGCTGGAGCTTTTGCACAAGGACTCTCATGCCAAAGAGAAGACACAATCCTTGCCCCTTAGGAGTTTGCAGTCTATTTGACCACATCAAGTATACACATTTGAGGAAAACTGAAAATAGGAGATAATGATTTAATACAGTGCTTCTCAAAGTTGTCTAAATGAAAGGAAAAGTCAACTGATATACCAGGCAGTCTGTGGGATCTTATAAAAGTATATACCTTTACATATGAGGTGTTTTTTGTTTTGTCTTAAAATTGATATAAAAATCTGCTTTATTTTTAAACAGTTTTCAGTGGTTTAGGAGAAAAAAGATATGTTCACCTGTTCCCATTCTTTTTTTATTATTTTTTTTTACGTTTATTTATTATTGAGAGACAGAGAGACACAGAGTGTGAGCAGGGGAGGGGTGGAGAGAGGGGGAGACAGAATCTGAAGTAGGCTCCAGGCTCTGAGCTATCAGCATAGAGCCCGACGCAGGGCTCAAACTTGCAAACTGTGAGATCATGACCTGAACCGAAGTCGGTCGCTTACCCAACTGAGCCACCCAGGCGCCCCACCTGTTCCCATTCTTAATGTAAAATTGACATTCTGGGAACTTGCATTATGTTGTAGTGTGGGGTTTTTTTTGGTGATTTTCCTAACATTTGGAATTATGGGGATGTGTATATTCCCTCTGGAAAAATATGGAGCTAATTTCTATTCCCTCAGTTGATCTGTTTCTATTAGAGTACAAGCCTTCTTCATTTCAAAAGACTTTGCATAGTTAACATTAACAAATGGGTCGGGGCGCCTGGGTGGCTTAGTCGCTTGAGCATCCAACTCTTGATCTCAGCTCAGGTCATGATGTCACAGTTCATGAGTTTGAGCCCCACGTCAGGCTGTGCACTAATCACACAGGGCTTGCTTGGGATTCTGTCTCTCCTCCTCTCTGTCCCTCACTCTCTTGCTCAAAATAAATAAATGAAAATTAAAAAAAAAATAAATGTGTCAAGCTTTTAAAAAGTATTTTTCTGTGGGAGGGCCTTTTTACAGCTCTCTGATAGGACTATATAAGTATCATTATAATGCTCTGGGAGGGTTTGTATATGTATATCATTGGTTAGGAATAACTAGAAAGAAACCGTAAGGTAAGTCTTCTTTTAGTCTCCAAGAGTGAATTATTTTGTGCCTGGACTTGTTTTGCTCAAGCGTATTATATTAGTATCCTATAGCTGTTGTAAGAAATTACCACAACCTTAGTGACTTAACACAACATAAATGTTTTATCTGAGTTCTGATGGTCAGAAGTCTGAATTGGCTCTCACTGGCCTAAAATGAAGCTGTCACCTGGCCTGTATCTTTTTCTTGGAGCTTCTACAGAAGCATCGTTTCTTGTTTTTCCAGCCTTTAAAGGCTTCCCACGTCCTTTAGCTCTATGGCCACCCCCTGCTTTTTTTTCAAAGTCAGCAATTGCTGTTTAAGCCTTTTTGACATTTCATTACTTTGAAACTGACTCTTCTTCCTTCCTCTTTAACATTTAAGAACTTGTGTGATTATGTGGGGCCCTTCAAGATAATTCAGGATAATCGTTTTATTTTAAGGTTACCTCCTGATTAGTGACCTTAATTCCATTCTACCACAATTTCTCTTTTCCTTGTAATTTAACATTCAAAGATACTGGCAATTAGGGCATTTTTGGAAGGACATTATTCTGACTACACTATATATTGTTGTTGACATGTTCTCTCTGAGATTGGAGGAAAACCTCTATTTCACCCTTGCATGTGCCTATGTGAAAAAGAAGTAAAAGCTCTACTCCAGTGGGAAAGATTTCTATGCATGTGTTAAGTATTCTGGTGTTCCGGTCAAGTATTGATAAATAGCAAAACTAAAAGATCGCTTTGATAAAGCTTAAGCAAGTACATTTAGAATAGGCGAGTGTGTTTGAGTATTTAGTAGATTTTTGTTGTTGATTTGCTTTGGCTTGATTTTTTAATAGGGCATCTTTTGGGTAAGATGAAGGAAAGATCAATCTCATTCACTACCCCCAGCATGCCATACAAATGTTAGCATTATCCTTGCTGCATCATATGAAGACGGTGGGATGGATAGTCTTAATCCACATCTGGTGCCACATGTGGTTCCATGCATCCATCACAGACTGAAAAACCGCTGTCCCCTCTGAATACCTATCGCTTTCTGGATATTGTTGAAATGCTATCTCATCTGCTTTGGTCATTCTTTCTGAGTTTTACATTTTGTATTATCATCTAGGACACAGTTTGTTCACTGAATGGATAGCTTGTTATTTTTCTTTTATTGCTAATGTCCTGGATCAAAATCTGTATAAGTAGCTCATGAGGACAACACAGAACCATTTTTTTTTATTGCATTGCAGGATGACAAAAATATCTCCTAAGTGTTCACTCCTGAGACTCTGATTCCAGTTTCTTCTATGGTCAGTGGCTGCATCTGAAGGAAAGACTTGCTCATTGTGACTCACTGCTCATTATGCTAGAAATACCAATCTCACTGCTGGAGGAGCCTTCCTATTTACTGGAATATAGGGGAGTGCTACAGTGCAGTTTTCCAGTCTAATATGATTCCCCTCGTGGATGCTACCATAGTCAGTGTGGCAGCTTATGGTTAGTCAGATTTCAATATGTCATGCTATTATGTTGACTATTTGTTTGGCAGGCATCGCCATCAGATTTTTAAGAAGCACTTAAATATGTACCAAATCTTCCTTTTTGCCAGGCATCCTGGGTGAGGAGGGGTTAGAAGAATGTGGGAGAATGAGAGTATCAGCCAGTGTAGGCTAGTTAGCAGTTGATTATGTGAGTGCTATGAGACAATCACCGATTTAATCTGTCAATGGGCACCTTATTCAAATGCATAGTGCTATTTATAATCATTATTTTGTTGATCACTTAACAGGTTAGGCACCATGGTAAGCAGCTTACATATAATATTGTATGTGATCGTTTTCAACAACCATGTGAGTTAAATGCTGTTATTACGTCCATTGACAGTTGAAGGAACCGATACTCAGAGACCTTTCATAAGCTGTTCAAGGTCACCCAGCTAATACGTGGCAGAACAATAATTTTGGTCGTAATCTGAAATAACGTGTAGTAATTTAGTTTCTCCTGAAAGGAAAGCATGTGACAAAGACTTGGGTCAAGGTAGTTTTTTGGGATGGGATCCCAGAAAGGAAAGTCAGAGTGTAGGGAGAATAAGACAGGAAAGAAAAGCCACTACAACAGTGCATTTTTAAGTCGCTCATGTCAGTAGTAGAGGCTCAGTTTTACTGGGACCTCCTGAAAATTATACAAAATACTTCCCAAAATAATCTCCCTGAAAAGATAGCTAGATGATTTATTCACTGATTCCCATCCTCCAGTGGTTGAGGGTTGTCCCCGAAAGAGTTAGTTGAAGTGCACTTCTGGGCTACATTTGTTCCAGGCCTAAGAGGCATACGAAAGGGCCTTGGGTTAGAAAGCAGAAAGCCCTCAAACAATGCAGGGTTAAGGGGGAAGAGCTGCCAGAAGGAATTTGTCTGAACTCTCCAGGAACTGTTCATCATATCTGCCGTTGAAATCGGAGGTGTTCCAAGAGGCTACGGCATGGGTCACCAGAGGCATTTGTTACAGAATTCTAAATCTTGTGCTCTAAGCCACGATTCGACTTTGATCAAATTGTTTCTCAGGGAAAGATTTCACTCTGTGTTTTTTGATACTTTCCCTATATATTGATTAACTCTTTGCAAATATTAATTGTGCTCCTATTTTGTCCCAGATACCTTGCAGTATTATGAAGACCTAGAGATAAAAAAAAAAAAAGCCAAAGTCTTACTTTCTAGGAAATGTTCATTTCCATGATTATCTGACAAACAGGTGGACAGGATTCAATTGGCTATTACAGGACAATGGAACAAAACTGATTATTTAGGCCTTGTTTGTGTGTGTCATGTATTCAAGTGTGTACATCTCTTTTTGCAAATTGCAGATATGAAACCAATTATGTTCAGAGGTAGAATGTGCTGGAATGTATGTCAAGATATTAAGAATTAACTAAGCCGGCAATAGAAAGTAGAGGTAGAGGATTAGGAGTGAGAAAACAGCTCTTTTCCTGGCAGCACGTGCAGCACATACTTTCCTTCACCTTTGACAACCTTGAACTCATCTTGAAATATCAATTAGAGCCAGACCTCTGAATAACCTCTCTTGTAGCAATAAGACCCAATGTTTGATTTCCAGACAATCAACAGACCTTCAAAGTATATGTGATCGTGGTTCATGTGTATGTGTGCATGCATTCATGTGTGTCTACCTTTTCCTTCTTTCTTTCTTTCTTTCTTTCTTTCTTTCTTTCTTTCTTTCTTTCTTTCTTTCTTTCTTTCTTTCTTTAATTTTAGACAAATCAGGAGTCGGACACTCAACCGACTGAACCCCCCCAGGCATCCCTGTGTCTACATTTTAAGCGATGAAAGACAGGCCTGAGCCAGATGTGCGTGAAATACTCAAACTGTCATTCACATATATTTTATTATTCCCAGTCCAATAGGGGCAAAAATCTTAGCCATGTATCCTTGGCTATTTGTTGGTATTTCAAAGCTTCAGCAAGATGCTCTGTCCTTATTCATGAGCAGAGTAATTGGTTGTGTGATTTGAAGAACAGGTTTTGTGATTTGAAGAGGGGAAGAATAACCCCTCTTCCCAAGTAATCTTTTCTACCAAATTATTGTAGTACATCAAAATTCAATATTAGCCATTATTTCCTTTCCCATCATTTTTCTCTCAAATCATGGCACTGAAGTCCCCGATACGACTTAATATGTTAGTGCAATTAAGAGAGGTAACATGGTAAAATGCAAAGATTGTTAAAGGAGTGAAGTTCCATCTACCTGGGTTTTTTATACCAGGGGTACCACTGACTATGGAATTTTTGGCCATTTATTTATCTGCTCTGAGAAGTATCAGTTTGTCTACCCTTGACATGTAAAGTGACCATTCTTACTATTTAGTTAATAATTGAAATGATGTATCTGAAATTGCCTAGCAGAGTGAGTCTATACTAAGTGCTCAATAAAAGCCAGGGTTTTCTTTCATTCATTGTAGGAGAAGAAGGCTGAGGGAAGTGTGCATATTGCTGATGGAGAGCAGCTAGCCCAGAAAGAAGTGATTGCTGTATTCTATACCTCTCAGCTATTGGCAATGGCCTGTGAGGCTAGGGAAAGAGGTCTTTATTTTATTTTTTTTTTAAGTTTATTTATTTTTGAGAGTGGCAGAGAGCAGGGGAGGGGCAGAGACAGAGGGAGACAGAGGATCCAAAGCGGGCAGCACAGAGCCTGATGCGGGGCTCGAACTCACGAACCATGAGATCATGACCCGAGCCAAAGTCAGATGCTGAACCCACAGAGCCACCCAGGCACCCCAGAGAAGAGGTCTTTACAAAAGACATGGACTTAGAAGCCTTTGGCCTTTTTGTGCCTGTAGTCTTTTTCCTTTGTGATCTCTATGCCTCAGTTTATTTACCATCAAAATATGGAGGGAGCCAATTATTTTGACTTAGGTTCATAGAATGTCGCAAGTATACTGTACCCAGCTGAGCCTTGGAAGTCCTGTACAAGCAGGGGGCATGGCAGAATTAGGAGAATTATATGCAGGGAGAACAGCCACCAGGCTGGTAGAAGGTTGTCACCCCGCCTTCCCCCATCCCCTGCCTTTCCTCCTTAGGCTGGCGATCTGTGTTTAAGAAAAGGTCAGACAAAAAAGCTTCAAAATTTAGGTCAGCCTACTTCAATTAACTCTCAAGAACCAGGCACCCCACGCCTCATTATGCTGAGCCGTTATCGAGTTCTCTAAAGTAAGGGCATACTAAAATGCTTTACAAGATTCTCTGATTTGTTGTATGCTTGCACTAGAAAGATAAGGGTAGCAGAAAAAAAAATTAGCCATCAAATATGAAGGGATCTACATAAACCAAACAAGTAACCCCATTATATAAAGAGGAGACTGTGATAATATAATGGCCTAAATTATTGAATTTTTATGGAATATATGTGTACAGATTGCAAGGGAAACAGTATTTACTGTCAGGAAGCAGGTTTCGAGACTGGGGTTTTCTATTACATTTTTCTAAATTATTTTGGATATGAGAGAGCAGGTAAAAGGAAAGTGGATTAAAAATTGAGATTCGGATGATCTGGTTGCTAATTTCCAATTTGTTTGTAACTAGGTATATAAAATTGAGCAAATATTTTAATCTTTACACGCAAAATAAAGGGATTTCTCTATCACAGATAGCCTCTAAAGTCCCTTTTTCCTATAGCATTTTGTGTCAAAGTAATTTTTGTCAAAGTAATTGTGGGTCCAAATGAGATTTATATATATTTGTGATACATTATTGAGAATTGTAGAGCTAGAAAGTACGCTGGAGTTTGCCTTTAATAAATCATGTTTCATTGACTTTAAAAATTATTCAAAGAGATTTGTAAGATTGTGATGTCTTCCATATAGGGCAATTGCAATTGTAAATAGGAAAACACAAACCATCAGATGAAAGAGAGATACATGTTTCAGAACTCTTGGGTAAGTTAATACCACAGCTAGAATATGAAATTTGGTTCTGAGCATCCTGGAAGCCAAGGGAACAAGTGAATTAAAGTGGGTTATATTTTATCTCGTTATTACATAAAATGAAAAAGAAAACTTTGCCTCAGGAGGGAAACTTTTCTAACCCTAAAATTAAAATTGTATAGGGAATTCACAGCTTGGATTCTTATATTAAGGGCCATTGGTAAAATTATCCAATGGAAAACTTCTTCAAAATTAGTTTGTGGAATATATAGATAAGTTTCCCCATTTTAGTTTTCTCATCTGCAAATTAGGAATAATTATCTAGGAATGAAAACATATGAGGATTCATCTACATATAGTAATACTATTGTTTAAGATGAGGTATGTATTGAGTTACATGAATTAAAACTTCAGAGATGTATCCAGGCCTTCAAGTAATATCCTGAAGTCTCAACCTCTTTTCCTTTCAAATTGGCTTCATTCTCTTGGAAAGGTCCCACTGGCAACTCTAGGTTCACATTTACTGTATAATCAATGATACCAGAAAAGATGACCTCATCCCTAAGTGTCCAGCCAATATCCTGAACATTTTGATATTGGACAAATTTGTATTGTGTATCAATCTCTGCATAAATCACTACAGCTGGATTAAGAGAATGCTTTCCTCAGACAGGCATGAGCCAAGTAGCCATCCATGGAAGAAGGGGCTAGAATGAGTCTCTCCAAACTACATGTATTTAGAATGAAAGTGGGGGTGAGGTGGAGTAAGGTGGGATGGAGAAGGTCCTTCATCAATGGTAGGGACGTCAGACAAAGGAAATAAAAATTATCTCAGTTACAATCAAGTCATATGCAAAACATTGACTGGTCAGTGTGGGAAGATCATGAGGAAATTTAATTGAACTGCAATGTTCAATGTATCAAGAAGGGATAAATTAAAGTATTCATTTTATCATAGGAATCCCCTTGCCATTTGGATGGGAGTTTTCATATCTCATTGACCTGGAAAGTTAATATTTCCTTCTATCATGAAATGTTTTCTATGTTTCCCACCTGCTGTCTTTTAATTGATAGACATCCACTAGGTATGTTAATTCTTCCCAATAATTTACAAACTCTTCCTGGCTTGGGAGTCTTCTCTTTAGGGGACTATATAATTGTCTCCAGTCCATTAGGTATTTTTATCTTTTTCTTTCAATTCAGAGGGCAATTTTATTTTCTCCATTTCTTCTTGGTTGGCTGGAAGCCTCAATTCGGGATTGTCACACTGGCATCAAACATTTCATTCCTCGCAGATTTGTTGTGAGGACCAGATGAGATAATATGAGATATTTGTAAAGTGCTTAGTTTGGCAATGATAGGCACTCAATAAATAGTGCAATTAATATGAATATTGTTCAAGTGATAGGAAAATAAACCCCAAGGAACAGATGGTGATGGAACCCATTGTTTTCTTCAGCAGAACCTTGTTTTTTTAATGCCTTGTTGTTGTTTAATGGTACTGGTATCTTTCCAGTCAATCAGACTTAAAACTTCTATAATAATAATTTATTTATTTTTTGTATCTGGTTTCTAACATAATATTAGTGGACAAATTCCATTGGTTGGCTTCCTGGCATATCTCTTATCTATTATTTTTTTCTATCCGTGTGCCACTAATCCAGTTTGACCCTCATTCCTCATTCCCTTTAAAATAGCAATTTACACCTAAATACCAGTCTCCTTATTTCCAGTCTGTACTCTATTCTGCAGCCAGATTGTTCATGTGATCATGCCGCTTCATTGCTTAGAAATCAACGTCCTGGTGGCTTGTCAAGTCCCTACTCCCTCCCGATCCTTATATCTTCGGAGGAGATTTGAATCTAGCTTTTCTGTCTCATGAGTATCCCCCTTCACATACTGCATGATCATGATTCACCAAAAGTGAGCTATTCATATTTTTACATAAATTCCTTGTCATTTCCTGCCATCAGATGTGTGGTATTCTCTTCACTTGGAAAGCTCTTATCTCCTATCATAATGTACCTAAATTCTTCTTATTTATCAAGATCTGCATAAAATGCCGCCTTCTCCATGTAGCCATCCCTGATTTTTGCAACAAAAAAGCAATCTTTCCTGTCCCTAATTGCCATTTCCTTACTTTGCATGGTATTTTCTACTTTATAATGCCATAAATATGTGAGGGATCTCACTTCTCTTGTCAATTCCTTAAGGTTAGGCTCTATGTCAGCTAATTTTTTTCAATCCTCCAACACAGAACTCATAGATACCAACTGAGTGTTAATTATACAAATGCATTAAATTTTATCCTAAGTATATCCTTATACCTTGATTTCTGGTGCTCTAATATTAAATAATCATTAACATAGTAGTATGGAAAAGAATATAGTTAGAATGTAGAATATAGTTGGAGCGCCTGGGTGGCTCAGTCGGTTGAGCGTCCGACTTTGGCTCAGGTCATGATCTCATGGTCCCTGAGTTTGAGCCCCGTGTTGGGCTCTGTGCTGACAGCTCAGAGCCTGGAGCCTGTTTCAGATTCTGTGTCTCCCTCTCTCTCTGACCCTCCCCCATTCATGCTCTGTCTCTCTCTGTCTCAAAAATAAATAAACGTTAAACAATTTAAAAAAAATAAAAAAAGAATGTAGGATATAGTTAATATCTTTCTGGATATGTTTTTCCTTTTTCAAATTTATTGCAATAAGCTTAGGTCAAAGACAAGGATGCACATTGTTCTTGATTGAACTCTCAGATGAATTCTTGAAGAGTCAGTATTTTTGCTTTTGATTAAAAAAAATCCATATGTCTTAAGTAACATTCATATGGTAATAAAGTTGATGTGTGTTTGTGGGAAAGAAAACAATATTTATATTCTTTTCCTAAGTGTCATTTCACCCTTGCATGGAGATAGGTCACAGTGGCATCTCTAAGCAGAGCAAAATATTTTACTGAAAAAGTCTTTGAATTCACAGAAACTATTGGACAAACACTGAAATGAAATCAGAAGTATGTGATATCAATAATAAAAGTGATGCTGTTAAAAGGATATATGGGGGGCGCCTGGGTGGCGCAGTCGTTAAGCGTCCGATTTCAGCCAGGTCACGATCTCGCGGTCCGTGAGTTCGAGCCCCGCGTCAGGCTCTGGGCTGATGGCTCAGAGCCTGGAGCCTGTTTCGGATTCTGTGTCTCCCTCTCTCTCTGCCCCTCCCCCATTCAGGCTCTGTCTCTCTCTGTCCCAAAAATAAATAAACGTTGAAAAAAAAAAGGATATATGGATCTCTTTTGCATATTGGGTCTCTTTATCAAAAGAAAAAAATAACAGGGATGTCTGGGTGGTTCAGTCATTAAGCATCTGACTTTGGCTCAGGTCATGATCTCACAGTTCCTGAGTCCGAGTCCCACGTCGGGTGAGCACGAGCCCTGCTTTGGGTGAGTTCGAGCCCTGCTTCGAGTAAAACATGAGCCCTGCTTTGGGTGAGCCTTGCTTCTCTCTCTCTCTCCTCTCTGCCCCTCCTGCGATTCTTTCTCTCTCTGCCCCTCGCTCACTTGCACCCTCTCTCTCTCTCTCAAAAAAATGAATAACAAACATGACTTCTATAGAACATCTGACTTGGACTAAAACGGTCTCTTTAGGCAGATATCAAGTATAATTTATCTATATATCCATTGAAAAGTTTCTTCTCTACGAGACTGTTGATATTCCTATATAGTTTGATCAATCAGGATAGTTCACTAAATTAGTTATGTTTTCCAAATTTATAGTGTACTGAGCTAGTTCTATTTACCAAATTATTTTGGTGCTGTTTGGGTAATTAAAAGATAGAAGGGATGTGATCACACTCTTACAATCTACTGAGAGAGAAAATTTTCATGCAGTGTCATTATAGGGTGTGTAATGGGATGGAGGTAAGGGAGAGAAAGTTTTACATTGGTGCTATAGTGTGAAAGTATTGTTTTGAACTATGTATCAGTGGTATGTTTGATTTTACAGTATTTACTCATACAGGTTTGAGGCCTGTTGATCAAATACTTCTTTATGATATGATTTTATGATTATCGATCTCCCATGTATAACCTTTTTTTTTTCATTTTTATATACCCAGGACTTATTTATTTTATAACTAGAAGTTTGTACCTTTTGACCATGTTCACCCATTTTACACACTCCACTTGTGGCAACCACCAGTCTATTCTCTGTATCCATGAGTTTTTTATTGTTGTTATCGTTAACTATAGATATAAATGAAGTCATATGGTACTTTTCTTTTTCTATCTGACTTATTTCATTTGGCCAATGCCTTCAAGTTCTATCCATTTTGACACAAATGGTAGAATTTCATTCCTTTTTATGGTTAATTATTATACCATTATGCATACTGCATACCGCGTTGTCTTTATTCATTGATTTAGCCATGGGCACTTTGTTTTCATCTGTTAAAATAAATAATGTCGCAATGATCATGGTGGTGCAGATATCCTTTTCAGGTTCTGATTTCATTTCTTTTAGAAAAATAACCCAAAGTAAAATTGCTTGATCGTATGGTAGTTCTAATTTTAATTTTTTGAGGAATCCATACTGCTTTCTACATTCCTGTACAAATTTACATTCCCACCAGTAGTGCATAAGGGTTCCTTTTTTTGACATCCTCACCAACACTCATTATCTTTTGTCTTTTGGACAATAGCCATTTTAATAGATGAAAGGTCATATTGTTGTTTTGATTTGGATTTCTTTTAGGTTAGTCACGTTGAGCAGCTTTTCATATACTCATTGGGCATTTGTATGTCTTCTTTGGAAAACATCTATTCTAAATCCTGTCCCCATTTTTAAGTGGATTTTTTTTGTTGTTTAGTTTCATAAGTTCTTTATTTATTTTCAATATTAACCCCTTATGAGATATATGATTTGTTTCCCACATGTAACTTTAAAAATAATCTTTTATAAATTTTTCTTATTTTATTTTTATTTTTTTAATGTTTTCATTTATTTTTGAGAGAGAGAAAGAGCACGAGCAGGAGAGAGGCAGAGAGAGGGAGACACAGAATCTTTAGCAGGCTCCAGGCTTGGAGCTGTCAGCACAGAGCCCGACATGGGGCTTGAACCCACAAACCGTGAGATCATGACCTGAGTCAAAATCAGACACTTAACTGACTGAGCCACCCAGGCACCCCCAAACTTTTCTTATTTTAAAAGCATTGTAAAAGTTTTTAAGTGAAAATCAGAAAATACAAACTAACCACCCCACCTCCAAGAAAACCCACGTCATTCATCTAATCTAGTAGAAGCTGGGGCACCTGACTGGCTCAGTCCGTTGAGCTTCCAACTTCCGCTCAGGTCATAATCTCACAGTTCATGAGTTGGAGCTCCCTGTCTGGCTGTGTGCTGACAGCTCAGAGCCCAGAGCCTGCTTTGAATTCTGTGCCTCCCTCTCTCTCTCTGCCCCTCCCCTGCTTGTGCTCTGTCTCTCTGTCTCTCTGTCTCTCTCTTTCAGAAATAAACATTAAAAAAAATTTAACCTAGTAGAAACTGAATTATATTAAATTGCTATTTTATAATTTATTTATTTATTTATTTTAAATCAGTACAGGGGCCTCCCGGTAGGAGCCAAACTTAATGCTTTGATTTGGCCTGGTGTGACCCTGAATGGAGAACTATCTGAAGCATACTTGATTAGATCCTGACCCATGGAAACTGAGAGATGATAAATTGATATTTTAAGCTGCTAAATTTGTGATAATTTGTTACACATCGAAAGAAAACTAATATGGTTCCCTGTTATTTTTATCAAAATTGAGTAGATCACAAAGCAAATTCCAATGAATTCTCCAGGGTAAAAATATCACAAATCAAGTTCTGTGCCACAAATCAATAACACTAGAGATAAATTTATTTATTTATTTATTTTTCATGTTTATTTTGAGAGAGAGAGCATGCACATGGGTGAGGGGCAGAGAGAAAGGGAGAGAAAAAGAATCCCAAGCAGGCTCTGCATGCTGTCCACACAGAGCCCGATGCAGTGCTCAATCTCACAAACCCTGAAATCATAACCTGAGCTGAAATCAAGAGTTGAATGCTTAACCGACGGAGCCACCCAAGTGCCCCAAAACTGGAGATAAATTTAAATTAAAATACAGAATATCCAGTTGCTAAAAAATGTTCATAACGATATACAAAAGTCTCGCCTTAAGTAAAACTGTTCAAAGAGAAAAGCTAAACCTTGGTTAAGAATGTTGAAGAAGGAGGTTTTTGGGTAATGAGCATGTTACATGCTGATACAGTTGGGATTGGAGAAATCTATGGTGAAATGCAAATTAAAATCCCCAAACATCATAAGGAGTTCAAAAATGAATCAGTATCATGACTCAAGAAAGTGGAAAGACAGTAAAACAGTAAACTAAGCTGCAGGAATCAGATGCTAATAAAAATGAATAAATTAAGGGAGCCTGGTGGCTAAGTCAGGTAAGCAATAGGCTCTTGGTCTTGGCTCGGGTCATGATCTCATGGTTTGTAGATTCGCACCCCACGTTGGGCTCTGCACTGACAACACGGAGCTTGCTTGGGATTCTCTCTCCTCTCTCTCTCTGCCCCTACCCTGCTTGCACTCTTTCTCTCTGTCTCTCGAAATAAATAACTTTTAAAAATTAATTAAAAATGAATAAATTGAAAGCAGAGAAACAGATTTGAAGAAGCTGATGCTAAATAATTTAATAAACAATACAAATGTTAAAGCAAAAGTTTTTTGTTTTTTTTTTTTAATTTTTTTTTTCAACGTTTATTTATTTTTGGGACAGAGAGAGACAGAGCATGAACGGGGGAGGGGCAGACAGAGAGGGAGACACAGCATCGGAAACAGGCTCCAGGCTCCGAGCCATCAGCCCAGAGCCTGACGCGGGGCTCGAACTCACAGACCGCGAGATCGTGACCTGGCTGAAGTCGGACGCTTAACCGACTGCGCCACCCAGGCGCCCCTAAAGCAAAAGTTTTGATAATAAATTAGGAAGGCTGAAAGAATAGTATAATTTTGAATGAAAGAAGAAGAAATAACCACAGGTAAAAGTTTTAAAATAGTATATTGTGGATCTTTTTGCTCATAAATTTTAAAACCAGGGTGAATATATGCAAATATTAATTTCCAAATTGACTCAGTAAGAGAGAAAAACTTAGAGAAAACATTATCCATGGACAGAAATTAGAACTCCATTAAAATTTTTGAGCCTGCAGAGTTTCCCTATAAAATTCATTCACACATTCAAATAAAAAAATAGTTTTTATTTATATTTTATCAGGCAATAGAGAAAGTAGGGAAGTTCTTTTTCTGGAGAAAGCATTAGCTTAATAATAAAACCTGATAGTTAAAAAGAAAAACAGTAACAATTTTCAGTTCTGAATACAGGTGTGAATCTGAAGTAGGTTCTTAATAAATAGAATTTAAGAGTATAATAATGAATAAGAGAACATGAACGAGTAGATTTTATTCTGGGAATACAAGATAGTTCAGTGTTAGATAATCTGATGATATTTGCAATAGTACTAACAGGTACAAAAAGAAAACATATACAGTCATTTGTATAGGTGCTAAAAATGATAAAATTCAACATCTCTTATGCATGAAAATATAACAAAATACTAATAGAAAGATGATTCATTAAAGTAGTAGCTAGCATCATTTTTTATTCAGGTATAATTAACATACTGTATTCTGTTAGTTTCATTACTCAGTGCTCATCCTGATGAGTGTACACTTTTTTTTAATTTGTCTAAGTGTATTTATTCTGAGGGAAAGAGAGAGAGAGAGAGAGAGAGAGCAGAGGAGGGGCACAGAGAGAGGGAGAGGGAGAGAATTCCAAGGAGGGTCAGTATGGAGCATCACACAGGACTCGAACTCACAAACCATGAGATCATGACCTGAGCCAAAGCCAAGAGCCAGATGCTTAACCCCCTGAGTCACCCAGGCACCCCAGTGATGAGTGTACTCTTAATGCCCTTTATCTGTTCCTTTGTTTGTTTCTGACTTTGTGTCTTTGTTTTATAAATTCCATATATGAGTGAAATCATATGATATTTATCTTTATCTGAGTTATGTTACTTAGCATTATACCCTCCAGGTCCATCCATGTTGTTGCAAATGGCAAATTCTCATTCTCTTTTATGGCTGTGTAATATTCCATTGTGTGTATGTGAGTTTGTGTGTGTGTGTGTATATGTATTCATATATATATATATATTACATCTTCTTTAACCATTCATTTGTGAATAGACACTTGGTTGCTTTCATATCATTGGCTTTCTAAATAATGCTATAACAAGCATAGGGGTGTGTATATCTTTTCAAAGTAGTGTTATCATTTTCTTTGGGTAGATTCCCAGTAGCATTACTGGATCAGATTATAAGGCAATTATTATTTTTTTTGAGGAACCTCTGTGCTGTTTTCACTCATTTTTTCTTTAAAATTTTATTTAAATTCCAGTTAGAGGTGCCTGAGGGGCTCAGTCAGTTAAGTGTCCAATTCTTGATTTCGGCTCAGGTAATGATCTCAGGGTGCATTAGATCGAGCTCCACGTGGGGTTCTGTACTGAAAGCTTGGGGCCTGCTTGAGATTCTCTCTTTTCCCTCTCTCTCCACCCCCTCCCTTGTTCTCCATCCCCCCATTCTCTTTCTCCCCCTCCCCTACTTGTACTTGCTCACTCACTCTCAAAAGAAACAAACTTAAAAAACATTCCTATTAACACAGTGTAATATTACTTGCACATGTACAATATAGTGATTCAACACTTCCATACAATACCTGGTGCTCATCACAGCAAGTACACTCCTTAATACCCATCACCTATTTTATGCTTCCCCACACATCCACCTCCCTCTAGTAACCATCAGGTTGTTCTCTATAGTTAAGAGTCTGTTTCTTGGTTTGCCTCCCTCTCTCTCTCTTTTTTTTTGTTTCATTTTGCTCCTTTGTTTTGTTTCTTAAATTCCACATATGAGAGATATCATATGGTCTTTGTCTTTCTCTAACTTATTTTGCTTGGCATAATATACTCTAGTGCCATCCACATCATTGCAAATGGTAAGATTTCATTCTTTTTTATAGCTGAGTAATATTCCCCTCTGTGTGTGTGTGTGTGTGTGTGTGTGTGTGTGTGTGTGTGTGTGTGTATGTATCACATATTCTTTATCCATTCATCGGTCAGTGGACATCTCAGCTGTTTCCGTAATTTGGCTATTTTAGATAATGCTGCTTTAAACATTGGGGTGGATATATTCCTTTGAATCAGTATTTTTGTATCCTTCTGGTAAATACCTAGATGTACAATTGCTGGATTGTAGAGTAGTTCTATTTTTAACATTTGAGGAACCTCCATACCGTTTTGCACAGTGGCTGCACCAGTTTGCATTCCCTCAAACAGATCAAGAGGGTTATCCTTTCTCCATATCTTCACCATCACCTGTTATTTCTTTTGTTGTTAATTTTAGCCATTTTGACAGGTGTGAGGTGATACCTCATTGTAGTTTTGATTTGTGTTTCCTTGGTGATGAGTGATGTTGGGCATCTTTTCATGTGTCTGTTAGCCATCTGGATGTCTTCTTTGGAAAAATGTCTGCTCATGTCTCTTGCCCATTTTTTTTTTGGTATTATTTCTTTTTTGGGTGGTAACTTTTATAAGCTCTTTATATATTTTTGATACTAGCTCCACATCAGGCATGTCATTTGCAAATATCTTCTCCCATTCTGTAGGTTCCCTTTTAGTTTTGTTGATTATTTCCTTTGGTGTGCAGAAGCTTTTTATCTTTTTTTTTTTATGAAATTTATTGACAAATTGGTTTCCATACAACACCCAGTGCTCATCCCAAAAGGTGCCCTCCTCAATACCCATCACCCACCCTCTCCTCCCTCCCACCCCCCATCAACCCTCAGTTTGTTCTCAGTTTTTAACAATCTCTTATGCTTTGGCTCTCTCCCATTCTGACCTCTTTTTTTTTTTCCTTCCCCTCCCCCATGGGTTCCTGTTAAGTTTCTCAGGATCCACATAAGAGTGAAACCATATGGTATCTGTCTTTCTCTGTATGGCTTATTTCACTTAGCATCACACTCTCCAGTTCCATCCACGTTGCTACAAAAGGCCATATTTCATTTTTTCTCATTGCCACGTAATATTCCATTGTGTATATAAACCACAATTTCTTTATCCATTCATCAGTTGATGGACATTTAGGCTCTTTCCATAATTTGGCTATTGTTGAGAGTGCTGCCATGAACATTGGGGTACAAGTGGCCCTATGCATCAGTACTCCTGTATCCCTTGGATAAATTCCTAGAAGCTTTTTATCTTGATGAAGTCCCAAGAGTTCATTTTTGCTTTGTTTCCCTGGCCTCTGGAGACATATCTAGTAAGAAGTTCCTATGTCTGGTGTCAAAGAGGTTGCTGCCTGTGGTCTCCTCTAGTATTTTGGTTGTTTCCTACCTGCCATTTAGGTCTTTCATCCATTTTAAATTAATTTTTGTGTATAGTGTAAAAAAGTGGTCCAGTTTCATTTTTTTGCATGTTGCTGTCTAATTTTTCCAATACCATTTGTTAAGGAAACTGGTTTTTTTTTCCCATTTATTTTTGTTGTTCTCATTTTTTTCATCAATGTTTTATAGTTTTCAGAGTTTAGGTCTTTCACCTCTTTGGTTAAACTTATTCCTAGATATTTTATTATTTTTTGGTGGGATTGTAAATGGGGTTGTTTTCATAATTTCTCTTTCTGCTGCTTCATTATTGGTGTATAGAAATGCAATAGATTTCTGTACATTGAGTTTGTATCGTGCGACTTTACTGAGTTCATGTGTCAGTTCCAGCAGTTTTTCGGTGGAGTCTTTCAGGTTTTTTTATATATAGAGTATCCTGTTGTCTGCAAAAAGTGAAAGTTTTATACCTCTTCCTTGTCAATTTGGATGTCTTTTATTTCTTATTGTTGTCTGATTGCTGAGGCTAGGATTTCCAGTACTATTTTCAGTACTAGTGGTGAGAATGGACATACCTGTCTTTTGTTCCTGACCATAGAGGAAAAGCTCTCACATTTCCCCCATTGAGGATGATATTAGCTGTGTGGTTTTTTTTGTATGTGGCCTTTACTGTGTTGAGGTATGTTCCCTCTATGCCTACTTTTTTAAATGTTTTTATCATGAATTGATGTTGTATTTCTCAAATGGTTTTTCTGCATCTATTAAGAGGATCATATGGTTCTTATCCTTTCTTTTATTAATGCAGCGTATCATGTTGATTGATGTTCAATTGCTGAACCACCCTTGCAGCCCAGGAGTAAATCCTACTTGATTATGGTGAATGATTCCTTTAACGTACTGTTGGATATGATTTGCTAGTACTTTGTTAAGAATATTTGCATCCATGTTCATCAGGATATTGGCCTGTGGTTCTCTTTTTTAGTTGAGTCTTTATCTGTTATTGGTGTCCGTGTAATGGGGCCTTATAGAATGAATTTGGAAGTGTTCCTTCCATTTCTATATTTCGAACAGTTTAGAGAAGAATAGGTATTAACTCTTCCTTAAATATTTGGTAGAGTACTCGTGTAAAGCAATCTGTCCCTAGACTTTTGATTGTTGGGAGTTTTTTGATTACTGACTGATTCAGTTTCATTACTGGTTATTGTCTGTTCAAACTTTCTATTTTTTCCTGTTTTAGTTTTGGTAGTTTCTGTGTTTCTAGGATTTTTTCCATTTTATGCAGGTTGTTCAATTTGTTGGCATATAGTTTTTTCCTGATATTCTCTCATAATTGTTTGTATTTCTGTGGTGTCAGTTGTTTTTTCTTTTTTATTTGTGATTTTATTTTATTTTATTTTATTTTATTTTTTGGTTCCTTTCTCTCTTCTTTTTGATAATTCTGATTAGGGGTATATCAATTTTATTAATTTTTTCAAAGAAGCAGCTCCTGGTTTCATTGATCTCTTCTGTGTTCTTTCTTCTTTCTTTCTTTCTTTCTTTCTTTCTTTCTTTCTTTCTTTCTTTCTTTAGTTTCTATATCCTTTATTTCTGCTCTAAATTTTTTTCCCCTCCTTCTGACTTTAGGCTTTGTTTTTTGTTCTTTTTCTAACTCCTTTAGATGTATGGTTAGATTGATTATTTGAGATTTTTCTTGCTTCTTGATGTAAGTGTGTATTGCTTATTGACTTCCCTCTCAGGACCACTTTTGTTGTATCCGAAAGGTTTTGGACTGATGTGCTCTTATTTTCATTCTTGTCCATGTATTTTTTTATTTCTTCTTTGATTTCCTGGTCGACCCATTCATCTTATATCATCTTGTTGGATTATCCCCTTTATGACTATGACTATATAATGCCCTTCTTTTTCTGTTTTTAGGATGTTTTTTTAAAGTCTAGTTAGTCTGATATAAGTAATACTACTCTTATTTTATTTTGACCTCCATTTGAGTGATAAATGTTTCTCCACCCCCTAATTTTCAATCTGCAAGTGTCTTTAGGGTGAAAATGAGTCTCTTGTAGGCAGAATATAGATGAGTCTTGTATTTTTATCTATTCTGATACCTTATGTCTTTTGATTGGAGCATTTAGTCCATTTACATTCAAAGTAATTATTGATAGATATGTATTTTTACCATTTAATTACTTTTTTGCCTTTATTTTCTGGAGATTTTCTCTGATTCTTTCTTATCTTTGTCACTTTTGGTCTCTCCTTTGCATGGAAGGAGTCCCCTTTAACATTTCTTGCAGTACTGTTTTAGCGGTCCATGGACTCCTTTAGTCTATGTTTCTTTGGGAAACTCTTTATCTCTCCTTGTATTCTGAATGGTAGCCTTGATGTACAGAGGATTCCTGGCTGCAGATTTTTTCTATTTGGCACTTTGAATATATCATGCTACTCCCTTGTAGCTTGCCATGTTTCTGTTGAGAGATGTTTACCTAGCCTTATGGGCCTTCCCTTGTAAATTAAGGACTTCTTTTGTCTTGATGCCTTTAAGATGTTTTCTTTATCACTGTAATCTGCAAATTTAATTATAACATGTATTGGGGCTCACCTGCTTTTGTTGATTTTGATGGGATCCTGGATCTGGATGTCTGTTTCCTTCCCCAGATTAGGGAAGGAAATGTTGGGCCTCATTATTTTCCATTATTTTTTCTTCTAGGTCACTAATTTGTTCCTCTGCATCTTTCAGCCTGCTGTTAACTTCATCAAGAATAATTCCAACCCCACTTATTGCATTCTTCACTTCTGATTGATTTTTTTAAAACTCTTTTATCTCTGGTAACCATCTCCCTGATGTCTTCTTTTCTCAAGCACAGTGATTATCTGTATGATTTTTGCTTTAAATTCTCCATCAGGTTTATTACTTGTATTTATTTCATTTAGATCTCTTGGTATGGCCTTATCTTGTTCTTTCATTTGGGATGAATTTCTCTGTTTTAGAATTTTCTCTAAGTCTCTGCCTTCTTCTGTATGTTAAAAATGCCAGTTTTGTCTCCTGCTACTAAAAGTAATGACATTATGAAGAAGAGTTCATATAGTGCCCAGTGGCTGACACCGCAGAGTGTGTCTCAGATGTATGTTGTATGCACTCTAATACCATGTTGTGGCAGCTCTATCCTTCCTGCCATTTTTCTGCATTTCCCCTCCTTGCCTGCTGTGGGCAGTATTTAGTCATTGGCCTGAATGTGCCACATTTTAACTAGGTATGCTGTGATCTGCTTGTGAAATGAGACCTGATACCACTTTCACCAGAACTGAGGTCCTTCAGAACTCTCGGTCAAGAATTGTGGTATGGGAAGGGGTTTGTGCTGGTCTTCTTGGGAAGAGGTCTGCCATGCTGGGACTGAGGCAAATTTGATTAAGAAAGGCATTCCTAGGGCGCCTGGGTGGCTCATTCGGTTGAGCGTCTGACTTCAGCTGGGGTCATGATCTTGCAGTCTGTGAGTCTGAGCCCCGCATCGGGCTCTGTGCTGACAGCTCAGAGCCTGGAGCCTGCTTCAGATTCTGTGTCTCCTTCTCTTTCTGCCCCTCCCCCACTCATGCTCTGTCTCTCTCTCTGTCAAAAATAAACATTAAAATTTTTTTTTTTTTTTAAAAAAAGAAGGGCATTCCTCCCAGAGCATAGGAAAACGGGGCTTGGTGTAAGCAAGTTAGGTCACCAGTCTCCATGTTGACCTGCTTCCCCCAGGAGGATCTGTTTATATGCTGAGGAGCAGGAGAGTGTAATGGTGCCAGCCAGTTCCTTTGCTTTTGGAGATGCTTCTCCATAAATGTTGCCTTTCAGAGAAGAGCTTCTAGAATAGGGTATAATTTCCCCTTTGTGTGCTGCCCCAGGTTATTTTTCAGATCACTGTTTCCATACTTTCTGCCTCCTGGTTTTTTCCTACCTTTTCTCTGGGAGAATAGTGCCCTTCTGGCTCTATCCCAGCCAAGGCTGCTGACCTTTAAAGCTCTAGGCATGGGGTGCCTGGGTGGCTCAGTTGGTTAAGCGTCCAACTTCAGCTCAGGTCACCATCTCACGGTCCGTGAGTTCGAGTCCCGTGTCAGGCTCTGGGCTGATGGCTCAGAGCCTGGAGCCTGCTTCTGATTCTGTGTCTCCTTCTCTCTCTGCCTCTTCCCCGTTCATGCTCTGTTTCTCTCTGTCTCAAAAATAAATAAATGTTAAAAAAAATTTAAAATAAAACTCTAGGCTTTAGAGATGTGATTTGGTCAGGTTTGGGTAGGGATTTATGCTGGTTTACTTGTGGGGGGGTGGGGGGAGTCTTGCTGCCCTGGTACTGAGGCAAACTTGACCATGAAGGGTAGTCCTGCCAGAGCCTAGTGGGTTCAGGGTTGGTATAAGCTAGTTAGGCAGGCTGTGTCAGTGTTCTGCTCCTTGCTCACCTGTGGCTCTGTGTTTATGCTTTTTCGATACGGCTCCTTCTCTCTCTTTAGTCATGTAGTTTGTTCTGTCAGTCTTCAGGTCGATTTCTGGAGTATTTAGGATGATTTGATAGTTATCTAGTTGCGTTCATGGGACGTGATGAGTCTAGGTTCTTCCTACTCCATTACCATCTTCTATATTCCTGTTCTGTTTTCCAGTCTGTCTGTACCAATTTATATTCTCACCAACAGTGTAGGAGTGTTCCTTTTTCTCTGCATTTTTGCCAACACCTGTTGTTTCTTGTGTCTTGGATTTTAGCCGTTCTGACAGCTATGAGGTAATACCTCGTTGTAGTTTTCCATTACATTTGCCTGATGATTAATAATGTTGAGCATCTTTTCATGTGTCTGTTTGTCATTTAATTGCCTTTGGAAAAATGTGTATTCAGATACACTGCCCGTTTTAATTGGATTATTTAGCTAGCATCATAGTTAATGGTCAAATACTACAACTATTTCTAATATAATTAGGGATAAGGCAAGGATCTCAGAACTAACCAGTATTGTCTAAACCACTAAAGTATGAATATTTTTTGGAAGTGGCAAAATTACCATCATTTTCAGATGATTGTGTATCTAGAACATCCAGGAGCAGCTGATGAAAATGAATTTAATATGAGCAATATGATAGTTTAGAAAAATATTTGTTTACTGCTTTGGAGTGTAAATTGTAACTGCCCCCAAATCGTATGTTGATGGTCTAAACCCCGCCCCCCACCGCCCCGCAATGTGACTGTATTTTGATTTAAGATTTGAAGATGTAGTTAGAGTTAAATGAGGTCATAAAAATGGGCTCTGATATGATAGGATTAATGTTCTTATCAGTAGAGACACTAACAAGCTTGGATATGCTCTATCTCTGTTTCTCTCATGTACATAAATAAGTGGTCTTGTGAACACAGTGGTGTGATGTCCTATAAGCCATCAGTGGAGGTCTTAGAATGAGCCCTACTTTGCTAGCATCTTCTTGTGGGACTTTCCAGCCTCCAGAACTGTGAGAAATTAATTTCTATTGTTTTTGCCACCCAATTTATAGTACTTGTTGTGACACTCTGAGCTAATATAGCCACCAATTTAAGTAGACAAAATTAGTTCAATTCTCATATTGTAAGTTCATATTTGCACATTGTATTTTTTCCTCATCCTTTATATATCATATATATATTCATATCTCTGAAAAAATTTGTTACATATTTCTTAAATATACAATGTATGTTGGAGTAATACTGATGAAACTATTGAATAAAATCAGATGATCAATTATTATAATTTATAATTGTAATTACATAAGTATTATGTTCAAGTAAAATTGAAAAGGATAGAGTTCTCCATGTACACACACACACACACACACACACAAATCAGATCTCATTCATAATAGCATAAAAATATTAACAATACATGAAATATACATGAAATGAATAGAACCGGTAAGAATAAGCTATAACATTTAGCCAAAAGACAAATACTTTGTTGCTTATTGGTTGAAGGTACTGCATATATATGGAGTCTTGGTTTGAATAAATATTTTTCTGCAAGTATTTATTACCAGTGAGTGGCTCTATATTTGTAGAGGTCTTGAAATGGAGCTCAAACAATTCATACATGGGTCTTGTTTGCTGGATGACATTTTTCTAGTTGCAGAGGGAGGGTGTTATGTCTGTTTGGCTAAGGTCTTCACTAATGACATTGAAAAGAATTTAAATGGTATGTTAATTAAATTTGAAATGATAATAAAGGAGACAATGTTGTGCACATTATGAGAATCCAAACAATAACCACTCCAGGAGAGGTTAAGGATGTGAGCAGATAAGAAAGCCAGATTTAACGTATCATGTAGATGGCAATCGTGCAGGGAAAATGATCAAAAATAAGATATTTTAGTCTAGGGAGTGTGCTAACTGGAAATCAGCCATGCTGTGAGCATTTGGCAGTCACCAGAATAGAATTAGGCTTAATAAAATTCTCCAGCAAGGAATGGAAAGATTCACACTGAATTTCTAACTTTTCTCTAAAAACAATTTGTTTTAACTTTGAAATGTTCTAAGTGTTGGCATAGCCCATGGTCAAAGGGTCAGAGATTGTGGAGATTGATCTGGATGATCAGACAGCATTCCATATCTGTTACTGAAGTGGAGAGAAATCTCTATACCATGAGTGAAATTTATTATCTGAGGAAAACCTGACTAGTACTTCACTTTTTAGAGAGTACTTTGGAAAAGGGTAAGTGATGATCTTTTAATCTGTCTTTTAGTGGGCCTTTCTGAAAGATCAATCCTTTTAGAACTACTGGAAATGCCTTTTAAAATTCAGATTTCTGGGCTCCACTCCTGACCTAATGAAACAGAGTGGTTGAATATGGGTACATGGAATATGCATTTTAAAAGGGGTGTTTTTTCCCTCTTATGTAATAACTTTTGGGAGCCACTGTTTTATGTTATCGGTACTAAAATTGGATGAATGGATAATAATGTACAAAATAATAACTATAGTTTAATATGGAATGCTTTTTCTGATGACTTGTAATATAAAGGCCCAGATTATCAGGAGGCAGCCATCTGTGCGTATAGAAAGAGAGGCATAGCAACATCGGAGTTAGTGTGTACAGCCTCACAAATTAAGTACTGCACGATTCCACGCGGCAACATTCACGTGAATTGCAACGTGAATGGAACAACCCAAGGTTGGTGCAGTATAGATCCTGAATTAGTATATACAAATTTTCCCATTTAGGACTAGCTTGGTTCTATTGTAAAGAAGAGGATTTAATTCATTTCTATCCTACTCCAAATGAAAAGACTTAGGTTTTCTTTGATCTGTGTTCACTAGAATTTACAAATTTGATATCTGAAGTGCCTTGATCCTGAGATAGGGATGTCATTGGAAGTAAGTTTATACCCTGTTATAATATTATACAGTCACATCTTCATTCATAAGTCGTTCTTCTAGATTTTGGTGAATCATAGTTTTATAACCTGTAGAGTTGAGGGCCATACCCTGGAGCAAGAAAGATGCAACTAAAATACGTTGATCTCACTGAAGCCACCCTGAAAATATCAGCTAGCTTTGCCCTTGTTATGATTACAGTTGCCATCCTATCATATTATGCATTTTAGTTTGTAAAGAAAAAAAATTGGTGTTTAAGTATATAAGAAAAGTTGCAGACAGCTTGATGAGCCATAGATTACATTTAGAATATTTTCACTCAAATGCAATTTTTTTCTTTTTGCACCTGCAAGCAGATTGTAACCTTGAGAAGTATCTTATGCACAAAATTAGAGGCCACAGTGGAAAATTTACTTCTGAGAGTAGGTCATCAAAAAGAGCATGCTGAGTCCAGATGCAGAGGAAATTAGAACTTTTGTTTGTTCTCTCTTTGAGGACAATTGTGCCCTCTGTGAAAATTACATAGCCCCTCCTTACGCCGTTTGAGGGGGAGAGAAACCCATTAACAAAACAAGTACGGGAGATATTGGAACACAAAATCAGGAGGAGGAGTTAGGAAAATAATTGAGTTTGAAAACTGCTGAGTCATTATGACTGATTGTATAACCTGAGGGAAGAGAAGGGGAGGGAAAATAAGATACCTGAGTTAAAGGAGTATATGGGACTGGGTGAAATAGTTCCTAACAGGGCATGGCTTCTTCCACAGGTTTCCCTTTTCCTGCAAATCATCTGTACTTGACCCTACTGCCCTTTTGGCTTCCTCCTTATTCCTTTCCTTCCTTTTACAACTAAACTTCTGTGTATCATTTGCCTTTCTATCCTCTCCATACAGTCCCTCCTCATCCCCTACCTTAAATACGTTTCATCTGAAATTTCTTCCCACCATTATACCAAGTCTGTAATCCTAAAATTCATCAGTGCCATATCAAACCTATCAAATTTATTTCTCAGTCTGTTTCTGTTTTTCTAAATATCTGCTGGAATCTCTCCCTAAATATAACAGCCACAACAAAAGCAAAAACAGCCAAAGCATCACTAATAATAGGACGGGTTTTTCATGGAGCACAGCCAGGCCCTTTTCCAGGTACTAACTAATTTGATTCTCCGGAGTCTATGAGGTAGGTGCTTCTATTGTCCTCACTGTGGTGTCTTAATGGGGTGTCTCTATCGAATGGGGGCTCCCAAATATGGGGTGACCTGGTGGAAGCTGGTGGCACAGGAGGTGAAAGAATTCACCTGAGGCAGAACAAAGGAGATAGAAGTTTGTTGAATACACCACAAGAGAGCAGCAAGCAGGACAGCAAAGGAGAGGCTGTCTACATGGAGGCAGTGGGTGGAGTCTATTTTTAAAGGGGGGAGATCAGGAGATATGGGACATATGGAATTCTCCCTTTTTTGGTAACTGTGACTAGTTCTAAGTAGTCCATTGGTTAGTTAAGGCCTACGGATATTTTGAGTGTGTCACCTGATGGACCTGTCTGTGTTCAGCCAGGTGGTTGCTGTAGGCCCTCTCTAAGTTCCATTGCTCAAGCTTCTTTGCCTAAAAACAGCCTCTACACTCATAAAGTAACAAGTTTGGAGAGGATTCATAACTTCATCAAGGTCACGTAAACTAGTAAATTGCAGAGCTAGGAGCTAAACTTAGGTACTTTGACTTCTACGTGCTTGGCCACTTGTAAGCTTGCTTGCTGTATGCTTTGTTGGTTCAAATTCAGCAAAGCTTAAATTAAACTCTTAAATATTTATCACTAACCCTAAGTGGGGTTTTTTACTTTTTCCACTTTCATGAAATCACCATTTTTTCCAAATCCTTTTATCATTATATTTAAGTATTGGTGATGGGAAATAAGGAGATTTCAACATTTTGATTTACCAATACATGAAAATGTTGATCAAAAACTTTACAACTTTTCCCATAACTATATGGTCAATTAATCTTTGACAAAGCAGGAAAGTATATTCAATGGAAAAAGACAATCTCTTTAAGAAATGGTGTTGGGAAAACTGGACAGTGACATGCAAAAGAATGAAACCAGACCACTTTCTTACACCATACACAAAAATAAATTCAAAATGTGTTAAAGACCTAAATGTGAGATCAGAAACTATAAAAATCCTGGAAGAGAACACAGGCAGTAATTTCTTTAACATCAGCCATAGCAATTTCCTTCTTGATATGTCTTCTGAGACAAGGGAAACAAAAGCAAAAATAAACTTTTGGGATTACATGAAAATAAAAAGCTTCTACACAGTGAAGGAAACAATCAACAAAACTAAAAGGCAACCTATAGAATGGGAGGAGATATTTGCAAATGACATACCTGAGAAACGGTTAGTATCCAAAACACGTGAAAAACTTATAAAACTCAATACCCCCAAAACAATGAATCCAACTTAAAAAAATGGGGAGGAGATATGAATAGACACTTTTCCAAAGAAGACATACAGATAACCAGCAGACACATGGAAAGATGTTCAACATCACTGGTCACCAGGGAAATGTAAATGAAAGAAACAACAGGTGTTAGGATGTGGAGAAAGGGGAACCCTCTTGCACTGGTGGTGGGAATGCAAACTAGTATAGTCACTCTGGAAAACAGTATGGAAGTTTCTCAAAAAGTTAAAAATGCCACTGCAATCCAGAAATTATGCTACTAGGTATTTATACAAGGAATACAAAAATACTAACTGAAAGTGATTTATGTACCCCAATGTTTATAGCAGTATTATCTACAATAGCTAAATTATGAAAACAACCTAAGTGTCCATTGACTGATGAATGGATAAGGAAGATGTGGTATTTATATACAATGGAATATTACTCAGCCATCCAAAAGAATGGAATCTTGACATTTACAAAGACATGGATGGAGCTAGAGAGTATTATGCTAAGCAAAATAAATCAGTCAGAGAAAGACAAATACCATATGATTTCACTCCTATGTGGAATGTAAGAAGTAAGACAAACGAGCAAAGAAAGAGCCAAACCAAGAAGCAGACTCTTTTTATTTTTAAAGTTTATTTATTTTGAGAGAAAAAGCATGAGAGGAGGCAGGCAGAAAGTGAGAGAGAGAAAATCCCAAGCAGGCTCCATGCTGGCAAGCACAGAGCCCAATGCGGGGCTTGATCCCACGAACCATGAGATCATGACCTGAGCCAAAGTCAGACACTTAACTGACTGAGCCACCCAGGTGTCCCAAGACTTTTAACTATAGAGAACAAACTGGTGGTTACCAGATGGGAGGTGGGTGGGCAGATGGGTTGAATCGAGATGGGAACTTAAAAAAAAAGTACACAAAGAACAACTTCACACCTTTTTAGGCAGAATGTGGATAATTTGATACAGTAACTTATACACAGGTATTTCATAGTTTTTAAGTGTAGATTTCTGTTTTTAAACACTATAGATTTATTTTAATGCTTTCCTGCAAATGCAAATTTCACTTTTAATTCAATTTGATTTTATTTTAAGAAATCTGAGACTTTATTTTTTTAATGTTTATTCATTTTTGAAAGACAAAGAGAGACAGAGTGTGAACTGGAGAGCAGGGGGCAGAGAGAAAGAGGGAGACACAGAATCCAAAACAGGCTCCAGGTTCTGAGCTGTTAGCACAGAGAGTGACACAGGGCTTGAACCCACGAACCACAAGATCATGACCTGAGCTGAAGTCAGCTGCTTAACCAACTGAGCCACCTTTATATTTTAACATTCTTTTCATAGCGCGGCATCTCGCAGTGGGGTGTGGGGCTGGTATACTAAAAGATTGACTCAGTTCTGCCCATGAATACATCTGAACTCTAAAATAGCTGTAGTTTGAAAATTTCCACAAGTTCTGGCAGTAGTCCTATTCTCTAGTAAAGGGAATTAAAGTAATTATTGGCCAATAGCTCAAGACCAAGGTACTCTTGCTGAGCCTGACATTGTGACTTTGTACAATGACTGAGCCCTTTCTTGCCTTCTTGTGGAAAACTGACCTAAGTGCTTCAGAGTCAAAATATAATGGACACAGAGTCTGAGATAAAGAGGAACAATAGCTTTATCGCTTTACAGGGCGAAGGAGGCTTCAGTAGGCTATGGCCTTCAAAAACTGCAACTCCAGAGGAAGGGGCTGGGGGGTTTTATAGGGAAATACAGGATCTAGCTGGTTTTGACAGGAATTGTGTATATGCTACCAGCCTCCTTAGTCTTGTCTTTAGGGTGGTACAGGGTTCCTGAAACAAAAGGCTAAAAAGGGAGGAGGGGAGGTTTTGGGAAGAGAGGAAAAAAGTTACTTTAAAATCGAGCTTCGCTGAAGGGTTAGTACAGCCATTTTGATTTGTGTTCAACTTTATTCCTTTAAGCGTTTTCATTCTTTCCTAAGATCAGGTAGGTCCCTGTATCCTTCTCCAATACCCATAACCAGCCTTGTGTTTCCTCCTGTGCTCCATCCTTTGCGAAGTATCCCGAGTTCCTCTAAAATTATGTTTTCTTTCTTTCTTTCTTTCTTTCTTTCTTTCTTTCTTTCTTTCTTTCTCTCTCTTTCTTTCTTTCTTTCTTTCTTTTTAATGTTTGTTTATTTTTGAGACAGAGACAGAGCATGAACAGGGGAGGGGCAGAGAGAGAAGGAGACACAGAATCTGAAACAGGCTCCTGGCTCTGAGCTGTCAGCACAGAGCCTGACGCGGGGCTGGAACCCACAAACAGCGAGATCATGACCTGAACCGAAACCAAGAGTTGGACACTTAACCGACTGAGCCACCCAGGCGCCCCTGAAATTTTGTTCCTAAGTTTTTTTTAATCATTATATATTCCCAGAGACTAGAATCCAAACTCAGAATTTAATTTCCCATGTCTTGACCCTTGAAATCTGCTACCTGATTTCTCTGGCACTTCCTATGTATCTGCCTAGACCTCATGGCTTTCGCATATGGCCCTGGAAGCTCAACACTGTGCGACTCCAGGGGGCACCATTGTGAAATTTGTGATCTGAATGTTGCCCCTGGAGTTGTGCAATGAGGCAGCGCTAAGTAGATCTTGATGTATTTTGTGTTGATAGACTTCTCTCCTTTTGTAACTGCCTTTTGTAACACCTTGCTCCCCCATGTCATGATTATTTGCCTAATATTTCTTACCAGGGTGCCCTGACCTCAGTTATCTACCTTCCTGGACCTCCTAATAATGCCTGCTCTTTAAATACTACTGGCAATGATTACAGATGCCGTTTTTTTAAAAGCATCAAAATGGCACAGAAAAAATCAACTTGTTAGAATGACAAAATTGCAAACCTCAGAATATGTGAAATAGCTTGTTGTCATGGTTCTGATTTTCACTCTGTTCCTTTGAGTGCATATATTATATACACACACACACACACATATGCAGCACTGGTTGCTGAAAATATTTATTTAAAAAAAATTTTTTTTTAGCATTTATTTATTTTTGAGAGACTGAGAGAGAGCACGAGCAGGGGAGGGGCAGAGAGAGAAGGAGACACAGAATCCAAAGCAGGCTCCGGGCTATGAGCTGTCAGCACAGAGCCCAAAGTGGGGCTTGAACCCATGAACCATGAGATCATGACCTGAGCCAAAGTTGGATTCTTAAACGATTGAGCCACCCGGATACCCCACTTAAAACATTTTTCTAATTGCATTAATTTCAATAAGCAGACTGTTTTGCATTTATACCCTCGTACCAGCAAAAACAAATCTAGACTAGTTCTTTGATGATTCAAATACATATACAATACTGGGAGTGTTTTTGCAGAGGGTCTAAGAATACAGCCTGAGTTGTAACTAGATTCTTTTGTGCAATTTTGCTTAAACTTTTGACTGAAAGGGTTGACCACAGTGGATAGTTCACATTCTGTTTGGTCAAGGAAAACTTTCTTCAGGCTGTGTTAGATGGTCATTTTTTAAATGATTTAAAAAGGAACGTGAAGAGGAATACTATTAGAGTTGCCATGATAAAGTACGTTATTTATACATTATATAAGTCAAATACTGTTCTATTGCAGTTAACTGTTTTAGGAGAAATCTAGACATTTCTTAAAAGCAAGTAACCAACTATTTGTTTAGTTGCACAAAATGAAATTTCCAAAGTGTAGAGATTACTTGAACAAATTAGTAGGATTGGTTAGACAGTTACCCTGCGGTTCTGTGAATGCTAGGAAGTTTATGACAGTGGCTCACGGATTTATTATAGTGCCTTTTCATTTCATTACCAACTATAATAAGTTCAAAATATACTTAAGGGCCCTAAACCTAAAGGCCTTTTTTCTCTCAACTGGTTTGAAAGCTCCTTTTTATTTTCATGAAATGTGGATATCATACACAAAAGAAGTAGAGCCATTCCCCATAACTATAAAGAGAGTGACAGAAGAGGTATCATTTTCTCACCTCATGTAAACTGCCTCATTGATGGAACGTTTTTGATTGTCTTGTGTTTTTGCAAAGTGCTGCTAATCAATATTGGCTAAGAGCACAGATTCATAGCAATCACTCTGCTCCAAGGCATATAATTGGAACATGTAATTCTCTAGCCTGCTTAATATAAATGATAACCAATACTATCATATCTTTGTTTAAAGTTTATTAAGTGGGATGGAAATCACAAATATCTAAGATCCTTGCTGCTTCAATGACTAGACTGAGCACTTTTTTCTCTTCAGCCTCTTTCCATCATTCCCCAAAGGCAGCTTTATTGTATTAGCAAATTCTAGTTAGCTTCCTTCATTGAATTTTTTGATTGTAAGCAATAGCAATCTGACACAAAGTTGGTAGTACTGAAATGTTTAGCCTCAAGTTCTTTCCTTTATTCCTTGGTAACAAAACAAGGTAGATTTACTGTTTGTCCATGCCAAGAAACTTTATTCAGAGTATACCCTTTTTATTTTAGTCAGTGAAATAACCAAACAATGGAATATTTAGTGCTCAAAGCTAGGGTTATCTACATTTTATCAGAGGGCATTCAAAGGGAAACACCCATGCTGGTTTCTTATGCCGTGATGCAAGTTTTCCTAGGGAGTCAGGTCAAAGGAGTCTAGACTTAAATCTAGAACAGATTGTTCAAATCAGAGATTACAAATTTAAATGCCTGTAAGAACCAAACCGGTAACAGATTTGTAATGAATCTAAAAGTGGCATTTTGGGGGGGTGCCTGTGTGGCTCAGTCAGTTGAGCATCTGACTCTTGGTTTCAGCTCAGGTTATGATCTCACGGTTTGTGGATTCATGCCTCACATCAGGTTCCATTCTGACAGTGGGCATCCTGCTTGGGATTCACTCTCTCTCCCTCTCTCTCTGCCCTTCCCTTGCTCGCTCTCTCAAAATAAACAAACTTAAAAAAATAAATGTAAGTGGCATTTTAAGTAATGGTAGGGTCTGCTATGAACTAGAGATTGTATTCCACTTTTAGATAAATCCAGGTGAGCCTGTGACACTATTTTAATGGAGTTTACATCATTTCTATCCTCATGCGGCAGCTTGTTAAACTATGGTAATAAAAAAACAAGCTAGTGGGATATTAAAGCATATTAAAGCCTTTGAGAAGTACCATAGTCAATAAACTTGTTTAACCAAGAGTTTCTCAAATGTGACAATGTGACCCTCCCTTCTCAGTATCACTATCCCGCCTCCTTTATGCCTGTGCATCCAACTGTGGGTATTTGGCAAACACACAGTGCCTATTTGTTTCCTGTGGGATTTTAGTTACTTTATGGGATGCAGTTTAGTAAATACTGTCCTTACGGAACCTACTTGAAGGGGTCATAAAAAAAAACCAAGCAGTCAATTTAATGAAGTTTACTCCTCTTGGATACTATATAATGGGTTCTTCATCTCTGTCCATATTGTGAAACACTAAATATTTGCACTGTCAATTCTTATGTATCTGAAAATCAATTCAAAAGAGTCACTTTCAAGTTGAAATTAGTCATCATGCAAGGTGCCAGTTTTGAGCTTTGTAATTTTTCTCATCAGTTAATGTGATACATTGGTTAAGGAATGGGCTATGTTTTGATAGAAACGAGTCCAATAGAGTGATTCTAAAGAAAGACCAATAATTTTCTGTATCACAGAATTGTCCAAATCTATCAAGGGCAAGAAGGTTTTTCCTTTAGAAGCTGAACCAGGAACTGCACACTGCATTTCCGACTCTATCCCATTATCTAGAACTTAGTAATGTGGATACACCTAACTGTAGGGAGGGTTGGGAATATAGTTTATACCTGGGTTGCCCTGTTCCCAGCTGAAACTGAGAAGAAAAGAATGTGTTATGGGGACATTTAGCAATCTCTCTTACACCCAGGAAACATTTATGGCCATGGTACAATGTATTAGGTAAGAAGCTTAATGAAAATTCAGTGAATGTCTATTGAAAAAAATGGTCATGTTTTGAGCATAATAATATACATATACACAAATATATTTACTGGATAAGAAAGACAGTATGATTTATCCTTCCCTTTTATATTGATAGGCACTTAATCTTAGTGAACCGCTTGTGTATGTTTATTAAACACTGAATATTAGGAACTTTCTTTATATCAGGCCCTCTACTATGGATTGCAGATGCCATGATGAATAAATACATGGCTACTGTCTTGGAGAAGATCATAGCATAGTGAGGATATATATTGTTGCATAATCCCAGAATTTTTTGGCTATGGTCATATTTTCTTGTTCCTAAAAGGAAAATAGTAAAATAACCCAGAAATCTTTTGGTGGGGAAGAAATTCCTATTGTTGGTATGCAATTCTTACTAAATAAGTTTTCATGTTACTCATTATCCTTATAGGGATTTATTTATTTATGTATTTATATATTTATTTATTTATTACTTTTGAGAAAGCACAAGTGGTGAAAGGGCAGAGACAGGGGGACAGAAGATCCAAAGTGGGCTCAGCTCTGACACACTGACAATAGCAAGTGCGATGTGGGGTTCAAACTCATGAACCGTGAGATCATGACCTGAGGTAAAATCGGACACTCAACCAACCGAGCCATTCAGGTGCCCTAGGGCTTATTTATTTCTTTTAACAATGTTTCTATTTATTGAAACTCTCCGATGCAATGAAAATCTCAAGAAGACCAAATATGTGATTTGTTAACAGAAGACATCTCTAAGAGTGCTATGTGATGATCCTCCTTTTCACATTTCTATGATCCTGAAATGCAGTGTGATTGATATAGGACTTGGTTGGGAGTCAAGAAAACTAATTTTAGATTTTTTCAGTTGTCTCAGTTTTATAAAATGTATGATGGAGATAATGAAACTTCTTCCATGTATTTCCTACACTGTGAGGTTCAAAAAAGTCAGTACATGTGAAAATGCTTTATAGCCCCTAAACTACTGTGCATTTATTATTACACTATCAAAACTTGGAGATTAATATCAGGACAGTTGTTATCCTTATCATAGCACTTGGATTACAGTTCTAAATATTTTTTGATTTCCTTTACAGTTTATAGGTAAGAGGTGGAGGGCAGTGATAAGAGATGTAAATTGAAAGGTAGAGATTATGTAGGCCATGTCAAGGAATTTGAAAACTTTTCCAAGTGAAATGATAAGTTATTGAATGGTGTGAAACAAGGAAGTAGTGTGATCTGTTTTCCTCTTCTGAAACATTTACTCTGGCTACTTTATGGAGTGTAAACTTTACAAGCAAAAATTAAAAGCAGGAAAAAGACCATTGAGAGAATTTTACCACGGTCCAAGCAAAAACAAACAAACAAACAAACAAACAAACAAACAAAAAACCCAAAAGTGGTGTTTGGGGTTAAGGTGTTGGCTGTGGGGATGGAGAGGACAGGGCAGATTTGGGAGATGTTGGAAGTAGAGCTGTTGCTATTATGTAATAATGAGTCTATAAGCAAACCCCTTATTATTATGGTAATAGTATAAATATTGTACTATTTATAGGTGGTATGTACTTGATGCTAGGTCTTTTATTTTTGATCTGTGCAATGCATTGTTTTTTATAAACAGCTTCCTGTCTCTCAATGTTACATATCCCATGAATTAGTAGAATATCATGAATAATTGCTTCCAAGACCACTTCTTTTTTTTTTTTTTAATTTTTTTTTTCAACGTTTATTTCTTTTTTGGGACAGAGAGAGACAGAGCATGAATGGGGGAGGGGCAGAGAGAGAGGGAGACACAGAATTGGAAACAGGCTCCAGGCTCCGAGCCATCAGCCCAGAGCCTGACGCGGGGCTCGAACTCACGGACCGCGAGATCGTGACCTGGCTGAAGTCGGACGCTTAACCGACTGTGCCACCCAGGTGCCCCAAAGACCACTTCTTTGATTAAATGAAGTTGGGAGGACTTTTTCTGCCTCAGGTTTTTGTTTATGATTATCACGTAATCAGGTTGATTAGCAAGATTAAGACAGTTATTTAAAGCAGTAAATATAGGGGCACCTGGGTGACTCAGTCGGTTGAGTGTTGACTTCGGCTTAGGTCATGATCTCTTGGTTCATGGGTTCAAGCCCCATGTTGGACCCTGTGCTGACAACTCAGAGTCTGAAGCCTGCTTTGGATTCTGTGTCTCCTGCTCTCTCTGCCCCTCCCCCACTCTCTGTCTCTCAAAACTAAACATTTAAATAAATAAATAAATAAATAACTGTAAATATATAGAAATGTGATGTTACATAAAATATTTGTGAAAAAACAATTGTAAGGTTAAATAAACTTTCATGAGCAAATGTGGGAAAGCAAGGCCTTAAGGATGAAATCTGTTTTGGGGTTGGACTACTAAGTATATGGAGCAATTTAGAAATCATTGTAAGACTCAGAGAGTAACAGGCTTGTGGGGGAGAATTGCAAATTCTGTTTTGGGTATGTTGAGGTTGAGATGCCTGCTGGATACTCTAACCTGTGGAAGTTCTGAGTCAGCAGTTAAGAGTGTAAATGAGTTTAGGGATTAGATGTTGGGAGGAGATAAAGATATGGGAAATGTGTTTTTGAGTATATGATGGAGTTGCCTATTCTATTCTATTCTATTCTATTTTATTCTATTCTATTCTATTCTATCCTACTCAACCTGACCCAACCCAACCCTCCCCTCCCCTCCCCTCCCCTTCCTTTCCCTTCCCTTCCCTTCCCTCCCCTTCCCTTCCCTTCCCTTCCCTCCCCTCCCCTCCCCTCCCCTCCCCTTCCCTATCCTATGCTATCCTATCCCACCCTATTCTATCCTATCCTATCCTATCCTATCCTATCCTATCCTATCCTACCTATCCAAATAACCATGCCTAGTAGCAAGTTGAATATGTGTTTTTTACTAAGGAGAAAGAACTTGGATATAGATTTTGGAGTCTTCAGTGTATCCACAGCAATTGAAACCATGGAAATGTAAACAATTTTACACTAGCTAAAAATGTAGTGGAGAAAGAAAAGAGGGACCAGTACAGAATCTTGGGGAATACCAGGAGATGAAAGAAGAAGGGAATCCCTGGTAAAAAAAAAAAAAAAAGGTAGGAGGAATACCAAAGGAAGAGGGTATTTTTAGGAGTAAGGATTTTTCAACATTATCAAATGTTTTTGGTGGCTCAAGTGTGATAATGACTGATAACTGTTTTTGGATTTAATGTAAGGAGTTCCTTGACGTCCATGGCGAGAGATGCTTGGGTGAATCACTAGAGATAGAAACCAAATAATGTTGACATAGATTACTGATTGTAGATTCGAAATGGAGATAGTAATTGAACATATTTCTTATAAGAAGCTTGGTTGTGACCTGAAGGAGAGAAATAAGAAAGCAGCTGGACAGGGTTAGGGAGTTATGTTTTTAAGATAGGAGAAACTGAATTTACTTAAATGCTAATGGAAAGGACCTAGTACTTGGAGGTTGAAGATAAGAGAAAGGGTACAATCAATTTAGTATGATTTCTTTTATATGACTGGATACAAAGAATAAATGAAGGTATTAGTCTTAGGCAGAAGAGGAAGTAACTCTGTTGTAATAGGAAGGTAGAAGAAAAGGATGTATGGGTGTGAATGCCAGGGAAAAAAAAGTTAAAGTAGTGATTGGAAAATAACAGAGTCCCCATCCTATTGCTTTCTATGATCTGTGAAGTGGGAGGCAAGTTCACCTACTGAAAGTGAATAGTGGTGGATTAGGGTCAATAATGAGAGAGAATGCTGGAGAGCAAGCCTAAGCAGGAGACCAGAACAATCCTGTCTTTTTTCTTTTTAATTTACATTTCATTGCAAAATATTCAAACAGTGGTGAAGTTCATTTGCCAGAAAAGTTCCTTTTACTTCCCCTCAATCCTAACACCTAACTCATTTTTTTTTTACTTTTTTAAAATAAATAATTTCAAACACAGCAAATGCAGAGAGAATATCACACTGGACCTCTGTAGCCACCTAGCAGTAATCTTTGATAGCGTTCTCACTTTCATGCATGACAAGGTGTCCCAGGCTCACCTTGTAAATTTCCTACACCAGACCTAAAATCAGGGCTTTCTCTTTCTTCATTTTACTGGAATATGGTGGTTAAAGACTGAGCAATATCTATTGACTTCTTTTACATAGATGAGGATTTTTCTTATGTCATTCCCTGTAATCAATAGTTAAATCGTAATTTTTGGTTAAATCAATATTTACTAATTATATTACTATGATCATGTAATATGATTCACACAATGTGTTGTAATTACATTTCTATTCTAGTACAACTTTCTGACTTCCTCCTAAATAATTATTATTCCTTTCTTTAATTTCCTTAAGTCTATGTACTTTGTTCTGTATCCTTGTTCTCAAGCCCTCTAGCTATTTGTTAATGAACTTTTCCTCACAAATATATCAGAAAATCTATCATCTCCATTCTTTTTTTTTTTTAGATTCAAGTGTGTTAACATATAGTGTAGTATTGGTTTCAGGAGTAGAATTTAGTGATTCATCACTTACGTATAACACCCAGTGCTCATCCCAACAAATGCCCTCCTTAATGCCCATTACCCATTTAGCCCACCCCCCCACCCACCTCCCCTCCATCAACCCTGTTTGTTTGCTATATATAAGAGTGTCTTATGGTTTGCCTCCCTCTGTTTTTCTCTTATTTTATTTTTCCTTCCCTTTGCTTATAATCATCTGTTAAGTTTTTAAAATTCCACATGTGAGTGAAATCATGTGATATCTGTCTTTCTCTGACTGACTTATTACACTTAGTATAATACCCTCTAGTTCCATCCACCTTGTTGCAAATGGCAAGATTTCATTCTTTTTGATTGCTGAGTAGTATTCCATTGTCTATATATACCACATCTTAATCCATTCATTAGTGATGGACATTTGGGCTCTTTCCATACTTTGGCTATTGTTGATAGCACTGCTATAAACATTGGGGAGCATGTGCCCCTTCAAAACAGCACACTCATATTCTTTGGATAAATACCTAGTAGTGCTATTGCTAGGTCGTGGGGTTGTTCTCTTTTTAATTTTTGAGGAACCTCCATACTGTTTTCCAGAGTGGCTCCACCAGTTTGCATTGCTACCATCAGAGCAAAAGGGTCCCCCTTTCTCCACATCCTTGCCAATGTCTGTTGTTTCCTGAGTTGTTAATTATCACCATTCTGATAGGTGTGAGGTGATATCGCAATGTGGTTTTGATTTGTGTTTCCCTGATGATGAGTGACATTCATCATCTTTTCATGTGTAGGACAATTCCTTCTGTTTCTCTTTGATTACTTCTTGAATGGTCTTCATTTTTTTTTCCTTTTTTTAAATTGAAAGATACTTGAAACATAATATTGTATATATTTAATGTATGCAATATGTTGATTTGATACATTTATATAATGTAATATGATTTCACTGTAGTGGTAGCACAGCTATTGTATCATATAATTACCATTTATTTTTGTGATGGGAATAGTTAGGATTCAGTCTCTTGGGGTGTCTAGGTAACTGGGTCGGTTAAGTGTTCAACTTTGGCTCAGGTCATGATCTCGTGATTCATGGGATTGAGCCCCACATTGGGCTCTCTGTTGTCAGCAAGGAGACTGTTTAGGATCCTCTGTCTCTCTGTCTCTCTGCCCCTTCCACACTCACACTGTCTCTCTCTCTCTAAAAAATAAGCAAACATGTAAAAAAAAAAACCTAGTCTCTTAGCCAGTTTGATGATTATAATATAATATTGTTGTCTGTAACCCCTATACTCTATGTTGGATCTCTGGGACTTATTCATCTACTACTTGCAAGTTTATAACCTTTAAATAACATCTATTTTATTTCTCTATCCCCAGCCTCTGGTAATCAGTATTTTATTGTTTTCGTGAGGTTGGCTGTTTTAGATTCTACATATAAGTGATACCATACAGTTTTTGTGTTTCTCTTTTGTGTGACTTTTCTTACTTGGCATGATGTCCCCTAGGTTCATCTATGTCTTCTTAAATCTATGGTCAAAGAGCAATACCTCCCCCAATCCAGTAATGGTTGTATTTTATTCTTAAGATTACATTGTCAGTCTTTTTTTTTTTTTTATGACTTAGCTGTGAGAGTTTGTATCAGCAGCTTCTTGCCAGATACCATTACTATTTAGAAACCTTTTCTGAAGGATTCCTCCCCTATGCAGTGAATAGGTTCTTAATAGATTATTTCCATCTATAAGAGGCCTATGAAAGGACATTAAATGCATTTGTAGCTCTGTAATTTTTTACAGGTGCATTTTACCAACTACTACAGTTGACCCTTTAATATCATTGGCATTAGGGACATCACTCTCCCTGTCCTTACACACGCATTTGAGAAATCCATTTATAACTTTTGTTTCCATAAAAATTTAACTACTAACAACTTATTGTTCACTGGAATCCTTACTGATAACATAAACAGTTGATTATCACATGTTTTGTTTCTTATTTGTGTTATATGCTATTGGATAAAAAGACCTTCCTCTGCCTTGTGGTCCTTCTAGCTGGCCTTAGAATCAAACTGACATGAGACAGATTAAAAGAAGAAAATCAAATTAAATAAGCATACATATGGAGAATCCACACAGAGAAGAGATTCGAAAGACAATGAGGCCACATGAAGTTTATGTGGGCTAAAGAGAGGGTTGGGTCTGAGGATACAAAGGGGAGAAGGCCATTATCAAGAAGGTGAAAGGAGATGTTTGGAAAGACAAGGTTGCCTTACTATGCAGATTAAGTTCCTTAGGTAAAGGGGAGTCTATTTTAATAGCAGTCTTCCTTTTTCAGGCTCTCCTTTCCAATGTAAATTTAAGTAGTCATCTGGGAGTCAAAGAGCTTTTCCTTCATTTCCTGGGTTTTGATTACTTTTAACTCAAAATAATCTTTATGCCAAAGTGGTCCATCTTTGCACAGCCTGCCCCAGGTCTCTACAATGCTGTGTTTATACAATGAAGTAAGCTAGAAAAAAGAAAATGTTATTAAGGAAAGCATAAGGAAGAGAAAATACATTTCCAGGATTGTGCTGTATTTATCAATACCATAGGTTTCTGTCATCTCTTTACAGGATGAATTGTCTGTCAGTTCATCAATATTGTCTTATGTGATACAGATCACTTTAGATGTTATAACTAGACATCAAAAATGAAAAAAATATATAGTCTGTAAGTGCTTGTAAATTTTGATAAATTTTAACTTTTTATAGTAGAATCATGTATGTTATGGTAGTAAATGATTAAATAAACTAGTAACTACATATATTTTATCTGTTCATGACTCATCTAACTTTTTCTTAATTCTTTCAATATTTCTATGATATGTGATTTCTCTGTGAGCTTTCTCAAACTGTTACAAAAGCCCCCCAAATTATCCAACATATTTATTGAAAAAAATCTACATATAAGTGGCCCCATACATTTTAGTCTTCATTGCTGAAGGGTCAACTGTACTTGTTACTGCTTGCCTCGTTTCCCTTGATGCCTCTGTTATAGAATCACAGGTGCATAAGCATTTTGTGTTATCCTTGGAGGCATTTCTTATGTTCTTAAAAGTACTCTATGTGCCCATCTTAGATATTATTTAGCTATTTTTTTTTAGTTTATTTATTTGTCTTGAGAGAGAGAGTAAACACAGGGGAGGGGTAGAGAGAGAATCCCAAGCAGGCTCCATCCTGTCAGCACAGAGCCCGATGTGGGGCTTAGTCTCACCAACCATGGGATCATGACCTGAGCCGAAATCAAGAGTCAGACACTTAACTGACTGAGCCACCCAGGTGCCCGTTTAGCTCTTTTCTATAGTGTCTGCTTTATTGCCATACTGTGATGATGCCTCAACTCTTCTCAGCCTTAGTTAATTTATAACTCCAGTGAGTCCTTTTTAAAAAAAATTTTTTTTAATGCTTATTTTTGAGAGAGAGAGAGACAGAGTGTGAGCAGTGGAGGGGCAGAGAGAGAGGGAGACACAGAATCTGAAGCAGGCTCCAGGCTCTGAGCTGTCAGCATAGAGCCCAAAGTGGGGCTCAAACTCACAAACTGAGATCATGACCTGAGCTGAAGTCAGATGCTTAACTGACTGAACCACCCAGGCACCCGACTCCAGTGAATCCTTAACTGGTCCATTCAAGCCTTGGATAACGCTGGTTCACCAACACAGTATAATCAAGTATAAATCTCTCCTTTGTTACAACAATGCCTAGGACAGAATTGTTTACAGAAACTCTTGGTAAATTACATGTTCCTTTCACTTATTTTCTTCTGCTTGAGACATATCTGCCCCTTTTTCTCCATTGAATCCTCTCGTTTGTTCTCTTTTTCTTTTCTTTTCTTTTTTTAACGTTTATTAATTTTTGAGAGAGAGAGAGAACGAGCCAGCAAGCAAGAGGGGGAGGGGCAGAGAGAGAAAGAGAGAGTGAATCTCAAACAGGCTTCACGTTGTCGGCTCAGAGCCTGATGCAGGGGTCAAACTCATGAACCATGAGTTCAGGACCTGAGCCAAAACCAAGAGTTAGACGCTTAGCTGACTAAGCCACCCAGGTGCCCCTCTTTTTATTATTTAAATATTCTCTACACCCCACGTGGGGCTTGAACTTAGGACCTCGAGATCAAAAGTGTATGCTCTTCTGACTGAGCCATCTAGGCGCCCTTGTTCTCTTTCTTATATCTATGTTTGGATAGCCTTTGTATACAGTGGTATTTGTCTAATTTTCCCACTAGCACAACTTTTTGAATGATCATCTTATTTTATTATGTTTTTCCTGTCTTCTGTATTACATGGACATCTGTGTCATTTGTAAAATTTTGCTAATTAATTAAAGTCCATAATCTTTTATTAATTCCTGATGGATATTTACATTCAGTGTATTGTACTTATCATTTCTCTGTGGTCAAAGAAAGAAAAACTTAATTTAAGCCAGCTTAAATACAAATGGAATTAATAAGCTGAAATAATTAAGAAACCTAAAGGTAGATATCTGTTAGTACCATATCTGGTGCTCTATTTCTCTCTGTACATCAGGATCATTTTTGGGAAAGCTCTTCACATGGCAAGGAAGATAGCTGCCATCATACCAAAGTTTATATCTTTAGAGTTTGTAAATCATAAGGGAAGAGTTTCTCTCAATCACAGTGTGCATGTATCAGATTTTATGCAAGAGCTCTGCTTATTCATGCATTAGTCATGGGTCTATATAAGAGAAGAAGTGTCTTGATTGGTAGGATATGGGTCACATGCCCATGTATATATATCTTTAAGGAAGAATCAGGCATTATGTTTAATTACCCCACTAGAACCATTTATTATGTGGGTAAAATAGATCCTCCAAGGAAAGAAAGTTAACAGTCAAAATTAACATTTAGCATTTATATGATGTTTTACATAATTTTTCTGTATTTCTGCCTTTAAGAATACATTTTTAAAAACTCAGTGGATGGCAGTACTCATGCCTGAAATCATGGTCTTTTCCAAATTTTTTATTGAAAACTTATATAGTGATTAATATATACTAGACACTATTTTTAGTATTTTATAAATATTAATTCATTAGTATTAGAACCAATGAGGTAGCTACTATGTGCATATTTTAAAGATAAGGAAACTAAATCGTAGAGGGATTGAGTAATTTGCTTATGGCCCCATGGTCAATGAGCATGAAATCCCAATATTTGAACAGAGGCTGTCTGGACCCAATGCCTATGTGCTTAACCATTTCATCCTATGTACTATGCTCCCTCTTTGACACCCTCCTCCTGCCTCATTTATCTTGGTCACAGACTGTGTTGAGCTTAACTTCTATCACATTAATAAATTGCAACCATGTTCTATCTTCTAGAGCTCTCCATCCACTATTGACATTCCGTTCATTCATCCCTGGTACCTTGTTCATGTGTTGTTGTTGTTTTTCCTTTTTCTTTTTTCATGTGGCAAAGTGTTATAGTATTTTACCTGATCTTCTTTTTTTGAGTTCAGTCCTGTGAGACAGGTTTTCCAACTTCCTCTAGGGAAACTTTTCTAAAATACAAATCTAATCATTTGCTTTCCTGATGAAAACTATTAAATAGTTTCCCCAAATTTTAAAGTTAATATTCAAAATCTTTAACACAGCCTACAAAGCCATGAATAAGTTAAACTTTTTCTGATTTTTCAGATACTCCTGACACTCTCACACTTTTGCCTGATTTTTCATACACACCTCTTGCCACTTTCCTACCTATATCTCACATGTTGCCCACACTATCTGGCTGTATGACCTTTGGAAAATCTTACTCTCTGACTGAGGTAGCTACTATGTGCATATTTTAAAGATGTCCTGAACTGTAAAATGATGAGGCTAGATTAGAACAGCCCTATGTACCTGTCAAACCCTTAGAAAATCTGTGAATCTAATTCTTTCCTTATCAACTCTTCCACTGTGATATATTTAGCTTTCTGGATCCTTTGTATATATCCATGATAAGTGCTCCTGGATACAAGTTTTAGCTATATATCCTTGGAGGAAGAAAATTTCTTAAGTTTTCCTTTTTTGTACTTTGAGACTAAGAAAGATTTTTAGGAGAGACTCAATGTATGTATTTCTTTTGTACACTAATGATTTAAATTCTTAGACCAGAACGGGGTCTGATCTCACCAATTTTATAAGCTGAAGAAAAATACTGAGTTATTTACAGAGTGTCAGCAAATCCTGTATCAAAGACTAGAATTCAATTTAAAGTTCAGAAACCACAAAGTTGGAATCTTTGTTAATAAATAAATTTCCATGATCATTTTCAATACCATCTTCACTTAAATTGTGTTCATTCATTCTGGTGACTTCCATAGTTTTCCCTTTGTGTTAGCTAAATTAAAGTCTTGTAGCTTTGACGTATATAAACACTAACAGACTCTGAAGGGCTGAGGATTGATTGTTTCTTGTTCTTTTCAGAGTCAATGTTTTGTAAACAGCATTGCAGAACAGACAAGACCTCCATGGCTAGTTGCTTTGTTACAGAGGGGGAAAAAATCCCAATGAACTCTGTATATGGAGGTGAAAGTATATTTTTGACTTTCAATTTAGTTTCCTTTTGTTTATGATTTTCCTAAAAAGGAACTTGCTGCATTTCTGGAGATTTATCATAAAGTGTGAAGATTGAGAAGGAGTTCCTAAGCATACTTTTCAGAAATGTGATTAACTGGCATTTTATAAAATGTAAGACAAATCGATCTCTAGTACCATGCAGTGCAAGGTTTTTTTGAACAGAATTGGGGCCTGTAGGAAAGAAGAGAATTCAGAAAGGGATTGATTCTTTCCTGCCTCTTTCTGCTTTTCATTACTTGGCTTTTTTTTTTTTTTTCCCGGTAGTGTAGACTTTGGAAACAAGCTGATTAGCGTATGCATCCTGAGTCAGCTACTTCCTAGCTGAGACTGGGCAGTTATTTAACCTCTGTAAGCCTCAGTTTCCTCACAGTCAAGTGGGGATAATAAAAGTACTTATCTTGTAGGATTGTAATAATGATGAAATGGCATAATTCATGTTATGAACTAGACACAATGTTCACAGTCAGCAAAGATTAGGTGTTGTTATTATTATGAAATATTGCTGCTGTCCCATGGATTGGGGAATATGAAAATTATATTTTATACCACACACCAAATTTAATTCACAATTACCCGTGTGACCTTTCAGTTTTCTTCCTGAAGTTTCTACGTGGCATTCCCGTGCCTCAGTTCACTTTTTAGCTCTCTTGCCTCACACAGGCTCTTAAATCTTCCCTGTTGCCTGAGTAATTCAGTTCTTTCCAAAAGTGCTTTTCTAGTTAACAAAATAAAGACAGGAGAATCACCTAACCTGCCTTTCATAGAAACCAGTTTGGCGCATGTTCAGTAATACTTCAAGCATGTGCCTTGTGGGGACTTGCCCTTTTACCTTGTGTTGCTTAAATGACCCTTTCATCCCCACCCCCACCTACTGTCCTTCCCTCACCACTCTTCTCCTTTCTAAAGAAGGAATTCTACTACTGTGAGCAATATGATTTCTCCAGTGGTAGAAATATTATTCTCCTCAACAGGCAGAAGATTTAGCTTTGGCATATATTCTATGTAATTGCATTGTTTGGTTGTACCTTTAAGGTCTCAGATCACACACCGGAAGAAGGCCTGTTACTTTTGGAGGAACTTACTGACCAAAGGTAGTTCATGGCCATAGAAGATGGTGAGTTTTGACCATTTACTGGTCTAAATTCTCTATTCTGTATTCTCTGAAGCCTAAGTCGAAGCAACAGAAGTTACTATACCATACTATATCGGATTGGTGTGTTTAAGATATAGGGCATATTAGAAAAGGCCAGGCCTGGATTCACATCCTAGCTCAGACACTTACTGGCTGTGTGAACTTCACTTTTCTGACCTTTGTTATCATCTATGAAATGGGGAAAACACATCGTAAGGTTATTTTGAGGATTAAATGTAATACAAATTTAAAGTCCCTGGTATATCCTATACATAATAAATGGTTCTGTGATTGCTTATATGTGTGTGCATATCTTACACATTCTTGGTTGAAGGAAATATCTAGAAGCATGGCCCAAAGTGATATGCAGTTCACATCTGAGTATGTGTGCCACTAGAAATTATAAACTGTCAAGAGCATAGATGGCTGCTATTAATAGCTATTAATAAATTAAGTCAATGTCAACATGTTTAGAAATGCTCTCTTGGGGCGCCTGGGTGGCGCAGTCGGTTAAGCGTCCGACTTCAGCCAGGTCATGATCTCGCGGTCCGTGAGTTCGAGCCCCGCGTCAGGCTCTGGGCTGATGGCTCAGAGCCTGGAGCCTGTTTCCGATTCTGTGTCTCCCTCTCTCTCTGCCCCTCCCCCATTCATGCTCTGTCTCTCTCTGTCCCAAAAATAAATAAACGTTGAAAAAAAAAAAAAAAAAGAAATGCTCTTTTGACCAGTCTTTTTGTGTGGACTCCGCATTGGCACCAGGACCACCCTGTAGGTCTGTTGTAGAATTGCAGTGTTGTGGGGTCTGCTTTGTAACAAAGTCTTTTTGCTATTTCAACTTCTAAGTAATTTATGTAATTCCTGAGTTCGCCATATCTAATGCTGAATTCTTCTTTATAACAAACAAAATGGTTATCTTTACCAGAGAAAAATAAACTCCTCTGCTTAAGGAGGAGATAGAAGGGAAAAAAAGGAGTCACACCAAAATAAGAGTGTCTTTTGCATGAAAATGTGGCCACTGCATGCTTTCTCAAGCAATCATTTGACAGGCAATGCTTGACAATTAAATGTTGATCCCCTCTTTTACTGTTAGGTCTTCAATACAAAATATCCTGTCAAGATGACAAATGAATCTAATGTGAGCTACAAAAACAAAACAAAACAAAACAAAACAAAACAAAACAAAAAAACCCAAAACCCAAGACCTATCTACAGACTCCTCGTGTGAACAGCATGTTGTATATTGGATTAGCTGGAGTTTAATCAGATTTTTTTATAGTCACTGAAAGGAAGGAATCTTCTCCTTTCAAAGCCACTGGAATTACCTATCTATCAATTCTAGAGCATATACATATGTATTTTTTGAGTCCTCTTGGTTCCAGTATTACATGCTGCTTAACGCTGTGTGTAGGTATTATACCTTGTTTTGAATCAAGGTTCTCATTGCTCTTATTCTCTAGGGCCATTACTATCATTTGCTATCAGAGTACTTGAGTCTATCAGCCTGGCTTGCTGTTTTGACTACCAAGAGGAATGTTGGTAGGCTCATCAGCCTTGTCTAAAAGAAAAGAAAGAGAGCTGGGGAATGAGAATTCTTCCTATATCATGCAGACTTCACTTGGTCTTGAACACTCATACCCTACTGCACTTTGATTAGTTAGGGGCCACTTACCATTCAGATCTTACTTTAAGCTTCATTTTCTGAAGGAAACTTTCTCTGAAACCTATAATAGATGAGGTTCCCTTAGTGTACACTCTAATTTTTTAAGTTCATTTATTTATTTTGAAAGATAGTGTGAGCGAGCATGAGCAGGGGGAGGGGCAGAGAGAATGGAGAGAAAGAATCCCAAGCAGGCTCCAAACTGTTAGTGCAGAGCCTGATGCAGAGCTCAAACCCACGAACTGTGAGATCGTGACCTGAGCCGAAACAAAGAGTCAGATGCTTAATTGACTGAGCCACCGGGCACCCCAGTATATACTCTAAATGTTCCCTCTACTTTTCCTTAATGATGGTCATCACAATGTGTCATTATGTTAAGTTGACACATAATGCTATTCATGTTGGTCAAAAACAGTGAACTATTGGTAGTTTCATATGGTCTAACCTAAAATAATTATTTGTGGAGTTATTTAATTTCTCTCTCCCTTAGTATACTCTAAGCTCCATCTAGTCAGAATCCAGTCTATTTGTTTACTTCTTTCTGCCTAGTATCTGGCAAAATGTCTGCCAGGTAGCAGTTGCTCCATATACATTTGTTGAATGAGTGAATATGACCTGAATACCAATTCCAAGTATCATACATAAAGTCTTGAAATAAGTATTCAGAATACTCTAGACTAGGACAATAATACTGTGTGTGGAGGAACGATTATGCTTTATCGCGGTTGGGGGTACTTTCTAATATAAGTGACACTGCTTCTTCACTATAGATTCTCTTATGTTCCCTATGGTAGTATACGCTTTCCCACTTCACCTACACTCCCTCATCAGAATTACTATTGGATGTTTCTGTGCAGGATGGATGTCTATCGTCTCCCTCAGAGACTCAGTATAAATACTCTGGCTTCTGACTACTACTTCCCTCACAAACCCGTGCTGTTAGATGAAGCTTTTACTGAAACCAAATCTTTCTGCTTGCTGTTCCCCATTTCTATTTTGGATTTCTTTCCATATGCATCCTTTCTCGTGCCCCTGTTCTGTATCTACTAGTAGTCCACCCATCTTTCAAAGCCCCATTCATGTTCCTCCATTCCTGAGTTGTTTCATGACCATTCAAGGAGGAGTTCTCCCTTCAGACTCCTAGAACACTTCCTTTGTGTCCCATACAATCCTCTTATCACTTAGTTACAACCTAGTTTGACAGTAATTTGGTCTTGTGTGGACTTGCTGTTCTCTTTATGCTTTGCACATTTTTATCCTTCACTGGCAATCATTTGGGATATACACGCTGCTTTAGGGAAAGGGTTATCCACAAATTTATGTTTAAAAAGCTTAAGATATACTTGTTTTATTATACTAAGCATATTAAGTTTATGAGTTTTTATGTTTAGCAAAAGGCAGCATTCGATTGAAAAGTTGAGAAATTCTTCAAAAGGGAAAATAAGAAGCCACTCTTGGCATTATGTAGAAGTCAAAAACGTTCCCTGGCCTGCGGGGAAGAGAAGATGGCACCTTTCCTTTTTCACCCCTCAGAATGTCAGGACATCACAACAACATATAATGGAATCTTTCTTCATCATTCTTCTGTCTCTTCCTTTCCCAAGAGCCGCAGTTTGGGCTATTAGATTTGGACATAACGAAGCAGTATAGGACTGAGGTGACTCTTGCTTGGAAGGTCCTTTAGAGGCAGAGTCCAACTTTAGCTACAGAGCGAAGTGAATGAAGTTGGGAGTTAGCTAGTTTCTCTCTAAATTATTAGCCTAGCTTGTTCAATTAGGAGAGAAAATATGAGACAGAACAGAAGTTCTGTCTATCCAAAGAGACTCATTAGGCTGGAGCCAGTTTAGGCTATTCTTTCTAGATGTAATTTTGTCATAGACAATTAGACAGATGCATCGTCAGTAAATGCCAGAGAAGCAGAAAAGTGTCCTGTCTCTCCAAGTACATTATCAGGTCCTTTAAAATAATGTTCATAGCTTGTACTTTTAGTATTTGAAGCATAGTACATTACAAGTAGTATGTTTTCAACAAATATTTCATTGAATAGCTGAAATTAGTTACTGAAATGACCCTAGGAATCATTAAATTCAATTTCTCCATTTTATAGTTCATGAATGCAACAGACATTTATAATGTGACTACTTTGTACCAAGTACTCTGTCCACTGAAGACCCAAGGACACATAACACAGTAATTGTGTTTGGGGAGTTATAGAGTGAGAAAATGGAAACTCAAAGAAGTAAATTCTTTTGCTTAAAATCATGAGGCTTAGGGTAAGTTGGGTTATGAACAGTTAGTGCTATTTTCTTAAAAATGCCTTTCTTGAGTCTTTAGTGATCATACGAGGTAATTATGATCCCTAACTCGTGAATGTTATCCCTACCCCTTGAAAGTTATTCCTTGCTCCTGTTCTAACCCTCGAAGAGGAAATACAATTAGTAAAGCCTGGTACTCTGTTATATCTTACTGTGTATAAGTTAAGAATTCCTTCTTAGAGTAAGTGAATCCTTTTATATGTTACTGTCTTTATTACAATAATTTATATAAAGATTTACATATCTGAGCCATCAGCTTAACTTTTGCTTCTATTTCTTTCTTTCTGTTTTTTAAAAGTAAATTCTGAGGACAACTGGGTGGCTCAGTCAGTTAAACATCCGACTTCAGCTCAGGTCATGATCTCATGGTTCATGAGTTCGAGCCCCGTGTTGGGCTCTGTGCTGAAAGCTCAGAGCCTGGAGCCTGCTTCTGATTCGGTATCTCCCTCTCTCTCTCTGTCCCCCCCCAGCTTGTGCACACTCTCTCTCACTCTCTCAAAAAAGTAAATAAATAAACATTAAAAAACATTAAAAAGAAGTAAATTCTACACCTAACGTGGGGCTCAAACTCATGACCCTAAGATCAAGAGTCCCATGCTCCCTGACTGAGCCAGCCAGATGTCCCCCCCCCCTTCTATATTTCTATTCAGGTTTCTCTTTATCTATGCTTTTGCCTCATTTTTAGAAAACCTGCCTCTGAAGAGTACTTTCTTTCATTTTTATCAAAATAATTTTTATTTATAACAAATATTTTTCAAAATATTTGTTGTAAATTTTAAAGATACAGAATATGTAAGGAAGAAAAAGAATCGCCCATAATCGTTCATAACCAGAAATAATTACCAAACTTTTTGACATGTTACTTTTGTTTTTGAAGTAAAGTGATGGTGGTTTAATTCTATAATTTTTAATTCTGCAAATTGCTTTTTTCCATCAATAATCTTTCTATCATGTGACTGCTATGTGCATGGAATTATGCTTTAATGCAGAGGCATTTTTCATAAAAAATAATTATAGTGAGAGAGACTTAGACATAGCCTATATACTTAGGTAACTCCAGATTCCATTTATGGAAAAATATGTTGCTTTTGTTTTGGCTTTTGTTGTTGTTGTTGTTTTGTTTTGTTTTGTTTTGTTTTGCAGAAATACCTTGATAACTATCTTGGGAGTAGAAGGTTGAATCTTATGCCAAGGCAATTTGAGAGCAAATTTGGCATGAATAGATTACTGAACTCCTTTGTGTAAGAAAATGTAGCAGGAATATAGGGCTAGAGGGTGAGGTGGGTTATGATAGAAATGACAGGACAGGAGAGAGGGAAGAAGTTAGGCAACATGGGAGGTGTCGAGAGCCATGAGAATGATGTGTCCCACGACCCCAAGTTAGTGGTAGGATTGTTGACAGACATTTAACAGCAAAAATCACTAATCAATGTTTATTTCTGTAGCTATAATGGAAAGTCATTTCCCCTTCTCAGACCTCTAGTAAAGTCTGATATACCTGTGTAATCTTGTGCATTCATGTTGCAATGGACTAAATTCGTGCAGATCTAGAGGGAAGTGTTATTTTACCCTCTGCCAACTCCACTGATGCTTTGTAAGTCTGTGGCATTGAATCACGAGATTGGTCTAGGAGTTCCTGGAAGTGACCACAACAATGTGTTCAGAGGCTAAAGATGATAATCTGGGTAATGCATACAAAACACGGTTTTAACTTGTTTAGAGTGAAGAGTGTCCATTTTACAAAATCCTTCCTTCTGCTATAAATAAATTGGAGAATTAGTCTTTGAAGCCTGGAATGTGTTGGGAAGCTGACGTAAAGGTTACATCATAGAATGTAATACATTCTGTAATAGGGGTATGATCAATATCTTTGTTGGTTCTAATGTGAATTGATATTTACATATAAAGATTCTCCATAGCAACTGTCAATTAAACTTTGGTTTGGAACTAGGAGTTAGGAAAATCATGACAGTAGTAGACACATTTTTCCACTAAAACACCTATTACCTTCCTTAGAACAACTTTGTCAATAAACTTCCTACAGTACTTAAAACATTTCTGAAAAGATAGCAAGATTCATCAATACAGAGTCAATTTAGTATCTTTTTCTGCCTATTGCCAAAAGATTCAACTTACTGCTTCTCTGTTGTGAGATTTTCCTGACATGCATATGAATCATGACTATCTTCATTTAGGGCTTAGTTGTAGTGCACCCTGTGTTCTAGTAACATAATGAAAACCTATTTTATTTTATTTTATTTTATTTTATTTTATTTTATTTTATTTTATTTTGTCATTATTATTTCTAAAATATTTATTTATTTTGAGAGAGAGAGAGAGAGAGAGAGAGAGAGAGAGAGACAGCGACAGCATGAGTGGGGAATGGTCAGAGAGAGAGGGAGACAGAGAATCCCAAACAGGCTCTCTGCTGTCAGTGCAGAGCCCAGGGTGGGGCTTGAACTCACGAACCACAAGATCATGACCTGAGCTGAAACCGAGAGTCAGATGCTTAACTGACTGAGCCACCCAGGTGCCCCTGGAAACCCATTTTAAAAGACCAATAGGTATATCATAGGTCAAGACATCTTTCTAAAATAAGATGCTTTTGTATAGTAAAAACCTGTTATAATATGGTTAACTTACCAAGACATATCTGTTATTCCTATATCCCTACCCCAGCATTATAAACGAGTTCTGCTTTATTGGATTGACTGATTTATCATGATGATTAAATGTGTGTGCCTTAATTCTTGTTCTTTTTCCTTTCTACTCCAATGAAATGGAACTTTTTGAGTTCCTATGAGATGTTGGTGGTTTGTAATGTTTTTCTAGCTGGTAGACGATATTCCATATTGTACTATTGATTGCATTTTTGTCAGGATCTGGAGGCCTGGAATATGGAAGCAGAATATCTCTGACCTGAGATTGAAATCTAGAACACAAGGATAGGTATCAGAAAAAACAAAAACAAACAAACAAACAAAAACCTTTGTAAGTATTTTCTGTACCAGAAGAAGCAGTTTGGAATTAGATCCCAAGTCAGAATGGAGTTATAGAAATGGAGAGCTGAAATGTAAAGTCATATAAGAAAGGAAGTAACTGGAATGGAAATGCGAGGATGTGCAAGGCAGTGAAAGGCAGATGAACTTGGAGTAATTTGTGACACGGAGCCTAGAGTGATACAGAAATTCTCTTCTTTGTTTTAAAGACTATTGGCATAGTCATGTTGAGTCTAATTCAAAGCAGGGTTTCACCAGATAATTTTGGACCAGATAATTCTTTGCTGTGTGAGGCTTTCCTGTGTGCTGTTTGATGTTTAGCAGCATCCCTCACCTCTACCCACTAAAGGCCAATAGCACCCCTCCCCCATTGTGAGTTCCTCTGGTCCCCAAATTTCTCCACTCATTGTCACATGTCTCTTTGGGAAGTAGGGGTGAAATTGCCTAGATGAGAGCTAGTGATTGATGGTTTAACAGAAAGAAATTAGTCAAAAAGGTTATAATATGTACTAAGTCTGTATTTGCCAGATATAGATAAACTCCTAATACTGTCTTATTGTCTTTCTCTGTACCTCATAGTTCCAAGGTTGTATCATGTGTCCTTTCTCTCTTATAAAAATTAAGACTGTTGGGATGCCTGAGTGGCTCAGTCTGCTAAGCATCTGACTTCGGCTCAGGTCATGCTCTCACGGTTCACAGGTTTCAGCCCCAAGTTGGGCTCTGTGCTGACAGCTCAGAGCCTGAAGCCTGCTTTGGATTCTGTGTCTCCCTCTGTCTCTGCCCCCCCCCTGCTCACACTGTCTCTCTCGGTCTCTCAAAAATAAATAAATGTTAATTTTTTTAAAATTAAGACTGTTGATTACACTTTTACTGTTATCGTAGTAATTCAGGTGATAACAATTATGATAAATTTCATATCCTTAGGTCAGGATATGTATTCAGGATCTACCTTCAAATGAAGAATGGTATCATCAGGCAAAGAAATCCTTAGAGGAATTTCTGACATTTACGCACTCTCAGTTGTGTGTAGGAAAAGTTCTAGACATAAAGGAAATAGGCATTCAAATATATTTTTGATGGGTTTTCTGTTTATGTGGTGCCCCAGCTTAACAGTGCAATATAACCTTTGTGCATGTGTGTGTCTGTGTGTGTGTGTGTGTGTGTGTGCGTGTGCATACGTGTTGATATTCAGAGTTTTGTTAGACTTTATTTCTGTTTGCTCTTACAGAGAATAAAAATGGAAAATAAAACAAGGCAGCTTCCCCCAGTGACACTACTATCCTAGTGTTATTTTGGTCTTCAATCCATCCAGTTTTTGGAGGTTTCTTGTCTGTAACTTTTCATCCATTTCATCCAAGACAGCTGAAAATATTACATAAAATGTTTTCCTTATTTGTTTGTTCACTGGGTTTTTAGAATTCAAGCAATGATCCCAAACTGTCCTCTTCCATTGATTTCTGCAATTACTCATTTTAATAGCTTCTCTTGGACAGCAGGGGATCATCTCTAGTGTTGTAAAGCAGCATCTCCTTTCCTTACTCAAAAACAATTTTAGTGATGAAGATTTATTGGCCTAAACTATTTATAACCTTTTGTTCTGTTTGTTTAAGTGCTAGCTGAGCTATATACTAGCATTCTTACTTCAGAACATGTAGGTTACTGTTAGTCCCTTATCCTTTGTTGACAGAACAATCAAGACTCATTTTTAACTCAATGCTATTATTTTTCACAATATTTTGTTTTTATATGGAAGATTTTGAGGACCTTATGTAAGTCCAAATTTTTCCTGAGCCTTCAGTATTTGATTTCTAGATTAATTTTCCATCTTGAAATATCTTATCTCATAAAATTTCCCAAATCTGTAATTTTGAATAGTTGATATGAAATTTGGTAAAATGATTTTAAAATTTCTCTAATATGCTAAAACCATCCCCAAATTACAAAACTGCCTTGTACAGAAATATAACCACTCTGTGAAAATGCAATGAATGAAAATGTACTTTTACAATCAGTTTAATCAACTAGATGGCCCTTTGGTCCAGTTGTATTTATGTTTTCATTATAAAATTTTGTTCATTATACCCTCTTACACGGTTGGTAGGAATACAAAGTGGTGCAGCCACTCTGGAAAACAGAATGTAGGTTCCTCAAAAAGTTAAAAATAGAACTGCTTTATGATCCAGCGATTGCACTACTGGGTATTTACCTAAAGGATACAAAAATACTTATCTGAAGGGGTATGTGCACCTGATATTTATACCAGCACTATCAATAATAGGCAAACGATGGAAGAAACCCAAGTGTCCATTGACTGATGAATAGATAAAAAAGAGGTGGTTGTGTGTGTACACACACACACACACACACACACACACACACATGCACGGAATATTACTTAGCCATCAAAAAGAATGAAATCTTGTCATTTGCGACAGCATGGATGGAGCTAGAGTGTATTATGCTAAATGAAATAAGTCAGAGAAAAATAAATACCATATGATTTCACTCATATGTAGAATTTAGGAAACAAAACAGATAACATATGGGAAGGGAAAAAAAAGAGAGAGGGAAGCAAACCATAAGAGACTCTTAACGATAGAAAACAAACTGAGAGTTGCTGGAGGGGAGGTGGGGGAGGATGGGCTAAATGGATGATGGGTATTAAGAAGGGCACTTGTGATGAGCATTGAGTGTTATATGTAAGTGATGAATCACTAAATTCTACTCCTGGAACCAATATTACCTTATATGTTAACTAACAAGCATTTAAATAAAAATTTGGGAGAAACAAAATTTTGTTCATTATAAATACTTAAATACAGATATTTGTGTATAAAAAGTGAAAGGCTTTTATTCATCTCATATCCTCTGCCCAATCCCTCTCTCCTGACATCCCTGCTGATTAAAGTTAGGTTTATAACTTAGAATTTTGTTTTAGGTATACAGAAATAATGTAAGAAATATGCTATTTTCATGATATACATATATCCACTCACCGACCTATCCAACACATATCTATGTTTTTTAAACATGAAACATGTTCATCTTTTTAAAAATGTTTACTTATTTATTTTTTGAGAGAGAGTGCCTGTGATCGAGCATGCTTGTGTGAGCAGGGGAGGGGCACAGAGAGAAGGCATGCGAGAGAGGCAGAGTGAGAGAGAGAGAGAGAGAGAGAGAGAGAGAGAGAGAGAGAGAGAATCCCCAGCAGGTTCCATGCTGTCAATGCAGAGCTTGAACTCACAAACTGTGAGATCATGACGTGAGCTGAAATCAAGAGTCAGACACTCAACCGACTGAGCCACCCAGGAGCCCCTAATATATACCTTATTTTTTTAAACAACTGCTTGAATATTTCATTGTATAGGTGTAGTACAATTTTTTTAACTGATCCTTAAATGATGGAAATTTATTATAATCATTTTATAATTAAACAGATGATTTTTGAATATATATATCTGTTCTCTAAAAAGACTGAATTGGAGATGAGTAGCCAAAAGTTAAATTCCTAGGATATGCAGACATTATTGGAGGAGCATATTAGACTTACAGTGCAGCTGGCATTTTAAGCCAAATTTACCCGGACCATAAGTGGAAGGTACTTGCAGTTGACATCTAGCTGTTAATGAGAACTAAATGACATGCTTTAAAGCTTAAAAGTGATCTATCTAAGATAAATATAAAAAGGAATCAAAGTATCGGGACTGCAGTTTACACAAGAAAATGGGTCATATATTGTTCACCACTTTGACTTAAATATATTAAGCAATATGGTAAATATTTTTTTTTAATGGAAGAAAAGAAAAAGAGGAAAGGAAGAGATGGAGGGAGAAAAGGAAGGAAAAAGAGAAGAAGGAAGGAAGGAAGGGAACTTATGAACATCCTTCTAAAAAAATGCTTCTGTTTAGCATCGGAAAATCAAGATCTAAATTCAAAGACCTATTTAAATATTTGGGGATAGCTATGAAGTCTTAGATGCATCCCTAATTTATGAATGTATGATTATATGCTTTAATAACATATCCTTCAGTGGTTCTGTAAGAGGTTAAACATTAAGCTGCATCCATTTATTTTTGCATTTAGTAAATATTTATTCAGTGGTCATTATGTATGTACCATGCTCTGTTGTGGGATACACATGATTATTGCCTTTAAATTGTGTATAATCTAGGCTTAAATGCACATGCACGTATTTAATTGACTTAAGAGAACAAAAAGTAGCAATGGGCCAAAGGAGAAAATACATGAGTTTTTGAGTAAGATAGATTTAAGTTCAAATACTGAGTAGCATTGTGACCTTGGCATGTTCATACTACTATTAATCTTCGTTTTTTCATCTATAAAATGAGGAAATTAATATTATTGACCTCATAAGGCTATAATGAAAAAGAATATAATGTATTTAAATACTTAATCTATTGCTTGAAATCATGAAAACACATAATAATGTTGATATGATTATTAGTATTCAATAATAGTGAACACAGGATATGTCTGTAGACAGTATGTGATTAAGTGCCAAATTACAATTATAGATCAGCGGTCAGCAAAATTTTTTTCTATAAAGGAATACATAGTAAATATTTTAGATTATGCAGACCACATATGATCTCTCTCACAAATTCATTATTTTTGATTAGAACTCTTTAAAAATATAAAAACTACTCTTAACTCAGAGGCTGTACAAAAATATGCCTATGGCTGGATTTAGCCAGAGACTATGGTTTCCAATCCCTGTTATAGATGATAAAGTTCTGTCAGATCTCAAAAAGGATACTAGCTGGCATGTTGAGATTTTGTAAGAGGTGGTGCTTGATTTGGTTCATAGAGAATGAATGGGATATAAATATAATTTGGAATGGTAATTCTCATGTTCTTAGAGCAACTGATAAAAATATTGCTCATAGTATCACCCTGAAAATATATGGACTGCAGACTGTAAATAACTGAAAACAGAATTTAGGAACAGGCTTTTAAATGATAGACCACTCAGTGAGTTTCCTGGACCTACAGATGGGGATAATCCTTGATTATCACCCCTTCTATGAAATTTCCCATAATAATTTTTCTCTATAAACTAGCCTTTTAAAAAATTTCATAAGTATGTATGGGGCACCTGACTGGCTCAGTCGGTTAAGCCTCTGTCTTTGGCTCAGGTCATGATCTCACAGGTCGTGAGTTTGAGACCCATGCCAGGCTCTGTGCTGACAGCTCAGAGCCTGGAGCCTGCTTCAGATTCTGTGTCTCCCTCTCTCCCTGCCCCCCCCCCCTTGCGCATTCTCTCTCTCTCTCGATAAATAAATAAATGTTAAAAAAATTTTTAAATTTCATAAGGATGTAAAATTGAGAATTCAGGATATTTGAAAGAGTGGCACAAATATAAGAATAGTTGATTTATACCAAGTGATGTTCCAGGTGACTCACATTCATTAACTCATTTCTTACAATAACCTTATGATGTACATATCATTATTACCACCCCCATTTTACAAATGAGGAAACCAAGACTGAAAGAATTTAGGCAAGCTATCCTATATCTCATAGGATATGAGATTTAAACACAGGTAGTCTGGCTCTTGAGATAATACTCTGAGCATATTTTCTGGGGAGGGGGTTCTGATTCATTAGTGGTCTTAAGACCCATGAGACGGAAACTCAATTTTGTATAATTAAAATTTTATCTTAGCTTATCTCCTAGAATATAAATTTTTATCAATATATTTGAAAGATACACTGATGGAAGACAACTTTTTTGACCATCCACAAATTTCTATGATATTTTGTCTACATATACAACAGAGATAAATACTGTGGGTGGGGGAATATCATCACCTTAAAATATAGACGCTGATATAATCCTCATTTCACAAATGAGGACACAAATTTGGAGAGGTGAAGAAAGTTGTCCATGACATAGCTAATCAAATGGCAGACCCAAGATTTGACCTCAAGCCTGTGTGATGCTAGAGCCCAAGCTTTAACCATCTTACATACTGCCCCCAAGTAATTTACCCCCTGGTTGGGAGAGTAAGGGATATACATATGAAATTATACTAATAGCACCCAATGGTATTCATGAAATTAATTGAATAGACATTAAGTGTTGTTCCCATTTAGAGGAAGGAGAGGACATTTTGGGCTGGACTGGACACAGAGGGAGTAACAGTGATGTTAATTTTTATAACAGTCAATCCAAAATTACCAAAGAATAAATTGCGATGTGGGAGTGGGATAGGATTGGCAAAAGTATTGGAGACATTGCAATGGATTTAAGACAATCACAAATTGGAAAATATTATTTCTGCTGTAATTTATTGTTATGGAGGCAATATACACTAACAATAAATGTTCCAAAAACAAAGAACCAAAGACTAAAGGAAAATGGGAAGTGACATCTGAAATTTATCTTTAAAATATTAAATAATGAGTCATATGAAAACATTGAACAGGAAAGTTAAACATGATACCATTTTGGTACAATACAATCTTTTCATAGCATAGGAAGAAATTAGAATTAGGAATGCTGTATTTTTTTAAAAAGCAGCAACTGCTTTGTGGATACTGTCAACATTTAATAATATGCTAGTGATTTAACAGTTTTAATGCTATGGAACAGGTTATGATTTTTACACTAATAATTTTATTGCATCTTAAAAAATAATCCTATTTTAAACACCAACGTTCTTATTATCTATGTCTGTCCTTTATTATATTTTGATTTTTTAGTCTCATAAGTGGATATAATTTAATGTTTCTAAAAAACTATTATCATCTATTAAGAAGTAAGATCTATTGTTGCATTCATTTTTCTGTTATTCTCTTGAAAAACAATGTGCAATTTCTTTTGCAATTCCTGATAAGGTGGGTATTTTTCTTTGGATTATAAGGTCATTACGAATCTCTGAGTAGATTGATGAAACTGTTAATTTACCTGTCAAGAGAGGGCCACAGATGTATCTGAAAGAGGTATACTAATGGCATAGCACTAATGCAATTTCACAAACGACTTAATGGAGCACATAAAGCATATTTCCTCTATTAAATACACATAGTGTAGAGTCATATCTTGCTTTACGGGCTGTGAAAAATATTTTTAATCAGCTAAAGGATGAAGAGACTCTTCAAGGTTATGCAGATTAAGTTATAAAAAGCCCTTAAACACATAATCCTCAATGAGTGTTCAGGAAGGAAAATTTCAATCAGGGATGTTTGTTTAGATTGACAACTTTTGTGAGGTTCTTAAGTTTCCAAGAGGATTTTAAAAAGAAAATTGGAATGTGAGTGTCATTTTTAAAAAACAAAATAGGGAAAATGCAAAGTTATTCAAGGCTTATGTTCATTAAAAATGTCTATTGCACTGTGATCCTAGATTATTGACCTCTCTTCTAGTCTGGATCAGAGCACAATTATAGCTATAGTTTTTGTTTGATTTCAATTACCTGACTCACCCGTGGATGTTCCTCACTGTCCTTGATACCATAGCCACGTCTTCCTTTTCCTTAGCAGCAATAATTATCAAAATATCTTTAAGTACCAACTTGCTGCCTTATGTATGAGACAAACCCTTTTATAGTTCATTGATTTATTCATTGATTCATTCACTTATTTACTCAACAAATCCATACCTAACTTGTAATATTCTCAGCACTCTAGTAGGCCCTTGAGACATAATGGGGTTCAAAATACTTCTATATGTCAATTATACACCAGTAAAATTCAATCTGTGTGACACTGATCTTATTATGAAGTGGGCTGGGTATTAGACTGAGACGGTACCAGGTAGGGGTTCCAGCCCCTTAATACATAATTGAGGGGTGGCTGCTGTTCCATTTTAGTATGAATATTATGCAAGAAATGGGAAAATGGCATGTAAGGCAGACTTCAGGGAATTAGACATGCCTGGGATCAAGGAAAAAGTCTCTTAGTAGCTTGAGGCAAAAGTCAAAAAGCCTCCAATCACCTGTGGTGAGAGACAAAGTGGAAGATCTCCCAGCCAGTGAATCAATCTCTGTAACCTCTCCCTTAACTTCCAACTCTTATCTTGCCCCAGACAATAAATGACTATTAGTATCATCATGAGAGTTGTTGGTCTGAAAATTGAAGATCCTGAAGCATTAAGGTCTTTAATCATCCAAGAATAATTAAAATTGTTTTCAGCCAGTTATTCTCCCCCAGTCAATATAAACACACCCTCGAGAAGAGGTGATTCCAAAAGTGGCTTCTGCTTTATATTAAAACATTCTGAGAACTCCATCAGGGTCCCAGGAACTGAATGTTGGTTCCAGCTGGATTACTTCTGAAGTGTGTGATCTTGGGCATATCATGTGACTACCTAGACCTGCAGTTTCCATGTATAGAAAAAAATCTGACTCTGCTTAACATTTGGGATGGTTAGTAGTTCTGATGATATTAAATGTGTGAGCATTTTAAAATTTGTTCTGTGATGTACAAATGTAGGGAATTTTTATTTGAGAGTATCTTAGGCTCTGAAAAAGCCTGCCTTAGTGCTTGAGCAGCAAACTGAGTAAGCGTCTCATCTGAAAGTTATTGTAGCAGCGGAAAATATTTTAAGAGTTTATACTAAAAGTGGAAATGAGAGGTATTTTCATTTTGTTATGCAGGAGATGGAATGGCCCATCATCAGGTGAGTTTAGGGCTGACACTCTTATTCTTAATAAATTTTATATTGACTCTTTATAATACCTATTTAAAAAGCTTTTCTAGACTGTTGTGGCCCTCTTTATAGAAGGAGTTTTGTCTCATAGGTTGAACTGAAGGCCATTGTAGTGTATCAGACACAGGAGCGCATTATCTACTCAGTACAGGAAGACAGACATAAAGGCCAGAGACCTAGTTTATGATGTCCCAGTTAATGGTCCCAGTTAATCAATACCACTAAGGTTTTGCAGCATGGAAAGTTTAGCAGTATATCCAGAAAGAAAAGAAAAGAAATTAAACCAAAACATCCTATTATATTTCACCAAAAGTTGTTAAGAAATGTTGTTCTGCAATGAAAACATGTACATGTTTATGATCCCCTCTTTTCTTCCACCCAATTTTCAAGAAAATTTGTTTTCACTAGACTTGCATGTATACTTTATGATGTACAGTTAGGTCAGTTATGAAAAATGCATAAAGTCATGTAACCTTTGCCACAATCTTGTGGCCTAAGAAAACTTCATCTTGTTGCCCCTTTGTAGTTAAACCCTACTTCCATTCATAACTCCTGTCAATCCATTCCCTGTCTCTATAGTTCTGCTTTTTCCAGAATGCTTCTTCCATTTATCAGTAAATTATTCCTTTTTATTCCTGAGTAGTATCCCTACTGTATTACTACAGTTCTTTAACACATTCACCTGTTGATGGACATTTGGGTTGTTTCCAATTTTTGGTGGTTATGAATAAAGCTGCTATAAACATTCTTATACTGGTTTTTGTGTCAATATAACATTTCATTTCTCTTGCCATGAATACCTAGGAGTAGGATTGCTGGGTCAAATGAGAAGTTGTATTTAGTGTTACCAGAAACTACCTAATTGTTTTCTAAAGTGCCTGTACCATTTTCTCTTTTCATTTGCAAAGTGAGAGAGTTCCAGTTGCTCTGCATTCTCTCCAGGATTTGGCATTTTCATTGTAATAGATGTGTAATCCTATCTCATTGTGATCTGAATTTGTCTTTATTTCCCTAATGATTAATGAGACTGAGCACACAAAAATGTGCTTATGTACCATTTACATATCTCCTTTGGTGAAAAGTCTCTTCCTGTGGTTTACTCATTTATTTGGGGGGCTCAGTTGGTTAAACATTGGACTCTTGATTTCTGCTCAGGTCATGATCTCCTGGTTTGTGAGCTAGAGCCCCAAGTCCGGCTCTGCACTGACAGCAGGGAGCCTGCTTGGGATACTCTCTCTCTGTCCCTCCCCCACTCTCTCTGGTGTGCTCTCTCTCATAAAATAAATAAATAAACATTTAAAAAATAAATTAAATTAAATTTTGTTTTCTTTTGTTTCTTTGATAGTTATTTATATATTGTGGATGTAATCCTTTGTCAGATATATGATTTGAGATTATTTTCTTTTAGAATGCAGCTTGTCTTTTCATCCTAGTAATGGAATTATTTTGAGTACAAACATTTTTAATTTTGATGAAGTCCAAATTATCATTACTTTCTCTTTAAATTTGTTGTGCTTTTGGTTTTATATCCAAGAGCTCTTCCAGATCTGAGTCCAGAAATATTTTGGTTCTATGTTTGCTAATGCTGGTTTTATACTTTCTCATTTTACATTTGGGTGTATGATCCATTTTGAGTTAATTTTTTGAATAAAATATAAACAATAGATTGAGGGTTTATTTTTTGCATATGACTGTTCAATTGTTCCAGAACCATGTGTTGAAAAGCTGTGCTATTAGGTACATACACCTTGAGGATTATGATTTCTTCCTGATGATTTGATCCTATTGTCATTATGTAATGTCCCTTTTTAGCCCTGGTAATTTTCCTCATCTGTAAGCCTGGTTTGTCACCTGTCAGCATAGTTACTCCAACCCTCAGTTTGTGTTTGCCAGGTATTTCTTTTTTTTAGACTTTTATTTTTAACCTATGTATATCTACTTCTTTAACATAAGTTTCTTATAGAGAGCATATAGTTGAGTCTTAAAAAGGGTGTTTAGGGGTCTTTTATGCAGTCTAACAGTGTCTGTTTTCATACCATTTGTTAATGCGGGGTAAAGATAGGAGTTAGAGTCAAAAAGAATTTTTGCAGTTTAAAGCTTTATTGGGAACTAAGGTTCCGGGCGAGGTTCCGTGACTCAAGTAGGGAGTCAGGGAAGTCGTGCCCGGGTATGGCGGGGTAGGGTTTTTAAGCTGTAGCAGTTCCGGGTTTAGGCTCGGGTGGGTCTTTCTCTCGTGCCATGTGGTGCCGTTGCTCGGTAATTGGTTGACCTTCAGTTCGTTCTGGAGAGCCTCTTGGGGCTTTCCGTTGGATTGTGCTGGCGCTCGGTGATTGGTTGCCCTTCAGTTTCTTCCTGCTACTGGCGATGTTTCTTCCCACGCGCTGGCGAGAAGGCCATCCCCTTCCAGGGACATCCTAACACCATTTACGGTGCATTTTAACAATTTTTCTTGGATTGGGTCTCTAATTTTATTCTGTGTTTTCTGTGGGTCTCAGTTTTTGGTGTCTCTGTTTTTCATACCTTGCCTTTTTAAAAAATATTTTGATGTGGTTTGAAGTGTTGGGGTTCAGAGCCGATGGCTAAGAAAGAATTTTTGAGATGTCTTTGGTGCAAAAACAGTGGTTTCATTAAAGCACAGGGACAGGGCTCATGGGCAAAAAGAGCTGCACTGGGGTAGTGAGGGGTGACTGATAGACACTTGGGAGTTGAAGGAGGTAAAGGCAAGGGGAAATTTCCAAAAGGACTTTCATATGCTAAAGAAGACTCAAGGGATACTGGAGGCCTAGCTATTGTCAAGCTAAGGTGGTTTTTCCCTCTAGCAAAACATTAACAGTAAGACTGTGGGAGTTGCTGGAAGAATGTCATATTCTGCTTATCTCAAGTATCTGTCAATGGGCTGCGGTTTATATGGAAATTTAATTTTATCTACAGTTCCTTCTGTATTTGTTTCCCACATCAATTTGAATAGCTTTTAGTATTCTGATTTAATTAATCTGTTTTTTTTCCTATATACCATCATAATTGCTAGTGGTTGCTCAAATTAAAATATACATATCTGTATTTTTGCAGTCTATTTGGAGTTAATATTTTACCACTTCAAGTGAAATGTAGAAGCCTTACAAAAATATAGGGTTCTTTATCTTTCCTCTTGTATGTTAATATTTCTTTGACTCTTGTGATTTCTCATGAAGTCCACCAATCATGCACATTCTCTTATATGTAGTCTCTGGATGCTTTCAATATTTCTTCTTTATTTTTGATTTTTACCTATTTGATTATCATGTATCTGGTATGGTTTTCTTTGGGTTTATCTTTTCTTAGTATGTTATACTTCTTTTTTTTATAAATTTATTTCTTTCATTAAATTTGAGAGATTATAACTATTATTTTGTTCAAACGTATTTTGTGTTCCAATCTTTTTCTCCTGTCACCCTGGGACTCCATTGACACAAGTATTAGACCTCTTCAAATTTTCCCACATGTCCTGAGGACTCTGTTCATTTTGTTAAAATTTGTTTCTCCCTATTATTCTGACTATATAATTTGCCTTAATGTATGTTTATGTTCGCCTCCTATTTCCTCTGTCATCTCCATTCTGCACTTGAGCCCAACCCAGTGAACTTTTTACTTTGGATACTGTGTTTTTCAGTTTTTCAGTTTCTGTTTGGATCTTTATTGTGATATACGTTTATCTGCTTTACATTTTTGGTTTCTTATTTCAGGAGTGTTCACCTTTACCTCTTATTGGGTCATTAGAAAAGCTGCTCTTTGTATTTTTGTGATAATTCCAATATTTAGTTCATCTCACATGTAGCATCTTTTGAATGTCCTTTCCCTTGAGAATTGGTCAGATTTTTCCTGTATTTTCTTTTTAATGTCAAGTAATTTTGGATTGCATTCTGGGAATTATGATTATTCTGTTAGGAGACAATGGGTTCTATTACAATCTGTTGGAGATTGTTGATATTGTTATTTTAGTATCTAATCAGCATAGTTATTTTCAGACCGTAAGTTCTAACTTGCTTTCTGTGGATAATAGCTTCATTGTTAATTTGTTTGTACAAACTTTTACTGTGCCGTTTGAATCTAAACATCACATGTACCACTCAGCAGTTACTCCGGAATTGAATGGTGGTTTATATCATATTTCAGTTCTCATTCCTTTCCTGTGTTTTTTTGTGTCTGTTCTTTGTATGTACAGACTGGAGTGAGCCTGTTATGTTATTTTCCTACACATATTTAAGGTGTTGGAAAGGAGGAAAGATCTTCCTTTGCCCTATATTCCTTCTAAGTGGACTTAGAATCAAATTGTCATGATATTTTATGATTTCACTCATATGTGGAATTTGAGAAACTCAACAGATGAACATAGAGGAAGGGAAGGAAAAATAAGATAAAAACAGGGAGGCAAACCATAAGAGACTCTTAAATACAGGGAACAAACTTAGGGTTGCGGAAGGGTTGATGGGGGTTGGGTAAATGGGTGATGGGTATTAAGGAGGGCACTTGCTGGGATGAGCACTGGGTGTCATATGTAAGTGATGAATCCCTGGGTTATACTCCTGAAGCCATGACTACACTGTATGTTCACTAACTTGAATTTAAATAAAAAAAAAAAAACTAATCAACTGTCATGAAACAGATTGACAAGAGCAAACCAAATTTTTATGTGTACCTATGAGAAATCTACACAGACGTAGAAATTCCAAAGACAGTGTGGCAACATGAACCTTATAGGAACTAATGAGAGGTGTAGGGTCTGAGGATACAAGGGGGAGAAGGCCATTAGCAGGAAGGTTAAAAGGAATTGTTTGGAAAAATAATGTCTATTTTTCAGATAAGTCCCTTAGGTAAGGCAGAGTCTCTCTCTCTCTTTTTTAAGTTTATTTATTTATTTTGAGAGAGAGGGGAAGAAAGAAAATCTGAAGCAGGCTCAAGCTCAGGGCTGTCACTGCAGGGCTTGGAGCAGAACCCTGAGATCATGACCTGAACCTAAATCAAGAGTGGGACTTTGGGGCACCTGGGTTGCTCAATTGGTTAAGCTGCCGACTTCGGTTCAGGTCATGATCTCGCGGTCTATGAGTTTGAGCCCCACATCAAGCTCTGTGCTGACGGTTCGGAGCCTAGAGCCTGCTTTGGATTCTGTGTCCCCCCTCTCTCTGCCCTTCCCCTGCTCATACTCTGTCTGTCTCTCTTTCAAAAATAAATAAACATTAAAAAAAAAGAGTCCTTTAAAAAAAAAAAAAGAGTGGGAGCTTAACCAACTGAGCCACCCAGGTGCCCCAAGGGCAGTCTCTGTTACATAGCTCTATTCCTGGTACAGGCTCTTCTTTCCAATATGAATTTAGGCAGTTGAGGGGAAGACAGAGAGCTTTTCCTGCATCTACTGGGTTTTGATTACTTGTAATTCAAAATAATCTTTATGCCAAAGTGGTCCATTTGGGGGCAGCCGGTCCTGGGCCCTTACAATTTCCTCCTCTGAAACTTCCCTCAAATTTCACACATTAAAAGTTGAGCTAGTAAATTGTTCTGTCGTAGCGAACATTAAGTATGTCCTGACATTAGGTATGTTCAGTTAAACTCATTTCAGAATATGGTTATGCAGATGTGTTTTAGTTAGGCCTGTGGTTCAATAAATCAGGTATTAAACAAGAGGTATCCTATGGAAACAAACAGAAAAAAAAAAAAAACCCAGCGGTTAATGATTAGCTCAGAATATAAATCAGTTTCTGATTTCTAAGGATAGTTTGTGGAGAAGATTTCTGGATGTCAAGCTTGAAGTATTTTCAGATAGAAGGAGAGCAGGCAGTGTGGCAGTATGACAGATTTTCCTGGTTTATATCTCAAATGTCTCTTGGTAATATTTCAATGGCCCACACGGCAATAGGCATGACGATTGTCTATACATGAGCTGTTGTGGTGATTTCTCTGAAGTTTACATCAAGTCGTTCATATTTAGTTTGCAGGGTTTCAGAAAATAGGGCAGTTTTATTTCTCAAATGAATCCAATTCAGAAAAGTAGGAGAAAAATAGAAAATGCTAGTTTGGAGAGTGGCAGTCAGGCACCAAAAGAAACCTGGATCTAGTCTAGTTGATAATAAACAGCATTAGAATGTAATATTTTCTCAGGTATGTTGTTCAAACATTTTTTTTCTCTGTATAATCCCCCTCATTTCTATCAGAGATAGCCAAGTTAACATCTGTTTGCAAAACAAGTTTAATCTTTACAGCTTGGCCTAATTAATTACATAAGCACAGCAAGAATAGTGATTTTAAATCTGTTTTGCTGGAACTTAAAAAAACCTGTTTATTTATTTATTTTGAGAGAGAGAGAGAGAGCATGAGCAGGGGAGGGGCAAAGAGAGAGGAAGAGAGAAAATCCCAAGCATGCTCCACGCTGTCAGCACAGAGCTTGACACAGAGCTTGAACCCACGAAACGTGAGATCATGACCTGACCTGAAACCAAAAGACTGACACTTAACTGACTCAGCCACCCAGGAGCCCCTTGCTGGAACTTTTTATAAAGAATTTCTAGATTGAACTTTCCTTAGCCTCTCCAGGCCAGAAGCCAAGCCAAAACTTGCACCAAATGTTTCCAGACTTTGCCTGCAGTACCTACAGATACGGGTGATTTCCCCTCTTCTCCAGGTCTTTCAAATATCTTGAGGTTCTGGAATATTCCAAGAAGTATCCTTCTTTACTCACCAGGAAAGGCTGCTGGAAACTGTAAGGAAGGTCTGAGGCCAGCATCTCCATTGGCTCTATAAAGTCAACCTTAGTTCTTTAAATCTGATCATATCTGAGTTTATGCATATTTCTAATAAGATATTCTAGTCAAAGCCTGGATAATATAACCAGTGATTCCAATTGTATCCTGTTAGAAGAACAAATTCTTATCTTATGTAAATAAATATATAGCCATAAAAATATAACTGTACTCACTGAGTATTTCAATTCTGGAGGGTTCAGATAGGGAGAAAAGATAAATGTTTCAATTCTGCTTTTAATGGTATAATTTATCAAAATTGCCATTGCTTAGGTAGCTTAAGAAAAGATTTCCTTGGATCTGGAAAAACAAAACATTTCAAAAACTTGACAATGTTTAAAGAAGGTCATATGAATTATTATCTTTCTCAGTTCATTCAGTCTCATTCATTTTTATTTTGTTTGAATCCAGTTTTTTCCACTCTTTTGAAGCTTTTACCTAATTCAGTTTGATGATTCTATGGTTATCAGAAACCTGTACTCAAAAGAGTTCTCTCTATGAGTCTCGCTGAAGAGGAAACACATTTGCAATAGCATTACTGTAAAACAGTAACTGTAATGACAAGACTTAAAAATGGTCATTGTTGAAGATTTGGTTAGAGTTCATTATGATGAAATTGGCAAGGTGGGTTGGTTATTTCTGTGACATATAGCACCTCAAGATAATAACATACCAGGACATCAGGTTTCTAGGGGTATTATATACTTTTAGAACACTTAATTACAATCTACACAAATATAATCTAATGAGGTTTAATATCTCTTATTTGCAATTCTTCTCATTTTATTTAACATACCAAATATGTCTAATTAATATAATTTCTCACAAAATGTTTGAAATGTTCCAGGAACATCTCAGTGTGCTTGTGGTCAAAAGAATTCATTTTAGAATTTGATTTGGGAAGCATAAGAGACTCTTAAAAACTGAGAACAAACTGACAGTTGATGGGGGGTGGGAGGGAGGGGAGGGTGGGTGATGGGTATTGAGGAGGGCACCTTTTGGGATGAGCACTGGGTGTTGTATGGAAACGAATTTGACAATAAATTTCATATTTTAAAAAACAAATTTGATTTGGGAAGTATGTCAAAAAATATCCATAGAGTTTGAATTCGATTAAATAGGATCACAGATCGTTATAAAACAATATTTAATCATCCATTTAACCAAAGTGACAATAAAATATTTAAAACCAAATCCAGAAGTTTGCACAGCTGTGAGCAAAATTTTGTGTGTGTATGTTTTTTTTAATATTAAGACTCAATTTTTTTTAATAATCAAAAGACCTGATATACATAGGAAATTATTTTGGCAAAATCAAATCCTTGCTTTCTAGGCAGATAACTTTAAAGATAAAAACTTTTACACCATTTTAATAAGAGCAGATTCAATAGTTTAAGAAAAACAAGGTTTAATTTAGCACCAGTGTATTTTTTATATGAAAATTCATTTACTTACTAAAGTTTACACTAATGTTATCCAGTATTGACCATACATAAAATTCCATTCAAAAGATCTCTTCTCTCTAAACCATCTACAACCTTCCTGTTTACATTCAGAGTTTGTCCTAAGTTTTCCTTCTTTAAATAACCAGTCTTACTTTAGGACAAAATTACCTTCTTTTCTGTTAACAAAAATGTATTCCTTTTACTCATATTTTTTCCCCAAAACACATATCTTACTTTGCTTGAATACAGAGTTATTTATCTTATTTTTGGTAACCTTAATCACATTTATTAGAATTCTTGATGTTTAGAAACTTTAATTTCCAGTGAAAACTATGTAGTAGGCACTTGTGAATGGGTTTGTTATACCAGTATTCTTTTTAAATTAGCAAATGTATGAATACATTTCATGATTTCTAGAAACACATTTTTCTCATAGTACAATTTTAAAAATAAAGCACAATCTAAGTTTATTAATAGAACTGTATTTATCTTTACTTTTTCTGTAATAAGGGCAAAAGTAGACAAACATGCTCAGTTCTCAATGTTTTACAGTTTTATCTTATTTGTAAGTGATCAAGATATTTAGTAAACTCAATTCAACTCATCATCTAACTCAGTAAAACACCAAAATATCAGGTTAGTATAACTAAACCAAACCATTTGCTCCTTGATGAGTTCCAGATACACAAAGTGGAGTTGTTGCACAAGGTACTTTATTTTCAGCAAATAAAGAGATCATGGGGAATAACTTCCAAAGCCCTGTCCCCCTAAACAAGGGTGAGTTGGTTCCTTTTATTTTGGGTGAGGATAAATTTTCAGATAGGGAAGCCATGTTGTCATATATAGAAGTAGACATAAGGCTACACATGAACCTTAAGGAAACTTACTTATACATAGATTGTATGTTATGTAAATGAGGACTGTGCTCCTCCTTGGGCAGGGATTTTAGTATTATAATGTGGTAAAGGTAGTTGTAGGTCATTCTAGAGGTTACTCCATGGTCCACCTGTGTACACACAAGTCAGAGGTTACACTCATACTGGTCTGGTTGTTCTGGGCTGGTTGTAAGTCTTGTCAGAGCAGTCACTATAGCTTGTGGGGTGGTTTTGGTTTCCATTTCCCTGAGTTAAGATATATTCTGGAAAGAATAGTTTAAGGAGAAATGTGAGTCAAAGGTCAGTGAGTTCAAGCAGGTGGGCAATAAAGGTCAGGTCTTGGGGTATAGCTGATGACGTTACCAAACATTTTGGAAACCATCCAAAAGTTTACCTCTAAAATTTTTGACCTTATTTAAATCTATTTAATCTACCTGTTTTTAACAATCATGTTTAGATTAGTCGCAAAATTTCATGACACATTAGACAAAGTCAACCATTATTCTAATTTTTTTGGACCAATGTGCAATAGATACAACAAGAACCCATTCAACGTTAATTAAGCAGGTAAAATAATAGTCTTACATTTAATACATAACTCTATAGACGATTTATTTTAACTAAACCAACAACCTTATTTTAGCTGTAGTACTTACTAGAATATTTTCCAGATCACATGAATTTGAATATGATATTGCTTAGTTTTGATCTTTTAGAGTTTTGGAATGCCCAGTTCTTACAAGAACTTGCCTTCAATCCAACTAAATAGAGCTCTTTGCAAATGAATTTTAGCAATACCATCTGGAGTAGAAAAACGATTTTACATTTATAACATATATAAACACATATACACAGGCAAGATGTATGTACACGCATTCACAGACAAGATGCAATCTTCTAGCCTTAATTCTTACTAATATATGTAGAAAAGACTTTGAAAGACAACTTTCCAAGGGGCTCCTGGGTGGCTCAGTTGGCTAAGTGTCCGAGTCTTGATTTCAGTTCAGTCATGATCTCACGATTTGTGGGATGGAGCCCTCCGTCAGGGTCTGTGGTGACAGTGCAGAGCCTGCTTGGGATTCTCTCTCTCTCCTCTCTCTCTGACTCTCCCCATGCTGACACTCTCTCTATCTCTCAAAATAAATACATAAAACATTTAAAAAAACCCACTTTATAAATACTTTCTTCCTTTTTTCTTTTGAAAAACTTTTCATAAGGTACTCCCTAATTCTTTATATTTCTAAGAGAAGTATAAAGTCCTGGAGTAGATGGAGGTGGTTGAAAATTTACATCACAAAGGCAGAAAAAGTATCCACATTTTCTCCAGAGTGGATATTTGATACGTATCTTCGGTTATGAGAGGTGCTAGAGTCAGGACTCAAAAGCCATTTTAGTAGCAGTTTATATTTTTAAAAAAGAAAATCTCTTTTTCCTTTTTATTTTTTTTAGTTTCAGGCAATTGTGGTCTGTGTTTCTATTTTAAAGACATAAAATTCATAATTTCAAGGGACAGAAAGAATGTGAAACAATTTTTTTTCAAAGTTTCAGGGTTATTATGATTTAAAATTCACCTTTCTTTCTCCTAAGTACAGGACAACTTGTTCCAATATCTTGACTCTTACAGTATCCTGAAACAATTTCAGAGGGGTAGGAATGGTTTGAAGATCAGTAAAGATAGGTAGGTTTTGACTGGTTTCTAGAGTTGCACTTCTGCTTTTGTAGAGAATTTAAGACAAAGAGTTGTTTTTAATTCCCCAAAGAACTAGATTACAGCCTGAATATCAAGCAAGTAGCCTGCCTTTTTAACTAAATTAGCTTCTTTATATTAGGGTGAACTTTAACTGAAATGGTAATTCAAAAGGTTTTTATCTGTATTAAGTATTTTAATAAAAGCCTTTATATTCAATCTTGGGTTCCATTAGTAAGAGGAACTAGAAGAAATGTTGGTCACCTTTTCTTCTGTAAAGGGAAGGTAGTGAATAACTTATTAACCTTTTGAATTTCTATCTAAATTTTGTAGGGTCTTTTTAATGTGAAGGGAAAAGGGCTTGACTAAAGATTTTGCTGCTATCCAGGAGACATGAATTCTTTTCTAGTAGTGGGTCAAGGGTACACCTGCAAGGACATTACATAGGAATGCCTGACACTGGCACAGGTTGATTATTAATCCACAGAAGGTAGGAACAAAGCAAGTGTTATTTCCATTTTCAGGTGCTTTGTTAAATGTATTCCTGTCTTTCAGCATTCACATGAGCAGTGTGTACACTTTGACCCTAGAAATTAGGCCTGAGTGCTCTTTGTAAATCTTTTAGGGAAAGGTAAGTTAAAATAGGCAGATGAGGCTAGATTTTAAGGAAAATTCACATTGTAGGTGGATATTTGTTTTTAAGTCTTAAGTCTAATATCTGTAATTTCATCTTGTCAAGGGATTCTCTATGTCTAGCCATTATACTAATAAGACGTTTGAGAGCTCTCTATAAAGAATATTTTTCTTTTCAATATAATCAGTTTAAAGGATCCATCATCTGGCTGTTGACGAGTAGGATCTAATAGCAACTCAAACCCATAAGCCTTAACGGGCTACCCAAAAATGCAAGATGCATCCAAAATGCGCATAGGGGATACTGCCCTATGATCCAAATATTTACTCCCAAAATTATTCTAAGAAAGCATAGACCTTTGTTGCACAGGCGATAAGGGTTATGTGGTGAAAACGGTTTCTCCAGTCTCCCACAAAATGGTGAGACCCCTCCAGGCACAGACTCACTAATCTGTGGCACCAAGTAGGTGATTCCGGAATGGGATTTTACAGCACTAATAAGCAACAAGGTTGACATGACAAAGGTTTCTTTTTTTTAATTTTTAAAAATGCTTATTCACTTTTGTAAGAGAGAGAGAAAGAGACAGAGCAGAAGTGGGGGTGGGGAAAGGAGAGAGGGAGACACAGAATCTGAAGCAGGCTCCAGGCTCTGAGGCATTAGCACAGAGCCTGATGTGGGGCTCCAACCCAGGAACCGCAAGATCATGACTTGAGCTGAAGTCGGATGCTCAACCAACTGAGCCACCCAGGTGCCCTGACATGACAAAGGTTTCTATGGGATAGAAACTTTCATGACAACACCTTTGCGAGATGGCATGGTCAGGCAGAGGTCAGGCAGAGATAGTCAGGGTCAGATCCCCAGTCTGTTTGACTAGCCCCCAAAGTGCATACTGGTAAGTGCACCCTCTGATGGTGGAGACCAAAGAGAATCTTCTCACTGATCACAAAGCCAAACTCTTAGGACATAGAATAAGATGAAGGGGAAAATATATGCACTTTAGTAGTCTTGGCCAAGCCTTGGGACTCTTGGAGCCTAAGAGGGATGTGCCGTGGGGTTCGAGATTATGTTGTTTTTACATCGTACTGTGATGCATGGACATTTTCTTGAGCTCCGTAGATGACATAGTGCCAATCTAACTGGTGCTATGGCCAACTTACCATATCACAGAAGTCTTTTTGATGTGGCAAGCACTCTAACATACTGTAAGTGCTCTACCACTATCATTTTGCAGCTTTGGCTTCCGAGAGGTTCCTTAGCAATAGCCTTTACCTCATGTGCACGTGAAAAGATACAGAAAAAAAGAATACAAAGACCATATCTGGGATGAAATGGATCCAAAATCTGAGTACTTCACCGAATTTAACCTAAGAGTCACTAGGCCTAAGTAAGTAGTTCCACAATTAATTTCTCCTGCTAATCTAAGTGTAGAAAGGGAGAAAAAGGACTCCCAACATTCTTGCTCCATTGGATTCTATAGATAGAGACTCTGTAAGGCTGACATAGTAAGAAATCTCACTTTCTGCTAGCTGCTTGTTAGATATCCCAAGGATCTCTCAGCCACAGCATTGCCTGGAGTAAGCGGTGTCCAGTGAGGTCAAGTGTACTGCTGACAATACCACCTGTTGGGAAGGAAGAATTTCTGCCCTGTCATCCTTCTAGCTGGAGTTAGAGTCAAATTGTTATGACACAGATTAATAGAACAAAATAAAATTTAACAGGTTTATCTGTAGGAAATCCACACAGACTTGGAAATTCTAAAGACAATGAGGCAACATGAAGTTCATATGAACTAAGGACAAGGGTAGGATCTTAGGATACAAAGGGGAGAAGGCCAGTTGCTAATGACCTTCCTGCTGAAAGGTGAAAGATGTTTGGAAAAACAATGTTGCCTGATTATGTAGATACATTTCTTTGGTAAAGGGAGTCTCTGTTAATAGCTCTCTTCCTGGTACAGGGTCTCCTGTGGAATGTAAATTTAGGCAGTTCAGAGGAAAGCAGAGAGCTTTTCCTGCAACTGCTGGATTTTGATTACTTTTAACTGAAAATAATCTCTAGGACAAAGTGGCTTTTCTTAGGACAGCTTGCCTTGGGCCCTTACATAGGGATCTTTTATTCTTGCTTTCTTGCATAAGGATTCTACCATGTTCTTTAGCAGCTGGAGTCCTGTTACTCCTGATTCCTCTGGCCAGAAAGATGTGCTGCTTTTCAAATTGGAGCCCTTCTTAAAAGATTTTAAATGGTGGGGCTGCTTCTACTGCGCCTATGCAACGTAAGGTTCAGGGATGTCCCCAGAGTCATGGTAAGACATAAAAGAGAGATGAAATGTAGCAAAATGATGGGGATGAAGACAATAACGAAATACCTGTACACACCTATTAGAATGACTGTAATACAGAAGACTGACAATACTAACTGCTGGTGAGAATGCAGAACAACAAGAATTCTCATTATTTCTAGTGGGAGTGCAAAATGATAATAAAGTGGAAGACAGGTTGACAGTTTCTTTCAAACTATACTTAGCCTTACCATGTAATCCAGCAATCTCCTTGGCATTTTCCCAAATGAGTTGAAAACTTATGTCTACACAAAACTGCACTTGAATGTTTATAGCAGCCTTATGCATAATTGCCAAAACGTGGAAGCAACCAAAATGTCCTTCAGTAGTTGGGAGGATAAGTAAACTGTGGCCCATCTATACAATATAATATTATTCAGTGATGAAGAAATGAGCTATCAAGCCACCAGAAGGTATGGAGGAAACTTAAATGCATATTGTTAGAGTAAAAGAATCCAATCTGAAAAGAATGCATACTGCTCGATTACAGTCATATGATTTTTCTGGAAAAGTCCAATGCATCAAAGCAGTAAGAAAAGTGATGTTTGCCAGAGGACCATGGGAAGGGCTGAAGAGTTAAAACACCCCAGATTTGGTTTGGGTAGTGACACCATACTGTTATGGTGGCTAAATGACAGTATGCATTTATCAAAACCCAGAAAACTTCACAGTAAAGAGCAAATCTTAATGTATGGAAATTTAAAATCCTTTAGGAGCTTGAGAGATTGACGAATATGACAAAATAATCTGAATGTATCACGAATGTATGAAACAAGTGAACAGAGTTGGGGAACAAGGTGTATATATATATAGAGAGAGAGAGAGAGAGAAAGAATTATATTTATATACATGAATTAGTATACATACATGTATTTTTTTCCTCTTTTAGTGGGGAAAGCAAAGAAATAACAAGAATCAAGTATCAATGCCATTGCTTAGCATCCAGATCTTGGTTTCTAATACCATTCTGCAATAAAATAAACCTCTGATACCTTGGGAAATGCATAAAATGAGCTTGAAAAAAATGAGCTTGGTCCATCTTGTAATGTCTAAAAATAAGAAAGTACTCCTCTCTAAAAAATAAAAGACCCAAAATTGCAATGGCGGATTATGTCAAAGGGTATCAGAAGCCAAATGAAAGAGCTTCCAATTGTGAAAGTTGAAACATTTTTAGCAATACAACAGCTAAAATAGCATTACATTATATCTTAAAAGATAAAATAAATATTCATGAATAAAACTGATATAAATAAATGATTGAAGAAATATATAAATGAGCAAGAATAGAAAAATCTCCCATGGAGAAAAATCTCAAATAATTTATGTAGCTACTCTGTCCTCAAAGAGGTAGAGAATAACTCTCCCTTTATTATGTTTGGCCTGTGCATAGTGACTATGTTCTAAAGAGTACATTATGGAAAGGGAGGAAAACAAGAGTAAGTATACAGTGGCAAAACCTGACAAGGACACCTCAAGCCTAGTGATGAAGGTTAATATCAACAGTGATAAGACATATTGATAATATGTTACCTTGATATGATGGTACGTGAATGGCTTCTTACCTTTGTGATCTTCTTCCCCAAAATATATCACATCAGAATCATCATAATTACAAGATCAGGAAAATCCCAATTGAGGGAAATTCTATAAAATACCTTGCCAGTAATTCCTCATATCTGTCAAGGTCATCAGAAATGAGGAATGTCTAAGAAACTCATAGGCAAGTAACTGAGGAGACATGTCATGTATATGAAATGTAGCATCCTATATGGCATCTTTGAACAGAAAAACTCCTTGGGGAAAAAGTGAGGAAATCTTATAGTATGGACTTTAATTAATAATAATGTACCAATATTGGTTCATTATTATGAAAATGTTATATAGTAATGTAAGATGTTAATAATTGGGTAAGTGTCAACTATAAGGGTATTCTTTGTACTATCTTTAGAAGAATTCTGTTATCTAAAACATTTCTACAGTTTATTTAAAACGATTTTTAGAAAAGAGTGTGATTGTTCCACATTCTTCACCTTTTAGTGGTCTCCCTTACATGTCCTCTGACTATAAATAAGGAGTTACTCCTGGACTTTTTGTGTACAGTGCTTCCTATAGTGCATTTATATAGCCTTTCAAGTGTAATGCAGGATACAAGGAGGGGAGAAAATCTGTGAAACGTACTGTTATTTAAGTTGTGTCTACCATCTCCAATCTGCTGCCTATTGTTTACTTTCCCCTGCCCTTAGGTGGAGACTTTTATATTTTGTTCAAAGATTGTAGGTGTAATCAGTGGGAGAGAGAAGGTGGAGGTTACGTACACCATCTTGGCTAGGATTGGAAATCACAACACAATTTTATTTGGTTGAAAGGAGAACATGTATATCTTTGGATGATTTATTTTTCTTTTTGAAGTATCTATATTATAGTCAACTTATTTCCTACGTGCTCAGACCCCACTGAATGTTTCCTATAGCTTCATTCAGAGAATCCCTGTGTGACTGCATCATTTTATGCACTAACCCACAAGTTTATCTGTCATTGATTATAATTCTACATTCAAAGATGAGAGAGTTGCTATATATGTATATAAAAATGCCTACGTGTGTGGTGCATCCACCTTTCTATTTGTCTTAGCTATATATGAGAGATAACCTTACTTAAGGACGTACACAAAATACAAAATATGTTGTATTTTTAATTTGATTTTTTCAATAATATATATTATGCATTTTATCATGTCCACACATGCAAATCAATCTCATTAGTGGCTCATTAAGTGGCTGCATGTGTATTTAAGGAAGTTAGATTTAACTCATGGCTCATGGGGAGTATTTAAACATAGGTACCCTCACCAGTTACATACATAATTTTGGCTTAATACAGAAGGGAACAAGGCAAGAAGTAGGGAAGCTAATAAAGAAGGTGAAGCTGGGGTCCTCCAGTCAACCAGGATGAGGACCTGGAATAAAGTACAGTTTGTTCCGGAAACATACTTGTTATCCAAAGCACTTGGATATCGAAGCGAATTTCAAGAACCATTGGCTGAGTTGTGATCATGTGACATTCAGCGTCACGTACTACTCTTATTGCAAGACATCGCTTATTTATCAAGTTAAAATTTATTAGAAACGTTTGCTCCTCTTGCGGAACACTCTCAGACCAAGTTACTTGCAGTCCAAGGTTTCGCTTATTTTGGGGATAGATATGTTTGGATACATTTGAGAAGTGTTTGAGAAATTAACAAAAAAAGTTATGAGGGTTGAATAGGATTTAAGGTAGTGCTTAATTTTATACTATAGAAATGTCTTAATGAACTCTTTTAGCATTGGGTTGTTTTAAGTCCACATAGAGTTCAATATAGAGTTTATGTCAGCATTTCAGTGTGGAGTAATTTTATTTTTTTAATTTTTATTTTTCAAATGTTTATTTTTGGGAAGGAGAGAGAAAGAGAGAGAGGGAGAGAGAGAGACAGAGCATGAGTGGGGGAGGGGCAGAGAAAGAGAAGGAGACACAGAATCTGAAATAGGCTCAACCTCTGACCTGTCAGCACCGAGCCCGATGTGGGGCTTGAACTCGGGAACAGCATGATCATGACCTAGGCCAAAGTCGGATGGTTAACCAACTGAGCCACCCAGGCGCCCCAAGTGTGGAGTAACTTTAAATGTTCATGGCACAAGTACATTTCGATACCATATCATCTGTATAGTTTCATTCTGTTGATCTAGGGCTAGCTTTATGATTAGGGGGAAATGAAAATTGGTTAAGGAAATTGAGCTTGCATGAATGAAACACTATACTATGTTACTAGCCCTGTACTAAACATTTTATTTACTTGATTGCAGTGTATTAATCTGCTAAAGCTGCCATAACAAAATAATGTAGACTGGATGGTCCAAACAAAAGAAATTTATTTTCTTATACTTCTGAAGGCTATAAGTCCCAGATGCTGTTTTCCTGGCTTTATAGACACCTGCCTTTTTACTATGTTCTCACATGATCTTTACCCACTAGAGTGAGAAAGAGAAAGAGCTCTCTTTCTCTTCTTAAAAGGCCATGAGTCCTATCAGATTAGGGTCCTTCTTTTATGACCTCATTCAACCTTATTTACCTCCTAAAGTCTATCTCCAAAAAAAGTTATATTGAGAATTATAGCTTTAACTTATTAATTTTGAGGTGACATGATTCAGTTCATAGCCATCATAGTTAATGCTCATGATAGCCCTACAAAATGTTATTGTCTATATTTTACACATGATGAAATGAAATCTGAAAGATGTTAAGTAAACGGCCTAGGGTTACTGGTCTAATAAGTAATATAATTGCTGTTTGAGCCCCCCATCTCTCAGAATCATTCCATTAGACCAGGGGTTGGAAAACTATAGTTCATGAGCCAAAACTGATCCATCACCTGTTTTGTTGAAACATAGCCATGCTCATTTAATTATATATTCTCTAACTGCCTATGGCTGATTTCATGCTACAATGGCAAGTGGAGGAGTAGTGACAGGGTCCGTATGGCCCACAAAGCCTATTGTTTATTATCTGGCACGTTACAGAAAAGGTTTACTGGTCCCTGTACTATATCAAACTGCTATCCAACAAAATTTAATTTTTGATAATTTCCCCACGTCTTTATCAAATTATCACCTTTTTTTAACCTGTCAGTTTGTGCTACCCTACTTTTCTGTTGGTCCTAAGTTTTGTTTAGAGATGATGGCCAGCTAAGGCTGTTGTGTTCATGGATATTAATTGGTTAATGGAAGATGCTGAACCTCGGGCTTTCATGCTCTGTTAGGAAGCATAGATGAATGAGCAAGAGAAACGTGTTTTGGATACATAGACCCTGATGCTGTGAAAGTGGAGTGTGGAGAAGGTAAATTCTGGAGCACTGGACTAATTTCATGATGTAAAAATGTGTTCCACGAATACAGGTGTCTGGTGTCTGGCTCTCTTGGTAGAGATAGCTCTCCTTGAAACCAAATGTTTACTTTAACAATTTTCACTTTAAAGTGGAAGAAATAAAATTGAAAATTAAGTATAGACTCAGCAAAAGCAACCCTAAAGGAATAATGTCATGACTAATTTTGATAGAGATGCTTACTTCTAAAAGGTTTGTGTTGCACAATCAAGTCTAAGTCAAATGCAGTAGAGCCTTAGGGTTATGTTGCCTACTGTTTTGCAGACCCAGATGTATTTTTTGTCAAATCATGTCTCAGGAATCATAACAACTCCATCCATTAGAAGCTAGCCATAATGTGATTTATGTAAATATTAGTCTTATTCTCTATATATAATTTTTGTAAAAGGTATTCATCTTACTGATTATGTGATATCTGTCCTTACAATGGATGACACTACACAGAAGAGAAGAGAATTGCAACTGATAATATATAGATCACTGAAATATTAAGGTACTTTTATTTATTTTTTGTTTCTTTTTATTATTTTAATGTTTATTTTTGAGAGAAAGAGGGAGAGTGTGAGTGGGGAAGGGGCTGAGAAAGAGGGAGACCTAGGATCCGGATGGGGTTCAATGCTGACAGCACAGAGCCTGATGTTGGGCTTGAACTCACCAACTGTGAAATCATCACCTAAGACAAAGTCAGATGCTTAACCAACTGAGCCTCCCAGGCTCCCCTAAAGTACTTTTAAGGTAAATTACACACACATACACGCACACACACACACACACACACACACACACGAATAATTGGGCTATTTTTGAATTGCAGTAAATTGTTATGTGACTTGATTTTCACAGTAGGAAAGAAGTCCATTTGATTTAGAATTATCAGGTGTCAGAATCGGAAGAACCATTATAGGTTATTTACTCCAGTATTTTCACTTGATACATGAGGTTAACTGTTGTCCAGAAAGGGAAAGGATTTTACCAAAGTCTCACAGTGTATTTCATGGCAGTGCTTGGACAAGAAGTTCTTAGTCCATTCAAAATATGTGATTTGAGGGGCACCTGTGTTGCTCAGTTGGTTAAGCATCGGACTTCGGCTCAGGTCATGATCTCACAGTTTGTAGGTTTGAACCTCACATCAGGCTGTCTGCTCTAAGTGCAGAGCCCGCTTCTGATCCTCTGTACCCCCTCTCACTGCCCCTTCCCCTGCTCACGCGCATGTGCTCTCTCTCTCAAAAATAAATAAACATTAAATAAAATAGGTGATTTCTGTTGCATACCATGTTATAACTAAATGTGATAGGTAGTGGTACAGGTAAAGAAATGATCCATTAGCATTTTGAAAGAGTTTGTGCAATAGAGGGGACCACATTTGAGTAAAGAAGGGAGAGTATATTTTTAGTATGTCACAGGTAATAAAATCAGACTTCTCCTGGGGTTCCTCCTGTGTGGGGACCTTTCTTCCTACCAGCCCTCCATCTAATAAATGTGTTGCCTATGCCTAAAAGAGTCTTTGCACTGGAAGAATTTTCAGTAGACCTGTAGTATAAATACCCCCCATCAGATAATACAGTCCCCATGCTTTGCCATATATGTGTAGAAAAAGAGCACTTGACTTGAAGTCAGAAAACCTGGATTTAAGTGCTACCAGTGACACCATGGATAGGTCACTTCCCCTTTTTATGTTATTCTCTGTACATGTGAAGTCAAAGTGTTGTACTAGAAGATCATGTCTAAGATTCCTTTTAGGTCTCAAAACTCTGGATTTTTTAATCTTCTAAGTTGTTCATCAATCTCCACTTGACATCTGTGGTAGGAAGAAACTCATTATCTGTGTGGTTACCTGGTTTCAATTTTGGACATCCCTATTTATTAGAAAATAGTTTCCAGAGGCGCCTGGGTACCTCAGTCGGTTAAGCATCGGACTTTGGCTCAGGTCATGATCTCACGATTTGTGGGTTCAACCCCTGCATTGGACTCTGCGCTGGTGGTGTGGAGCCTGCTTGGGATTCTCTCTCTCCCCCTCTCTCTGCCTCTTCCCTGCTTGCATTCTCTCTCACTCTCTCTCAAAATAAATAACTTAAAGAAATTTTTAGAGAAAGTAACTTCCATAGTTAGGTCCAAAATCTCTATTCTCATTGTTCCATCTATTAATCATATAAAGTGGAACAAATCTGGTTTCCTTATCTATATAACAGTCCAACAGATATTTGAAGGTACTCAAAATCCTTTTTTTTTAATAGGCTCAGTCTCCTTAGTTCATTCATTCTTGTTTTTTTTTTGTAATGTTTATTTTTGAGAGAAAGAGACAGAGCATGAGCCAGGGAGGGGCAGAGAGAGAGAAGGAGACACAGAATCTGAAGCAGGTTCCAGGCTCTGAGCTGTCAGCACAGAACCTGACCCGGGGCTCGAACTCACGAACCGTGAGATCATGACCTGAGCCAAAGTCAGACGCTTAACTGACTGAGCCACCCAGGTGCCCCTTCTTGGTTCTTTCAACTGTCCTTCACATTATGGTTTATGCCTTCACAGCTATCTTATTGATCCTCCTGTGTATATGGGGTTTGCCACTGTGGAATCCATAAAGTTCCTAGCCCCAAATAACTCATTGGTTTGTTGGGCTATCCCAGAGTAGAACAGGCCAATCTTTTTTGTTTTACTAATTATATTTATTGCATCACATTTATGTTTAAATAGGTGTATTACACAGCTCCTTTATAGTAAATGTAGAGTCAGTCTACCCAAACATGATTTTATTTACATGTGTGGCTTTAGATTCATATTTCCCCTAGTCTTTACTTGAAAAATTTATTAGACTCATGGTTAAGATTCTGCATAGTAAATAATGAATAATTCATCTTAATAGTTTTGTCCCTGTCTTGTTCATCCAATATGTTCACTCTCTTTTGAGTTTCCTATCATTGACAAAGTTGATATGCCAAACTTCAAAATTTTCTTCCAAATAATTAAGGATTATTTTGAATGAGCAGGATTATAGAATGCCACTGATGTTCTAAGTGGACACTGCTTCTCCTATAACCAAATTCTTGTAAATGTCTCAAAGACAAACCAATCTAACTCTATCAGCACCTAATCCGTAGTTTGCTATTTTTTTTTTTTTTTGCATTAAGAGTATTGAGGCTGGTTTTGTTAGATGCCCTGCTGCTGGCCAGATGTTGTGTTCTTGACATTATTTTCCCAGTCATGCAAACCTTCCCTTTTGTAAAGGGAAATTATATTACTTTTGTATAGCTTGTTATTAATGAATACATGTGGAATCCTAGAAAAGTATTTATAAAATCCTCTTTTAAATGATTAATATATCACTTATCTTTTTCCTCTATGAAAAGTTAAGAGACATTCATATGTCTCTTGTCTTCCAACATCCATCCCAGGTTTATTCAAATATCACCATTGTCATATTGAAACAGGGCAGCCTGGTGTGTACAACAGAAAGAGAGTAGCCATGAAATCAGATTTGTATTCAACTTTTGTCTCCAATATTGTTCTTTAGCAGGTTAATTATAATGTCGGCCTCAATATTTTTCTTTTAAAATGTAAATAATGCCATCTACTTGGCAAGAAGTGTGGTCAAAGTCAGTAATACTGTATATAACATACCTATTTCATACTAAGAATTTCTGTTGGTGTTACTATTATTTCTTGGAATATATAATTTGTCATTGAAATTATTATTCCTCTAGAATATATTTCATTTAGGTCTGGTTGTTTAATTTCATTGAAGATTATAAATATTCTCTTAAAAATTTTTTGTGTGTGGCTCAGGATTCCAATTTCTTCTTAATGACCATTCAAAACTTTTTAATCCAAAGATTATCCTCATACCCACTCTGGCTTTGGATTCCTACCCCGTTGTTGCTTCACGTATAGTCTTAAGGACTGTCTGAAGGTACAGTCTCAGAGGCTGAGGTTCCGAATCAGGGCTTCTCCTTGATGTTGCATGCACAGAGCACGTTCTTTTGTTACTCTTTTACCTTTTATCCTACCTTATTTTAATAATAAAACATATACTTTCTTCATGATTCTTCTTCCTTACTATCTTAGATTTTCACTTGTCGGTTCTTTTTCAGGCCTTTCTAGGTTTTCATAAAATCCAAAATGAAGTATTTGATCCTTGTTTCCTCTCTCTCCCCTTGAGCTCTATAGTTCTATAATAGAAGCCTGTAGAATGTTACAAAGGAAGATGTTTCCTGATTTAGACTGCGTATGTATAAGTTCTATTTTCCATGTCACAAATGGTAGCACATGATTAGAATGTGTTGGGTATATCTTCCTGATAGATAGTATTCTTCATTAAAATTGCTTCGTCCTAGTATCTGTTTTTAACGTGCACAGGATGGGGGCTAACATGACTGTGTACAGTGTAGAATTGTGCTCAGCAGTAGTAACATCTGGTTGGTTCATATTCAGATTGATCTTAAAATTTCCATGACTTCTCTGTAAAATAGAAATTGGTATTTGTAAATCAGACCATAGCCTCCTGGGGAAATCCCTAGAATCATAGTGAGAAATGAGTTCTGGAATATCTGTGTTTCCTTCTTCCTAGTTACTATGCTAATGAGTACATTTTAGTCCTCAGTCTCTCTTTAGGATCTGAAACTTTTCATTCTTCCTGATTTCTTAAAAAGTTCTTTTCAATTGGCTTCTATATTTCACACTCCAGATTTTGTTACTTTTTTATGTATCCCTTTTCTTTCTTATCTGTTCCTTCTTCTATCTAGCCTTCAAACACACTAGTGTTATCTAAAATCCCATGTCCTACTTATTCCTTTCTAAATCCATCTACTCTCCCTGTGCTGTTCATTTCAACTACGTGTCTACCACTTGTAAGTTGACGATTTCTCGATCTTTATCTCTGTTCCAGAAGTCTCGTCCAACCTCTAGATGTGTATATCTAACTTCTTACTGGACATTTCTTTTTTTTTTTAATTTTTTTTAATGTTTATTTATTTTTGAGAGACAGAGTGTAAGTGGGAGAGGGACAGAGAGAGAGGGAGACGCAGAATCCAAAGCAGGCTCCAGGCTCTGAGCCGTCAGCACAGAGCGCAACGTGGGGCTTGAACTCACAGACCATGAGATCATGACCTGAGCCGAAGTCGGATGCTTAACCGACTGAGCCACCCAGGGACCCCTTATTGGACATTTCCACTTGGATTTTTCTTGACTTCTCAAGCTAAACATGAAGATAAAAATACCATGTATTATTTTTCTCCCAGTTCTACATTTCTCATAGTAAGCTCTAACTCAATGTATAGTATCACTATAGATCCATGAATTCATTAAATAATATGAATTCGTCCTTTCCCTATGTCCCACTGTGGTGGATTATAAAAACCTAACATTGGGGTACTTGGGTGGCTCAGTCAGTTAAGCATCCAATGTTGATTTCAGCTCAGGTCATGATTTCATGGTTCATGAGATAGAGCCCCACGTCAGGCTCTGTGCTTACAGCGCACGGTCGTCTTGGGATTCTCTCTCTCCCTCTTTCTCTCTGCTCCTCTCCCACTCACATGCACTCACACTCTTTCTCTCTCAAAAATAAATAAATAAATAAATAAATAAATAAATAAATAAATAAACTTTAAAAAATAAAATAAAAGTCTAACATTTATTTTTATTTCTTCCCATCAAGAGGCGGTCTGTTTCCCAGACTTTAAATGTTGACTGATGACTTTTTTAGGTGGAAATCCTATTGGGTGGTTTCTGAACCTTGGCCTCAGGCCTTGCAGCTTTACTTTCATTCTCTTAAAACCTGGTATTATCATGTATGAACGCCTAGGTTATCCTGCTGGTTGTCGAGAACAGCTTAGGTTAACTGTCTTCAGGATGAAGTGCAACCACTTGAGCATGATATACAAGATTCTGCATAATGTGGCCTAAGCCATGATATTGCCACATCCTAGCAAGGTACAGTTGTAGCGTGACATATTTTCTTTAGGTCTATACCTTTTTGCCTACTCTTAGGTATATAATTCTCTTCTGGAATTCAAGAATTAGTTCTATCATTACACCTCCTCTGATAAGTGTTTTTTGAGCCCCTATATTGCTGGTCTGAGTTTCTTCACCATCTTTGTTGTCCCTTAGCACCTGCTTTTGTCTCTATCCTTGTACTTTAAGCTATATTGTCAATGTACCTACCTATATTCCCAGTAGTCCATATGCTCTTTAAGTACAAGCAATGTGCCTTATTCAATTCTCTATTTGCGGTACTTAAATAGTGAAGACTGAAGAGATGAAAATTTGATTAGAAGCATTTATCTAACCAATGTTAGAATGACAAGGAAGTGCAGAATATCTAGGCCCTAAGGCTTGAAATAAGTATGTGCGAAGGACATTTATAAATCAGTGTATCCAAATAGATATGGCTGTAGGGATTGGGGGAAAATTTTTTTGTCATACATTAAATAGTGACAGTGTTTATGCATTGTGATATGTCTGATAGCAGAAGTAATTTTGGATGAGTGTACCATGTTTCAGTTTGTGTTACAACAGTTGGCCTTATACATGGACACACACACATTATATATATATATATATATATATATATATATACACACACACACACATATATATACACACACATATATACACATATATATAAATACACATACATACACACATATACACAGACACATATATATTATTCCTAAGAGAGCTCTAGATCCCAGAAAGTAAGTATAAACTTATTTAATTTTGAATTGTTGAATTTTGAACTATTGTGTTTATATATTATATATAAATGGCATTTAGACTAGTCATACATTTCGTTTGGTTGGAATGTTTATGTAATATAGAGACATGATACACCTGAGGGAGCAGTTTGGGAGAATGTCTGATTAACTGAGGATCTGAATCCATTTAAATGCATATTTATATCAAACAGATGCATGTGTTTATCTGTGTATACACATATAAACATTTTCTGTTTATATGCTCACATGATCTCTATATATAGACCTATGTTTATTGTGTACTGAATTGATGGAAAACTGCTGTATATTCACTTCTTTTAATATTCATCACCAGTGCAGTGTGCATGCTTGAAAGATTTTATGGGAATTATATCTATAGCATAGTGCTCTTGTAGAAAGCTGCCATTTTGTAATTGGTCATGAACATTCAGATTTATCCCTATCAAATTGGAGGAAACATTTATCTTGATGGTGGAGTAGGGTGGAATTGCAAGTAAATTTCAAGTTCTATTCATTTGCATTTAAAATTTTCAATATTTAAGTGCGTATTTTACTTTTACAATCAGCAAAAAAGGAAAAGAAGACAATTTTAAAAAGACATTTGCCAGGGGTGCCTGGGTAGCTCAGTCAGTTAAGTTTCCAACTCTTGATTTCGGCTCAGGTCATTATGTTAAGGTTCAGGCTCTGCACTGTGTGGAACCTGCTCGGGATTCTCTTTCTCCCTCTCTCTGTCCCTTTCCCCTCACTCTGCCTCTCCCCTACTTGCTCACTTTCTCAAAATAAATAAATAAACTTAAAATAAAAGACATTTGTCAGGTGAATTCTGACCTGAGTAGAACTAATAAAGTAGCAAACCCATTAGATACTGCAATATCATGTAGATTATGACAGGTTTGCTCAGATTTCTTTCAGAGATAAGGAAATTAGTGTCAAGACGACCCTGTATTTTATATTAAATCAACACCATGTACACATACTCAAATTTATGAAAATTTAGATTATAATGGGTGCGGCAATTTCAGATTTAACTATATGAATAATCAGAATAATAATTGAGTCCCTGATGATTGCACACTTACAAATTGTTTTGAAATCCATAGATGCAAGTTTATATAACAAGAGGAAACTCGAAAATTGGAACCATCTACCTTAGTGTGTGAAGCCTTGATTTTCACAATAGTTTGGCCTATTTTTCATAGTCATCTTACTTGCTTCTCTTTTAGTGGTAGACTCCTGGTCATACCTTATACTTCATTTTGGGGAAAAAAATCAGTCTTCTATTGCCTTTGACAACGGGTAGCATTTTGTTTACCTTTTAAGAGAAAAAACATACAAATTTGATATATGGGGGTGTGCCATTCATTTTAACAGTGACCTTTGGAGTATAAATAACTGCAGTTGTGATCTAACTCATGAGACAATCTTTGAGTTAGACTGGATGATGTCAGGTATGGAATGGATTGGGGTGGGAAGCATCATATCACACCCCTCAAATCACTCTGTTCTTGAAAGTACTTATATCACTTAAACCTGAGATGATCCCTCAGTGATAGCATCTGTGATTTGTTTATTCGTGAAAAATGGGATTTCCTGTTTATACAAGGGGGAAGATGCTAATTTGGCTCATCAAAGTAATCCAAGGACTCTTTGTATATAATGTATCACAAGAGGAAGAATTATGTTTTGATGAGTCAGTGTAAATGAATCAAGAACATGTGGGCCTGAACTTCCTTTTATTTAGAGACACAGGAAGGATTCTAAACATTTCAGCTAAAACATTATAAATCTCAATATCAATCCACATATCAATCCACATCCATGTCATTTGGTTTGAAGCTCAAAAAATGTTGAACTGAAAACAAGGTCAGCCCTGTGTAGTCAGAGATGCAGTTTTTACATTAGCTAGTGAACAGATGAAGTCCATTACATTCTGATTTTCCAGAGTTCTTAGTTTCTCCCATTATTAATTAGGTACAGTTTTCTACCTTATAATTTATTTAATTCATATACTTAGTTACCATTTGTTAAGGAAAACAAACCCTGCATAATGATAAATGCGTGTCTGAGTGCTTATTTTATATTAATGCAGTATTTTGCATAGCATAGATGTGAAATAGTCACTATATTAATTGGGTTATCTTTAGATTTTTATTTCTTGCACCAGTGCTCCCTATCATTAGTGCAAATAATCAGTATTTTGAATGGTCCGCAATACTATTCTTCCTCTTCTATTACTTTGTTATTATTTTGACTCTTAACAACTTTGGAAGAGCATGTAGTTATTCATGGAAGTTATATAAATTCCTTGCTCTAACTACATCAGTAGTCAAATATGGTTTTGTATTTGAGAATGTGCTTCTCTGGAAAAAGAAAAAAGCATGCATTTTTCTTTTGCTCAGTAGGAAACGTTAGTGACTGCCAGCCAAACTTTTCTCCTTGCTGTGTTCTGAATTCTCAATTTCATTAAACAATTTGTAATCTCAGCCTTCAATCCAGTCTGAATAAATGTTGGTCATCTTATGTGATAGAACTCACTGATAGGGCCTCTCTTAATGAGAATTTTGCTGGAGGGGAGTTGGCAGGAACTGAAGAAATTTTGAGTAGTGTTTCTCCATCTTTTCTCAATGACTAGGTTCTGAGTATAAAGCTCAGAAGAAAGAAATGAAAACCTATCTGTTGGGACAGGAGTTTCATAAGAATTGGCTTAGGCACAATTCCTAGAGAGAGAATCTAATTTGTTAAGGTATCCTGAAAATGCTGAGGTCATGGGTGTTTTTACTTTAGGACAGTATCAAGATACTTGGAAAGTGTCAGCAAAGAACAAATCTTGTGGGAAACTTACTCTAATAGGCTTTTTGAATTTGCTTTTCTAAAAAATAGTTTTAAAAAGGACAATGGCTTTTTCTTTTTATTAAATTTTTTTTTAACGTTTATTTATTATCAAGAGACAGAGAGAGACAGAGCCTGAGCATGGGAGGGGCAGAGAGAGGAGGAGACACAGAATCCGAAGCAGACTCCAGTCTCTGAGCTGTCAGCACAGAGCCCAACACAGGGCTTGAATTTACAAATTACGGGGCTTGAATTACAAACCGACTGAGCCACCTAGGCGCCCCAGACAACAACTTTTTCTTATTTCACTTACCCAAGAGAAACAAACATGCCTGAATCAGAGTGAAATTCATGATTTCATGTAAGGCACTCTTGGTACCAGTTCTGGTTGGGTACAATCGTAGTAAAATTACTAGGTAACAATGATGCAGCATTATGAGTGATGTGAAACATACAATACTTTTTTAAAAGGTGTCATTGACATATAATACTGTATTAGTTTCAGAGACATAACATGATTTGATACTTGTATCATAAAATGGTCACCATAATATATCTTGTTAACATCCATTATCACACATTGCTACTAATTTATTTTCCTTATGATGAGCACTTTTAAGATCTACTCTCTTAGAAACTTTCTAATATGCAATACAGTATTATTAACTATGGTGACCATGTTGTATATTACATTCCTACTACTTATTTTATTACTTAGTGGAGATTTATACCAGTTGACCAACCCATTTCACTCACCCCCACCTCCCATGCCCAGGCTCTGGAAATCACCAATCTATTCTTTGTATCTGTGGTCTTAAATAAAAAACCAAACTTTTGTCATGATGATTGAAGTCACCACTAACAGACCAGAAGGAAAAAATAGCATGCATCCAGAGCAATTCATTATGTGTGTGTGTGTGTGTGTGTATGTGTAATAGTTATTTAAGAATAGATTTTCCAGCTATGTTTTTTCTCCTTCTATGTTGAAGCCTAAAAAAATAGCAGAAGTTAGGTAAATGAACAAGGGCTGGGAAGATGGGAATCAGTTCAGGGCATATGGAATAGCATATGCCACGTCCCAGACATGAAAAAGAACATGACACCTTTAACAACTGAAAAGAATTCAATACAACAGAAGCATATAATGCACTGGCATAAATAGAAGATGTGGGGTTGGGGAGAGAAGTAGGGACCATATCATAAAGGATCTTATGACCCAATGTGTGATTTCAGCCTGATTCTAAGGGTAATGGGTAACCACTGAAGGTTTAAGCAGGAAAGGGATGTGATTGGATTCATGATTTTTTTTAAGTTTATTTATTTCTTTTGAGAGAGAGAGAGTGCATGCGCACATGCAGGGCAGAGAGAGAAGGCCAGAGAGAGGGAAAGAGAGAGAATCCCAAGTGGGCTCTGCACTGATAGCGCAGATAGTTCAATGCTGGGCCCAAACTCATGAACCACGAGATCATGATCTGAGCCGATTTTGAACACTCAACCAACTGAGCCACCCAGGAGCCCCAGATAAATAATTTTTAACGCTCATGTGACTATACTGTAGAGGATGAATTTGAGGACTTAAAAATGGAAGTGGTGAGATGATTTGGGGGGGTTGTTGTAGTAATTAAGAATTTAATAATGAGTAAAGAAAAGTTCATAGCAAATTAACTTACTCAGAGGCTACTGAGGCATGAGGAATGATTCCATTGCCAAGGAAATTGAAATGTTCTTAATAAATGTGAAAATGAGATGGCAATGATGATTATCTAAAATGTACAGTACTGTACAGTTTCCAAATAACTTTAAGAACTGTTATCTAATGTAAACCTTTTTAATAGCTTCATAAGGTACATGTTTATATTATGATTATCATTCGTTATGCAAATATATGAGTAAAAGTTTGCAGAAGTTCTATGAATGTTTAATGTTATACTGTCAAGAATTGTGAAAGGTTTTAGATTTCACCTACTTGTATCCTAACAAATTAGTTTGACACTGTTTCATGGAGGCTGGAAAAAAGCATAAGATTCCTGGGTCAAAGACAAAGGACTTTGTTACTCATGGCTTCATAGGCAGCATGACTATATTCACATCTGTTTTTGTTGCTGTCCAATTCCTATGGGAGTAATGTGAAATTGACTAACGTGGCTGCCCTACATTTAGTCGTGTGCTTCACAGCTGAGAAGACCTCATCTTAGGAAGTCCCAATATTTTAACCTCCCCCCTACCATTTGCACTGAAGGATGATATTATCTTTAGTAGCCTAGACATTAAACAAATCTTCCCTCTGCCTTGGAGGAAGACACTATCTGCATCTCCCAAAGTTGCCAAAAACCCTTGGGAACATGATAGTCTGGAACATAGGCTCTCAATGCTTCTGATGAGAAAATGTGTAGAAATGTAAGAAACCCATGGAAAATTATCTGCCAATGATAATCTTTGCTCTTGGATGCCAAGTCCCATAGATGTTCTGTACTCCTAGGTTTTTGTAGGATTTATAATTTTATGAGCACATTTGTAACATTGCATTAAGTCAGAACCTTTATATAGAGATGAGTTTGCTCTGTGACTTGGAGATTTATGCTCACGAATATACAAGTGTAGAATTGTGTATGCTTTCACAGAAATCTTCCCATATTTTTCCTTGTTCTAGCATCTGGGAGATTTCAATTATTGCTAGTGGCTGGATTTAGAGGAATGAAAACTAAAGGAGCATGGCTGAATGTTTATTTATTAGACTTTCTAAAGTGCTCATTCATGGTGATTGGAACTGCAGGAGAACATCAGTGCTGCCAGAACCATTCAGTGTGAAAGGAAATGACAGGAGCCACAAGGAGCAAGGGAAATGCTTTAGTAGTAGAATCTCAACAAATAATAAAGCTACAGTGGATGTATACATCAATGTTTTACGACTCAGTATCAAATTCAGGTGGTATATCAGTTGCATACAGTGAGAAAACCCCATGTAGAGTCTCTAGAGTAAAGTGAAAGACTTACGCTACTTTATAAAGTGCTTGAAAAACTCCAAATCTGAATAAGTTTACAAAACTGGGAGGGAAGGAACCATGAGTTACAGATCACTTTCTGTATGCTGTGTGCTTGTATTCAATTTTTACTGCAACCCTATGAGATCATTATTATTCTCATTTAAAAATTTTTTTCAACGTTTTTTATTTATTTTTGGGACAGAGAGAGACAGAGCATGCACGGGGCAGGGGCAGAGAGAGAGGGAGACACAGAATCGGAAACAGGCTCCAGGCTCCGAGCCATCAGCCCAGAGCCTGACGCGGGGCTCGAACTCACAGACCGCGAGATCGTGACCTGGCTGAAGTCGGACGCTTAACCGACTGTGCCACCCAGGCGCCCCTGTTCTCATTTTAAAGAGGAAGAATATGTGGGACACCTGGCTGGCTCAGTCAATAGTGCATGTGACTCTTTTTTTAAAGTTTATTTATTGATTTTGAGAGAGACAGAGAAAGCGTGAGTGGGGAGGAGCGGAGAGAGGGGGAGAGTCCCAAACAGCCTCCGTGCTACCAGTGCAGAGCCCATAATGGCATTAGAACTCACAAAACTGCGAGATCTTGACCTGAGCCAAACGCAAGAGTCAGATGCTTAACCGACTGAGCCACCCAGGTGCCCCAGTAGTTCATGAGACTCTTGATCTTATAGTTGTGAGTTCAAGCTGTGGGTGTAGAGCTTACTTATAAAAACAGTAATGAGAAAAAAAAGAGAAATATGAATTTGGGAAAACTAACTTCTTCAAAATTTTACAATTGTCAACTGATCAATCTTAGATTTGAGGTTAGGTATAATTCCCAACACTTATGAGCACTCTATGCCATCACGATACCTATTTATAAATTCTTACACTTCTATAGGATAAGCAGAATTACTGTTTTCCAAGAGTACTTGGAGACTCTTAATGCAATATGTTGACATGGTCAAGTTTATGGATTATCCTATTTGGGGAAACTTAAAAATATAGTCAAAAATAGGAAAATAGTGACTGTAATAGGTTGGGGGCAGGAAGAAGGAAAATCAACCATGACTCTATTTGTTAAAGAGTAGAAAACCCTCTAGATACCACCAATGTGTACTTGTATTAGCTAGTTGGATACAAAAGGATATATAAATCCTATCTACCCATCTCAGCCTAATAGAATGTGTTCACAATGGATATGGTTAGATTATCTAGACTACTCAATCAGATCAACTATCTGGAGATTGCTTCATTACTCAGAAATAGTTTATTACAGTAGTTAAAAATCTTGTGGTGGTATTGCCTATACTTTCTGTAAGAAATTGGTCAGTTCATTTATAGAGTTCAGTGAAACTGATTATTTGGGTCCTGTGGACAAATTAATAAAACAAAGTAGTGGTTTAAGGTATAGAATATTTCCATCTCTAAAAGGATCCAGCATGTTGCCCTTTTATATAGCCTTATTCACTCCTATGTTATCTTCCAACCACTGCCCCTCATTATTTCCTGGCAACCACTAATCTGTTACCCTTTCTATAATATTGTCATTTGAATAATTCTTTATGAATGAAATAATACAGCATATAATCTTTTGGACATTGGCTTCACTCATTCATCATAATTCTTTTCAGATCCATCCAGAAATGGTAGAATTGTACCATTAAAGTATATATGTCAGATGTGTATTATTACCATAATTTCCCTTTCCTCTCTTTCTTTTTCTGAAATCACAACATTAGCCAGGATGGACAAACTAAAGGAGTAGCCCTGTGACCAGTCAAAGATGGTAGTGTGGGAACTAAAGAAAAGTTATCTCAAAACTTCAATTTGTAACCATTGTAGTTCCTATTTTCCATGGAAGACCAGAGGTAGGAATGAGGGCTGTAGGCTCCTGACTTTAATTTTCCTTTCAATTGATTCCGTAAGGCATCTTCTCTCCTGGGGAGGAAGATGAATACAGACATACACGTGTATGTGTGTGTGTGTGTGTGCATGTGTGTGTGTGTGCGTGTGTGTATAATTGTTATTAGAAGTTTATAATTTCTTGTACATAAATGATAGTGGGAACTTGTTTGAGCATTTGTCAGATTTTTCAGGAATTAGAAATATGTGCAGGCAGCAGGCTTTCCTTCAATTGAATAACTATAATTTCACACTTAACCAAATCTTCCCTCTTCATTAAGTGTAGTACCAAGATAAGTGAAATAAAAATGTGGTGCCAAATAGGAAGACTTTCCTTATGTTTTCACAAAAGAGACAATTTAGAACGGGTATTCTTCTATGGGCTACTAGAATAATTGCAGTGTTAGGATGTTTGTATTCAGGATTGATATCATCTCCCTATTGCTGTGTTTTTAAGGAACATTTCACCTTTGTATCTGAAGCATTAAAATACTTTTTAGAGACAGCAAAACGTTTCTTTAAGCCTTTTTCTCCTACTGGATTTTGTAGAGAGAGGTGCTGTGTGGCTGGGCTCACACCCAGTATTTGGCATATTGCTTGCTATTCTGCAGATTTCAGTTTGTTCTTTCTGGAGAGCAAATCTCAGAGCTGAAACTCTTCTTGTCTATTTTCATTCACAGTGCCAGAATCTTTTGAAATGACTAGGTACATAGAACGGTGTTGGATGGGGGGATTGTGTGAATACATATATAAATGAAAATATACATACACATTTTTGCATTCTGACTAATATCAGTATTAATAGTTCTCAATCTTTTAGACTTAATGGATCTAAGTTATTAGCATCCTGCTGTGAGTGGAGAGGGAGTCGATTTAGGGATTAGGGCCTAACACACTTTAATATCATAGTTAGGAGCTTCATATTGATTCCGAGGAATTCTCATTATAACTACTTGGGAGACTGTTACAGAGAAGGTGGATATGACAAGGCAATGTCTGTAATGCTGACATTATTATTATTACTTAAAATGATAATGATTACTTTTTACATGAATTCTTAAATTCCCTATATGAACCAGCAAATTAATCACATCAACCAATATAAAAATGGGCGTGCGAGTTGTGCAATATGTTTCTTAGTCTAGTTTAATGATAAAAGTGGGGTTTACATTGCTTGAAAAACTGACAGTTTGCTTAGAGGATACTTCTGAGACTGAAGAATTTTTCTAATCAGTTTATATTCACTATGAGAAGCTGAGGAGTTCGTCTATTTCCTAGAAATTCTGGGAGTTTCTATTTCCCTGATTTTGCTTTGAATATTAAAAGACAAGAGGTAGGATAGGTTAGAGATAGAGAGATTGCATTAATGAATTAATATACAAATGAAAGAACTGAATTCTTCCACAGGAGTTACTATCTGCAGATGACTTTGGTATAACGGAGCTGGAGTTAAGAAAGGGAAGGTGAATTTGTAGATGGAAAAATAGATGTAAAAGGAAAGAATGAGCCAACCATCCAGGTGTTTTAGACTAATTTAGATGGCACATGAAAGGAGGTGGCTATTTGTAATTTTTCACATCCTTCATCAATGAATCTAGTCAATTTTTGGATGAAATTTTCATAGAAGCAGTTTTAGAAGTTATTCTAGGATATCAGTTTTTCAAATAGTCCGTATGCAGCTTCATTCTTAGGGTACGTGATTCTAAGGATTCATGTGTTTTAAGATAATCTTCATGGAAGATGTTCTTGAAGATCATCTTCAAGGCAAAATAATCCTTTTAGACACTAATTTCCTACTGTGTTTTTGTGTGTTTTTTAATTGATATGAAATTTGCTTTTTCTAGATAGTTCATATAAATAGAATTATATAAGATGTGACATATTGTGTCTGACTTCTTTCACTTAGCAAGATGTTTTCAAGGTCATCTACATTGCAGCATGTATCAGTACTTCAATCCATTTAACTGATGAATAATATTTCATCGTATGTGTTTGGGATTTTTCTTGTTTCTTGAGATAGGCCTAGATTGCAATGTATTTTCCTCTTAGGACTGCCTTTGCTGCATCCCAAAGGGTTTAGACTGTCATGTTTTCATTTTCATTTGTGTCCATATATTTTTTAATTTTCTCTTTAATCACCTGGTTGACCCATTCATTCTTTAGTAGGATGTCCTTTAACCTCCATGCATTTGGAGATTTTCCAAACTTTTTCCTGTGGTTGATTTCAAGTTTCATAGCATCGTGATCTGAAAATGTGCATGGTATGGTCTCATTTCTTTTATATTTATTGAAGGCTGTTTTGTGACCCAGTATGTGATCTATCTTGGAGAATGTTCCATGTGCACTCGAGAAGAATGTGTATTCTGCTGCTTTTGGGTGCAAAGTTCTGAATATATCTGTCAAGTCCATCTGGTCCACTGTATCATTCAGGGCCATTGTTTCTTTATTGATTCTCTGTCTAGATGATCTATCCATTGTTGTAAGTGGATTATTAAAGTCCTCTGCAATTCCCACATTCTTATCAATGAGATTTCTTATGTTCATGATTGTTTCATATATTTGGGTGCTCTCATATTGGGTGCATAAGCATTTATAATTGTTAGCTCTCTTGATGGATAGACCCCATAATTATGATATAATGCCCTTCTTCATCTCTTGTTACAGTCTTTTGTTTAGAATCTAGTTTGTCTGATGGTCTACTCCAACTTTCTTTGGAATTCCAGTAGCCTGATAGATGGTTCTCCATCCCCTCACTTTCAATCTGAAGGTGTCCTCAGGTCTAAAATGGGTCTCTTGTAGACAGCAAATAGATGGGTCTTGTTTTTTTTGTTTTTTGTTTTTTTTATACATTCTGATATCCTATGTCTTTTGATTGGAGCATTTAGTCCATTTACATTCAGTGTTATTACTGAAACATATGGATTTAGACTTATTGTGTTATCTGTAGGTTTCATACTTGTAGTGATGTCTCTGGTCCTTTGTGGTCTTTGCAACATTCCACTCACAGAGTCCCCCATAGGATCTCTTGTCAGGCTGGTTTAGTGGTGATGAATTCCTTCAGTTTTTGTTTGCCTTGGAAAACCTTTGTCTCTCCTTCTATTCTGAATGACAGCCTTCCTGGATAAAGGATTCTTGGCTGCATATTTTTCCTATTCAGCATATTGAATATTTCCTGCCATTCCCTTCTGGCCAGCCAAGTTTCAGTAGCTAGATCTGCTACTACTCTTATGTGTCTATCCTTGTAGGTTAAGGCCCGTTTGTCCCTGGCTGCTTTCCGAACTCTCTTTGTATTTTGCCAGTTTCACTATATGTTGTGCAGAAGATCGATTCCTGTTATGTCTTAAGGGAGTTCTCTGTGCCTCCTGGATTTCAACGTCTGTTTTCTTCTCCAGATTGGGGGAGTTCTCAGCTATGATTTGTTCAAGTGCACCTTCTGCCCGCCCCCCCCCCTTCCTGAATTCCTATGATACAGATATTATTACGTTTCATTGAATCACTTAGTTCTCTAGTTCTCACCGTGTGTTCCAGAATTTTTTTGTCTCTCTTTTTCTCAGCTTCATCTTTTTCCATAATTTTATCTTCTATTTCGCTTATTCTCCCCTCTGCCTCTTCAATCCTCACTGTTACCGCCTCTAGTTTATTTTGCACCTCATTTATAGCATTTAATTTTTCATGACTATTTTTTAGTTCCTTGTTCTCTGAAGCAATAGATTCTCAGCTGTCTTCTATGCTTTTTTCAAGTCCAGCAATTAATCTTAAGACTATTATTCTAAATTCTTGATCAGATATATTGTTTATATCTGTTTTGATTAATTCTTTAGATGTCATTTCTTCCACGAATTTCTTTTGAGGAGAATTCTTCTGTTTCATCATTTTGGCTAGTTTGCTGTCCCTTATGTGTTTTAAAAGCTTGTTATGTGTTCTGCACCTGCGAACACTACTATATTAAAGAGGGGTCATACACATCCAGGGCCTAGCCCTTCAGGAAGTGTTTTTTGGAGTGTGTTACTTGCTCTCTGTTGTTGTGGCTCTGGTTGCTTTATCTCCCTACTTGTAGTGATGTTTAGGACCCTCCACCAGGCATGCTTTGATTTGTTCACTGAAGTAGCCCTGGGGGGAAACAAACAAACAAACAAAAAACCAAAACAAACAAAACAAAAGAAAAAAAAAAACCAAAACCCCCCAAACAATAGCCACAACAAAAAACCAATGGAGTGGGGGCGGTGTTGGTTGAGGAGGCCTTATCCCATACAAAGAAAGAAATGACAGGGGCAGGGAAAAAGAAAAGAGAAGAAAATTGGCCAAGCAGAGAAATGATACAGCTTAATCCAGAAAAAGAGAAAGGAAAATAAAGAAGGAGATATAGAACAGGTACAGAGAATAGATTAAATATATGTGCTTAAACAAACCAACAACCAGAATAACCAGACTAGAAGAGGGAAGAAATAAGAAGGAGAAAAGGAAGAGAAAAAATATATATAATAAGAATTGTCCAAGAATTAAATCAGAAAATGCAAAACCGCTGGGTGCCTTAGAACCAGTGGCAGCGCTGGTCTGGAGGAGGGGCCATCTGGTTTGTCAGTGCCAATCCAGCTCCAGGAGATTTGCAGTTACCAGACGTGGAGGGGCGTGGTTTGGTGTGCGTGGGTCTCGTCTCCCCTGTGGGCGAGCTAGGGTTCCCTGAAGCCCCACCTTGTTGCTGATGGAGAGAAAAATGAGGACACCCTAATCTCTCCTCCCCGGACCGGGTGCCCCAAACCACTTTCTTCAGGTAGTCCTCACGTTGCTCTGTGGGCGTGAGTGGGCCATTTTTGTTTCCGCTTTTCACGCCACAGTTTCCAGTGCCTCTCTGGGGCTTGTCTGTGATTCAAACCCAGATATCTCAAAGGGTCCCTCTCCCCACGCGCCCTGGTTCCAGGGAAGTGTCGCTCTGTCCCACCAATGGAGGGCTTCCTCCCATTGCTGTGTGGGTGCAAACGAGGCAGTTTGTCCTGCTCTGCTGACTCCCACACCTCCCTGGCGCTCTGCTGGGATTTAAACCCTGATGTCTTAAAGGGTCTCACTCTGTGCACCCCAGTTCCAGGGAAGTGCCACTGCGCCCGTCCAATAAATGGCTTCTGGTTGGTGGGCACAGACAGGGTCCTTTGTCCTTTGAACGGCTATATATCCTCTTCCCACAGCACTCGAGGAAGGGGATCGCTATTTCCCACTGCGGACTGTGCCTCTGAGTTAGTTACGAAGCCCAGGGCTGGCTCCCCTCCTCCCCAGGTGTGCAAACACAGCAGCCGGCTCCAGTCTGGAGGAAGTCCCGCAGTTAGAAATTGGATCTTTCTCTGTTCCCAGTCCATGGTTTTTCTCTTGTCCGGATACAGTCCTATACTTTCACAGCCTCTCTTTCTCCTCCCTTTGTCTCTCCTCAGAAGGGGACCCCTCCCCTCTGTGCCTACACCGCCTGTTTTCTCTCTCCCAGTTCACAATCATGCACCTATGTCCGGGCAGGTTGTCCCCTTGGGCCCCTGGAGATGTTTCTGTCACTCTGGAGCCCGGACTCTTGGAATTCAAAGTCCTGTGGCCTCAACACTGCTGTGTTTGAGGGACGAGGGAACTTAGGGTCCTCCTGCTTCTCTGCCATGTTGGATATTTCATTTTATGTGTCTGCCACAATTAGTTTACCCATTCATCTGTTGATGGATATTTGTGTTGTTTCTACCATTTGGCTATTATGAATAATGTTGCTATAAACATTATTGTATAGTTTTTTAGTACTTGTTTTCAATTCTTTTGATTATATACTTAGAAGTGGCATTCTTGGGTTATATGGTAACTCTATGTTTCACTTCTTGAGAAATTAACTGTTTTCAACAGTAGCTGTTTATTCCCACCTCCCATGTATAAGAGTTCCAATTTCTCTGATTGATATTGGAATGAGACAGGTTTATTAGTTATATATAGTCACAGTGTAACAGAAGTGGGACATGTATCCTAGTCTTTCCAGTTGAAGCCCATTATCATTATATAATTTTTCTACTCCAATGATACCCTTTTGGAAACGGAGCAATAAGTGTTTGTGATTTGTGGTTATGGAGAAAAGGCTTGTGTATTTATTAACAAAGGAACAGTACGAGGGATTTGTCAAGAATTCTATCATTTGTCAGGCTGTCTTAACCTGACATTAACATTTATTGTGGGTTAAATGTTATAATGATTGACTTTCCTAATATTGATGTCAAACTGTCCAAGATAATTCAAATACCATAAAATTCACTCTTTTTAATTGTAAAACTGAGTGATCTTTCTTTAGTACATTCAAAGAGTAATACAAATTTTAGTCCATCTAAGTTTAGAACATTTTCATCATCCCCAAAAAGTAACTTTGTATTCGTTGATAGTCACTCCCCATTTCACCTTCCCACTCAATCCCTGGCATTGACTAACCTACTTTCCATCTCTATCAGCATACCTATTCTGGTCATTTCATATCAATGCAATTGTACAACATATGGTCACTATTACTTTTTTTTTCACTTAGCCTAACAATTTCAAGTTGATTCATACTGTAGCATGTACTTCATCTTTTATTATTGCCAAATGATATTTGATTGTACACATATAACATGTTTATTTATTAGTCAACGTACATTAGGATTGTTTATACTTTTGGACAATTATGAATAGTGCTTACATGAATATCCATTTACAATCTTTGAGTAGAAATTTGTTTTCTTTTCTCTTAGTTACACACTTCAAAGTGGAATGACTGGATTATACCATAACTCTATGTTTAGCTTTTTGGTAAACTGCTAAACTTTATTTCCACAATGTCCAAACCATTTTATAATACCACTGCCAATGCGTGAGTGTTTCCATTTTTCACATTCTTGCCATCATTTCTTATTGTCTGTCTTTTTAATTTTTTATTTTACTCAATCTAGTGGGTGTGAAATTATCACATTGTGGTTCTAATTTTCATTTACCTCATAGATTATGATGTTGAGCATTTTTTCATGTATGAGTTGACCGTTTCTGTATCTTCCTTGGAGAAATGTCTATTCGCATCCTTTACACATTTTAAATTGGTTCATTTATTTTTTATTTTTGAATTGTTACTATTCTTTATATATTCTAGAAGCAAATGCTTTAGAAGGTATATGGTCACAAAGTGTCTTCTGTCATTTTGTGGGTTGTCTTCTCTTTTTTTGTGGTTTATTTTGAAACACAGAAGTGTTTAATTTTGACAACGTCAAATTTGTCTATATTTTGTTTTGTTGCTTTGCTTTTGGTGTCATATTTAAGAAAACTTTGTCTAACACAAGGTCTGGTGATTGACCCCTAGTTTTTTATACTAAGAATTTTGTTTTTAGTTCTTACATTTAAGTCCATGATCCAGTTTGAGTTAATGATTGTGTATGGTTCAAGGTTGGAGTTCAAATTTATTTCGCATGTATCAGGAATTGGCAGGTGTAAGGTTGGTAAATTACTACAGCAAACCAAACTGAAAATAACAATCAAGACTCTATTAACTTACTGTGATAGTGTGAGCAAGAGCCTAGAAAGGAGATGCCAGCTTCTCACAGTGTTCCATTTTCCCTCACAAAGGTGCAGGACATGGTCAAATTTTTCAGCAAATATTGGCAGTGGGGTGTTGGCTAGGGTGGTGGGTGATCTCACAGTCAAAAGGCTTCTGCTGTTTTATGGACCTGAGGGCTGGAGAGAATGAGAGAAGAAAGTGTTTGGAGTAGAAAAGTATCTAATACAGGAGGTAAAGCCCTTGATAAGTCTCCAATGAGGCACTTTGGATGGGAATAGAGATGGGCACTGGAGAATGGCCTTTGTTGGGGGATAGGTGACTGAGCCCCTTCAGAGGTTGACATGCATTAACTGTGCAACAAGTCTGGTGTGTAGAATGAAGCTTTCCCTTATGAGGCCTGCCAGATAAAGCCTTTGATAATTGCTTATGGTCTGAGCTGAGAAATCACATATAGCATTTTGGTCTGGAGCCAGAATCTTCTGCATGTGGATTACCATTTGTCTCAGAAGTGTTTGTTGAAGGAACTATTTCTACACCTTTGAATTGTCTTGATACCCCTATTGAAAATCAACAAGGATTTAATTTAGGACTCTCAATTCTACTCTATTGATCTAATTCTACTACATTGGTCTATCTTTATGTGATGTTACACTGTCTCAACTGTTGTAGCTGTGTAATATATATTGAAATCATGGACTGTGAGTCTTCCCATTTTGGTCTTCTTTAATAAGATTTTTTTTGGCTATTTTGGGTTGCTTGCATTTTCATGTGAATTTTTGAATAATTTTTATCAATTCTTAAGGTCCTTCATCATAAAAAATGAAATTATTTTTTGGATAATGTATTACATTATATATTTTTGAAAATAAATACTTCAATGTGTCACATATAGTAGCTTTGTTAATAGAACATGTGAGTACCTTGCTTGATTATCTTCTTAAAGAGAGGAGTTTTTATTGAAGAATAATTGAAAATAAATCTGTGAGATCATGGATTAATTACAAAAACATGTATAGGCCTATCTCATCACTTATTTAATTAGAATTTTTGGGCATGTATATAATATAAAGGCATCTGAAAAAAATATTAAAATATAGGAGTTACTTAATAGAGAGAAGCCATGAGGGAAAATTTTTGATCAAATGTAATAATTTTTTATGGAAAGGCAGTGATAATATTTAATGAAAACTAACAATTCATATTCACTTCATGATTGCTGACTTTAGTCTCACAGCTCCCAATAAGAAGAGGAGAAGACCAATATTAATATTGAGTTTCACACAGATGGGAACTGGAGTTTTCAAATTTGAAGTTATTTGCCCCAAGTCACACTGCAAACCAGAGAGTGCCCCAAATGCATTTTTCCTCATCATAAGTAATGCTGTTTCCTCTGAACCATCTGCCATCTCTTGGATATAAATTATCATTTTACTCAATACAAAAATATGTATCTGAGTTTAGAATTACATGAGATTTATTAATTCTATAGTAGTCAGAGATTTAACCACTTGATGCTGTTCACCCAGTCCTTTATATGTATATACTTTGACCAGTCAGTCACTTTGAAGAGCTTAAACCTCCTGCTGTATAGATTTATACGAGTATTTGAGGCAATTGGAGGGCCGAGTAGCTGGTAAAGAAAAGAATTAATGACATTCATAATGTGTAATGGTGAAAATGCCATTGGGGTTAATGGCAAAAGCTTTTTATTCAGACAGGAATCTAAAAGCTAAGTATTAAATATATTGACAGATTTGTTTCAGTAGATATGCTAGGCAATCTGAGATTGGAGTCTCCATCAGGGAAGCCCATCACCTATTTATGGCAGAATTTTCAGTGACTAGCACATTGGAATGTACAGAGTAGGTGCTCAATGAGATAAGCTGAGTAAATAGAAGAAATAAAGCATCCCACGCTGGGTGAACAACATGTATAAAAGTGTTAAGGTTGGGTGGAGAAGAGGGTTGAAAGGACCTAAGTACTATAATACTAGATGACTTTTGATAACATATTCACTGATGTGGAAAAATTGTTGTCTTTCCATGATGTTTGGTCCTAACACAGAAAAGCTGTTTATTTCTCAAATTCTTAGAGAGTGATGCCTGGATTAGGCCTCAGATATAAATCTCTCTCCCCAGGAATAAGCTAAAAATCTCCATTTCCTCTGAGTCGTTGTTTTTGTTCTTTTTCTCTTTTTTCAATCATTTTCCAATTCACTCTTATTGCCCTTTTCCAATAATAGTTGTACCTTGTCCTTTGTGAGATGAATTTTAATAAACAATGAGCAATAAAGCTAAACCAAAATTTTAGATGGCTGGGGCAAGCTTTAGAGAAAACACAATAATGTCACAAAGATTTATATTCCAAATAACCTAGCCTCTGATAGCATGAAGCCAAGCTCCTTGGATGTCCCTTAAAGAATGTTCCATGTGACAGTCCTTACAAATGCCAGTGCAACCAGAACTCTGGAGCAGAAATCTTTCTTTTTGACCTCCCAGCAATAGAAGACCCAAGAGGAAGCAAGACAGATTGTGAGCTGGAGAGACAGATTCTTTTCTCGGGAAGAACAAAAGTGGATCATCTTGTCTCTCAATCACATCAAGCAAATATAACTTAGAACTTGAAGTAATACTTCAAATATGATTTTCTTTATTTAGCTTTAGGATACTTTTTTCCTTCCAGGACCTTGAGAGCTGTTGATTATATCCAGTTAATGAAACTGCGATGATGGTTTTAAGCACCTGTGTTGACTTATGTACTTCTAAGCATAGATTACCTCTCGGAGGTTAAAAAACAAATAAACAGACTTCCCTCAAGTTATGATCAGTTTGTTTTACTTAGGCAACTATGAATGAGATGAGAAATATTAAAGAATAGAGACTGGGCAGGAAGGATCCTTCCTTGTTAACTGTCTATTAGCAACAATAGGAAGGGAAGCTGATGTCTAAAATGAACATAGGTGGTGAAATATGGAGATTTTCTCCTTGAGAATTTTGAATGACATATGCTGTTTTGATTTCTGCTCATGGTATGGGATAATTTACACAGAGAAAGGGGGCTTTATTCTTCCATATTGGCTTGAGCCTGCTATCTTACAAATATGTGCTATTGGTTAAAAGAGAGTTTGTATTAGCAAGTACTCATTGTGGTTGGGTTAATTCAACCCCATGATTGACTCAAGTTTCTTGCCTTCCTGGTGATGTTCAGTACAATATGTCATCTAGAATGAAAGACAGTTTTTGTCTTGAAATATGTGAACTGATAATACCATTGCAGTCAGTATACCTACGTATTAAGTTAATCCTGGATAATAAAGAGTGTGCAGTGTGAGGGAGGTTTCAATCTGGCAATCTTTGTGTTTATTATGTCATATACATGCAAATACATTGCTTGAGCAAGAGGATGCCAACTTCCATATTGCTTCAAAGGAATGGAAATAGGTTTCACTTACAAATCCAGATTTATGACTCCCTTTAAACCTAGAGGATGTTGCCACAGTGGTTTCTTGTTCATGTTGGCAATAGGAAGCTAGAACTAAGAATAAGTACCTTCATCAGGAAGGGCAGGATCTCTAAAGATTGCCATCATGTCCGCCAATTTCTATTTTTTTAGCACCCAGTCCACGTTGTGTATTTAGCTCACTATTCTTGCCACTGTAAGCAACTGTGTTTGAGAGGCCTGGAAACATTGCTATGTGGATAAAATCTAGCCTGAATTGGGTGAAAGATGAAAATTGCAATAATTTTTAAAGAAAAGCAGTTCTCTTCAGTTACATAATTTTTCAGAACCTGGAATCAATCATTGAATCACAGCTTGAATGTGATATTGCTTCCAGGTCCTTAGACATTATCTAGTCAAATCCCCTTAATTTATGAACCAGAAAACCTGAGGTCCGAAGAGTCAAAAAACTTGCCTAGGTCTTTATAGTTACTTTCTAAAACAACTGATATCAGAAATCCTCATTCTTGGCTGTTTTTAACCATTCTGCTACTTCCAATTAATACATAGATGTGATATTTTCAAGTAGTACATGATTCAATCTCAACTCTATTTTAATGACCTCGCTTACATTCTATCTCTTCTCTGAAGTCTCTCATGACTGGTCCAGGTTATAAGGGCCTACCCCAGTTCATCCTTCCTGTGAATTGTTTTGATATGTATATCCTGTACCACTCACTTGGGTACTTGCTCATTTATTACCTGGTGCAATAAATAAATACTTAATAACAGTACGAGTTTTGAGTTCCTCAAGGCACAGCAGTATTGTATATTTTTCTCCACATTAGCATCCAACACTTGGCTGAACACTTATTAAGTAACTGATTAATAGTTGTTGGGTTGCAATGAATTGAACTGAATATCCAGGGCTGCAGCACAAATCAGGAAATTTTGTTTGCTTGAGTGTGCATAAAACAGCCAGGTGCCTCTCTCTAGAAGAGGAGGGTCCGTGCTTTAGTTCACATGCATGCTTTTGTTTTTTATCCACCAGCCACTGCCCAACCCTGGTCTCTGAGCTGTCAATAGGTATTTCTTTGGGTAGAAAGATGAAGGAAGGGTCTTTGGCATATAACTTTATAAGTAGAGAAATCTAGGAGACACTTTCATCACCTAACTGTCCCTTTTTGAATTTGGAATCCCACAATACCTTTCCTGTACCATTTCACAGCCTCTAACACTTTCTCCCTTGTATTACAACTTTCAACCTTTTATTACAACTATTTGTGGCAATTTAGACCTTGTTCAATAAAAATGGTTAATCAGACAAAGAGAGTGGTAGATGAATACCCAAATCAATGATAACAATGCCAGATTCAGAAGTCCAAGAGAGCCCAGAAAGCAAATTCTCAGCATTTATGGGGGTGTCCAGTGAGTATATACATCATTTCCTATTTGTAGTTTATCACTTCTAGCTCAGAAGTTACATTCTTTGCTTCCATGAAGCTATTGGACCACTGTTCATACTTCATTGACGTTTAGGGGAAATATAATCAAACATGAGAACATACCTATTTTTGTTTTTTATTTTGCTTGTTTTGTTATTTAAAAGGTAGATGCCCTAGCATTGCTTGGGGACCAGTGGATGTCATATCTGAGAATAAGATAAGAGAATCTACTGTATATTGCTCCTTTCATCCCCTCAAAATAACAACATTTTGTTTTGGAGGCCTGCAATTTAACAATTCCCTGATCATTAATATTTTGTCACAGCCATAATTTTTTTCATGAGAAATAAGATACTTAATTCTTTGGATGATATATTTTAGTATTAAGTAAAAGCTGAGATGGTGTCTCAGCTAATTAGAATCTGAATCAAATTTGGGAGAGGAGCTTCAGAAATAATGAATAATTTCTTTGGCTGGCTTGTGATGTTCAATTTTCTGTGGAACTGACAACTACCCAATATTGATACCGACAGCCCATTTCAAATGTAAAATCACAAATACAAATAAAGGATTTAAGACCTTCACCATTTGATGTTTTTGAGTCCATCATGTGAAAATTAAGCCTGCCCTATCATGCTGTCTTGCAATGAATCTGGCACATGTTGGCTGTGCTTATTATAAAATGACCTGTTTTACTTCATTACTTCTTTATCAGAGAAATCTACCGTCTCCTGGCAATTTAAAAATCTATCTTAAAATTTCATAGACTGATCATCCTGTTTCTTAGTGAAGTAGGACTTTAGGATCAGTGTAGTTATTTATTAGTTTACTGCAAACTGAAGATATGCCCATTTAGGCCATCCTTTAAAACCCAGGTTGAAGTGTGAAATGATTGATGGGAAACTTTGACATTGGGGCTTAACTGTTTTGGGCACATGTATGGCTACCGATGTAGGAGCCTCTGAGACCTCTCTGCTTCTTTTGTTAACCCTCAAGCTTAGAAGCTCAAGAGAACAGAAAAAGGAAAGACGCATAAGTCAGAAGGGTAATATATAAAATAAACGAAGAAATTGTAGACTGTGGGATAGAGGAGTAGCAACTTAGCTTGACTGGGCTTATTATCTCTGCCATCCTTTTTGTTCCATCCACAAGCATTTATCAATTATTTATGATATCCTAGGCACTTTTGCATACTATTGTCAAATCTGTCTCCTAGATATTTGAGATATGGGGACTAAAGAGTTATATGCTTTTTAAGGACCCCAGTTGAGTCAGGAAGATAGACAGAAATTCTCTGTTACATTAACCTTTCTATTATACACACAGCATAGATAAAGTGTTTGGGAGTGGTTTGAGTTAGTTGGATATAGTCATGGTAGAAGTCTTCATGCATAGTGCCTGGAGTGCAGTGCTAGTAGGGAATAGCCCAAATACAGTGAACACTTACTAGGTGTCAGGCACTCAACTAAGCCCTTAACATGTATAAACATCCTTAATTCTCAGCAGCAATCCAATGAACTAGATACTGTGATATCCATTTTATAGAAAATGAGGCACAGAGAGATTACCTAAATTGTCCAAGGTCACCCAGCTAGTAAGCTGTATAGTAGGGTTTTGAGCTCAGGTGACATGGCTCTAGAGACTAGGCTCCTAATTGATACATGGCACTGTCTCTAATTAAATGTTAATTGATATAATTGTTGTTATTATGCATATTCTTTATCTGAAATGCCATTGTTACCTGGGTGACATCAAAGTGTGTGTGATTTTTCTTTGCTTTTACATTACTGGAAATTTTATAATTTTGTAATTTCCATACCTTTGTGGAGTAAAGAAAATTGAGTTGTTTTACATTTTATATGATAGTGGGGATGACAACAATGATGGTAATGATAGTTAATTACTAGGTACCAGACACTATCATAAATGCTCCATATTTTTCACACATATATCCTCATGACAACCCCTTTGCATAGGTACAATCAACACCCACTTTACATATGAGAAAAGGAGAATAGCGAAGCTAAATTACTCAAGGTCATATAGCTAAAAAGCAGCAGAGTAGGGACGCAATCCCAACCTTTTACCTCCACAGTGTTCGTGCTTAACCCCCATATGATCCAGTTCATGTAATCTTGACAGTTCTATCACACTGTTTTCCTTAGGAAGTTGGAGGATATTTATTATCCTCCCATCTCCCCCTGCAGTGTTATCTAGGTCCTCTGTGTTACTTAGTGGATAGCATGGTGATGTCTAGAAAACAGAGTATGTGAAGGATGTCCACACACCTCTTCCAATTCCTTACATAAAGAGGGTAGATGGAGGAGACCTTACCGGGATTGGCTTTTTAAACCATGGGTGTACAGCATGCAGTGTGGACAGTCATAGCTATGAACAAAAGACACTTGAAGAGTCAACAAATACATATTGTGCATCTGCTCTGTATAAGGCAGTTTCCCAGCACTGAGGATAGAGCATGAAGCAAAATAGAGAAGTTTCTCTACCACCATGTTAATTGTATTCTAGTGGAGACAGATGAACAATAAACAAATTATTACAATTGTCATAGAGAAGAATAACCAGGAAGTAAGAATAGGAAATGTCATCCAGGAGTGAGGGGATGATATAATTTTAAATAGAATGGTTAGGGCAGGCCATGATGTGAAGGAGATATTTAATTTAAAAAAAAAGTGAGAGATATGTCCACATAAAAGCTTGTACATCAATGTACTACAGTGTATCTAGCATTATTATTCAAAATATTCAAAAAGTTTATAACCAAATGCCCATCAGTGGATAAATGAGTAAATAAAATATTTATATCTACATGATAACATATTACAAATAAGAATGAATTCTGATATGTGCCACAACATGAATGAACTTCAGAGACATGCTAAGTTAAAGGAGCAAGTCACAAAAGGACACAGATTGTATGTTCCATTTATATGAAATTTAGAAAATATGAAGATCCATAGAATCAGAAAGTAGATTAGCAGCTGCCAGGGTCTGGGAGGGAGAATGGGGAACGGTTGTTTTTGTGAATGGGGTTTATTTTTGGAATAATGAAAGTATTCTGAAAGTAGATAGTGGTGCTTACAGCATAACCTTTTGATTATGCTAAAAACTACTAAGCTATACACTATAAAATACTGAACTTTATAGTATGTGAATATTTTATTAATTTTAAAAACCTCAAGACAATATTATATTTAGCCATAGCCCAAGTACATATGGCCAAGTGTGGTTACTTTACGTTGAAGGGCATCCACACAGCCCCTGGAAGTAAAAGGTGGTAGAAACCCAGGTCCTTTCCTAAGCTGATGCCCATCTTTCAACCAATGCAGAGTATCCTGAGTATTGTGCTGGTCACTCCCAGGTGGGCGGATCTTTGAGAGGTATGATGTCACAAAGACCTCTCAGAACATACCAACCATCTTTGAGCACCATTACCCAAGTCTGTAACCGGGCTGACTATCTGACCGAATAGTACCTTGAAAAGAAAAAAAAATTCTGACACAGGTGTTTCTCTCATGGCCAAATTCCTTAAGTGTTCTCTTAATTCAGGTGAGATCCATAGTTATAACTACATTGGGTTAATCTTTAAGGTGCAGACTGAAAAGTTCATTGTTGTCCTAGAGATCTGGCTAACCCCACTCCAAATATAAGTTCTCAGAGGTAAGAGATTGATGAA